>NC_071334.1:59237436-60437436 GCF_027744825.2 Synchiropus splendidus | reverse complement strand
CCCGTCATTTTGGGATTGAACATGAACACAGAACAATTATTTTGAGATGATAAATAACTGTATTGTTGGAATATATATATATATATATATATATATATATATATATATATATATATATATATATATATACATATATAAGCTTTGACCACCAAATATATCTCATCAATTGTCTTTGTAATATGATTTTAAATGCCAGTGACTTGTGAACTGTGTTTATAAAATATGATTTACAAGACACAAAACCCTTAACTGTTCACCATATGAACCAGTTTAATCTTGCCATTAAAGTATTTCTGAGCTTCATCCTTGCACCAACGCACCACAAAAAAATGGTGTGCCTGTTCGTTAAATTGCTTCAGCTGCCTAAGTCTAGCTGGGGGTCTGCAGAAATCTCAGTGAAATCTCCAGAAGTATTGTTCCAGTTTCTACGGAGATGGCTTATTTCACTGTCCCATATCAACTGGCCTACTTGAGGGGGGAAGTAGGAGCCACACTGGAGATGAGATAGATTGTACTAGCTCCTTAATTATCATGTGCTTGGTCACGTTAAGGAGCTTTCTTATTCAGAGCTGTGTGAACGCTGCTGAATTATGGAGCGATCATGAAACTGAACTTGCACTGGTTCTCATTTTAGATATTCAAAATGTGTGGACTTTAATATAAAATCTGTCTTCAGTTCTGGTTAAAGTGTGAGCTACAGTGTGGTCTGTCCAAAGGAAACACACTGCTAATTTGTGCCTGATAATAATAATAATAATAAAATAAAAATACAAATAAAAAGCACCTTTTAGGCACAAAGGCACATGGTGTGGACATGACACACATTACAAACAGCATAAGACACAGGAAAGAATAAGGCAGATACAGAACCTAAGGCGAATAAAATGCAGTGTTACAGTGAAATGACAAACAAAAAATATACCCATGAACAAATCCAATGAAACAACATCACACGAAAGCCAAGCTGTAAAAATGTGCTTTGAAATGTTTTGAAAGATAATGTTCACCATGATTTTAAAGTTCAATATGAAGACGCCGGTGGCATTAAATATTATTCATTTTTAACATCCGCCCAAGTCCAGTTGCTGTCTTTAAATCCTCTTACCTGCATCAATCCTTAGGCAGCAATGCCAGTCCTTGTTTATGCAGATTGACACGTTTCATCATCATCACATCCTCAAAACAAAAAAGAAAAATCTGTCAATCCATGTTTAGCCAGCAACAAAGATGCAGACTGGTCTCAGTCCACTTGTGAGCTTGAATCCACTGGAGTCACAGTGAAATGCTGATGAACCTCGCGGACGCACTGGTGGTTGTGAATAGGATTTTACAGGATGCATAAATATTTATAGCACAAGACTGGCAGCTGCTTTGCTTACACATCAGTGCTGTCTTTGAGGACGAAGCCGTATTTCATCCTAAACTGCTTTTTACACAAATAACTCATTAAAATCCAGGCCCTCACTCGACGAAAATGTTGAGACCAACTGTGTCCATTCATTTCAGTCTCACTGTGGCGTATCATTCTATATTTACCACCTTCCTTAGACTCTATGTGAAGGAGAATGTGGGAGAAAACAGATAGTCTGGGGCACAACTGTTTATCCCTCCACTCCCGACCCTCCTGCACGACGCCGCAAAACTGATGAGCTTCACCTGCCTCATTTCCTCCCCTGCAAGCAATCAGACAATCGTCGTCGTGAAAGGAAGTAAACAACCACAGATTTTTACCTCAATAGTTGTGTAAGTGCTCGCTGAAGCAATGTTTACCAGCCTGAGCTCATTCGAAGCTTGCATTCCTGCCGTCAGAACCGACTACAATACATCTACAATACAATACAATACAATCTTTGTTCAAACACTAAATACTGCGTAAATAAAATCAGATTTAACCACTGTCTGATTTGGACGGGTTCCTCAAAGTGCATTCATGTGGTCCATCCCCTTGGTACAAAGCTGACCCTCACGCTTATATTCCTGTTGGCTGTCTCCAGAGGTCATCCCAATGTAAAGCAGTTCACAGAGGGCAGTGAACCAGCAACAGGGTTATGTGTAGCCAAGACTCAGTTAAGCACTTCAGGAGCAAAGGTTGCTCTTTGTAGTTCTTTCTACCCAATACTGTATGAATATATGTATTTTCCCTCTGGCTCTTATATAAGCAGGCACTGGCTGCAGACACCGTGAGCACCATGAGAGGCTTGAAAAGTTTATTTTGTCCAAAAATAGAACATTTTTACACACATTGTCAGCTCTAGACAAAACTAAGGGAGGCGGTTTCACCGTTTTAGATCATGTTAAAATATGTATTAAGGGATCACTGAACAAAGCGATATTTAAAATGAATAAACTCAGATTAACAGCAGAAGATAGATTATACTGTATAACATTTTTTTTTTGGCCAACGTTGGCACAGACTGAGGTTCTGCACCTATGTTTGAGTGCTGAACTGCATGTAGACTGTAGAGCAGGGGTGGGCGATTCAATTTCCTCAGGGCCACATTGTATATTGTGACTGTCGCGCAAAGAAAGGAGGCGACGAGAAAAGAAAAGAAAATGCTGACATGGGAAAAGTAAATGGAAAAAAATAAGGTGAGGATATTGTGTGTAACTGTGAAATTACGTTATAAAAACAGATACAAAAAAATGTTGGTTGGTTCTCTCTTACTTTATTTAAAACACATTCAATTTAAAGATTCTCCATGAGTCTCATGCATTTCAAAATCTTTTTCCAATTCTGATGAAGGACAAGAAATACTCCTGAAATAGATAAAACAAGGAAGTTATATATCAGTTGCAATGAAAAAAAATATCTCAAAGAATCAGTTTTATGGTTTTCATCTGACGCCACACTCTAAAAATATCTGCATTGTTACTGTACACACCATTGTAGAGTGATTGCAGTGAGAATGCAAATGGTTTGAAATGTATAACCCAGTCCAATACATGTAGGTACAGACAGCAGTGCTACTCTTCCTGTGTGTAATACCCGTCCTTGTATTGCGAACAGCGAACAGATCTGGGACAAAGCTAAACTTGTCTGTGTGTTGCATAAAAGTTTAAAAATAACACAAGGCACAAACCAAACAAACAAAGAATAAGCAAGACAGACAGTGTTGGAAACCAGAGACCGAATATGTGACAGCATCCCAATTATCCTCAGAAGACCAGACACGCATGACAGATGGACAGAACTTTCTGTGTTGAGGTGGTCCACACCGATACCACTGACATCCATCCGTTTCATTCAAATTTGTGATTGAAACAGAATTTTTCTTTTCCCAATCTTTGCGGTTCTATGACATTTAATCCAAGTGCCAGCGAGTGGTTGTTATTCCTCGCACTTTTCTGAGGAAAGTTGCCTTTTCCATCATCCCTTATCTTCAGTTCCTGCTGCCGGTACTGCAGCGCTCACTGTAAAAATCACCTCCAAAAATCTGCGGTTTAAAAAAAGCATCATCCTCCATTTGAATTGACAATTCCACAACACTGCTTGCTAGTTCATGAACTCATCTTTTAATTAAGATCCAGATAACTTAAAATACTTTCCCGAGGTGAAACCTATCCTCCTATCTGAGTGTTGACTCATTCCTTTCCCAAACTCGCAGCCTCGTTTCAACAAATGGGGGTCCGTGTTGTCCTAGTTTGAAGGCGCCGGCATTTATCTGCTACACTTCTACAGGCAAGATTATGAATTAGTCAGAGAGCTCTGTGGGAAAACAACAACATAATTAGGGAACTCCATCACCTCATTGCTCACAGTGTAATAAGGAAATTCATTCTTACGGTGTCCACAGGGAACGCAAATCTGTTCACAACGCTTAGACGCCCCGCAGGACTGAGGTAGAGTTCGATTTATTTACTCGTTACAACATGATTCATGGCTGTTCTCGAAGACAGTTTAAGGATTTTATTTATTTTGAGGATTTAATTTTCTATTGAGAGGAACTGTGAATGCTGAATGGATGATGCTGTATGGGAGGAGGTGAATCATTTTTGTAGGTAAGTCAAGCCGCCGGTGCGATAGTTGTCATGACGCACCAGGCGCAAGAGGCTTTGTGCAAGTCGCTCACACTACCCAGAGCAGGAGTGAGAAGAAAGTGTTGGTCTCTCTCACCACATAAAGTCACCAGTCCTTCAAAAGATCATCCAGAACCAACACACTGTCACACACAAGGGTCAGTAACAACTATTTGCAAGCAAACTTTTGTGTACCAGAGTGACGCTGCAGTCAAGTCTTCCCTGTTGCATGTTGTCACAATATGCCTTCAACGTACGATGCGCTGCAGTCTGCTCTTGTCCCTGGAGGTGGCGCTGTTGTACCAGACAGTGATGGAGGAGGTGAGGATGGACTGGATGACAGCAACGTCATCGGCAGTGGTAGTTTTCGTAGCTGCCTCAAGAAGAACATTCTCTGCTGGGCCTTCCTGATGAGGGACCTGATGATTGGCTCCCATTTGAGGTCCTCAGTGATGATGGTTCCTAGGAAGCATAAGGAGTCTACAATAGGAATGGGTAAACCAGCCAACATGAGAGGGGACAGAGGAGCTGTGACTCTCCTGAAGTCTATGATGGGCGTTGAGCTCCATGTTGTTGTGGCTGCACCAGCACACCAGCCGCTCCACCTCCCTCCAGTAAGCCCACTCATCTCCATCTGAGATGTTCCACCTGCTGCAGCAACGGCGTGGGCAGGTAAAAGAAAGACAGCGGTTGAGACTTGGGTTTTACCATAGGATGGCGCTCCTTTGACTCTGAATGCACTTGGTGACCACAAATTACTCCCTTAAAAAGTAACTGGGTTACTTTAATGATTACTTTTTTTTATTCTTTTCAAATATATTTAGTGGCAAAATGACAAAAATAGTTGCGCACAGTGACTTGGATAAGTAACTTTAATCTGATCACTGCGTCGGAAATAGTCATGCACTCAATAACACGTGAGTGAAAAGTGGTTGTACAAGAGTTCGTGTCATCACTATGTCAGTAAAATGTAGAGCCACAAAAGATGCAGTGAAACACTGCATGTGTCTGCCTCTGTCTTCCTTTGATGGGATGTGCCGCTGACAGCATCAGGAAATACAGCAGACGGCAAAACATTCAACTGAACGTGCAATGCAGATTTGACTTCGCTCTACTTGCTACAGGAGAATTCCTTTCCACCGGCTCTGTTATACAGCAGTCACAGCCACACACCCAACAGGGTCAAACTGACTGACCTTCTAGCCTCAAACAAAACATCAACCTTTGCTCTGGATGATTAATAACCACAAATGATCCATCCCACTGCTCCCACCACCTCCGTGAATTACCATAACGGCACATTTAAATCACCTTTACTGGTGAACGAATTGACTTGTGCAATCTGCCGTCAGTCCGGATGCGTCGTTTAACCGCAGCTAATGAAAATGTGATGCAGACCTGGAGACCTGTCTGCAGGTCAAAGTCATCCATCGCCATCGCTGAAACTTCTGCAGTCTGTGAGGCTGCGAGCGACCCAATTATTTATGACCAGAGCGCTCAGCAGGGACAAGGGTGCAGCCAGTGGACAGGTCCAGTCGTTCCTCATGACACCGTATAATGCACCAGGAGTAACTGCATTGATGGATCGTAGTTGCCTCCACATGGATTCCAATACTTCTTCTCAATGGAACCAATTGAACCTTTTTCTCTGCACGCTGAAAAAAGTCAGTTAACATTCTATAAACGTATTTT
Source organism: Synchiropus splendidus (assembly GCF_027744825.2). Classification (NCBI taxonomy): domain Eukaryota; kingdom Metazoa; phylum Chordata; class Actinopteri; order Syngnathiformes; family Callionymidae; genus Synchiropus; species Synchiropus splendidus. Next base: position 60,431,727 of record NC_071334.1, on the reverse strand, counting down.
AAAACTTAGAGAAAAAAAAATTCAAAATAGCCGACGTGAGGGTTATAGGTGATACTGTCGTGGTAGATCACTGTGTGGGCATCTGCTGGCCGTGGTCGTAAGTACAGGTGGACGTAAGTTGAGCAGGTTGTAAGTCGGATGTTACTTAAATATATATATATATATATATATACATAGATAGATAGATATAGATATATAAATAGTTGTGTATTTCACTATGGCCATCGCCTTGCAACATCGTAATATACAAATTCGAAGTTAATTTACCCCCATCCTAGATATTGGATCACACTGAAGATTATTCTCATTTACAGGATGCCTCCATCGAAATAGTAATATACTCGTTCAATATTAAATTGAAAAATTTAATATTGCAACTGTCATTTGCAACTGCTTCAGTGTGTTACGATGAAAATGTTTCACCTGTGCTTCCTCACTGGCTGTGCAAGAACGATAAATTTGAAGGCGTAGTCTGTGAAATGCTTCGACACAAATGAGTAGTAAATAAAGAAATAAAGGTCAACTTGATCAAATGATCTCTTTTGATCTCTCTTTTCTGCAGTTGTGGGCACAAACGTATATTGCCTTTGAAGTGCTCCTTTCAACGGTAATGTATGGTCATTCTCATTTTCTCATATTTTCCTGGCTGTTTGTCTTCAGTATTCCCGCTTCCACTATTCCATCCTCATTATTTGCTCTGGTCTGTCAGGCACGTTGGCATCCTTCCTTAGTATATCGGCAGGTGCCACCTGCTCCCGGCAAACCATTCGACCAGAGAGGCAAGGTAGAAGTAACGCGATAACAAGGCTGAGTCCAGGACTGACTGTCACAAATCACATGGTGAGGGAACTGTGCAGAGCCACTGTCACTGACAAACAACTACACTCCACATGGGCACATCACCTTTACATGACTCTAAGATGTAATGCAATGGAGTCGCCAAACACGTGGAAGTGATCTGCTTTAGGAGCAACAATACTAATTGGCTTATTTGGTAACATGTCAAATCTTTCATTAAGCAAATGTTATTAAAAGCTCTAGAACTGTACCATGAATTACACATAGAATATTTCCACAGAAGCAAATACTACTTACTGAAATACAAATTTTAAAAAGCTAAAGGACGTGCACAGACAAAGCTTAATCCATTGTATTTTATGAGTCTATTCCCAACAGTGTTGCTCCATCCTCCTCCTGAGTCGCACCTATCCTCTTCAATAGGTAAACCAGCCAACATGAGAGGGGACAGAGGAGCTGTGACTCTCCTGAAGTCTATGACCATCTCCACTGTCTTCTGGGCGTTGAGCTCCAGGTTGTTGTGGCTGCACCAGGACACTAGCCGCTCCACCTCCCTCCTGTAAGCCGACTCATCTCCATCTGAGATGAGCCCGATGATGGTGGTGTCATCCGCAACCTTGACCAGCTTCACGGTCTCGTGGCTGGAGGTGCAGCAGTTAGTGTACAGAGAGAAGAGCCATGGAGAGAGAACACAGCCCTGAGGAGACCCGATGTTGAGGGTCCAAGTGTCGGACACAGTCGTCCCCACTGACTCCGGCCGTCTGTCACATCACCTGGTTCTTTACAACAAAACATCAAAACTAACAATTATAAAGACAAAGTTTGGAGGAGAATAGCTGCAGAGATTGAATGTGATGACGGTGTGTGTATGATCAAGCAACTACAGAGGACCGGCTTGGCATTGAAAGGCTGATAAATCCAAGCGTCCAGTCACTCCATGTAAACAGAGGGACAGGAAGACGTCCCGCTGGTGTTCCTGAGTAGCTACACTCCTTTTCTTCTCACCTTCTTTGCACCCAAGACCTGCCAAAAAAGACGATTAAGTTCTGCACACTATTTTCCGCTGTGAAAGCCCATGATCAGATCGGCTATGGAGCAGGAAGCGGACGGATTTAGCAGAAATAGATATTGCGTCGCTTCAGGCCTCCGGCTTATTACAAATAATTAAAAGGCGTTTCAAACTCTTCCTTCTTAACGACGGCTGCTTCCCCTTGAGAGTTCTTTGTTTTGCTCAATGGCGCTCTAATCACAGGCTTGATGCCTTTTTAATGAAATGTAAACAGAAGATGAGGAAATGAGGAGGAATTGACAATTACCAGCAGAAACATGTTGCTCTTTATCAAAGCTGCTGCTGGTGTTCTCCCAGAACCCAGTTGTCAATAGCACGCTATTAGATTTGGGCAAGATTAGAGCGACGCGCATTTTTTTTAAGTCGCTGGATCATCATCAAATGTTATTAAAATGGAAGAAGCGGGTGCATCTTAATTGGGACATATTCTTGGGAGTGGAACACTGAAACCATTCTGCTGGATTGAACAATTCCGGGGCATTAACAGTCGATCTTGATGTACAAAAAGTAATGTTCAGAGGTTTGTGACTTGTTCTCAGTGGGGTGAGGAATCCTATTAGAGGGTTTCACAGTGTCCACTTTTCTGTTCAACTGATAATGTCATGACTGCTAAGCTAAGGTGACCCAAGAGCAGATGACTTTGGACTGAGGACTTGGACAACCGAGGTTAACAGTTAATCACAAGGTTTATTACAATAAACAAAATGATACAGACAGAAATCTAAACTGAAGGCGACGACACCAGAAGCGGAGCACGGAGAACAAACACGAACGGAGGGGATAAACCTGAAACAGAAAGCAGGCATAAGAAATAGAAGCCTGAAAAAGGGGACAACTAAGAAACACTCGGATATAACTCTCACGAGGCTAATACAAAACTAAAGATGCTCGGTAGAGGTGAAAACAAACACTCTAACCGAGGAAATAACTAGCACACAGGCTGAACTAAAGTAGCGAGTAACACAAACACTCGAGGAAGCTAACGCAGAGTTAAAGACAGGGAGCAAGCAATAGGAGAGCTAGATAGAGTGAGAAGAGAGACAAAGGTGACAGAAGGAAGAGATGAACACAGAGCAAAACAGAGAGATAAACAGGGTCACAAGCGAACGGAGCGATCGAGAGAGAACGTACCATGAGAACAAAAGACAATCATCTGGCAGCACATGCTGGTTCTCCAGGTGTATAAATCTCCGAATCAGTGGAATGAGAACCAGCTGCGCTGCCATGAAGCTGGAGGGGGTGAGAAAGCAAAGAGGAAAACAAGGAACCGGAACACAGGAAGTGACAGAGTAAAAGCACGAACCATGACAGATAATTGGTTGGTGTTTACCAGACAGAGTCAACACGTTGAGTGTTACTTCGAACATCACCATCGCCAATGGATTGTAACACGAACCAGCAGCCCCAAAATGTCTGAACTAGCCTGGGTCAATATGGATGCCTATGCTCCGGTAGCTTCTTCGCTCACTGTCACCAAGAAGTTTACTATGGCAGTTTTGGGTTTGTTTGTTGTTCAAAGCACAGATTAGTACCTAAAAAGATGCAACCAATGGTAGCAAGACGGAAACGGTCAAGAAGTCAGAGAAGACAGGTTTAACTTTTTGCCATTTGTTTTACACACCTCACTTGTTTGAAGATGACCACCTGGGAAAATCAACCCCCTGTGATGGACAGCAGTAACACATCAAATGTATTGAGAGACCAAAACGCGTTGGTTTTTATTGGATTGTTATTGAAAATAAAAAAGAGTCTTGCATGTGACGTAAATGCTCGAATTGATCGAGATGGTTTTCATGCACTTGAGGAAATTAGACACAAGTAAAGACGAGCAATTTGAGAAATGAATCCCGTCAACGGTAGGAACGGATCCAGGCTGGTGTGTCAGTTACAGTTTAATAGAATTAGTCAGTCACGTCAGGAAAGAGTTGATGAATCAATTCCGCGGCGACTCAATCAGCTTAAAGAAGTGGGAACCTTAAGGAGCGCCAATCCCTTGTTACCCACACAATCCAATTTAATTCAATTAATTCAGTGGTGTTTATGACTTGGTGAGGGAAGCTGAGCTGAGCTGGTCTTCTGGAACAACAATATCGGGTTTCCGATTATTAAAGGCAGAGTCACTTGTCGAAATGGCTCAGAAGAAAACAGCGTGAAGAGGAAACCCAAGTCTTTTATCGACATGTTTATACACAGTTGATAGCATATTAAATCAATGCATCGCACACGCTTCCTTATATTATGTTCATTTTATAGATTTGTCAGTGGAATGAATAACAGAAGGTATATTATTTGGCTCAAATATAGTGGAATAATAATAATAGTCCAAATGTATCCGAGGAGGAGCAAGCAGTGCCCCAGAAGATGTCACCTTTCCTTCCATTGGAGGTTCTTCAGGTGTTTGCCGTGGATCAAACAGGACCAGGTGGTGAGGGTATTGTGCAGTGATACATTAACTGTGTCTTTGTGCACCTGCAAATATTCGTCTGTTGTTTGTGTTCATGATTTTTCTTCCTTTTTCCACGCAGGAGCAATGCTTGCATGATGAAAGGAAACTTTTCAAATATTGATCTTCTCTTCCCTCCAGGTGTTGGTGACATTTCCACAATTATTTTTAAATACCAGCAGAATATCCTCAAATAGCATATGTTCGTTGTCAAGGCACTGGTGCGTTGTTAAAAGCAGTGAGACGCATCGAAACTTTCAAGAAAAAACAATCCAGGACCCTTCCAGTTACAGGCAATTGACTCATCTGTCTGAGGTGTTGTTGTAGGAGGTACATTTAAAATACTGATTTAAAACGCGAGGAGAGTAAAATAATTCATGTAAAGGGAGAAGCATGGCTCATTGTATGCAGTGCTTTAATTCTAATGTGAGTGAAGTTTAACTTTTGGACAATAAATTATTTTTTGTTTCTCAGTGGTGGTTACAATAAAATTCAAATTACAGCTGTTCCCAGTACAAGGACCAGCATTATTATTAGTCTGCAACACCAAAACAACCATCGGGGTGTTTAGTGTGCAGGATATCCCAAATAGCAAGGACAACAATTCACAATATACAGTATGTCAACAGCCACAGCTGCTACAGCAAAGGTGTTTTGCTATTCTGTCAATTCCAACTATCTTTACACCCACTTTAATATATGTCACATTTGTGTGGTTTGTAATTGTGTACACCCTTTCCGTGTGTGCTCCCTATCCACCTACAGACAGTGCTCTGTGGTGTATTGCTGCATTGCTTATATATATATAATTTTGGTAAAATCATGCTTTTGATTTGAGTGGAACATTTAGTGAAACATTTCTGAGGAAATATAGATGATAAACATATATTTATCACAGTGGCACACAACCAACTCACTGGTTAAACGGTAAGAAAATTCACGTTGTTTTTGCTTTTTTATCACACTCATGAGTCTCATTGTCTGGCTTTTGTCCTTTTGTATATGGAGAATATGGGTGTGAAGGTCCGTCAAATTATTTATCTTAAATTTGATGTACCTTAAGTTATGCTATTTCAGTATTATGAAATCGGAAAATGGAATCATGTCATGACATTATGTATCTAACATTTGTTATTTGATGATGTATATACATACATATACATTTAACATAAAGATTCATAATATAAAGCATAAATATCGGAAGATATTTTTAAATGGTGAATAAAATAATGGATTAAGACATTAACTTGCTGGGTGTTTTCATTCAAATAAATTTCTCTTTTTTTTTTGGAGGGACAAAAATGAGATCCTAAAATCTACAAACTGAACAGCCACCTCCTGAGAATATTTACAATTGCAGAGAAAGACAAAGTGGTTTGCCCAATGGCATTTTTGTCTTTTCATGTGACTTGTATTAAAGTGCACTGACATTTGCAAACCCGACAAACACCAAAATCCCTCTCACAAACTGAAGGCCAGAAAATGCGAGAATTGCGAGCAAAAAAAATGTACAAATATAAGCCACAACAGGAAAAAATAAACAGCAATGAGATAATCCACCATGGAGCTCTTACACAAAACATCCAGCTTTTCCTCCTCCAGGCCAAATGACATCCCAAAACTGTGGGCGGAGGGTGGGCACATGAAAGTACAAGAACTGTTGGGGGACTGTCAGTCATTGATCCATGGCCATTCATGGGCTTGAAAAACACATTTTAATTTGAGTCTTTGTGTAAAACACCAAACCTCCACTTCACTTGAGACATATTTGGAATGTTAGACATTCTATAAATATAATATAAGGCTTTACCAGGCTGCAGCAGAAGCTTGAATTAATAACAAATACAATAGTGGAAATCTAATTAAATCTTACTACGTTTTATTTTTTTTATAATTTTTCAGATAATTGTCAATTATTTTGGCAACATTTTACCTTCACCATTTACATCTGGACAGAAAAATACACTGTGCCGTTTTGACTGCTGTATCAACTCTAATGTTTACGATATAGAAAAATCCATCCATCTCCAGAGCACTGCTAATAATGGACAGGAATGTTTCAGCCACACTGTTTAGTCTTGAGGGCTCACAACAGTTTAACAGCAGGTGCCAGAGGAAGGAAAGAGACACGTTAAAAATGAGATGTGCGAGGAGGAATATGGCACCGCTGTCAGTTGTCGACTTGTCAATTCTCTCAGTACTTTCATTAAAACATGTCTCAAATCTATTTTGGCTCTTCCGTCTTCGCATCGTGTCAACAACGTTCAAGAGAGAAGAAAAGTTGTCTGTCTGTCACCTGCAGTGTATGCAGATGCCTCATTCCTGTGGAAAGTAACTTGGGTCGGGAAAAGTGTGTAATATATTCCTAGCTTCATAACATCTGGACTTCAGCTTCAGATAACATTTTCATAAGCCCTCTGCGTTGAACTTTGATCTCCTTTCATTTCTATTCAGTCTTTATTCAATACCTTTATTTCATGATGATATTCAGCTTGACTCTACTAAGCACAACTGACAAATGTGTTCAGTGCCTGTGGTACGATCAGAATCCCTTACCTCCCGAGGAGACCTCCTTATTGCAGCGCACTTTCTAAGAAGGATGTGGACATTAAAGGCGTGAGCGGTGTTTGGTAATGTTTCTTGGTCCCTCCACCTGTTTCACTCCAACAGCTCTCAGGTGGAACATATAGTTTTCTTTATTGAAGGACCTGCTGTTTGGTGGGGTTCTATATGAACAATATCTATAATCCATGGAGTAACTGGAGAGTGTTCTTAGACTGGTTATGTGTGGCCAACCAGTCAACTTACCACAACATGAGAAGTATGAAGCATGAAGCGAAGGAATGGAATACAGTGATAACCTCGTGGCCTAAGCCTCCTGGCTTGCATGGCAGAGTGTCAAATTTTGAGCCACATTGACACATACATCCTTGGTTCAAGACCGACAACAGTTTGTTTTCTTTTCTGTCCGAAAGATCACATTGTCAGCCACCGCTCATGTATCCCTGACACTCACCAGAGGCCACAGCACTGCTCGTGTGTAGCTTTCCACGGAATGTCAGGCATCCCTCGCGTGTATTCCCAGCACCAGTGTGGAGTCCCAGAGCCATGCATCAGTGTCCGAACTTTGCAGACTTTATTTTCCATCATTAGTCAGAGTTGATGCTGGAACTTGGTGGTTAAAAAGGGTTTTTAAAAATAATATTCTCGTTCTTCCTGCCAGTCTTTGCTTGTGGGTATGTGGCGCATACCTGTGTATCATGTAGAATACACCACTGGCCTCGACAGCTCTCATGTTTGTCTCACCTCACCTGTTGAACAACTCCATTCTGTCCTGTAGAATTATGTTCTCGACCCGTTGAATTCTCCATTTTTTTTTTCTCTTGTGGCTTTTAGTGTAATTTGATCATTAGTACAGCTATCTGTCCCATATTTTCTGATTTGGAAAAGTATTATTAAATATGCCTGCTTCCAAAAATAATAGACCTGACAGTGCATTTTCCCCTTGAGTAAATGACAGTTTGAAAAAGGTTTATATAATATGCATGTTTTTATCACTACGTTGGAAGCCATCCAGCTGCAGATGCCTGCCAAGCTTGCAGATAATGCTTTTATGTGCCGGTGCCACTTTGAAATAATGTTCCATCATAAACTCCCATCTGCCGTCTTACTCTTGACAAAGCCCTCCATGGTCTCTGACAGCCACTTTGATTATGATCTACGGCACGAGTGACTTGTGAGGCGCCGTTGGCGGTTAACAACTTCACTGTTTCAGCGATCAATTTACTGTCGTGCTTGGCTTTGCTAACTGTTACGCTGCATGTCACAGAAACGGTCAAGAAAAGTCACAGGGTCGTTGAACGAAACAGAAGATGGATCAATGCAGGGAAGAGCCAAACAGAAGGACAGCAAACTCAACTATACCTCTTCAATGAAGTTCACGTCAAGCTGAGTTATTTGACTATCTGCATAAAACAATAACAACAAAACAGTGTTACTACTACTACAAACTACTCTGCTACTCTACAAAGTAAACCAGACATTCTCAATATAATGATGTCCAAATTTTATTATCTAGTTGGCCAATGTTTGACATTCAAACTTGAGGAAAGAGGGAACCAAAGAGAATGTTAATCTTCAGTGTCAAAGCGATGACTTTCCCGTTTTGTAGGTCAGAGACACTTGAATTAATAGGAACCTTATTTGACTCGGTTGAGGCTGTGAAGGGAATCACTGTGGCTGGAGTTGGTGTGGCCTTGTTTAGCTGTTAGTTTAGTTGCAACTCAAAAATATCAAATCTCTGTTCTATGAAGAAGAACAACAACAAAGAATAGGAATAAGGTCTGTGACATAGATTCAACCAGCTACTTACTCAGAAAGAAGAACTGCTGTGTTGCCATATAAGCAATTTTTCAATACAATTTTGTTTCCATGCACAACTGCAGATTACATAATGATGCAGACAAGTGCAAAGCTGTGTTGTTTGTACGGGGTCAAATGCCGGTGGCACCTCATATGTGATCGGAGGAAGCAACTCTGTGAAGAATGCATAGCTGAGTGCACAAAAGCAGGGGAATCCGTGCGCCCAAAATCAGCCTATGAAAACTGTGTTTTTTTTGTAGTGCACATAACCTATTCAAATGGCCGGTAGGCTCCTACTGGGCCTCCTAGTTGGCTGACTTGGCAGTGATCACACCATTCAATGAGAGAGGGATAGGTATCGTTTTGCTGCAATGAATTATGGTTTCCGGAAACATGTATTTTAAAAAATATATGTATAATTACAAAAAAAATATCTGTTTTTGTCTGCGCTGCTGGTAAAATAGTGTAATTGCAAATTGTCATAAAGCTTCCCAGTCCCATCCCATGTTTATTTGTTTATAAGGAAAGCAGGTGGCACAACAGCGAAAAATGTAATCACAGATGTCAATCTTATAATTGGGAATAGAATACATCTATTATTCAACATCAGGAATCGAACAGCGTCATTCCGCCAGTGAGAAGGAACACATACAATTTATGTAGATTTAATAGTTAATTAAATAATACATGCACTTTGCAGATAAAAGAGATATTAAGAAAATAAACATAATGACAAAAAATACCTGTAAAGGCTCAATATTTCTTTGTTGTTTTGAGCTTGTATCTTAGCACTCTGCTGTTTTGATACATTGCTTAAATTGTGTGCTTTAAACTTGCACCTTGTTCACTAAATTTGTTCACCCAGCTTTTTCTGGTAAATCTAACAGGTTTTCTGTGCATTTCTTTGGCGACATTGAAGCTGAAGAGCCTGTCTACATTGACACTGTATAGATCAGCAGGTTACTCTTGAGGTCTCAGGATCTTGCTTAGAGCAACATAGCGCTGAACTCGCCATTTGCCACAGAACCGGTGTGATTTAGTTTGTAATGTTGAGGGGGCAATTGGAGAAATGAATGACATCTTCACTCTTTTTAGCATTTTTTAATGAACCTGCAATATATTTTCTTGCATGCCATCTGTGAAATGAATGTAACAAACAAAGCCCTAAATCCCAGCTGTTTGTTTAGTACTTGGACCTGGAAACAGCGTACCAGTTTGCTCTTATGTGCCTGATGGACCAGTTGAAGACTTTTCATTCTCTAGATGAACTTTTGTCAACCTTCAACGTGTTGTTAAATTCAACGTCATAGACCTTGGGTAGAAATATCTTCACACGTCGTGCACCAGCTTCCCCTCTAGACTTCATTCTGCTAAATAGCAGAATGCAATCCCTATGTTATCATTGACTTATTTATGCGAGAACCAAGCACCTTCGGGCGATTTCGACTTTCTTCTCCATCATCTTTTGAGATCTGACACTTCGGCCTACGGAGTTCACATTTGCTGCTCTTCTCATCCCTATCCACCCCTGCACAGTGGTGACCTTTCACTTCAACTTCCAGATGGACAATTTCCAGCAGCACACGGAGGCGCGTGGACAAATATTACGCTGTGTCCTGAGGAACAATTGCACGAGTAAGCTTCAAAGTTATCTGTATGCTTAGTGAATGGCACTGAAATGATCTTTGCTTGATGACAATGTCTGGCTTAATGAGTGTGATGCGGTTTGAAGATGGCTCTCGTGTCTCTTGATTAAAATGAATTATGCTGTTAAAGCCATTAGTGGTGAAATGCTAATACTTTAATACACTTCAGCTGCTCACAAGACTTCTCAATCGGTTAGCTGGGAGTCCATTCCAGGAAGGTAGGAGGACATGATAGCCCTCCTGCATCCCATTAGAGAACACGTTGTGATGAATACTGCAGAACTGACACCTACATTTGCTGCATTCTCATCATTCACAGTGGCAGGACCATCAGCCCCAACATGCTAAACAAGCGAGTGGGTGGGTGGGTGGGAGACATGCTCACTCGGAAGGAAGTGCTCTGTATTCTCTCTGCTTTCTGGAGGTTTTGATCCTGCTTCTTGGTATGAAATATTATCCTGCTTTGATGCTCTTAATTTTGTTTGAAATCAATCTTCTTCACTTCGTATGCTCATTGAAAGGCAGAACATGTTGGAAAGTTAATACCATGATATGTAGTTAGGAATGTACTGGAAAACAAAGTTTTCTAAGTCTTAAAAATGTATTTTCCAATTATGTAGTATTATAAAAAAGAAGTCCAATTTTAATCCAAGCATCGTGTGCTTGAATATATTGCTGAAATGTGTTGCATGATCCGAACATTCATTTAGTTAAACCCACTCTTGTAGCAGTTTTATCCACGTGATCCACCTCTTAACATTATGGAAGCTAACAGATTCCTATGGTTGCTGCATTTTATTTTATTTTTGGATCAAATGGCTCTGCTATTCCTTCCTTAAGTTAGGGTCAAAAAGGGTGACACTAAAGGCGGTGAAGGGCCCGACCTTGGTGGTGACATGGTACAGATCATGGAACAAGTCCACCACAATGTTCGAATTGGAAGTGCTTTTTCTTACCTTCACTGTGGCCTTGCTCCCCATCTGACCAGTTAAAAATCAAAAGCATTGCACAAGAGGATGGGCAGGTCCAACTTTTGGTTTGGTCAGTGGATCCTAACCTTTTAAAACCCAAGCATCTAAGCTCAGATTCCCTGAGCTCTAAGTGAAGTAGCAGTCAGTAATGGTGTCTTCCATGATGGTCTGTAGCCCGGTCCACCAATCACAGTTGTCGATCACCATAATGTGGTATACTGCAGGCAAATGAGCTTCATGCTTCAAGATTGAGTCCCATCACATCAAACCAATGAAATCACAAGTATTATATTGACATTAAAGTGCTAAAAATAACCTGGCCCTTCACATTTTGGAGGCCCTCAACATGTGAGAGGAGCCTTGCAGGCTGACTGGTGACTGACAAATATTCTGAAAGACCAGAAACGGAGGCGTTATGATACTCCCATCCCAACCTGTGGGTATTTGCAGCGAACAAAGAAGTGAAAAAGATTAAATCTTTTAGAGCTTTCAAGTTAAAAAATAACCCCGTCAATACTAAAAATGCATTCAAACATTTGGGAATTTCTCTTCGGAGATTAATAAAGTATCTGTCTATCTATCTATTGTGAATCATTCCAATTGTAAATGTCACTGACTGTGGTCAGTTTACTGTTTCCCTCCTATGAAAGTTTGATGTTTCCGTGTAATTGCTCGACAGTATGACCTATGGAGCAAACCAGAACTTTTAAATGAGACACTGCACTGCTCATCGGTGTTTAGCTCCTGAGAGCTTGGTAACAGCGGATGAAAATATCTTCTATGTGAGCCTCCGTGGCAATCCAGTAAATTACCCTGCTCCACACCCCCTGGAAGCTGCAGCCTTTTAAATCCTGTCTTTGATGGCGAATTCATGAATCGAATACTACTTTGAACTGGATATCAAATGCATTTGACATATGACTTCTCACCAGCGTGTTTGTGTCCAAATTTGCATGTGCCTGTTACGACGGCATTTGGAGCCAAAACAGCTGATGAGAATGTTGATAACAATGCCGGGTTAATGGTGCGTCGACTGAAAACGTGATGATGCATTCGTGATGTGTGTTTCTGTGGACAGAAAAACAACAATATGGAAAAATAAATCACATGCTGTTGTGATGTACGAAAGGTCAATAGAGCGTTAAAACAATGCATTAAAAGTCATACTCAGATAGCTCTGCTCCTTTAGACCTATGATTCAGACACCACTTTTTCTGCACCTGCAAAATGTAGCAGCCAGTAAACAGTTGTGAATTGCTGTATGCATTTTGTATTGCCAAAAAGAGTGGCTGCTTTGCGTTCCAAAATTATAGTTATGACATGTCATTGCTTTATCGCAGGCGATACAGCACTGAGAGATTTCCGCAAGCTCCAGCAGGAAAATTACTGCTAAATAGAGAAACTGTTAATATGCAAACAGAGCACAAAAGTTGTGTTTGCTTTATTATTTCTGTGTTGTAACAATATTTTCCAGGCAATTAATTTTATGCCGTTGGGGAGCTGTGGAGGATCACGTATTTGTGGGGTGAGTATTTCAGTCATGCCCATAAAATCATCTTGTGTGCAGTTGGTTTGTTTCATTTGAGTGAAATACATTAGCTTTGGTTTGTGAAACTACATGGAGTAAAATGCACCACCTCTAAAAGTGTGCATAAGTGTTAGTGGTTAGTGCAGGATCGCTTCCAGCTTGGGGCAGTTTCTGTAGTTTCTATGGCCAACAACATCTCCCATCTGCAGATTTCATGTGGCCCCGTAATGTAGATCAAAGGACAGCTATAGCAGGTGAAGAATTGTGACACTGTGCTGTGGCAAACTGATGGGAATTGCTCTGCTATCATACACTTCTGAATGATGATAATAAATGGAAACCGACCAGTCACTAATTCACAAGCATACACACAAATTAGCAACATTTTCGTAATGAATTTGACTTTGCTTATCCTTCCCCAGTCAAATAAAACAATGGAACCAAACTGAAATTGCTGAACTTATTCCTGCCACTGGTTATTTAGTCCACAACAACATCACACACCCTTAAACTTCACACTTTGAACTTACCTTTGAAACTTTTGAATTGGATTCAAGGCAGACTCCAAATCAAATGGCGCATCACATATGAATTTGGACCAATTATTCAAGTGTAAATAGAAAGTCAGTGTAATGGAGGCACACACGGATTGTTTTAGTTATTGGAGGAGCTCCTGCTGGCCTCCTTGCTGCACCCCCCTTGTTATCTCAGCCGCTCTCTCATACTTATTCCCTTTGTTTTCTTTTGCTTCTGCCTCCTTCTCTTCTCCTCCCACATGTAAATGTAAATGAAGTTTCATCAGCACTCATTTAACATATTCTACATAAATAATTCACATGTAACATCTTTGTGAAAAAACAAGAAATAGACTAAGGCTTATGATATCTGTCTTATGAATGCATTCAGTAATCCGGGTCTCCGAGTCACAGCTCTAGCAAGAGTCACTGCATTGTTGTCTCACGGAGTGCAGCAAGTTTCTCAAGTCATGTAAATTCTTGACTGAAATTAACACCACAGATGTTTCATCATCATCATCATCAAACACCCAAGTAGAACACCACACAACACAAGCTGAGAGAGTTTCAGTGTGAAAGTGAAAGGCAGATTGGCCCAGGGTTAATAGTGAATGAGAAAATCATTCAGGCTGGTCAACCTGTTCTCCAAAGGGAGGTGGTGCCTTTCATAGTGGGAAGATGAACTCTGGTATGTCCCTTCAAGTTGTTTGCCAACCATAATGGCACCACTAAGCTTGGCTGTGATTTCAATCTCAGCGGGTGCTCTCGATGACTCAGATAATTCGAGGCTTGCTGACTCCTCTCCTCCTGCTTTGTTGTGTGCAGTAAGCATATTTGAGCTTCTGGGCCTTTTTTCTGTCCATTTTCTTCTCCACCTTATGCTGACATATTAGTGAACGTAACTGTCAAGTTTTCCGCAATACACAGGTAATGTGGAGCTGTGGCTTCACTTCTTAACCTCTTGAGACCCAAGCTTTCCATCCTCACCCACTTGCCGCGGGGGCAGCAGCTTCAGAAGGCCGCGCCAAACGTCCTTCTCCTGGGCAACATCCACCAGCTCCAATTGGGGCATCCCAAGACGCTCCCAGGCCAGTGTAGAGATGTAATCCCTCCATCTGGTCCTGGATCTACCCCTCAGTCTCCTCTGGGCTGGCTGTGCCTGAAACACCTCTAAAGGAAGACGTCCAGGGCGCATCCTCATGAGATGCCCAAACCTCCTCAACTGACTCCTCTCAACATGGAGAGGCAGTGGCTCTATTCCGAGTCTCTCCCGAGTGACAGAACTCCCTATCTACAAGGGAGACGCCGCCACACATTGGAAAAAAAAAAAAAGAATTTCAGCCGCTAGTATCGGGGTGTCAATCTTTTCGGTCATGACCATGGGTGAGGGTATCTTGGGGTCTTGCCCACCCGAGAACAAGACCCCAAGATACTTAAAGTTCTCCACTTGAGGCAGGGACTCATTCCGTACCTTGTTTTTTTCCCCTTCCATTTTCTTCTCCACTTTTATGATGAGTGAATGTAACTGTCAAGCTTACCGCATTACACAGACTGTAGAACTGCGCTTCTTAACCTGTTGATATCCAAACTTTGGTCTAGAGTGTATATCTTACTTCTGTTACGTGATACAAGAGGTAAAAAAAACCCAAACTTTTGTTGTTGTACAAAAAGCTGTTTTTTTGAGAAAAATAATGAGCAATAAAGACGTTGTTTTATGTGATAAATCACTCAAAGAAATGTAAAAATAAAAATAAAATCAATGTCTGTAAATGCGGGCCTGAAATGATTAATATATATTGTCATGCATTGCATTCCCCATTCGACTATATATTACATACAGATTACTTTATTCATATAGTTTGTGTGCATGAGGCTAATTTGTGTTTCACTTTAACCTTACTTCACTCTCATTACACAGAGAAATGAGCGGATGGCCTGATGGGAAGACAACAGTAACAGTGGCATCGCTCACACTAGGAACTACACATACTGTAGTAGGCACAAGTAAATGCTGCAGCGACCCATGAAGGACCACGTTTGATAAACATTTCTGAGATGGAGCTGGGGCAAGGTGAAGGCACTTTGGCAAACCTACGACATACCTCCAATAGTATCTAAGCTATGCGCCATGTGTTACACCATAAAATGAATCGATGTGCATGAAGTGAGTCCTCAGCTGGATAAGCTTTCTTTTCAGTTTGAAATTTGAACAGTGCACTTGAAGACGAGGAAGACCCTGAGCAGAGGAATATAAAATTTAAAGGTTTTCAAGAAAAACTTGTGCTTGTGCCTCTTTAAACTCACCCTGCAACTGACCATGAACCATGCAGTCTTATTTAAATCTCTGCATCATTGATGTAGCATCTGTTTTAGTGAATAAATCAGCCCCTTTATCCCCCACATTGCTAACTCCTTCATTCACAAACATGCTCGTGTTTTGATTTTTTTTCCTTCTTGTTGGGTGTTTGTGCCGATGTGAGCTGTGTCTTCCTTGTGCAGTTCATCGGGTTTCTCCTTCAAGATAGAGTCATGCTCCGTCTCAACACCAGATTGTTTGTTTTGTCTCTGTGGTAAGCTCCAGGCCCTTTGGCTATTTTTATTGGATTTTTGCACTTGCTTGTTTTCTCCTGTGTGTCATCAGCTTTTTTTGTTCTCCTCAGTTACACTTTGCAGTCCAGCTTTGACATAGACACGTAGACTGACTCTGAAGGAAGAAATATAACCCACAACCTTACATGATGCCAAGTTCTGATGCATACGGATCTTATGCCATGAATCACTTTGGCTGGGATTCTTCAATCCTTCCTCACTGTTAAGGATGTCTATGTTTATGACAAAAATAAACATAAACAACATAAACAGTGCAAAACAAACAAAGCTATATTTCGCTTTTCCAGTCATCCCTGGAACAATGATGCGCTGTGAGCAATCTTCTGAATGTTTTATTTCCAGTTTCGTGAATAAATTATATCCCAAAAGTGAGTAGACATCAATGGTGAGTTGCAACAGACTTTTTTTGACAGTAAATGGAAGAAATAAATGTCATCAGTCAGGTGTGGTTAATCTTGAGGGAAGAACGGATGTTTTTTTTGTTTTTTTTTGTAGTTTCAGTTTTGTTGCAACAGCTTCCTGTTTTCTGGATTTTTTAACCTTACGTTTATGCCCTTGTGTTACAAGTTTAGGATCACTAACTCATAAGGATGGTGTTAGGGTTGGCACAGTCAGGTGATCTCAAGTCTAATACATTCACCATGTGAAACACTCATTTTGAATGTTTCTTGTGGAAGACAGGCTATTCCTCACCCATAAAAAGATCGTCCACAGAGTGACACCACAGTGGAACAAATCGAGGCTCTGTGACAGATAGTAGCAGACGCAACTTTAAGAACTGGAATCCTTTTTTGTTCCACTCTTTTTTCTGTTAATGATTGGTCAAAATGTGTGTCTAACCTGAGCGAAAGGGAGAGGGAGGGGTGCCTGAATCATGCGCTGGAGTTGCTCAGATGAGCAAGAGGAGAGGGTGACAGACAGACTCAGAGGCTATACGCTGGTGAGGTGAAGAAGAAGAAATGTAGAAATGTAAAGAGAAAGACAAATTCCTTGCTCATTTTAGCCCGATCAAGCAGACGGCACAAGTAGCTCAAGAACAGTCTTCAACATGCCTTGAACCACCAACAGACGACAGTGGCCATAAAATAAGTCTCACAAAATCATGAGTCTTATCTTTGATATCCAGCTACACTTTAACATTGTGCTTCAGTGTCAGTATATTGAATTTATGGGAAGATTACAACGAATTTAGACATTCATTTTCAATGTAGGACATGATTCTTAGCAAAAATCTATATTCAATATATTTTTAACAATCTTCACAATTTTCCACTTCACAATATCACTTATGCAAATTGCAAAATCCCCTTCTGTATTCACAAACCTTTTTAGTCTATTTCAGTCAAAGGCTTGTTCACGGCTACAGTAGTCGCCATGGCTGCCATCATCCATGCCAGCCGCAAAGCATTCATCAAAACCATCAAATCGGGGCTATTTTATGTACTTGTTTACTGTCTCTGTTGCTGGCTGCTTCAAGTACACACATTCACAGCATGATTACAGTGCAGACAGGATACATTTCCGCTTTCATTGCTGCCTTCAATCACTTCCATCATGCCAGTATAACGGCTAGATGTGATGTTTTCCCCTCTCGACATCACCAATCTGTCATGGTTCACTTTTGTTTTGGTTGGATTGGATTGTCGGAGGTTGGACTGTAACCTCCTGTGCTCTCCCTCCTTTGTTCACCAGGACTTGGTTATGGCACACACGTCTGGAACCACAGAGCAATCGAGCTTCAGCGTTCGCTGTGTAAGCTTCGGAGAACCAGGGTTATGTTTTGGTAACCCCAGGCTTCTCTTTGTTTTAAACCGTGTGGGTCAGAGCATCATGTGCTTGTTTGTCTGCTCTGACTTGTTATTTTCTGTACTGTGCAAATGTTCCTTGACTCGCTACGTGTGCTTCTATTCTGGATGGGTGGCAGCCCAGGTTGTCCTTACTGCCTGGCCTTATATGAGAATAGCATGTTTTATTAAACTGTTCATTTCAGTCTTGTGTGTAAGTCATCTTACTCTTCTGGCAACCACATTCACTTGGGCTCAGCCCATCGCAGTAACTCGCACAGTCCAATTGATAAGTAAGATGTCAGTGCTTTAAATTTTCTGATGCGAGGTATTTTTTAAGTCCAGAGATAGCGATTTCATTATCGCATCAATTCAACCAGAAATTCTGACCCAGATATCAAAGTTAGATTTAAATGTCCCTTTCAGAATAAAGCTGTCTCCGAAGCGCACAACTCCAATCACCATTCATACCATAGTGTCAATTTTCTGCAGAAGAGAAAGACAGGGATGATTCTGCTTACTGGGGAGTGAGGTTTGCAGCCGAAGCCAAGCAAAGAGGCCCAGACCTCCCTCTAGCATCCCTCTCACTGGCTGTAATAGCGTGTCTAGGGACTGCCACGTGGCTTCTTCCCAGTTGGACTACTGTACTCGCCGGGGAGGCATTTGAACAAGATGCCTGAGCCACCTTGACTCGATCTTCTCAAAAGCTGAGCTCTTTACCTCACTGGGAGATCCCAGCACCTGGCAGAGGAAACTCATTTTAGCAGCTTATATCTGCAGTATATTCTTTTGGCCTCAACTCAAAGCCAGATGAATGAATAAAGAGAATTCTCCATGACAGCCTGATTCAGCGTTGCTGTTAATATTGAGGCTGCAAATATACTGTACAGTGGAGAGTGTTTGGCCCTTCATGCATTCCTCCCACCTTTTACATCCTCACCGTTTTTCTTTATAGACAGACATGCTTAACCTAGATGCAAATTCAACAAATAGAGAGCACAATCTCAATGTTCTTCCCACAAACCCGATTGGAGGATGGAGTATGTCATGGTCCGCATTATGCGAAATAGATACGTTTACTAGACAAGTGTCAGGCAGGGACGAGGCAGGTCAACATGGGAATTTATTTATGATTAAAAAAAGATGCTGGACAGCCATTGGGCAACAAGAGTTTCTGACACTACAAAGAGGCAGGGGGCGTATTGAGGGTGAATGTATGTATAAATTCAGTAAGCAGGATTTTGACTAACCAGGAGGAGGCTATAGAGTGAAGAAGCTTCGTGAGTGGAGTTGGAATTCACTCACTAAAATTGAAAGTTAGTTTAAGAAATCCATCATTTATCCATCAGTACTTGTCTTTGTTAGTCTTTATCTTCTTTATCATAAACACACCTGAATCTTTAATGGAATTAAATTCAATTAGCACTTTATTTAAACCATTAACTGTTTAAATTGGCTGCTTTAAAGTTCCTCTCAAACATAATAAACCTGTATTTGAAATTCACAGAAACATCTTGAACAGTCTTTGAGTTCGTTCTTTGCACGCTGTCCAATTACTTTTTGACCAGTGAATCTTAAATGCAATCCAATAAAAGTCATGTTACTATCTTTGATCTGTGAGAGCAGCTGAAAGCCGGCTTGCTTTAAACAGCACCATGTTTGCTCCAGACATAATCTGATATCCATTCAAAAGGAAGGAGAAAACTATGATGAAACACGATGAATTTGATTTGTTTCTGACCTTCGTTTTTGTGATGTTGAGGTGGGCAGTGAAAAACGGTTCTTTTTCCTCGTGTGTAACCACACCGCAACAAAAGCAAAAAGACTCCAAAAAGAATTTAAAGACATTCCTTGTCAATACACTGCAAGTATGTTCTCCACTGTCGGGTTTGATCCACTATCGACGACCTTTTCTCCCACTGGGTATGTAGTGTATAGATCAGTGCGAGAGCAGCATTAGCATTCCATCATGGCTTAGAAGGGGATATCAGAAAGAGACATCAACAGCCGCACTAAAGATCAATACTCGCTCAGGGAGAACACTGAGCTGCTTCAAGAACTATACATGTGGTTCACTTAGAAAACACCTCGCTACATACTTTGGGAAATAAGGCATGAAATGAGAGTATTGTGACTATCAGCATCTATCTAAAAGACTCCTTTTTTGTTTCCCTCACTTGGCAAATGTTGAATGAAGCAAGAGATAGTAAACATCAAGGGCCTAGCCCACAGTAGCCGAAAAACAATATGTGGTTAACAATTACAAAATAAACAAATGATATCTTCCTTTTGTGTTTTACGCTGTTGCAGTTTGTCAAGTGGCAAACCAGGGTCTTAGCTTCAGCCTTGTTCTAGAACACACCCCGGCCAATAGAGTGGGACATGCTTGTAAACATGTCGAACTCAAACTTAACTTTATCACAGCACACACAACCAGTTAACAACGTTCCTGTCCATCAGAGAAAAAGGGCTTTAAACAAGGCTTTGACTAGTCCTTGGACAACTGACAACTTGCCGACATTTTCAAGCATATTGGTGGATGAAAACACCATACTGAACGCCTGTAACCCACTGATCCTAATAAACTCACCCACACCATCGTTTTGTAAATGTTGCATATATTGTACTGTATTGGTGCACTGTAATTTCCCATTATTGAAGCATCTATCCTCAGTATTAAAATCATGAAACATGACCATAAGGAGACTGGCTGCATCACTGAGATTAACATGGACACCTGCTTATTTGTCACTCAGTTACCTGAGTCTCAAATATATATCTGTCCCTGCTTTGTTTTCTGCCTTTGTATGAGCTTCTTTGTGTAAGCTTGTGCTTTTTTTCAGAAAACCATTTCAGATGACCATGGGAGCATTTTGTTTAACTTGGAGGTTAGTGAGCACTTTGTTCCCGACGCTCGGTTCAAAAGATTGTGGGTTATCGAGAAATCATTCGGGGCACAACGCCAAAGAGCCACCACAAGCTCATCCCATGGTTTCATCGGTGGATCACATACCTTCTATCTAGCCACTAGCTAGTGTGTACAATTTCAGAAATAATTGGGTACAGCTTTCAAACATGTTGATGTTTCAACATAATTTATCTATATTTCACTTTCAAAATTTTACAGTAAAGCAAGAGTAAGAAACAACCACGTCCAGTTTATCTATTTGTTCACTGATGAATGTAAAAAGTATACAAGTTGAACACCCATTTATTATTATTATAACATATTGAACCTGTATTATATATAAACACCTCTGTGTAAAAATCATTTTTCTCATCATCCCATTTTCTTCGCCATATTACTTTGCAAGACATTTATAGTCATAGATGCGTTGTTTTTCACTGAGACTTACAAAATGCATTAGTCATTATGGAGGTTTAAACCAAGAATTATCAAGCAATGTATCATTTTGTTACTTTGTTATAAACCATGAGGCGCAGCCAACTAACCGCTGATGTACAACCATTTGGCTGTGCTTCTTACACTGTAATGAAGAACCTCATTCACACTCATTTAAAACAAAAATATCTATATGATGATTATACAAAATAAAACTGATAATACAAAACATCTGAAAAGTTTTGAAAAGGCTGTTTAAATTGACTCCTTTGATACTTCAAATTCTCAAACGTTTTTCAATAAACGTCTTCAACGTGGGTCAGAACACTGACTTCCGCTCAAAGCCACACGAGTCTAGCACATGTAGGCATGTGTTTTCAATCCAAAAAGCAGGCAGTAATTGATGCCTTTGGGGCCGTGACACCCCGAGCCTCCATAATCCGCCCATCAATGGAAGGTTTGCCTCACGACCATTACTATTTATGAAGACAGTAGTTGGGTCTGTTGTTTCCAATGAATATAAATCCAACATGTGCTGTCCTCAAACTGTCAGCCCGATGCCGCTCCGCTGTTTTAATTCACAGCATTTAGAGGTGGCTGTTCACACGTGACCCCAAAAGCATAAATTGAGTAGGGGTTATGGGAATTAGGGATAGTCCAGCAGGGTTTAGTGTAAGGCCAATGCTGAGCTGCAAGTAAGAAGCTCTACAAGGCTGGCGGTGACATGCATATGTATCAATGTGTCCGGAAGCATTCGCCTAAAACAGCCATGGCTTCTCTGGAATTTAATGGTGGCACTGAAGCTGAACACCAACCAATTACTTAGCACTAAGCTTGGAGCAAATATACCAAGCGAAAAAAAAAGAAAGATAAAATAAAACCTACAAACCTTGCAAAAATCATACTCCCAAAATTATATTATTTATACCATATAACACGACTAATACTCATGACATTAATTTAAAAAATAATCTATTTAAATTGCAGAATTACAGAATGAGCTTAGCGTGGCATTATGTCCTAGGAATTGCAGAGTTGTAGTCAAAACACAGAAAACTCGAACAACGAGGTTAGCAGTTAACGTGTTTAATACAATGAACATCGTAACCATCGAAACTGAGGGCGTCGACACCAGAAGCGGCGCGAGGAGGACAAACACGAAGGGAAGAGGTGAAAACCTGAAACAGAAAAGCAGGTGTATTAAGTTCAAACCTGAAAATTGGGACAACAGAAACGCACTCGGAAACACTACTCACGAGGCTAATCTAAGACAAAGTGCTCGGTGGTGGTTCAACACACGCACATACACGAGGAATAAAATACCACACGGTAAAACCACACGGTAAAACACTCACATGTGATCGAGGAAGCTAAAATGGCGATAAAGGATTCAAAAGACGTGTATGTGGAAAACAGATATAAATAGAGGTTACAAGAGATCGGAGGGTCGAGAGAGAGAGAACGTTACCATTGGAACACGTGACCATCTGGCAACACAGACTGGAACCCAGGAGTAGAAATCCTTGCAGACTGATCAGTGGAATGAGATCCAGCTGCGCTGCCATTAAGCTAGAAATGAGGGGATGAGAAAAGGAAACAACAAACCGGAATACAGGAAGTAACAAAATAAAAGCACGCGGTAATTCAAAATATAACTTGTAATATGATTCTTGCCTCGGGCGAGAAAACGCAAATCCCTGATGAGCCCTGTGGAATGCACCTAGTAGTAGCCACTTCATTTTTCTTGTGATTCTCAGGATCAGAAATATGAATTTTGAGATTCTGAGATTCTGATATCGGATTCATTTGATGAGGGAACATACTTGCCTATTGTGCTGTATCGTAGCTTGAGAATAAATAATATAGCATGATTCATTTTTCTTCAAACTACAACATAGTGGAGTGCAGGTGGTTGCAGTTAAAAATGATTTAACTGTGTATATAATGTGAAAATTTATTCTAATTTCTTTTTGAAAGAAGTTATGTGAACCATGTCTCTGAAGTAGTTATACAAATGGTAATGCAAGGTTTCCCCATCCAAATCTCACTCATATCTTAAGGGCATCCTACCAAAGACAAAATTAGCGATTGTTTTGGATGTAGTCTTTTTCTTATCAACCAATTGAAGCAGAATGATGTGACGCATTGGAAGGTCAGAATCCCAAATCCATATCATATAAGCATAATCATGATCACTCGCCATAAAAATAATAAATAGAAATAAGGATAAAACAAATAGCTTCTTTCACAAAAGTGATGTGACGAAATAGACATGCACAAACCACACTGTCCTCAAAGAAGAACAAAGCTGACCAAATGAGGGAACAGCAACAGTGGGAAATGCTCGGCGGCGAATAAGGCAGCTCAACACCACTGTTGACACCAGGGATACACAGTTCATCAAGAATGCCACTTCACCTACTACTTCACATCCACAGCAGAACCTAAGGCCAAATATGGTGCATTATTATTGTGTGGGTGACGTAATTGGTATGACTTCTTCACATAGGTTTCATGCGCTTGCTGTGACCCTGTTGCCTGCAGGTGATCTGGCTCCCTTTGACTTGTACCATGCACTCACATTGAAAATGATCCTCTGATCTCCAGTGACTGTCCCTGGGGAATAAATGTAAAATTAGAAATCACAATGATATAAGCATAAACGCTAAGCTAAAACGATTCCTTTGTAGACATTTAAGGTTTTCAACTCTCAGTTATCATATATTTATTCATGTATTCATCCAGTTTATTTGTATTCCTAATTATTACAATTATATGTATTCATATTTTATTGTTTGAGTCCTTTTTTGACAAAAAAAAATCATCATCATCTTGTCGCAGTCGTCCTTCTCATCGCCATCTTCATCTTTACTACAGGATATGATTATAACACCTGCAGATTGTTTGTAGTATCAAGAAAATTAAAGGCATATAGAGAAAGGTGCACAGATCCCTTAGCAATATGTCACTTCTTGAATTCAGATTACCTCGGGTGCTCAATAATTTAAACCCATCTGGCAAGTTTTTGTATTTATTTTCATTCTGAACCCACGCTTAATTTGATGAGACTTCAACTCGGAAAATGTTAAATATGATAATGAACACAAGAAAATGCTTCACCCAGGAAACCTCTGTTGAAATGCGAATGGTACTCCACATCCTGACCTTTGTGGAAGCTGCTAGTTATCATTTTTTCAAGCCCAGCAACCTTTCTCTCCATCCGTCTGAAGGCTGGAGCCACAATTATCAGTCAAGCAGTGGGACGTGAGGATCATAACCCTATATGACACCTAAATGTATTGACAACACTGACTCACAGCAGGTTTACAGAGGAGAACCAGCGAAAACTTTTGGGCCATGAAAGTAGCAATGGATCAGGGATTCTGCTGGGTCCATTGTCAATGCTAAATAAAGGGCTTCCATTGTGAATCGAGGGTCAAGAGTTTCAGCATAATCATTTCCAGCCAATTATCCGACCGTTTGTAGATAATATCTCCGTGATCACTTCACTTTATTTCTTTCCAACGTTGACATTTGTTATGAAACAGAGGGAGGCTTTTCCTGGCAGTTTAAATTTAGAATGAGCCAGAGCTTGGGGTGTTGATATTATGCAGCCGCTGCATGCAGGAGCCACATCATCCCAGAAACAGACTGGAAAATAGGAGCCCACACAATGGATCTCTACGATGATGATAAAAAAAGGGACATAATGTTGCAGAAAGCCTTGAATGTCACCGCTCTCACTCTCCCATGATGACTTGATTCCCAATAAAGTCAGTGGTGCCACGTAAATCTTTGCATCCCTGTGGTCATCCAGACAATTTAGGTCTGTAAAATGAGTGCATTCTGGGAACATCACTAAATAAATGTATCAATAGGGCCAATAATTTATAAAGCCCCTAACCAAAGTGTATTTCGTCCAAAACTTGACTGGTAGTCAACTACAACTAGAGACGTCTTCGATGAAAGGCATTAGCCTCTGGATATAAAGTGAGTTTCAAGTCAGTGGCTTGGACATACATACAAAGAGGAATGAATTGAATACAGAATACATCACAACTGAATCAGAATTTAAATTCATGGTGGCTGAAGGTAAAACAAAAAATATCGGGTATGACTCCCATTAGCTGCAAGGGATGTATATCTGTATATCTTGGCAATGACTTTAACCTGTGATGGGTGAATTCTCCTGCAGGGCTCAGAAGACCCTGGTGGTTCATCTTCCCAGTCCCCTCCTTCATCATGCTCAAAGCTCTCAGCTTAAAGTACAAGTTTGCAAAGTTTTAAACAAATATTGACGTTTATACTGGTTATTGGATGAACCCCTTGCATGCTAATGTCTTTCATCAATTTCATTTAAGAGAAAGCAGCAGCGCCCAAAGTTCAGGAGAAAGACTTACGGGGTTCAAGCTCATTAATACATTCAGAAGTGAGCGAACACTGAGCCCTTGAGGCACAAGTGTTGAAAATGGGTTTTCCAATTAAATTAGAGCTGCTCAACTCAGAAATTCAGAAATGTATTCATTTGTTTTTAAGTGTGAAACAGGGTGGATGGTGATTCAATATTTTGGAGAGGGAAGGGAGAATTTTTAATAACATTCAAGGTGTCATATTGGTATCACTTTGAATAAATATTGCTGCAAATCATTTAATGACGGCATTTGGAAACAAACAACGAACGATCAATTTTGGCATTTATGAATTTTAACCTTTTCATCTTCACACGTTTATTTGATAACGATGGATAATTGGATAATTTTGACCATATTTGAAGTGTTCATTATTCCTGAAAATGTACTATTAATCTGTGTATTTTACATTTAAAATAATTTATTTTCTTTAGATTTTTTTCAGTTGGGTGAAGCTTGTTTTCTGTCTATAGTAATGAATATCATGCAAAGATTTTTGCAACTTACTTACTCAACAATATTACTGTCATGATCCATTGTTATTCTGCTTTATGTCCTTTGGTTTCTTCATTTCTTATATATATATATATATATATATATATATATATATATATATATATATATATATATATATAGGCTTTGTCTTTCTGTATGGAGGCTGAGTTCATACAGAACTCAGCCTCCATACAGGCTGAGTTCTGTATGAACTCAGCCTGTATGAGTTCATATATATATATATATATGGACCCATATATATATATATATATATATATATATATATATATATATATATATATATATATATATATATATATATATAAGGTTTGTTACCATGGGGAATTTATATATATATATATTCCCCATGGTAACAAACCTACATCTTCAGTTAACCAGCACTTACTTCTGTTCAGGGCTGCGTGGAGCCTATCCCAGCAGTCGTTGGACTCAAGGGAGGAATGCATTGTGGACAGGTCGCCAGTCCATCACAGGGCACACACACCTTGGAGCACTTCCAACCTTGTGAGCATGTCTTTGGACTGTGGAAGGAAACCGGAGAACCTGGAGAAAACCCAAGCAGACACACAGGGAGAACATGCAAACTCAGAAACACACAAAGGCCACCGACCTGACCTGGGAATCGAACCTGCAACCTTCTTGCTGCAAGTTGAGGGTATTTTAATATTTTATTGTTTTAGCTAAACATTTTTTAAAGAATGAATTTGTAAGTACGAGTCAGTATAATGACCAACTGACTGGAAGAAACAAACCTCTCTAAGACCTCTCTAATTTGGAAAATATTCCTTCCTCATTTTGTTATGCATGGAATGATTGCGGTAATTATTGAGCCTTATTACTACATCAGCATGGATTAAAATTCACTTCTCCATCTCCTGGATGTATGGTGCAACTTTGCTGTTGCACTTCTGACAGCAGTTGCTACAAATGAACTCAGCCTCCATACAGAAAGACAAAGCCTTTACACTTGAATTTAGTGTGAGTCCCGATAGCACAGTTGGTTACTACTTTGATCACTGGAGATGGAGACATGTGGTGCGTACAAAGGTGAGGTGTAGAAAGGAAACATGAGGGACTGGTACTTTTGGAAACCGAGAGTGATACTGTCATTGGTGAGTCTCAACATTGTGTCTCACTGTGCTCAGTGGTAAAGTCGATCACAGGAAGTCCGCACTTTCTTTTTCCTTATTCCACTGGTGTTCAGAAAACACGGGATCATTAGCTACATCTGAGTTTGATAAATGTTAAAATACAGTGTAGTTAATCTCCAACCAACCATACTGTTAAACAATGAAAAGAAATAAAAGCCTGAATTCTTACTTGAGTTGATCTGCTGCTGCTGCGAAAGTAAGTTTCTGATTTTGCTGACTGATTGATTCCCTCCGGCATGAGGATTATTGTATTTCCATGGTTTGCTCGCTCACTGTGCACTTTCACTTCAGCAATATATCATGAGCTACAGCAAAAAGATGCATTGTTGGCCGGAACAGCAAGATGGTGAGGTCCAAAAAATAACAGAAAAAAACAACAAACTTGTTGTATAGGGCACTTCAGCTCCAATGTTCTATATTTTACCCCTCAGAAGGTTCCTGTGCCATTTTTGGTACTGGCAGTGTTCCCCGAGGGTGTAAACACAGCCTTGGGATTCAGGAGGTTTGATTTCTGTCTCCCCTTATATTCTGAACATTTGATGCTACTCACATTTTTGCAGTTGTCGCTAAAAGCTGCAGGGAACAACAGCCCTACAATTTCACAAACAATCTGTGCCTGCTGCAATTTGTCCATCTTTTGGGCTTAATAATGGTGATCAAAAGAGTGGAAGAAGACACAAGTGAAGTGAAGCAGATCAAGTCATGACTTTCATGCCATCTATAAACGAGGCTTACAGATACCCAATGAACCACGGTACATGGGCTTTTCAAAGGGGGGATGTGGATTTATTCAGTCAGAGACATGACCAGGACCAGACGCTAATATTGAATAACTTCTTGGGGACATTTATTTTCAGATCTAAAAGAAAATCTAAAATCTGGAAATTGAACTTCTCGAAGAAATCAGGGCTGTAAGCGGGACTGTATTATTTCTGTGATCATCCAAAAGCACAGCATGTGTTTTCACTGGAACACATTGACGTGTATGGATGCGAACACAATGAAAATGCCCCTCAACGTCATTGGCTTGCAAAATAAACACAATTTCGAGTCTCCTCTTGGAAGTAATTCTTCTCTTACGGAGGTAAATTCATTCTTTCTTCTCTGCAGTGGCTGAGAGGAAACAGCGTCTGCTGACTGCTTTACACAAACAATATCAGAGTGTGGGGGCAAAGCAATAAATCATCTTCCTTGACACATCAACAGGTAAGGTGTCTGTACCTGCAGAGTGCAATTTCTGTAAAGGTCTTTGTATGAATAAATGTGTTTTTTAACTAGTGTCCCTTTTCTGTCAATGTGAATTATTTTTTAAGAAAAATGCAAACAATCCTTGCATCTGACATTTCTAAAACCTTAGACTACTTGGACTGTAATCTTTAATTTAGCTTCAGTCTGTGTCTATATGTTTATCCATTATTTAGACATATATCAATTCACAAGCAGAGAGTCAAACAGATGCAGATGCAGAGATGCTTTGGGAAGCCCACAGGCCAGAGCATGCATGCATTTTTATTCGACTTATTGTGAACACATTTATTATTTTCCCATAAAATTGATTTATAAACGTTTTACTTACAGTATTTAACCGAATGTGTGACTCACAAATTAGTCTTTTATATGTACAATACTAAAAATATAAATAGAAATGATCCATTCCGCTTTAGATACAATTAAAATGTAACACCTTTTTTATTAAGTGCCAGTTTTAAAGACATATATGCTCACTCAATGGCGTTTTAATCTGCGCCAAGGGTGTTTCATTAGAGTTGCTGAGACAAACGGCTTCTGAATAAATGTTCCATAAAATAGGATGACTCAGACTTTCCCTCAGTAATCTACTCTGAGGATTGAGACACAGAGAATATTGGGTAACTGCATGTAGGCAGGCAACTTGGCTGTCATTTTTAAAGATGACGCAACTGAGGCTCTGAAGACGTCTTCAAGACATGTGTAGATAATGATAATATTTTGGGCATTTGATGAAAGGGGATTACAAGGGATTATTAGACAGATTAGAATTATTCCTGGACAGTGGCAACAATGTTATGACGATGAGTTGAAGCACGGAATGGTATATAGCACTCTTTGATGGTAACTTGACTCATACATGACTAAGTCAACTGACGTTGCAAGCTGTATGTAAAATGCCATCTCACTGTTGTTGGGTGGTAACTCTGTCATTCTCAAGTTACGGACCTGGGAGGTTGAGGGCTCCTCGCTGTTCCTATCTTGCTGTTCCCAGGATTACCTTCTTCTGGACTGATGCCTCAGATGCTGGGATCTGCTGGAGTCACTCTCCCAGTTTGGGGGTCACCGACCAGAAAGCTTCTACCATCATGGTAACCCTCTTTTGGCGTAGAAGTCAAAGTCCCACAGTATCTTAGCCTTGCTCTTCATAGTGCACACATACTGGTATGTTCCATTTGAGTACTCCTAGTCTGTAACAATTTTCCTGTGCACTATCCTAGCTGATCCTGGTTGCATCACACACCCTCTTACTATATGCTGGATTGTCGGGTCAGCTCTACTGTGATAGATCCTGCCCTCCCCTGGTGCTTTGGGCCTGTTCCTGTGTTGCCATGACCAGTGCCTCTGTGATGTCTATCAGTCCAGCATGTCCAGCCATTGTTCTTCCTGGTCTTCCTGATGTCTGCCATTTCCTCTATCTGATGACGCCGCATGCCATGTAAGGGCTTGTCCTTCCATGTTGCCTCCTCCCCCTTCTCACCCACATCAGGTTTCTGCTATCTGGTATTCACTGATCAGTTCATCTTTAGGGAGCATTTCCTGATTCACCCTGGATTTTTGATGTTTCATCCTGAACTGTGTCTCTGATGCTTGGTAGAACCTGGCCCAACTCTTACTGCTTTAGGGTACAGCCTTAGGGTGCTGGACTGGAAACCCTCCGAGGATGATCCCCTCCTCATGATTTCCATTGGCCTGTGGGATCCCAAGGTATTTATAGCTTTCCTGCCCCTGGTTGGTGAACACTTTCAGTTCTGGTCGTCTTGCCTTTTCCTGGACATGATCCAGTCACATTTGTGTAATCTAAAATATATAATATACATAAATCCTCACTGTAGATCTGGGTGGTGTAGATCAGTGAGTCCATTGGTCACTCATTTATTATTATTATTATTATTATTATTATTATTGTTGTTGTTGTTGTTTTATTATCATTATTAGCTTCTTCCTCTCTTCCTACTTTATTTTATTTTATTTTATTTTATTTTATTGACAGCACTTTATTCCGAAGCACTTTCCCAGTTGGTGGGATCCCGACTGACCATGGCAATAAATTTGATTCTGATTCCGATTCTGAAATAAATCGGATTCTGATCAGCAAACTGTGGAACTGTAATAATAATAATCGTCGTGACACCAGCACTTTCGTCAGTAATTTATTAAATCGATATAAGATCCTCGAGTATTGTGTTGCTTGCTCAAGTTTTATTTGGAAAGGTACATGTCACGTAGCACATTTATATTTTCTTTACTGTGGAAGATGAGCTTGATTTAGATCGTTGTAGTGCGTTTCAAAAGTGACGAAAGTGCCGTTCTCTCACTCGCATGTTCCCAAAATGGCTACCGACAGCACGTAGAATGTGTGCTAGAGGAAAACATTACGGACTTTTGCAGAACCTGGGCCACATTGCTTAAATGGAATAACCTGAAATGATCTACATTACTTTGAGATTAGTATACGTTTTATTTTGGTGAGCCATTCCGAGATGCATCGTCGCGGGGGAACCAAGACAGACCCGAACAACAAGCCGGTGACGAAGGATGTTAGCGACAGCGACAAGTACGCCGACCTCTTGGTGTTCGGATATGCCTGCAAACTGTTTCGGGACGACGAACGAGCTCTTTACCACGATCAGGGAAAACATCTCATCCCATGGATGGGGGACAAGCGCCTCATGATTGATAGGTCGGTTGAACATTTTGACCGAAACAGTATGCTAACCGTCTGTGTTGTGCATTAGCTTGTTGAAAAAGTCAGAGACGACTCAGAAAAGCTTTCAAATGGCAATAAATGTTTGTTCTGTCCACTCACATGTATTGCAACAATACTATATGGTCAACTGTTATTAAAATGGTTCAAATGCTAAGATGAAAACTCCCCCTTGCCTTTGTTTGGCCTTGGTTCAAAATCTGAGTACATATCAACCAACTGCTCAATCACCAAAGGACTTTGACATCCAAGTTCAGTTAAACTGTCAAAGTGCTTCTGCACCGCCATCGCCATTTTCGCTACATGTATTAAATGTAGATCCCAGAACTTCTGTTTAGTATTCAACGCATCGATTGACAATGGCGATTATACTTAATGTGTCTACAAGAGTGCATTAATGTCGTAATTA
This sequence comes from Synchiropus splendidus, assembly GCF_027744825.2. Classification (NCBI taxonomy): domain Eukaryota; kingdom Metazoa; phylum Chordata; class Actinopteri; order Syngnathiformes; family Callionymidae; genus Synchiropus; species Synchiropus splendidus. The sequence continues at coordinate 60,400,218 of NC_071334.1, read as the reverse complement.
TAATATATATTCTTTAAGGTGGACTTTTCATCTTGGTATCTTGCAGGAATTACCTCTGGTATTTACTTTTATTTTACTTTTTTTTTTTTTTTTACTTGGCATATTGACACGTTTGTGTCAAAACTTTCTCAGTAAAGCCAGAGTTTATTTCAACATGAACGCCACTGCAGCATCTGAGGTTGCTCACAGTATCATTTGACCATTAAACGTGATGTAAAGGTTCTAGTTGACTATATTTAAACGTGTCAATGACTGTGGTTTACTCAGCTCAAACTGCAGTGGCCCACATACATATGTTTATGCCCAGCTTCTGTATGTGTCTTTATCACATAACCCAGTTTCCTCCACAGCAAGGTAGGCTTAAAGGGTCCTGCCAAACCCTGAATGCCAACCACAGCATCCCGTTTCTTTGTCTGCGTGAAGAAACCCCAACTGAGATGTGGCCTAGAGGGACGCACCCAGGAAAATGCTGTCCATTTGAATTCTTACGGATAGGTATTTATGTACTCGGGTTTGTGTGAATGTAACTTTCTTTACAGATGTAGAAGTATTGATCAGTGTTACAGGGGGGAGTTAACCCTGTAAGGTAAGGGGATGTTGCTTTGTTTGTTTCCCATTATGACTGCTGGTTTGTTGTATGTTAATGTAATTAAAATAATTGTCCAGTCTTCCGAGTACCATATTTAAAGCAAAACATTATTATATTTGTATGACGCTCTACTTTAGCAGAATAGATGTGTGTTACTCAAGTGACAATTTAGGTTATTTTCCCCCCATCTTTGGTAAGTAGGTCCAAATGTATTAAAAGTTTTCTTCCTATCCTCTAATGCTAAATATCATCCAACAGATATGACGGCCGTGGTCACTTGCATGACCTCTCAGAATATGACAGCGGCTCATGGAACACTTCCTACCAGTTGTCTGAGGAAGAAGCAAGAATTGAAACACTGTGCGATGAAGAGAGGTACCTGGCACTGCACACGGACCTGCTGGAAGAAGAAGCCAGACAAGGTTTGTTTGTAAGCTTTATTTATTCATCTCAGAAACTTTAAACTCCATTACGGGTACATCCCTGGGGTGTCGGCAGAAACTTCTGAGGTACTCTATTCCATGTTGTTGCCTGCTGAGATGAAACACTTTGGCCTTTAGAGACTTAGAATTAGACTTGCTTTATTGTCTTTATTGTCACTATATGATGGCAACAAAATTTCGGTCTGAGGCCTCCGGTTTCTAAAAACAAAACTATACGTCCAAAAATAAATAAATAGATAAATAATAATAAAATAATAATAATAGATAAATACTAGTCCAGAAGATGTACAAATAAACAAATAAACAGTATTGCAGCTACTGTCTAACATTCAGCAGCCTGACAGCACCAGGAACGAAACTATTCCTGAATCTGGTGGTTCTGCATCGGATGCTGCGGAACCGTCTGCCGGATGGCAGGAGGGAGAACGGTGCATAGTGGGGATGAGTAGAGTCCGCGATGATCTTTGGTGCCCTGGATAAGCAGCGAACATCTGCTATATCCTGGATGGCAGGGAGCGGGGTCCCGATGATTTTCTCCGCTGTCCTCACCACCTCTGCAGAGACTCCCAGTCTGATGCATTGCAGCTCCCAGACCAGACGGAGATGCAGCTGGTCAGCAGGCTCTCAGGACAACATAAGCATTGAATATGGTCTGTTGGATGCTACAGCGCATTATTTTTTTATCTTTTTTTTTTTATCAATTTTTTCAGTAACAATATAAAATATCGCTATTTTTTTCCCCACATTTTGATGCTGGCGAGATGCAATATCTGTTACCAGGCAAACAAACGGTGAACCCAGCTCTTGCGTGTGCACACTACTGATTCGATCAGCTTTAAAAGCTGATTTCTCTTAAAGTCGCTCGTGGTTGGTCAAAAATTTGGCAAATGTGCAAAGGAGAGAGAGTCGTTGAAGTGCAGGTTTCAGACTACAATACACTATACACTAGTTAGGTGAGGAAATTAACTGCGTAGTCAGTGAAAGAAACCTGTTCCTTGTTAATTTTACCCTGATCCACACTGGTTCACTGTTCCATGACGAGGTGCCACAGAATACGGTGGCCTCAAGTGCACAAAATTAAGTCTCACAGCAGAGGGAATCATGAGCCTTATCAATCTGTTTGAGAAACGATAAATGTTTGTGAAAGTTGCTTGAAGTTCTTTGATATCCAGCGGGAGCAATGGTGTAATGTGACTTCAATGAATAGAGTTAGTTTACTTATTGTATATATATATAAACATTTTAGTCCCAAACAATATGTGAGGAAGAAGTTTCCCGAGTCTTCTAAGATCAGTGAAAGTTGAATGACAAAATACAATGGCAGCTTAACCATCAATTCCGTCAGTTAATGTGACTTGCTCACTTTTGAAGCAGCTTTTCCAAAAGTTCTCTACCAAATCAGTTTTAATAGATTTTTGTTTATGATGCTGATTGCTCACATGTTGTTCGCTATCAGAACAAATTCCCATCAGAATTCTGTGCTCCTGTGCACCGTTTGACAGACAGGTGGGAGAAGAAGCCTGTTGTGTTGGTTCTGTCTTCACAATCCCCTCCAATTTTATTTTCCTTTTTTGCTTATTATTTGTGTATTTATTGATTGATTAGTTGTTTTTTTTTTTAACATGTTTAGCTACCTCATATATTACCTGCTTCATAATTCGTTTTTTGTTTGCTACTCGTCTGGTATTGGTGACTGGAATTAGGTATTGGTATTAATTACTATTTGGGTGTGTCCTTATTTATTCTTTATGTTGTCATTTTTCCTATATAATTACTCACCTTCAGAGTTTTGAACCGTTTTCCACTGTATGCTGCACACAGTGGAATCAAGCTGCTGTGGACTGTTCTGTGTTCAAATCCCCCCAAAAGTTTAGTACTAGTTTTCCCTTCATTTGGTCACGTGGGGATTTTTTTTTTTTTAAACACCAATGTTTTTTTTTTTTCTCTCTCTATTCTCTTCCTCTGTGCGAGATATACTTACCTAGGCTTCTGGGGCTGCAGAGATGCAGTCATAAATATCCTGCTATACTGGTCATATGCATCTCATCTAGCTAATACCTCACAAGGTCTCAAAAGAAAAAGGAAAGCCCCTTGTTCAAGTAAACTCTTCAGACATAAAGATTAGATTGAAAAGGAAAATATTGTCATTTTTTTCTGAGATTAATAGCTTTTATTGTGTTCTGTTGGTGCCCTGAATGCCATAATTTTGATGCAGAGAAATGTAGAAATGTTTTGCACTTTTTTTTTAATACATCCTAGTGTGTTTTTCTGCTCCCTGCCCCACCTCTTGTTCAGTAGTCAGACAGAACGTTCCCGAATGTTCCCACTAACTTACGTGATACATCTTTGTCTTGCTACAGAGGAGGAATACAAACGTCTCAGTGAAGCACTAGCTGATGAAGGGACCTACAATGCAGTGGCTTTCAAATACAGTGCTGACTACTACGACCCCTCTCAGCCCACAGAGGAGGAGGAGGCGGCCAAGAGGGAAACTGGTAAGTCATGAATTGCTGAATGTTGACTAAATAATGTATTTTCCATTTTCATTACTTTCTACAATGCTACTGAATTTTGGAAAAGTACAGTTATACCTTAGAGACATCTTTTGGATATTTTCGACATTGGTTGTGCGAAGTCAAAAACCAAACAATATTTAAAAAAAAGATATGCAACGCACCTATCTCTGTGGTTTGGGACATGTTTAAATATGATCATTTCTTTTTTCCTGTCATTTTTTTTCCATAGTCGAAGCAGACCCTGAAGACAGCGAAGAACCATTTGTCGCGCCCCAAGGGTTAATGATTCCTCCTGATGTCGAACTGGTGAGTTATATCTCTTAATAATGAAGACTTTGACGACACACGTTGTCAGCTGTGTGGAAACAAAGACCTTTAATATATATACATATATATATATATAAATATATATATATATATATATATATATATATTTAAAAATCAAATGAGATCTTTGTTAACCATTCAACAGTCATATTGGTGCTTTGAATTGTCTCACGTTGTACACAACCTTGTCAAAATACTCCAAAGTTCACAAACACAAATTATTAATTTAATAATTATTCACAAACATGTCTGTCATTTGTCACAAAATAAAACTGTTTACTTCAAGTTTGACTTGAAGAATATTTTACCTACATGCAACTCCGTCTTATTTATCCCCGAAGCAAGAACATTTTGTTTTTCTGCTACTAACCTGAGGATGTAAAATAAATGTTGCCTTTTCTGTCTCCCTTGTAGCCAGCAACTGTCAAGACCCACAACATTATTGAACGAACAGCAAACTTTGTTTGTCAGCAAGGGGCGCAGTTTGAGATTGTGCTCAAAGCAAAACAGGCTGGAAACTCCCAGTTTGACTTTCTACGTTTTGACCATTACCTGAATCCATATTACAAACACATACTGCGGGCCATGAAGGAGGGACGCTACAACCTTGCTTCCAATAGTAAACAAGATGAACAAGGTGAGCCATTTACCCAAGATGGTCAATCTCCTCTTGCTCTGCAAATGCGTATAGAGAGCAGAAATACATCTTGTAACTGACAGAAACCTTCTCTGTTAAACTGGAGTATTTTGTTAAATATTTAAGGAGTTATGTGTATGTCCACAGATGAATCCTCAGAGGATTCAGATGATGATGGTGATGGTAGCTATCTGCATCCCAGTTTATTTGCCCCCAAGAAGAGCTCTCGATTAGAGGAACTGATGAAGGTAAATAACAGAAAAGATGCATGAGATCCCAATAAAACACTCGATGACCATGTTATTAGGTGCCTTACCATAGTGTTCTTTTGCAGCCTCTCCAAGTGATGGATCCAGACCATCCCCTGGCAGCACTTGTTCGTAAAGCCAAACAAGAACAAAATGGCACGGCCACAGTGGAAACCAAACCAGATGAAGTGGATCAAACAACACATATCGCTCAAACACCACAGTATACAACTGAAGGTAAATGCTTTTTCAAGATAGTTTGAATATTCTGATTGGTATGGGTGGGATTATTTTGGTTCTTATAAAATACAGTGTGTGACCCTTGACCGGATGTTGTTGTCTTGTGAGTAAGTATTTGCTGGTAAATCCCTGGTATATTTACATTTTTAGCAAGCCTTGGGCTGATTGGTAGTATGATTATTTGGTTATTTGTGCTCCATCAGTTATGCGGGAAGCAACTTGATTTATTTCAATGCTGCTCTAAATGCTGGCCTCATTTGAAGCTAGACTTTGTGCCCAGTATTGGTCTCTAATTTGAACCAAGTTAGATCATCAGGTGGAAAGACAATTATGTGGCCAGATTGATGAGCCTGCATCATCCAGTGTACAGCCATTTTAAGTGTAGAACCTAATCTGTTTGGTGGACTTTTACCAACTGCTTGGAATTGTTTTCCCTTCACAAGCTAGGTCAATTTAAATTGCTAATGCATGAAACTCCTGCTTGCCACAGAGCGGCCTAGTCGTTAGCACCCTCGCCTTGCAGCAAGAAGGATTGCTGGGTCGGACTGGTGGCCTTTCTGCATGGAGTTTGCATGTGTGCTAGGTGAATTGGGCACTCTAAAATTGCCCCTAGGTGTGCATGAATATTGTGTGTGGCCTGTGATTGACTGGCAATGGGTGTGTTCTGCCTCTCGCCCAATGGCCACTGAGATAGGCTCCAGAACTCCCCGCAACCTTGGACAGGACTAAGCAGTCGTGAACTGACAGTTTATCTATGCATAAAACTCCTGCTTGGTCATATTCATTTTACTCATTGGCTTTCACTGGAGACACCCTTCATTCTTTGGGCCTTATCTTGTATGCACCCACAAAATAAAGATGGCTGTAATTACATTATTATGACCCATTTTTGTGGAACAGTATTCCTGAACACCTAGGGCCTTGGAGATGTGGGTATTGTGACAAAACCAACTTTGTGTTCAAATATTTGGAGCTTTGAGATAAAGTTCATTAAATTATGCCGGGCTGTGTTTTTAGCTTGAGCTATACTCTGTTATCGATGCTATTAATTTCGCTTTCTCAACTGTTGTCTCTGAATTCCTCCCATGTGCGCTGTCCTCAACCACTTACTGTATAGTAATACGACCTATACTTCTTTCACAATTACTGTGGATATTTGAGGATGCCTTGCTCATGGTCACACAGAATGAAAACATACCCATATTTTCCCCCATGTTATAGACGTCATAATCATGTTTGTAATAGGAATTGCTGCCACATACATTTTACAAACTGTTTGGCTTTGTTTTTTTTTGATGAAGCTTTTGCAATACAAGATTAGTGGAGAATTAAGGATGAGAAATAGTTAACATACTATTCCAATAATGCTACTCTAATAACTTCGCTTGACTAAAATCATTTTTCATTTAAAAGTAGCTCTTAGACAGGAAAAATCAAATTATTCTGCATTTTTGTGCTGTAAGACGTCTGTTTTGTTAAGAACAATCATTTTGATTATTCAGCCTTGCCCCTACAAAAATATTTTGTTTGATCTTGGTTAGGGATACAGTGAACATTCAGTGGCGGAATATATTCTGCTGAATTTGTGAAAAAAGGCAACATTTGGCTTCGGGGCGAAGAGTCACCTAAGCTGAATAGCGGCGTGTAACTCAATCAAACACTGTGCAGAGCATCCTGAACGATCATGTGATAGAATGTGTTTTTTTTAAATACAAAAATGCAGTGCATAGGTTGAATGAGTTCTGCAAGACTTGTGACGAAATTCTGGCTACCCACTCCACCATTCTCAAATCTGGCAATGCAATATTCCACTTCAGCGATGAACAGCAGCAACTCCTCCGGCTCAGTGCCCGATCAGCTGGTGACCAAACGGGAGCTGTTAAATTTAGGTTTTTAAATTATTATTATGGTCTGAAACACAAAAAAATGTGAAAAGTATACAATCATCTAAACATTGTTTCTTTCCCAAACATTTATGCAAATATTTTTTTTACTATTTATGCCACATAAAAAAATCTTAATCACATTAGATATTCAGTATTTGGTATTATTCGTTATTCGGCCAAGCATTTAAAAATTGATTTGGCTTCTGCCTCAAATTTAAAATCGGTGCCTCCCCAGCCTTGCTGCACTAAACAGAGCACTGAGGTTAATGCCGAACTCACTCCTAAAGCTGGATTCCGGCCGACCCTCCGCAGCACTAATCCTTGCTCCTCCATGCTGCCCTTCATTGTGGTTATTACAGCACAAAGAATGACCACTTCAAACATCACTTTTGTTCTTTGAATGCTTTTCTAAAAGTCATCTGAGCTACATACTGTAGGGCTCAGTCTTTATTCGGCTCTTGTTTTTCCTGCCATGACAGAGCAATATCCGCACTGTGACCGATTACGAATGTGCTGTTTTCTTTTTTCGATTTTCCATTACCAGTGGCAGGAGCTTTTCAGACCTGCTGTTCTTCAGAGAAACAATAGCTGGATTTCTTTCTCCTGATATTTATAAAAAGATATGTAATAGTTAAAACCAAATCTTCATCTTCTGAATACTCACATCACACCTTTTTTCGTCATTTTCTTTCCCAGTCTTGCAACTAAGTTGTACTCTGGTGACCTGGCCAGATTTGTGATGATGCATATTTCATGTGGGTCAATGAACCATGTTAACAAGTCATTGTTTCTCTTCTGTTTGATAGTGACTGCACCAGCTGTGTATTATGGCTACTACATGCTTCCTGACGGGACTTTCTGCTTGGCTCCTCCTCCACCTGGAGTTGATGCAACCGCCTACTACAGCAACATGCCCCCTGATGCTGTGGCCCCTCCTGCGTCATCTGGTGATTTTTCTCACATTGGATCTGTTTCCTCATTGAGTGGAACTTTGGCCATTGAACCTCCTTCATTAGTTTCTCAGGTCAACGCTTATGCTGCCCCTGAAGCTGTACCAGAAATCAGGTATGGAAACACTGATGTTTTGATAGGACTGTTGTGTTTTACCTAGACAACAAATTCAAACACCATCCGAAAGCAAAGATTCTGGGCTTTTGTTCACCTGACTATCCTCGTGCACATTTGCACCAGGATTACTTATAACCCCTGCACTGTCTGTGTGGTTAAATAATAACTATAATAATAATTTAAATACTTTTTGTAAATGAGTAATAATGTATGACGTGGAGCAGCATTGAGATGGCGGAGTGGGACGACAAGTGTTGCTGCTGTGAGTAATAAGTGTGTATGCCCTCTGATAATGGAGAGATTTGGTGCTGCTGTGCGTTGGGTCGCTGCTTCAAAAGAGCTAGGTGATATGTTTGCATATTCGTTATTATGATAATGACTTGTACAAAGCACAAAAAAATGAAAAATTTGGCTGTGCTTCTAAGTTTTTAGATGTATCAAATCATTAGCTAGAGTGCCCTTAATCGATTTGAGCAGCCGCATACTATAAAATGTGTAGAATTTTTGAGCTATTTTGTCTATGACAAAGTCCCTGTTTTGAAAGGGAGCCTTGAATGTAGACACTATGTTAAAGGTTGAAGAAATTCAATTGAAGAAATTCAATATCTTCAAAAAGTTATTTTTCTTTCTTTCACCCTTTCTTTTTTGTCTCTCTTTCTCCCTCTCTCTGTCTCTCTCTCTATCTCTCTTTGTCTTTTTTTTTCAGTCCTTATAGCAATTTAAAACCTGACGCTTCAGTACCAGCCATCATTCCCCCGCCTCCAGACATTCAGCCTGTCATTGATAAGTTGGCTGAGTATGTTGCGAGGAATGGTGTTAAGTTTGAGGCCAGTGTTCGTGCCAAGAAGGATCCTCGGTAAGTCTTTGTTGTACTCAACATGCCCTTTAAGTTTATGCTTAAATTATGCTGAACATTTCAGTCATTTTCATCTCATCTGCTTCTTTTGTATCTGAATAATTCTCTCGGTCTACTGTAGGTTTGACTTCTTGCAACCCTGGAACCAGTACAATTCATATTATGAGTATAAGAAGAATTACTTCATGCAGAAAGAAGGAAAAGACTTGCCAGAGGTACCGTTACATTCAAATGACTTGATTTTTATATATACAGTATTTTTTTTTATTTCACATTATGTTTCATGTCACAAATGTACCTTATGCTTCCTGGATGTTTACTGATCATTTGCAAACTTTTTTTCTCGAGAAAGGTTGATGTAGCTCATCTGTTATGGTTTCCCATTTTACGGTAACCACAAGGTTACTGCTTGACTAAGAAGGTTAGTGGAGAGTCAACCAAACCTAACCCAATGATCTTAACACATCGTTCCAATGCGGTTTGTTTGACAGTCTACGTTTTACTCTCAAATGTAAGTATAGCTAAATATTCTGCTTCGGCGTTGAGGTAGTTTTAGCCTACACAAGTAGAAACAAATACATTTTGCGCTACCAGAATTATTATTTGTCTATTCCAGTGCATCTGAGAAAGTATTAGTTCTGTGTCCTTTTCCTCCTCCTTTGTTTTTTTTTTGGTTGACATCCAAACATTTAGTATGTTTAAGGGCAGCAGAAATGTTCTTTGTGTACAATTGTGTGAAGAAAAACAGTGAGTGGGAAAACTGAGTTCATATCTTCCCAAAATAATGACTATTACAATACTTTTGTATATTTTTGGTGCATATTAACTTATTTAACTTATAGCAGCCTCATTACTCATTATTCATGTGTTTACATCATGACTGTCCTTCGTATGGAAAATACAGTTAATGTTGAAGACCATCAACAAGAAACATATTTACTACGCATTTACTCCTCAATTTTCCACCAGGGGCTTTTGCACGATGGTAAATCTGTCTGCCCCAATGTATATTGCCATTGTTCAGTCTCATGCACCAATTTCACTTATAGTTTTACATATCTAGCTATGAAACACACAATGGATGGTTTATTTTTATTCTTTAACTGTAGAGTAAAAGGAACTTGCATTTTCTGTTTTGTGTTTCAGAAAATGACCTCGAATGTCTTGACAAACAAGACAAGACAAACAAACAAAACAAGATTTTTTTAAAGTTTTCAGACTACATTTAGTGTTTATCACTGGAATTAGCAGCTGCACAACTCATGTAAAAAAACTAAACATATATATATATATATATATATATATATATATATATAGCCGTCTCGCTCGTACAAAGATGTTCTTCTCTTTCATGAAGTTATCATTTGAATTGAGGTTCAGATGTAACCTTTCATTTGATATCAATCTAATGTTCTCTTTTCAGCACTGTTGTTACTCAGTCCCTGTAGTTCAGTGACATGTGTAATCTGTTCTCTTCCTGCATTCAGAAATATGCCCCAGTTCTCTAAATAGTCAAGTTTTAATCTTCACGAAACACCAAAATATTCGCTGATTGTGTCAGAAATGCCAAGTCAAAAAATAGGAATGCATTTGGCCAATTAAATATAAATAATTCATTGATGGGAGGCTTACTTCGCCAAAGATGTTAGGGGGAAAAAAAGCAAGAAATCAGTCGTAGGCTCAGCAGCACAGCAGCTTGTTTTGAGGTAGAGCACCGTGATCTAATTCTTTCGGCTGTCAGCTTACCCCCGATGAAGTCAATAAACGTTCTAAGTCAAGTCTCCTAAATTTTCTCTTGGGCATCACTGTGCGATTTGAATGAACATTCATCCACTTCTTAAAAATATGATGTCTAGCAGACTTTCTGGCTTCTTTTGAATGGTTGTCAACATTGAATTATACCTCTTATTGTAGCATGTTGGTCTAAGCTTAGATCCAAGAGGGCACAATACGTGTTTTCAGTAAAAGACAATTTCCCTCTTTAGATGTCCCAGTCGATTCAGTTCCAAAGGCCTATAGAGCTATTTAAGTGAAGACTATAATATTGCCTGTCAGAGAAAATTTCACTTATAGACGTTGTTCGAACTCTCCTTGGTGATAGGAGTAGTCCTAGAACTACACCCGTCGCTACTAAATGGGAATGTTTTATTTAATGTGCGATTTAGGGTTTTATTGATTATGCCAAATTTTGGTACGAATGATGTAGTTCTCTTGTGCATAAATGCCTGCCCATTAATAAGTTCAGTAGGAATAAATTAAATAAGAAGTTTTGTTGAACAAAATCATTGCTAAGCACTCAAATTGAAATTCTGTCTTAACCCAAGGGAACCAGCCTATTAGTGTATTTGTCACATAGGTTTCCAACTTATCCCAGGACCTATTAGTTCCAAAAGGGATTTTGTCAACGCCCCTCATGGGTGTTAAGATGCCCTGTTGAATGATGTGCTGCCCCTGTGGCTGAGAATACTATTCTAAATGGCATGACCGCTTGAGAAAAGGGTTGGTTGCTATGGTAGTTTTCTGTCAGCATTCTATTGGTGTTATTTGCAGAAACAACAAAACACTCCAAACTCTCTAACAAAAATCCATAAACAAAAGAACAATATAAATGACGAGTCACAAGTGGGATATGCTCAAAGCTCGGCGTGGAACAAGGCAAGAAACCCTTTAACCTCCTTTTAAAGTCTAAAATTTGCTTCTGCAGGATTACGTTAATGTATTTTTCAGCTGCTATAGTCGGATTTTTAAACATGAATTGCAGTTCTGCACTCAAATGCTTTTACGGAGTAGAGTGCATTCTAAATACGCTGCACTCTGCAGCTGTCTTCCACTATTCTCTTCAAACGTGATAGAAATGTACCTTGTGGCACATACTTCATTGTCACTCTTGGCTAAGCCTGTCAGTGGCTAAAAGCATGGGGTCCAAAGGTATTACTGTAGAGAATGGTTGGTTAGCTCAGTGCGGAGGTAGCGTCTCAGGCTTTGTGAAGATATTTGATTATTGAATATGAGAAGTCCAAGAGCATGAAATGGAATGTTTGGCTGTGTTCACAGCAAAATGATCATATTGGGACATCTTTGCGATGTCTTTTCTTTCTTTCGACTGCTCATTTGAACGTGCAACCATGGGGCCTTAAAAATGCAGAGAAACAAATGCGTTGTTGTAATGCATTCAGAGCATTGGCTCTCAGCATTTCTGTTTGAGTTTAAGAATGAAATTTGAATTTCTCTCAGTCAGGCTATGCTACAAAGATGATCCATTGATCCATAGCTGCATCAAGTCTGCATGTAACTGCTTGCTGAATGGCATCAGACCGGATGGTCTGTGCTTGCTTCTGCTTGGTCTGATCATTGTTGAGGTCAGCCCTTAAGATGTTGGTTAGATTGTTGGTTCTCACATGCAGAATTACTCGAGGGGTTTTCTTGGTTTAAGGAAATTACATTTCACTTCACTGTACAATGACCTCTTCTCCAAATTTGTGTTTGTATTCCAGAACAACAAAAACCATAATGTATCTTCCTGACATGAAGTGAATATAGTAAATGCCAGTCATTCACCATGATAGAAATATCTCAGAGATTTGTTTAACTGTTGCAAAAACTCCAGGAAACCAGGTATGCTAGGTTCAGCACCAAACGTTTCATTGGAATCAGCTGAGTAACACCGTTGCATATTTATATTCTGAAACCTGCAACAGTGGTCCACTTGCATGTCTTATTCCCAAAAGAGACAGGTTGACCTGAATGACTCAGAAGTGAAGAAAGAGGTTCCAGAACTACCTGTTGTTATGGAGGAGATGGTGCTGAATAATTCTTTGAAGCAGCAGGATCTTGAACTTTGCCATTGTCCCGGCAGATCTTTAGCTTTCAGGAATGCCGATCAAGTTTATTTACTTAAACCAGAATTTCACATCGGCTCTAATTGCCCAATTTATTATCTAAATCCTTTGTGTAGCAATCCACATAGAAATAGCTTTGTCGCTGTATCGCCAAATGCTGCTGTTTCATTTCATTTTCAAAACCTTTCGGACCATTTTTTGTTCGTGGGATGCGACTGACACTAGTGGGCTCAATAAATGTGATTCTCATTTCATGAGATTAATGTTGTTGTGTATGGTCAAGGACACGGCTGTCAAACTCTGCAATTTTAAAAACCGTCTCAATTACTGGCTAAACAAAAGAAATCTTTACTGAAATATTTATGTAATGTCTCTCCTTTAGCTCTAGAATACATTTCAATGGAAAATAATCTAAGTGCTACATTGAGCTATCATACCATCTGGGTTTGATAAATTCACAGATCTGGGCATTTATGACGTCATAATGATTGGCCGATCAAATAACAAATATTTGCTGTGTCTATTATTTTTTTTAAGGTGCCATTAATATTCACACGTTATTACAAACATTTTCCATAATGATGTGAAAATGAATTAACAACGCAGGGAGTTTTCCATGCACATGTGCGGTGTTGTCCTCCCCAAGGTAAAACAAGACTCTTTGCGTCACTGCACAAAATCTGCCAAGAGGCTGACGAATGAAGGCAAAACGGACCGAACCGCTGACAAAACCAATTCTAATGGACTTTATTGTTTTGGATGAGCCACCGAGTTCTGTTGTTGAAGACTGGAGCTTTCAGCAGCGAACAGTGTACATGGACCCCAGATACTCTGAACATGTAGTCAATGAAAAGAGAGGTGGTCTCACAGGTTAAAAGGCAACATTCTGGTATTTAACTACTGGTGAGTCAAGTTTACGTCGTGGGTTTGATCTGTTCATTGAAAAAGGAATTAAAAGTTATTATCATTATATTAAACACTTTGCCTTTTGTAATGTTGATTTGACATGTATTTTAATTTAAAAGTTTCTATGTTTTCTGTACAGTGGTGGTCAGTATAATTATTTAGTAGGTTTGTGTTATTAGTAATAAAAAAAAGAAAAAACAATATGCAACAATCAGTCGCGGCCTGTTGGGACTTAAGCGCTGTTGAGACTGACCATAACTCGCACCCTCACATGGCATGCTCTCCTTTATGGATCCATCTTTAATCGATGATTGTCATAGTCTAGTGTAATGCCTAATCCTCCTAAAAACAGGCAGTGAAGGGTAAAAGTTAGACAGTGTGATGATTGTTGGCCACGATCATGACATGTGCTGGTGTATTTTATATTAGTATTAAATAAAATTTAAGACAACCATATGGGCTTCAGGCTCTCACGCTGCCTTTTAGTCTCTTAGTGAGCTGCATTTGGTTCCATGGCCTTGACTGTAATGCGTGGTCTTTGGCTTTTAGTGTATTGCTTTGTTTTCACAACCAACTCTTGCAAGCACTTGAATTGTCCATTGTAAGTCACCCCACCCGTCATCATAATCGTGCATTTTGAAACAATCCAATGTGTTTTGCTCCTCATGTTACATCACAAACGTTTTATTATCATTTTTATTGTGCCCTTGTTTCTATCTAGACTGGCTCTGTTGCTCTGGGTCAACTTCAGGCCAGTGAATCTGCGCAAGACGCTGGAATGTCTAAAGGTACGCCAAGTGAAACATGCACAAACACATTTTTGCAATTTTTAATTTTTTTATTTTTATAATGCATAAAGGCTTGTAGAAAAGTAATCACATTCTTTGGAGTTTGTGCTCTTGCCAGATTTTGGTGCTCTTATTCCATACTCCTGTATTTATGTAATCATTATCAGACTATAGGATGATATCTGAAAGTAACTCTTTAGATTTTGAGAATTTACTGTTTTGTGGATATTCATCCATGCTGTCCATCATTATCGGATATGTCATACGACGAAATATAGGCACAACACTGAAAATAATTACATGTATATCTATAATAAAATGAAAGCATTTTGCATGTCCTACACCCTATGATTGAGTTTTCCACATGTTACATACTGTACAAGGTTGGATCCTTTAGATCCTAATTAAGTTATTGGGCTTGATCAACTCTGACCTCTCAGGTGAGCTGCCTCATATTTTCATGTAAAAACATACATTTGATATTTACGATCCACATCTTCACAATTGCAGGCTCTTTTGCTCCCATTTGTTTCGCCATCAAGACAAAAGACAATGACCTGCTGCAGTTGGAGAAGAATAGAGTCCGCCTAGACGATGACTCGGACGAGGACAAGGTCTGAATACACTTTGTTTTTAGAGTATGTGCTCATGGTTGAATTACATATTGATTACAGACTCACACTTGGCTTTAGAATCGTTGAGCTATTACGCAACTGCATACAGTATGTTTGATATCATCAATGAAGGATAACTCCCTGTATGTGATGTGAAGCAGTGGCTACTTTTATGCAGTCCATTTTAGTTCATCTATCCCCCTCAAGTTGCTGAGCACAGGGGTGGATATTGTCTGTGTTCACATAGAGACTGTATGACAGGCTTTGAAGGGACATTCACACAATGTGCTACAGGATCCAAGACTGCGAGACATATGTGGCAGTTGTATGTTTATTGCTGCAGATGCAACGGCATACTCCTTGGTGCAAAACAAGGGCTTCAAAATGCATGCTTTTTGGGCTCAGCCCTGTTAACACGCATAAATCTGACTTGTACTGATCACTGCCAATGGCTATGTTCTGGCTATGTGGGCTACCAGGAGTGATTCGTTATTATTTTAGCTATTACTTTTGATGTGCTGACTAAATGCACTCTGTAGATGGATGCATTTCATTTATTGAATTATCTGAAACAAATAACAGATTTTTGTTATATGCATCTGTCTTTTTATCTGCTGTGGTTCTATAACTGAAAATGAACAGTTTACTCAGCATAGATTAAATAAGAGATTAATTACATTCCAAAAATAATTCATAAATCACACAATTTCAGCAGTTTCTAGAAGGAGTGATCGGTGAAGCGATCGAAAAGGAGCTGCCTGTAGTCATCTCACCCGAAGAGAAGAAGACGACGCTTACTCTAGAGGAATTGGAAGCTAAACAAGGTACAATTATACTTTTTGTTTTCATTGTTTTGTGTTATTATAAAACTGTATGATGAAATGGTTGTTGGGGTAACAGTTATCCAAACAATGTTTGTTTGCAGTGTCCCGGCCATAATATATACAATCTATTATGTCTATTTATTAACTAGTTTAACATTATAAACTTAACAGTTACGAATTTTAGCCGTTTACTCAATTGGATCTAAGTATATTAGATTTCAGTGATGACTGTATAAATACAGAATTTCTGACATCTCATTTCCAGCAGCCATTCGTCTCTCAGCTGTCTCTTCCGTTGTGAGGCCCTTGGATTGAAAATGCAGTATTTTCCAATTTTGTTTTGGATTTGTGCCTGAAGTGCACTGCTTTGATACCATCTGTTGGCATGCCTGATCAGACTTGGTTCCCTCAGTTAATTTCACTATTTTCTACGAAGGAAATGAAATGTCTAAAATTCTCTTCCCATCGTGTCATCACTGTTCGGTTGATTCTATCCATACTCCATACTTCTCAAACAAGGCACATGGCCAATTTCTATGGATTTTTTGTCCCTAATCTCACTATTTTCTCCAATCTTCATCAAGTGTAGATTTGTGCCTCAGTTACCGTTATCGGACATTACAGTTAACTTCCATTCTTTAAAACATTTTTTTAACAGATTTGTTAATTTTTTCCCTACTTCCTTCACACTGCACTAAATTGGTGCGCATTTCTACCCTTAGGGCAAAAACATTTTCTTATATTGCCCACTTTTCTGTGGTTCATGAAAAGTAGAAGTAATTCATAGGTCATTATTCAGTCATTTTGTAATGTCATCCAGCCAACAAGTTGTTGTATGACGACACTCAGTTGATAGCTGTGAACACATTTCAGACTGGTGCTGGTGAGCATGAACGACATTTAAATGAAAAGGATTTGTTGCCTTTGTTACAGTTTGCGTTGGTAAGTCTGCATTCTTGCTGAAATGATATTTTGTGTCATTGTTTACCGTACTGTGATGGGATTTACCAGCATGTGGCTGCATCCAGAGGCACATGATTACAAATCTCCGTCAGTCAGTTACTTGAGAAAATA
Organism: Synchiropus splendidus; assembly: GCF_027744825.2. Classification (NCBI taxonomy): domain Eukaryota; kingdom Metazoa; phylum Chordata; class Actinopteri; order Syngnathiformes; family Callionymidae; genus Synchiropus; species Synchiropus splendidus. The sequence continues at coordinate 60,383,363 of NC_071334.1, read as the reverse complement.
TCCTGCAGACAAAGCAACGCTTGATTCAACTGCTGTGGGTTTTGTCTGTAACAACATCGATCGCTCATAATAGCTCTTCCTTCAAAATACATTCATGATGTTTCAAATTAAGTAAAAAATGGCTCCCAGTTCCTCAGAGTAATGCCCTCATTTAATGCTGTCACATAGCCAGAGCAGAGGAGCTGGAGAGTGTATCTGGCTTGCAAAATCTAATGCATGTCTGACTGAATTGGCTTCGCTTTGTGGTGAAATGGCTGTCGCTCAGCAGGTCTAACTTGATCAGATAGCAGAGGGAGAAGGCAAATCTGTGTAGATGGACTGGAACAGGGCCACAGGCACTAAATGAGGTTTCTGGTGATAACTGCTGGATTTGTTGTAAGAATCGCATTTTCCGGTGGATAGAAAGGTTTCATGCCCTGGAATAAGTAAATCAATACGCTAAAGTGAACAAGGTATTCGCCAGAGGAGCATTTACATCATCAAACATTGATTATTGAGATGCGCCCTAATAGAAGAAGCGTTTCACCGCCAACCTGTGGTTTGGAGAGACTGACAAGAAGACACCGTGCTCTGATGGACAGAGGTCTGGAGAAGTTAGAGACAAAGTTAGGATAGTCAGCGTCATGGTTTGCCACACAAAAAGGAGAAACAGGGGACATGTTAAATGAAGGATTTTACAAATGTACAGTCCTCATAAAAGCGGAAGACAACGAAAGAGATGAAGTGACGCGCAGCGGGAATGACCCAGATTGGGAAATATAGGCCAAAAGATGACGGGAAGACGTTGAGCTTTTTTTCACTGAACATAAAGTACTTAGCATTATTTGCTGTCAAAAAGAACAAAGTTAGTGAAATGTCATTTTCACACATTCTGTGTATGTGCTGTTTTAAATATGTCTCAACATGTCAACCCTGTCGTCATTTTGAATTGGAATTATTTTGTTTAACATCACTCAAAACAGAGAAGCAACTTGATTAATAAACAAACTTCTTTTTGTTGTTTTCTCTCTCCTCCCAAAGCCAAGCAGAAATTGGAGGACCGTCTTGCAGCTGCAGCACGTGAGAAGCTGGCTCAGGCATCCAAGGAGTCCAAAGAGAAACAGTTGCAGGCGGAGCGGAAGCGAAAGGCCGCGCTCTTCCTGCAGACCCTTCAGTGCCCACTCGCAGCGGAACCAGAGGTCAAAAGAGCAGAGCTAGACTTTACAACGCGGCTTGAGGTGGGTAGATAAATAAGCGGTCCAATGGTTTTGTCATGTTACTCATCAGCCTCTGTAATCATTCAAATTGATAAATGATTAATATTGTTATATACAGATATTTTTTTCATGAGAGTGAGTCTGTCTAAAAGTTGAACCAAAAAACTTTTGAACTTCTTTTGAACGGCATTTTGAACTTCTAATTTGGGCATCAATCTCAGGCTGTACATTTGGTGGCAGATTTGAAGCTTCATTCTTGACACATTATCTCAATGACCAAAGAGTTCAAGGCTCCTTATTCCCATCCCTTCTAAGTGTTTTCTTTGTTGCCACAATTTTATCTGAACCTTTTATCTTTGGCTCAAAAAAGCGGAACTCTTTCTAGTGTAAATGTGACCCACAGTTCTTTTTTGATATGCAGATTTATTGTCTTCTTGATGGATGATGCTTGTGAGACCCTCATGGGTAGCCAACTGTTGTGTGAGAAATTGGCCTGCTGCCTTTTGACCAGATGGCATTTGGCTGGCGTGTGTCACTATTGCTCCATTTCTGTCGCTCAAGTACAGATGAGCTGTGTGTTTTCTTTTTTACTCCAGCATTCAGAGCGCTCATCCTCTCAAGCATGTTCCTATTGTTTTATGGCAACGGATCAAACAGCACTTGAAGTAGGAGTTGAAGTTTGGAGGCATGGTTTTCATTACATGCTTGTCCCTTATTGTTTTATATTCCTATGAATTGAACACACAACAGCATCCAACTTAGCTCTCTTTAATGTGTGTGCCTAATGCATATTATTGATTGCACTGTAGGAGTTTTTATCTGATCTGTCGTTTATTTTTGCACACATCACTCCGTCAATCTTTATCCCACCTCACTACTTTTGTTTCACCACGCCGAACGATGTGCTTTGGATGAATAGTCCTGATGTGAGGCCAAGTTTTGTTTGTTCCCCCCGCCACAGAAGCACACCCTCAGTGTAATAAAAAGAACAAGGAACATTCTTTTTTAATTTAAATAAGTTAACCAATAATTGTTAACTTGCATGGTTTAGCCTTTTATTCGGCTAATAAACATCTTGAATAGTCCTTGGTCCTTATTGCTGTGCACTCTATTTTAACAAAACCTATAAACCTCTTTCTACTCTCAAAAACACATTCTCAGACTTGTATTGCAACATTGAGGTGTGTAGAACACAATTTGTATTCTTTCTGTTGTGTGTTTTTCCAGGTGTCAGCCAATCTATTCAACACAATGCACAATACGTGCACTATGCACAACCTCTGCCTAGAAAAGTTACTCATGCCTAGAAGCATGAGTAACTTGGAAAAACAGAGACAACACATCCCTCGGCCAAGCAGTGTCTTTTGCATGACTTTATGAAAACACGGCATGGAAAATCGATCAATTGAACAACTCCCATGATTCAAAAACTGTTCATAACAAACAATTAGAACTTTTGCCACGCGTGTGAAAGCACTGTTGTGATCAGTGACGTTTGAATCCCTTCCGATCTTACCCTCAACTATGTCAAATGACCAGTAAAAACACATTTGCCACCCACATCAGGCGAAAGTTGATATTTTTTAACACTTAAATACAGTGGTGAGCACACTCACCATTAATAAACTAATGGCTCTATTTACTGTGTATAATTTTGGTGTTGTGTGGTGGGAACTTACAGTGATCATTCAGGCTCAAAGATGATGCCAATCGATACAATAATCATAAACGACTGACTGAAATGCTGCTAATATACTCATGAATAAATTCTTTATTTGCAGGAATGAATGTTCTATTATGTAACTTTTTTTAATCAAGGGTTTGACTGAAGGAAGACATTTCTAAATGCTCTCCCCATAATACTACAGAACACCACTAGAGTCATTTTTAAGATTTCCCTCTCTAGCCAACTGTGATACTTTCTTTGAAATCCATTACCTGCTCTTTGTGTTATTCTGTAGCGACAAACACAAATCAACCAGTGCTGGTGAATACATCATTCACTCCTTGGCTGGGTTCATAATAAAAATAATGTCAACTACGCTCAACTATACTTCATTGTGGACAAACAAGCTCATAGTTTTCACTAGTCACCAAAGTGACCTCTGGTTTTCTGACGTTCAAATATGTCCAGGATTACCCCTCAGTTTGGGCATATGTTTGGAATATTTATCTTGTTGTCACTGAGCTGGCTTTCTTAACAGAGCAAGAATATTGTATCGTCATATGGCTTATACAATTAAAGCAGCAGGATTTGGAACCTAAATTGTTCAATGAATTTGAGTGAGTCTTGCTTCAATCCTCATTCCATGAAACTATGGGTTGACTTGTTTGTGTCAATGTTTCTGCACAATAATCACATTTTGAAACGCTTCCACTCCAGTGACCACATGTGTAAAGCAGTTTTAACCCCACTAATAAAATCCAACCTTGAAGGATTGAGGGTTGTGTTTAATCCTCCGATGGACCCGACCCATCTCTTCAGTGACGCCAGTAGCAATCTGATATAATGCAAACAGACAGAGTCACATTTCGGTAATTAGAGGCACTTTGCGGCTGGCGGTTATAACTCAGTGCAAAACAGTTTGACTGCACTGTGTTCCGTGGCATGTTCTGCGGTCCATTCAAAGTGCCTCCTCACAGAAGCGTCTCTTTAGAGGCAGTAAAAACACTTTGACTTTGTCTCAACCCAACGTCAGCTTTTACTGTCTTCCGCTTTTATTTATGATGGCTATTGAATTTTTAGAAGTGCATGCACCCTTGCTATGGAGAAAGGTCATATTTTATTTAAATATGTGTCAAATCTAAAATGGAGGTTATCACAGTGTCCTGTGCTTTTATTCAAATGTCTGCATTGATATCTAGCAGAAGTCACATAGTGAGTATAGCATTTAAAGCTACGACTTTGTCTTGTGAGCAATTCTATGTTAGCTCTGATGTCTAAGATGTACATTTGAAAGCATGTAAAAAATCATGCTCTGGTAGTGACCATAGATATGTGGTAAGCAAAGGCAAGTTTGTGATTCAAACTTCTACATCTGTTTTGTTTTTGTTCAAATTGAATGAGACACCCAAATTCTTTGTCATGCTCTTATAGATTTCAGCTGTTTCTCTTTTTTCTGCTAACTGCTATGTAAGCAACTGCAATGACTTTCGTACATGTATGCAGAGAACTGGCTCCAAGTTTGTTGTTGCAGAAGCTTATTGAGAGTTGGAACATTATTTCCAAGTGTAGGCTATCCTCATAGCTTTTCCTCATCATAATTCTAGTATTGTACAATATATAGTTCATATTGATTTTAATGTGAGGTTATTTCCTCTCAACATGCATGCCTTAGAAGCTGGTGGTAGCTTTTGGTGGAGCCTCAGAAGTGCCATTTTCACATAGCCGAGAACTAATATTTCTTTCGCAATGTCTGTTGAGGGATTCCAGACCACTTCATTGTGTCTTTTGTTTTTGTGTTTCTTAGATGCAGGAAGCCCTGTCCATTCTGTCTGACCTGCCGTCGTCCTCTATACCAGCCCCTGGACTCTCAGGTACCCATCGTGGCAGGGAAGTCCCATCCTCGTCCTCTCACAACAGCTCCAGTGGAACTGACCATGGCAGAGACCGAAATAGGAATCGAGAGAGAGATCGAGAGAAAGACAGAGAACGGGACAAAGGAAGGGATAAGGACAAAAAGAGGAAAAAGCACAAGAGGAGGTCCCGTTCAAGATCGAGATCGAGATCAAGGTCAAGGAGTAGGCATGCTGCTGCCAGCTCTTACCGGAGAGCACGAAGGTCCAGGTGAGACAACGACACAATGCTTTACACAGCACCACTCATTAAACTGTGAAGTCCTCATTCAAAAGCTTGAATGCTTCCATTAACGAACTCATGAATCACAAAAGGCTGTTTCTGGTTCATCCCCTTGTATTTCATTTGATTCCTCACAAATAGTCCGATGAGTAAAGTAGTGGTGCAGAACACTTCACACTTAGACAGGGGTGTTGGTGAACATCAATTGAGTTATAAGGGAGTAGAAATAGCACTACTTCAGTGAGGAAACCTGTTGCTCTGCATTCCTGGAATTTGTCTCCAACATCAACGCACAATGCGTTTGATTTTTAATATATATGTTTGTAGCCTCACTGGAAAAAATGGTGACTGCTTGGAGATCATCAGCTATTTCCGTTGTTTCCACGTGATCATTTTTTGGAGGAATGTAGTCACAGAATGGTGTCTTTGCTGGAATAATTGCCTAAACTACACTGCAAATTTAGACATTTCGCTATCGTACACGTAATATGTACTACTTGGCATACCATTTACTGAATTAAAAAAATCATTTAAAATAGTTTTTTAAGAATATATAATTGTTGTTGAACGAAATATCCCAGTACATTTTGTGTGACGCTGAACGGTCTAAAATAATTGAGTTGACGTGACATCTTCGTGCATACCGGAGCTACATGTAGCAGCAGTGGCGGTCTGTGGATTTGCGAGGCGACGTGGAGAAGTGGCCGGGGCAAAAACAGCGCATTTGAACGCTTAAATATCCATAAAACCCCTGTAATTTCATTGCCCTGATGTGACGAGGCTCAATTTTCTTGGAGCTACTTTGCCTGAATATATGCACTTGTAGTAATAAACAACTGTGATTGTGCATCATGTGAAGTCACCGTAGCTCATTGTTGAGAGTGATGGCACCTGACATACTGTTGTGTCTTTGTTGTTTGATCAAATGGTTGCGCTGGATTGATATAATGGTGTAAGCTGGCAGTTGAAGGACACTTGCTTGCGTGATCCCCACTATGACTAAACTGCATCGAGGTAAACGGCGTGTGGCCGGGCATGTCATGTTTACTGTACATCCATCGTCTGGTGGATAGTGATTGACATGATGGTTATCCCTGTTTCAATTCAAATAAGTGATTGAAGGATTTGGATTTAGGAAAGCATGAATAGTACCTTTTTAATTAGTTTTTACACATTACTTAAGCAAGATTAACAGGAAAATGTAACACAAATACATCATTTTCCAATGGATAATGTTTATACATACTCACAATAAGGTTGTGTAGCACAACTCTATTTATCTCTGCTATGGGAATAAATATTTATTGGATGGAAATCCTGCCCACAGTTTAATTGAGTTCATCCAATGAGTCTGTTTTTGAGTGCTCAGTTGCCTGAGGCAAAAATCTCACCCTCCTGTGCAGTGCTTCCCGGAATGAGGTGCAGCTCTCCAGGTCTGGTCAGATCTGCCGCCGAAACCCGGGTTGTTGCACAGACGTCGCACTGACTAGAACAGCAAGACACACACACAACAAATCACCACCCCGCTTGGGTGTCAACCAACTATTGAACCCTTGGTCTGCTCAGAATTAGTGAAATATCTAGGATTTTTGGGATTTACTGCTACGAGGATGCACCATCCCCTGGAAAAAATATTAGAAAAAGGAATGGTTCCCATAATGCAATGGCGGCTAATGGTGCATGTTAGACTAAAGGCTTTATGTTCAATTATTTTATTTGTCTGGTGTTTAGAGCCTCTGCCTCACTACGCTCTCTCTCTTTTCAGTTAATGGCTTTTTACTTCTAACAGAGTCTTTTCTCTTGATTTGCAAGATCACGCTCCCCAGGGAGACGAGACCGAAGAGAGTTGTCGTCTGAGAGGAGACGCGGCGAGCGGGATCGGGAACGCCGTTACCAAAGACGCAGCTCAAGCCGACCGAGACGTTCCAGGTCCAGGTGAACTGCCATGAACACACAAGTGACGTTATTGCGTTTCTTTGAAGGTCGGTTTTGCCTTCCGAATCTGTGTCTTCTCATGCTAAAAGGTTCATTTAATATTCAGCATTGTGCTGTCAAACAACCAGACAAGATACAGTGACCCAAATAACTGAGACGGATAGACTTGCTTCAGTAATTACGTGACTCTTGTTGGTTATTGTTGATTCATTCTTTCTTCCAAATTATTTATTTTGTTTGATATCACTGCAAAATTTTGTAAATAATATGATATTAATTCTTCTATTCATTCATCAGGAAAACGATTTTCACAATTGCCACTGAAAGTAACCAAAATGATTAGTATTCAGTGTGTTGAGAGGACTGGTCGCCTTCCTATTGTCATGTAGATGCTCTGCTGTTTCACTGGCGAATCTTAAATCTTCTGCTAACAGCTGCCACAGCAAACTATTTCCTGATGGGTAGCTGACTGGGGAAATTGCTGCTTCACTTCTGATTGAATATTCTTTAAGTGATGGATTACACTGCAATGAGCTCCCTGACACCGTCTGAGCTGCCTGAACTCAGGAGCCCATTATTGGACAGCCTGATTTGGCTCCAATATGATGTGGACACACAGATAATAGGGTGTTTAGAAAAACATAGTTACTCTGCAGGTGAGTTACGCAGAGCGAGATTAAACAGATTTGCATTCTGGTGCTGCATATGTGTTCTTTCTTTGAGGGTGGTGGAGTTGTTAGAATTGGGTTGATTAGAAAGAGTAGTTACTTATTTATACTTGATTTACAAACTAAAATATCAATGGTAACACACATCAACTGAAAAATCAATAGAGCCACGACTTAAATAGTTGATGTTATTTGTGTACTAGATTTGTTTGAGAGACACAATAGATTGCTGTTTAACATGCAAACAAAATCAGCTATTTTAAGTGCCTTCAAAAATAAGACAGCGGAACCACTTAGTTGTTGCTGAGCTGGAGATTGAAGCCTTACTTTTCCCAAGGGAACTTGCCAAAGGCTTTATTCATATATTCTATTGAGTTCTAGCTACGCAATTATTCTTTTTCCTATTTTATACAACAATTTGTTTAAAGGGGGCATATTCTGCTGATATAAGTGTTCTTAAATATGCCACACTCTTCCTGCAACAGTTTCCTTTAGCATAAAACTCTTTGTATTTTGAAATTGGATATGAACATAAGCCCCACCCAGTGAACAACAATGATTTTAGCATGAGGAGAAAAGCCTACTGTGCTGTGACTGGCCTAGAGTTGAGGGTTGGTTGTACCTACTAACACTCCACTCTGCCATCACAAACACCAACCACATGAGGTATGTTCAATAAAAACTTTCAACAGTAACACTCCATACCATTCATTGTTGGAAGCATTTCATTCATAGAACAATGTGTTCCCACAGAGGACTGATGATGTCACCGCAGCATTTGGTAGCACAACAAACCGATAAGACTGAAGGCAGACTTATGCCACGTCTCCTTCATTTTTTTCCCCTCACCCACAATTTTGCACGATCACCTTTCAGGGTAGTGAACTCCATTAGTCTGAGGAGTAAGGACAAGTGGATATTTCCCCATAAAATCAACCCTCAAAATATAGTGAAGTTGCATGTGGACTGAAAACATAGTGGAAGATGAAATTGCCCTACATGACTTTGCCTTTGCAAGTTATTTCGCTCGTGCTAACATTAACGTTAAAGTGCCAGCTACTTAGTGAGCATAATGTCAAAGCATTTAAACAACTCAACACACCTGAAACAGACTGCGAGACAAAAGTAAATGGTGGATATGTCTTCAGTTCTCTGCATTTCTTCTTTTCCAAAGCGAAAGTCCTCAAAGGGCTGGGTGCAAGTTTTTGTTGGGATGTTGAGGAAGACTCCACCATCTGAAATGTGTGCATTACCTCATATAAGTTATGGATCATTTTATTTTTTGAACTTTAAGAGCCAACACTTACGGACTTTCCTTAGGGGGATTTGCCTTCAACTAAATGTACTTGCATGAATTTAAAGTAGTTGAATCCACAGCTGTCGGCACTTTTCCTCCTGAATTGTGCTATGTCAAACCCACCATTTTAAACCTTTTGCTTTGCCCTTATAGGTCTCCAGCAGAAAAAAGGAAGAGCTCTGTGCCGTCCTCAGGGAAGAGTCAAAAGGCACGTTCATCTATCTCACCTAACTCCTCTCCCAGCAGAGTGTCACGGTCAGTTAGTCCGACATCCAGCCTGACGCTCTCGCGGTAAGTCTCCTCAAAACGGTTTTTCATCCCTTCATTGATTACTTCCCTGGCACAAGGGGCATAAAAAAGACAAACTTAAGCAGTTAAGCATTAAATGATCTTGTCGATGACAAAGAATCCATCGATCTTTTGGTAGTAACAGTCTTGTTCATGTACTGTATGGCCATTTTAAAATTTTTGCAGCTGAGTTCTAGTGATTGATTTTCAACAATAGTATATTACCAGTATTGTGATGTTGTCTCAATGTGATAAATGAGCTCTGAAATAAGAAGGGCATTTGCTGTTTCATTGTGGACTTGAAGACAAGAGTGTGGAAAAGTGCGTGTGGGTGAGGTTGCCGTTCTCTTCCCATCTCCATGATAGCTAAAGTCACCCGGGTGATTCATCTGTGCGGCTAATGTCTTTATGTAGCTAATGGAAAGGTAGAAAGTGAATGGTAATATTAATTGCCAAATTAAAAATTGCATCGATTGAAGAAAGTTCCCTTCCAGGTCAGCGGCTGATATTGGAATAAAAACATTTTCATTAGATAAATGTACGGGTTTGGCTGACAGCTCATCTGAGGCTTGTTTTCATTATCTATATGAGAAGTGAGGTGATTATTGACCCCAAATGTCTCGGTCAAAGTGAGTGAAATGACAGACTGAATATGAGAAAAATTATATTCAATTGCTTCTTTTTCAACTTTGCTTTTTAATATATTCAATACTTGTGCTGCTGGTCAATGGTCATGGTCTATAACTGGCTTGATTTCATTTATCCTCAATGTAATTTTTGTATATTTTCAGATGGAAATATATTCATTTCACTTTTGTAGATATTCTTCTTAAAAGACTTTCAAGATGTACCTTAAGTACCAGTTTGATCAATCCTTGCTTGAGTTGGGGTGTTTGATGTATGTGCTTCTCTGAAAATTCTCACATCAAAACTAAAATTGCATTCAGATTCTGCTGCGATAATATGATAGTGTTGTTGTTCCTTTATAGATTCCCGCCTCCACAAGGATTGTTAAACTACAAAACAGTATGAGCATGAGAAACTTGACAAACATAGACAAAAGATTCTCAAAATAGCTTCACTGTCCATAATCCAGCGGCTACCTGTGTTTGATCCGCCGATATTATGCACATATCTCCAAGACGGCATGCTAGTTTGAAAACACACTGCCGGTACAGTGAAATGAAGTGGAAGTGTCCTCTTTTCTACTAAGCAACTTTTCTCACTTTCTTAAACTTCTCAGAATCCTTGCTTGTTTATAATTACATTATGTTCACTATATATATATATATATATATATATATATATATATATATATATATATATAATAAAAATGTGCTCTATATTAGGTTTCAAAATCCAGATTTTCAGCTCATGCAAATAGAGAAATGATGAAAGCCTGAGATCTTATGAAAGATTTTGCCATTTTATTTTCCAATTTGCTCTCTGGCCTTTTCTGTCTCTCTTGTACTTTACTGGCGTCGTGGTCCTTTTTGAATATGTTTTGGTTTCCTTTTCTTTCCTTGTCTCTCATTGTTTTGTTTTTTTTTCTCTCATCAGGGGAGTCTCTCAGGAGAAGGAAGAGGCAGTGTCTTCTGCCATAGTGTCTTCGGTTCAGTCCAAAATAACAGAGGTATTGTTCTTCAACTTCATACGTATCATTTTTCTACTGAACTATTCAGCCGTAGCTGTCAAGAACTGAGGTTTGTGGGTTTGAGACAGGTTCACGCACATGCATTTTAGTGTGTTCACTGACATGAACATTAGTTGAACACATTTTCATCAGTTGTGCGAGTGAGTAATTTACTAGATTTGAACAGATCTGTTTTTGTGTCTTTTTGTTGTTGAACATCAGCCAGCAGTATTTGCGAATGAAAACATGTCCATGGCCAGTGTATGAGAGCCATCATGGTTTTGTTATTTTCTGAATTTACGGATGCAGTTGTTGACATGTAGCTAAGCCCAAATGAACTAATGTAGCGGATGATTTGAATGGCTGCTAAAAACTTGAGGCAATGCTATACTGTGTAAAAGCAAGTTCATCGGCCCCCACAGTCCTCTCAGTCACCGCTCAAACACTGTCCCATGGTAAGGACTGGTTAATGGTTCTCTAGTTGTTTGTGGAAACTTCAGAGATGAAGTGTTTGATTTGTCCACCACAGCTGAGATATGCTTGAACAATGTGTGTCCATTTTCAAACGTGTCTTTCTTGTAGACATCTCCCTGGAGCAATAATCACAGCAGTGGATAGGTTTTGTGTGCAGTATTCTGACAGTGGTGTGTGTGTGTGTGTGTGATGCAGCGGTAATAAATCAAACGCTTCTGCTCCTTCATTTATTCAGCATTGGTACTGGAAGCGAAGGTTATGAACTTGTGATCAGATGGTGTGTCGATTGGAGGCAATGATGGATTATGGCTTTTATATCGCCGTAGTGGCCCAGGATCAGGCTGTGAGCGTTGTTGGCTTGGACACATGATCTGCATCCCTGTGTCTCCCCGATAGGAGTAGTTTGGGGACCACAAATAATGGGCTGCAGGGCTCAATGTGCCTTGTCTCTCAACAACACATCGTAGTACAACTCTACTGTCCTAGATCTTCACTTGAGCTTCAGTCACAGATCACACCTGATAGTCGTCGCCACCCTGCCTTCACTCTCCTCCCCGACCCCTGTCTCTCTGAATGATCACAACGCTTGAACTGTTAATGTTGGCTCCCTCGTCTTCACTCTTCCTCCCGCCTCCCTCTCAGTCTCACACTCTTGCTCCTCAGGACGCTGAAAGTGATTGAGGCTGACTTAAAGTGAAGTTAAAATGATGTTTGTTCTGCTGCTCATTTTAGCATAAGAGCAGGCTCTAAAAGGTATCCCAGCGAGCAGGACAAACACATTATTCACCATAACCTCACACACAACTCACCCACACCGTCAAATAAATTCCAACCTTGGTACACACACTCACACTCTACTTCTCCCTGTTTAAAATTGCAACGTCCCATTCATGGTTGCCATCAGGCTGCTTTCAGATGGCATAATCAAATGCAAGTGCACACACGATGACTAGAAGAAAAACACATCCTCTGATTTGCCAAAAGCTATAAATTGGATTGATGGAATCGCGGCGACATGTGTAAAGGGATTTTAAAAATGTCTTCCATTTTTCCTTGTCTTGTGCTTTCGATGTCGGAGCTCCCTTGTGTTGGGAAATGAACAAATGGCCTCCATAGAGCCATCAGGGTTAATGTGGGTGAAAGACAGAATGTGTCTCTGAACCTTTTCGCTGGTGTTTATTGACCAGATGTAGCGGTGATACAAAAGCATTCATCTTGGATCTGTTGACACTAACAGAAAAACAAACCAAATGGCTCGGCCCATCTTGAATCTTGATGATCTGCACCAGGCGGCTGATAAAAACACGGCACTGCAGCAAGCGCAGACGCTCCGCAGCGAACTCTTTTAACCCCATCTGTGATGTTAGACAAACACATCTTGAATAATCTGGCTCATCATCGTCTGCCTAATCGCTTTCACTTCCCCTGGAGGCAGCAGAGTCGCCATTATTCACACTCCGCCTTGGATTCTCAAGCAGCAGTCTCATCGTCTTCTTGGCTTGTTTTGTTTCCTTGTTTTTCATTATTAATTCAGAGCACCATTTTTGATGAGCGCTTGGATGGCCGGCTGCAGATATTGATTCATCAATTCACTTTTTTTTTATTATTCTCTCACTGCATTACCAAAGTGGTTGTGCCTTCCAAGCCATGAAGATAATGGCTGAGGCACTACCATCACAGAACATACTGTCCTTTACATCTTTACATCCGAGGCTTTTCCTACGTTCTAAATCACAGCCGAAGCCTCATGCTCATGGCTGGTTCAATGCTTTTAGAAGGCACTGGCTTGCATGACAATCCGATGACTGACACCTGGACAGGGACTGATGGTGGCACTTTTCAGACTCGCTGACAGAGTCTGTGTTGATAATGCATTTGGGTGAAATGCTATGCAAAACTGTGACATCGCTTGAATGATTTTTCTGTGCGTGAGTGAAACAGAAGATCCCAGATAAGTGATTGTTCGTAAATGGTCTTCATTTGGCACATTGTCCTCTATAAAGTAACTGTGTTCAGTCACAGTCTGACTCCTGCTCTGGAAGACGAGATTAGGATCCAATCCCAGGTTGTCACTGGGTAATGCAAAAGGTAACTAAATGTATAGATTGTAGTTTGGTGACAGACGACACCTGACAATAAAGCACAAAAAACTGACCCTTTTTTTCCATTCGTAATCGAATATTCAAAATAAACACTTTGTCTATATTTTTATCGAGTCAACATGAACCAAATGGCCGCCTTGCTCAAGACATTCTTTTTGACAGTGAAAGAACGATGAGGACATGCAAAAATGGACCATGCGACCTGCTTACGTCTTCACGTTCCAGGTTCATGTGATCACAAATATCCATCGCCGACGCGAGGGAGGCAGCTTGAACAAACCTGTTCATTCATTTAAAGCTAAATATCTAAACAGTGACTCAAGTGTCCCCTTGGCAAGGCATTTGTCGGGCAGGAGAGCTGATGCTGTTCATGTGTGAAGATGCTCTCAGTCTCCCTGTTTTAGTATGTGGCACAATCAGCACCCGTACCACTGAATTGACGCCTTCAGAAAATGACTTTGCTAAGACATTAGCTTGCAGCTTAACACAGGGGCAGTTATAGGATGATGTAGGCAGTGCAGTACGTAAAGGATCACGTGACCCTTTGCAGGTGAATGAACTTTGGTGACAGTTCTAATGGAATTATTAGGACTGTGTGCAATGGTATCAGTGAAACTGATCATTACGTGAAGGTGCCATATACTGTAGGTTCTTGATAACTCTTTCGAGCACCCCCATCCCACAGACGGATCACAGTGTCTAGATCCATCTCCATAGCTGATCACTCTGTTGACACTCACTGTTAGTTATCACTAAACTGAAGAGGAAGCAACAAACATCTGGGGGAACTGAGGAACCCTCTCTTGTTCTCACTCACCGCCTCGCAGGCCTGCAATGTTTTAGTTTCTCACATGCATAAGTTTGGCAGTCGGTGTGCCTCTGTTGTTTGAGAGAACATACATTGCCACACGCAGGGCTCGCACAGGAACTGCATCATTTGCAACTTGAGTTGTGTCCGCACCGCACCGGTCACACTCAACTTTCTTGGTCATTCCCATCTCCATGAAAGTTAGCCAGCTTGCCATTCTTGCACTGTTGAATCTGTTACACAGCGAGTCCCAGAGTGCTGCACTGTTCAATGACTCCCGTTCTCCGTCATCAAACTCCCGCTGCTGCTGATGGAAACCTCAGTGTTCTGGGAGTTGTCTTTTGAACAATGTTGTCCACCCAGACAGAGCTCAGAAATCGTTTTTTTGGTCTGGAGTCGTAGACCAAAGCGCAGGGAGCGCTCTCCCAGGACCAGGTGCTGCTCTCCCGGCGGGCTCAGGTCCCAGGTTGCTTGTGTTCACATCTTGGACTTTTCCACATAACAGACTTTGTCAGGAGGCAGAGACCCTGGTGTAAACCCACCCGCCCCCTTCATCAGAAACTTGTCTGAGCACATCCAAATCATATTTCTGCACGTTCCCTCTCAGTCAGTGAAGCTCAAAACGGAGGTGATGATGAATTAGATATGGCAGCACTATCACTTTGTGATTACAGCTGCTAATTCCTTCTCCTCTGTCAGGGGAGGTTGGCAGCAGCGCATGTGTACAAATCAACATTAGGGATGTACATGGAAACATGGCACCTGCTCAACCACGTCAATATTCCATGAAGAAGGAAGCAGGCTGGGGTGGTAATACATTTCACACAACATGGTCCTTTCAATGAGGTTTCTGCAATTGGTTGTGTCTAGACATCCAAGTTTGAAAACCACGTACGGAGGTGGTCTCGAGTCAGTTCACAGGAGGATGTGTGGCGGTTTCAACCTGACACAAGAAAGATGACATGGAAATAAAGCTGCAAACGATGAAAGAAAAACAGAGGGTTTCTCACTTGGCTTGAAAACGAATAGTTTGCAAAACATTGCAAAAGTATGTCGGCCACAAAGTTTGTGCTTTGCCAACCTACGTTGTTTTGTATGTTTCAACATCCCATTAGCAAGTCCTGAAATATGTGTCTGAGCCACACACTGACTGCTGCCCACAGAGCGAACATAAACCACTGACGTATAACATCTGGAGGCAGCGTGGAACTGCATAACAGGGAAGTGATGCGCAGTGGGCCAAAGGAAGGGAGCAGCAAGTCTTATGCACATCAGGGTTCTGTTTGACTAATGATCAAATGGCTAGAATGTTTCAAAATTTTCACACCGGTACGTTGAAGGAAAACGCTTTTATTCGAGGCAGACGTTTCCAGTTGAGACTGTTATTCGTCTGTGGAATACTGCAGTGAATGTTTTCAGTGTTAACCTTCAATTAAAACTCAATGGAACTAAGATGCGGCACTGAAAGTTTGTTCCACTGTGCGTCCTCAGGACCTGATGGTCAAGGTACGAGCCATGCTGGCCAACTCCAAAGCCTTCCAGTCTTCCAAGTCATGAAAAAGCAACAACCTCCACCAGCTCTGCTGAAAGAAGACTCCATCTGCCTGTAGATGATCTGCTGCTCCTCAGCTCACGTGTCTGTGATCAGAGAGTGTGTAGCTTTCTGTGCCTGAAGATCACAGCAGAGCGGGAGACAGCAAACTCCGACCAAAACAGTTGAGATCATGTTTTGTTTGCCACCTAAACGCTTGTGAATCTCTCCTTCTATGAAGGCCTGCATGGTTTTGAGTTTCTCTCGTCCTTCATCCTCCAGCAGTTTCACTTTTACTCATCAAGATTCACTTACAACTTGGCTTTTTTTTTTTTTTTTTAGCTCCACTGAGTCTCTTTATGTTTGTAATGTAATTGAACAAATTTGTATTTGGAATTGTCAATAAAGTTTCATTTATGATTTGAATGTGTTTTTTTTTCTTTGGTTCTTTGCTGTTGTGGTGGGTTCATGATTCGTCACTCATCATCACAGACTCCGGTTAGGGTCGTGTTCCACCTGGGATACATTTAACCGAGACAGATGTGTTGGTCACATCAGTGGCAGGATTATTTGCCTATGCTTCATGTGAGCTCTCTCCTCACTTCACTCCCAAATATGCTCCGTCTGTAGCTTGGGGGCGGGGGAGGTTTCAAGTACGGTGCCATGAGTCGCAAAATATGGCAGGTTTTACTTAACAGCTGAAGGTAAAACCAATGCTGTTCTCATCTTACAGGATACAAGACTTGTCATTTCAAGCTGTGTAGTCGACTTGTGGGATGATGGTTCAAGTCATGTCTTGTGATGGGGCATCATAAAGCCTTTGGACACACTGTTGGTACTGCGTCACTGAATACTGACACCTGCTAGACATTAGAAATCCCTGCAGTCAGCCGACTTGACAGACTGAACTGACACTGACTTGATGACCTGCTGTCCACAATAATGTCATTTAAGTCTTGGCATTCATATGGCATTATTCCATACCTTTAAATAATGTGAACATGTATCATAATGTGAAAATGGAGTTTGTGGACAGTTTTTTTGTTTTAACATTTTCTAAATTAAGTCTGTTGCGTTTCTTGCAAGAAATAATGTGAATAGTGAAGTAAGAGCTACCTGAAATGAATTGGAACGGAACAAGTCAAGAATCTGAGACAAACTCGGTAAAACGAGGAGATTGAAATGGTCCCAGGCAACTTGCGTTTCCCCTGGAGCTGCTCCACAATGAAGTAAATAATAGACATTCACAATGAACCGCGAGGTTAGAGTGTTGCAGCAGTTGCATCTTGTTGACAGCTGCGCTTCCTTATAAACTTCACCGGAAACCAGAAAAGTTTTCAACCTTTGAACAGGCCTATAGTTTGTGAAACTAGATCTCCTGTCCCCAAAAGAACTGACGGTTGCCATGGGAAGGACTAGCACTAAGTGGCGTGTTTGGCGAGCCCGTCGGGTGACGGAGGATCGGGTCTGGCTCTGTCTCTCATCCGAGGAGATCACACGGCGTAATTGAAACATAAATGGAGGTGATATTTGCCACAGCCACGTTGAGGCCCTGTCCCAATTTCCCGGCGTGGTGAAATATCGCAGCCTCTCGCACTCCACATGACACACTTCATTTAATTTCCTCTTGTCACATTTAGCAGCTTCACCAAAGGTTTAATATCCAACTCAGTCGACTGCTGGAGTTGCCTGTGTGGAGGAGAGTGAGAGAGGAATTCAATAAAGCAGCCAAAGGTTTTCAGCAAGAAGTGCAGGCCATCGCCGCAGCCTAACTTCTGTGGACCTGTGTTTGGATGTATTCACCCTCCCGTCCGTTTTCTTTCACGCTAAGATGCTTGACCTGCTTCAACTTGGATGTTTATGTTTCTTTGTGCGTCGATCTTCTCATGACTGAAGATGCTGCATTAACCCAGACCAGAAGCAGCAGATCGTGATCCAAACCATTTAATGCTCCACTGTGAGCGGTTCCGATGCCATCTGAGCCTCGTGGTGTCAACGGCGTCGTCTGCAAAGAGCAGAGACGGGTTCTTCAGGTCACAATACCGAAAAGCTTCTCTGCCATGACTGCATCTACACTAAGTTGTGTAGAATACAACATTTCTGCCTGTTATAAATGACACAGCTTCAAAAATGATCAGTATAGACAGTATCCATTTACCTTTTTATGGTGTTAAACCCAAGGCCAGTGGGCAGAAACTGGGCGGCCAGGTCATTTCAATGGGCACATGAGGTAAAGCTAACCAGAGAGATGCTTTTATCGAAAGAGATTTGATATTTTTTCAATGGATGCATTTCCAAACACCAGACGCGTCTTTTGGAAAACTAAGATGTCACTCCACAATCGCTCTCCCTGAAAGTTCTGATGATCCGAGAAAGTAAAAAAATGCACGTTTTCCCTGTGCCTGTGGTTATCTCCAGGCACTCGGGTTTCCTCCCACAGCCCAAAAACATGCTCACTACGTTAATTGTACACTCTAAAATTGCCCCCGTGTGTGTGAATGGTGTGCGTGTGCCATGCGATGGACTGGCGACATGTCCAGGGTGTATTCCTGCGAGCATGGGCTCCAGCACTCCCCGCATCCCTGGCCAGGACTGGTTGACTGACAATGGAGGTATGTATGTACTGTACCCTATATTATGCTGAAGTTTCCCCCCTTTGGGAAATAATTTCTTCTGACCACGGACAAGACTCAGTTGAGGCGTTATAGAGAACATACTTCCTGTGTTTACCAGAGGATTATCGACCTTGGAATTGTTGGGACCGTGAGGAGGGATTGGACGAAACTTTTCACCCAGGATCGTTTTTCCAGACAGGTGAAATGTACCAATGTATTAACAGCATGAAGCCATTCATGGACATTTGGTTGACATTCCGAGACTTTTCTTTATCGATGATGTGAAAATCTTACAGCTTGGGCTTCATTTTATCCTGTTTGCTCAAGGGCTTTGACTCGCCTGACCCAGAGCTTTAGTGACAAATTGTTTATTCTGCCTATCAGGGAGTAATGAGATCAGTTCCTCGTAGTTATTTTCAAGTTTTTTGTCTTGTGAATGTCTTTTTAATTATTCTCTTGAACTGCTCAGCAGCTGCATCTGAAGCCCCGAGGCGTTTCAGACTTTTACTTGAAACGCGAAAATCTGTCAACTCCCAAGGAGCCGCTGTTTTTAAGAGATAATACAGAACATCCGGGACGGAGACTGGGCTGACTTGCTTTCTTGGCAGATTGCCCGCAGCTTGCTGTCCAAGATCCACAGCATCTTGTTGTCGAAGGAGGCGCATGGCCAAGGGATGGATGAGCCGTGGGGCTGGGTAGATCAACTTTGAACAGCAAGCAAAGAGGCTACTGTTGGATCACTGTGTTTGGACGAGAAAACAAAGTCTGGGGAGAAGAGCTTAAGATTCTGGAGGATGCTGGTGAAATTCAGCATCATCGTCATTTGAAAAGAAGAGCGAGAGGGAAAGAAAGTGAGGAAGACTCTTGTCTTTACTCGACTACGCCAAACATCAGATGACTAATACGGAATACTCTTTTAGCAGTGCCTCATTTTTATGACTTATTTTAACGGCTAAAGTATGAGCTTTGTTGTTGTAGACTTTGCTCAAACTGTTGTTAATGTTTCATATATGGGATTTTACATATGTATGAATGAGATGTTCCTATCAAAATGTACAAAATAAAGAAAGTGAGACCAGTTCTGAAAGTTCTGTCCCTGAAGGTGGTTTGTTGACGTTCATGTCACATCTTCCAGTTCAAAAGCTTTGGAGCAGCATGCGACTGACATCGCGGACACACCGCCGAAAGTTAACACCAACAAAGTTAGGATTGGGCAAACAAACAACTTGACATTGGCCTGAGTGCTGTTAAACCAAAGTAAAACCAAAGTGTGATGAGGTAATGGGTCAAGACATTCACTCTGGAGGAAAATGTCCTCGACCAACCATGATATTGTGGCTTCATATGAGGGACAATTGCTCAACATTTGGACTGACTCCTCTGTGGCTTCAGTTCTTGCAAGCATCGTCATTGAAGAATAGTTTTTCTCCAACATGGTTGATGTGGCACCAAGTAACTTAAAACAACCAGCTTGTGGTTCAGGTGGGCAGTTAGACCTCAGATTCAGTGCTGAACCCAGATCAGTTGAAGTGTATTTCCCTTTTCCCTGTATTGGTTAATGATATCTTGAGTATATTTACCTTGAGCTGCTGCTGACCAAACAACCCCAGTTGCCATAGCAACAATCTTGACTCCTTCCTGGTCCCACCACCCTCTTATGTAGTTGCTTGTCCTGGGCAGCAGTCACTCTTATGCTGTGGGTTGATTCAGAAAGACACTAGAACTGAAGTCAAATGCTTCTGAGCACAAGGTTTGGGTGACTGCAATTGGATGTGCAGCACACTTTACTTGGCAGTTGCATGGAAACAAGGCTTCACATTTGTGTTGTTCATTGACGACTTTTGCTCCAGGACTCGTGAGGCTTTCAAAGATTTGCAGATAATCGTGATGAGTTAGTTCACTTCAGCTACATTCTTCGATCTTTTGATCTCCACCAGTCAGTTGGGGATTGACAGAAAGATTAAGGCTAGAATGCAAATGAAATGCTGTTGCCTGTTCATTAGCAAGTGTAAACAGCCGTGCGATGCTTGTTCATCTTTATTTATTGTGAAATGGAGACGTTCCGTTTAACTGCGTTCCGGCATACATGTGGGTGTTGACATGAAGAGCCATAGCCTACAGCTCACTGTTTCATTTATCCTTTTAAGTACTTCTGTTTTTCATCTGTCAATACAAAATGTCTGTCTTGTACCGAAACCAGGATTGATGAGCAGAGATTGTGTGTTTTTCCAGTCAGCTGCAGGAAGTCCACTGATACGGTGCTTGAGACTGCTTTAAAAAAAATAAATAAATAAAAAAAGGATGAGTCATAGATGAGGAACCTTCAGGCTTCTCAAACTTGTTTGACCCAGGGGCCACCAGAGGCAAACGCTTGTTGAGGCTGGGTCAGAGACCAGGTGGAATTTCATTTTATTTTGGGAATGCATTTTTTTTTTTTATTACTCCTAACGCTTAGCTGAGGAAAAATCCACTTGAATTTGCTGAGGTGAGAGTACTGTGTATTGAGGTGAGAATACTGTGTATTGAAACAGTACATTCAGTACAGTCAGACATTGTAAACTTAAACTTCAGAGTAACTTAAACAAGCTATTTAAGCCGTGAGACTACTTTGAGGTCTACTCTTTCTACCAGTCTTACAGACTTATCTATATCTACAACTGCACTCCTATCATATATAGCGAGAGCTGTGATTTCACATTTGAAGCGTTTTTAGCCATCTTTTGTGAAATCCTTTAAGAGAAGACGTCTCTCCTTTGGTCATAAAACCGTCCTGCAGCCTGTATTGGTGTCACCTCACCATGCTATAGGGGACGGGCCACTGGACTGAGTCCTGAGTGCCGCAAAAGGCCCGTGAGCCCTGAGTTTGAGACCCTTGGCTGGAGCAGTGTTGCCACTTTTTAGGCTTGAGAGAGTTGGCTGGGCAGTGTTGGTGTATGGGCGGGAACCTGCTAACACATACAGGAAGTCCAAGAAAGGATGAACAATTTGGGTCCCTGAGCTTTGAGCTGCTCCATATTCTAGCTCTCTCTTTCTTGATCTGACGTCATCCATCTCCCCATACTGTTGCCTCCTGCTGGCGTAGCTTTTCATCCAGCCTTTTGCCGGGCCTCTGATCCCACATCCGTCCAGTTTTCAGACCAGTATATATGGTCGATTGTGTCAAACGCTTTTTTAAAATCTAGAAATATTCCAATCGCAAACCTTTCTTTGGTGAACTGCTGCTGTGCTGTCGATCTGTTAGACTCATCAATGCCATGTCTGAGCCCAAGCTGTTTCAGCGTGAAGAAAACCTTGAAGACTGTTGGCGCAGATGTAGAACACTGGCACGGCCTCCTGTAAGATAGTAGCCTCAGTTCAACGATCAGTCTTGTTTTCTGTTCCCGCCACCTTCTAGATCTCCGGCTGCAGCCGCACTGTGCCTGCTTGTTTTCCCAGTGTACACATGCTCTGTTTACCAGGGGGCGCACAAACAGACTGAGACTCCGTCTAGGTGCCTCTCAGCTGTGTTTGTACTGTTCATAATTAGACCACTACATCATTGTCTGGGCTCGGGCACTGCTGGGCTTCACTTGGCAGCATGAAGTTGACCTTATACATACTAAGCAGACAAGATAACTTCACGTCACGTCATTAATCCTCCTCTTGAAAAATGCCCTGATTCCTGCTGATGCAGATGAAGTGCGCACAGCGGCCTGACTGCCTGCAGCCTTCAAAGTCATGGAAATGCAAGCAGAACCTGTGCGGCCTCATGCACAGGATCGATGGCCAGCCTTAGACCTGGGATAACCCTGCTCCCGCAGACCTGGGCGCAGGAGTGAGAGTGCAGCTGAGGCTGACAGGATCCGCGGCGTCATGGCCGACACTGACCACTTCCCACTGTCTGTTATTATTAGTGTGAGGGAAGGACACGGCTCACCGTATTGAATCTGGCAGCATAGTTTCCAAACATGCAATAGCTAGTTTTCATGACATGCATGGGAAGGGATTATACCTATCAAAGTTAATAGCTTTTTAATAGTATTTCTGGTATTGAAAGTATTACTCAGATTCCAACATTTCTTATTCTATTTATTATTTTGTCTACTTTAGTCATTGTTGGCAGAGCTAAAAAATCTAAATCTACATCATCACAAAGTCCCAAAACAATGCCCCAAAAAAGTGGCCCTAACCCCAGACCAAGAAAAGCAACCTGAAATGGCGTGTCATGACGTGTCCAAAGTCACGGCCAGGGGGGCGTATGAGGCCCAAGGTCAAACACCATATAATCCCCAACCTCAAGCATATTTTCCGAGGCTTGTAAAACAACTACCGCAGTGGCCTGCTGAAGGTATGACACACACAATTTAGTCTTTTGATCGACGCTTGTGCATATATGAGACCAGAACTTGTACTTGTACCCTGCACTGTCCACATGAAAACATTGGTTTCTGCTGCAACCACCTCCTGGCTGCTCCTGTGACTGTAGTCAAATTAGGGATGGGCCATAACTTCTCGTAAAACACAATCTCCACGATGACAATTCTGCGTCGGACGATAAATTCGATAAACACACGGTGCACTCGCTGCATTGGACCTGCACATGTGAACATAACAGCCTGCGTCCCCATTAGGGTTCAGACACACTCTCCCAAGCAGCGCTAATGCTACCACCCGCATCCGTTAGGGACCATCAACAAATTCTAAAGCGGTCAAAGTGTTAGTAAAATCTTCAATAAGACAATGGAAAACAACCATTTTTGGAGAGAAAACACACGATGTAGGACTGACAGTTTGTATGATGATTTCGAGACTGGTCCATAGTTCAAGTCAACTGTTAGGAGACATGAGACACAGCAGACAGACGGCTCAATTTCACCCCTAAATAAAGCTGGCAGAACAGTCTGTCCAACACCACCGGCTTCTACCTGAGACGTGAATTGACTATTATATTGAAACATAAACAAATAATGATGTTGGAGACAGACTCCTCTAATAAGTTTCATCATAAAACAGTTTCAAGAGAGACTCTAGTGTCCAACACATGGAATGAAAATGTATTTGTCATGTAACTATCCTTATCGCTGAAATGGCAACATTTATCGCGATAACTTTTTGGTATTTATCGCCCATCCCTAATTCACACGGAAGGGTCTTAGCATGGACTTAACAATTCACCCCTGGCAACCTGATCCTCCAGAGGTGGCGGTGACCTCACCAGCTGATTATCACTAAGGATCGCACCATTACACAACCCTTCGTGTAAATTCCATCTCCCTGGAATACTGCCAATTCCTGCAGTGTTATCTGAGATCACTGAGATGAGATCACTTTTATGTTTTCCTGCTCGCCTGTTTTACATTTGAAATGAATGAATACCCCTCATTTGGATACGACTTGAGTTGATAAGCCGCCAGCTCCCAAAGGTCCGGTGACTCCATCCACAGGACCCGCAAATGCAGAAGCAGCTTAACAGTTGCATTTGTGCCAGTGCCAGCCTCACTGTCACCACTTACTCTTTTATTTACATCTGACAACTAACTATTCTCGACTCTCTCTTTGCCATGGCAGGAGACGCAGACCTGAGGGCAAGCTGGTGCATTAGTGATAACTAGAACAGCTGCAAGCCTGTTGTGTGTCAGTGATGGACGGGTCCAGGGTTCAGAGGAAATAAATATTTCCTCGTCCTCACTTTCAGTGGCTTCACTTTATGAGGTGTGGATTTGTGGACAGCAAGCCCGCAACTTACAGCAAATAAAGGGGATAAATCATTTCAAGCTAGAGGTTGTGGTGTGAACCAATATGGCCAAAACAACCGAAGAACAAGATCTAGTCATTGCGAGTCATTGACCTGAGTCTGATTGTGCGACACTTTTGCCGTTGTTCCAGGAAGATAGGAGTTCTGGTTTGATCTAATAGTGTCTCTCAATAGTGAGTTCCCCAAACCAGGACAAGCTGCCTGTGGGTCAGTCAGATCATGTATCTCAGTTAATGCTTCCTGTTGCAGGCCTGAGCTTTCTATCACGGACGCAGGATTTTTTTTTAATCACATGCCTGGAGTCATGCTCTGCATCAGCACTTTCACAGCAACCAAAACCCCCGGAGGACAAGAAAGATCAGGACCCTGCTTATGACCGCTAGCATTGATTTTGGGAATCAAACGTACAGCTGTCTCTTCAACAAGAACTGGCAGCTGGTGTGTCCGATCACACACACCGGACCCTCTGGATGGGAGTGAAGCGTTTGTGCAAGTGACATTGCTTTTTAAATGTGTCTCTAATGAGTGACCCCAAAGATGCTACCACACAACCTCTAGGCAAAACAGCTGCATTTTTACTATTTGGGACTCCAACCATTCCAAACACCCTAACTGTCATGTTCTGTGTTTTCCCTCGTGCTTTTATTTTGTTGTTGCCTGTTTGTTTCCGTTTCCCTCTTTGTCCCCAGCTTCCCGAGCAATATGGCTGGGATTCATTTGCGAATCAACACCACATGGATTTCAATACCTTTGTCCCAGCTCGTGTCGCCAGATGGTTGCTTTGCGTCCTCACAGTAAACTGCTTCAACCCTCACTTCTCTCGTTCTTCTGTAGTTCCAAATTCTGTGCGTGCTTGACGTCTTTTCTCAGCCGCCTCCTTAGTTACTCTCGTTCCACCACCTTTGTTTATTGCTTCTTGCTGCTGTTGTGCGCATGTTTTCTTTAGAGTGACCGTAAACTTTTGGATTTCTGGATGTTCCTGAGCCCATAAAGCTTTGTTACTTTCAATAAAGAAGACGAATCAAGTTCCACGGCACAAGCTTCAGTTTGTTTTTTACTTGGTTCCACATCCTTGACAAGCCAAGATACTCACATCAAAAGAGTCAGCAGCCTTGATGGCAGTGGATTGTTCCATGCCACTGTTTAAGTCTTTAAAATGTCATTACTGAAGCACTTCCACCCACGTTCCATTGCACCAGTTTACATCAAGGAACACCGTCACAGGGGGCAAGGCAACATCCCTGCACACGACCCTTGACCATCTGGAACAGTGTGACCAGGCTTTTGTCATAGACTCCACCACAACATCTAATACAGTCATCCACAGCAGATTGGTGAGGGAATTAACAACCACATACTCCCACCATCCATCTGCCCCTGGATTATGGATTTCTTCTGAGACCTCCCACAGAGAGCGACCCACTTTTCCCCAGCACTCTCCAGTGGTGCGTCGAGCCCACAGCTGTCAGGGTGAAGCAGATGGGAGGAGGATAATCTACTCATGGTACTCCAGTGGAGGACCAGCTCCAAGTTGGGACTGGGTCCGTGCTTCAGGTAGCAAGGTTCAAGCACATCAGGAACTTGCTCAAAAATAAATGAAGGCTTGAGCATGAGGTTGACAGATGGGTCAGTTTCATCAGTGCATCGGCCTGGTGAAGATACAAACGTGAACTTTCTTTTACATTTTGACATTTCATTAAACAATGTGATGTTCATGGAAGTACATTTGTTCCATCAGGACAGGAGTGCAGGCGGTGTCTCGGAGGTCATCACGTGATCATCAGAATGACACACGATTGGCTGAAAGTCAGGTGGTTCGGTGCTTCTTTGGTATTGTCTGATGGCACAGTTTCTGTTGTGAATTTTAAAGGCAGAGGCTTTTACAATGTCAAATTTAAAAACATATTTTGGGAAAATTCAACTTAAAAAAAAAGAAAGAAAATACAATTAAAATAATGACATCATATTTAATTTTATTGCAAGCCCACCCCTTATGCAGTATATGTCTTAAAAAGACCTTATCATAATGCGCATTATTGGGTTTTGGATTAAGATAGCTGAATAAAACATGAGCTCACTAAAGTAAGTGTGCAAGTAATCTGTCTCCAAAGAAGGTTTATTTACAAATATGTCCATATTTCAAGAAGAGAAAAGATAGATAGAAATAGAGAAATGAAAAGAAAAGAAAATAGAATTTGGTTCTTAAATAAACTAAATAAATCAATACAACATGACAATGGAGGCTATGTGGAACACTGCAGATTATTTGCAGTGTTTACAGCTGAGCAGGGAGGATCAGAGCAACAGATTATCAACATTTGAGTGTAGCTATAAAGAAATAAACTCACTTGAGTTGTGGGATAATAATTTTGCTGTCAGCTTTAATAAGAAAAGTGTGGCTGCAGACATGTGAAGAGGACAATTTTAAGCTTCATGGAATGAAGACGGATCTCCAGTCAAGCTTTATTCAGCCCTCTCAAAGACTGCTCCCCTGGTGTGATATTTCTTGTCTGGGTTTGAATCTCAATCCAGAACTGTTCCTGCTCAGTGGCAGGGTGCTTATCACCGTATAGCTCATTTACTGTCACACTGCTGCCTCGACATCACCTGTGTGGGAGCTACTGAAAGAGAGGTGCGCAGGGGTAAATGGAGGATTGATGGAGAGGAAATGTATTGCATTCAGAGTTCCACGTTTGACTGGCGCTGCAGGATCTTTGCTGAGGGACCGGTTTAAAAGGACCCCTTAGATAGTGGTGTCGCCAGTCAGCACTTCACGGCTCCTGAAAGCTGCCATTTCTGTGATGACAATATGGCAGCTTCTGCTACATTTGCTGCGGCGCACGCAACTCTCTGAGCCACTTTCAAATGCACGGCATTGGTGTCATCATCTTGGGTCAGAACATGTGTCATCCTCCACTGTCCAGGACAATCACAGCAGTGAATCATAGCGGTGATTCAGGCATATTCTTGGCTCTTCTGATTGGATCCATTTAGCTGCCATTGTTCCCAGCGTTGGTTGTCATCAAAGCTCAATTCTTGCGCTCGGCTGACTTCATCCCCCAGTTCTGTGGTCGCCATCAGGCTTCAGTCCAGTGTTCACACGCACCTTTGGTACCATCAAACTCAGGATGCGGCTATTATCTGTGTGGGATCAGTTTTTCAGCAGGAGGACAGACAGCAACAGTTTGAGAAACAATGGACGACGCCATGTTGCCATACTATAAGTTCTTAAAATTGTATTGTGAGTAACTTTGTTTTATGATCCATGTTTTCATGTGTTCAGTTGTAACAGATGGGTTCTGGATCTATCTCTTGTCAAAATATAGGATGCTCTCCATCTATATTTTTGGACACATTGGGAAAAAGGCGCCAGAAAGCAAAACAATGCTCGCAACTTTAATCTTCTTTATGTATGGTTCTGCTGCAGTCATGCATCCCTGCTTAGATTAATAACAATCCAGGTGTAAAGTCAAATGATGAACAACATTTCTGTTGATCTCTCATCTCTATTTCCCATGTCGGTGTCAACTGAGGCGTGACATTGAAGTTTATGTTAATAAACCTTTTTTTGAGGATGACACAAATGAAGTTCTCAGGTGTAACAATGTAGCTATACATTTCAGCTGTGTTTGCAGTATTTATCCGGCTTAAGATTGGTGAGGAAAGGACGACACGAGACATGAAAAACACTTTAACTTTGCAGTCTCGTTCAGCCACATCAGGGGGGCGGAGGGGGATTTGTTTGGGTTGAACAAAGGGGCACCGGATGAGTGGCTGAGTCTGGCAGCAAGTAGGCTGGAACCTCCGCTGACTGTCATGAATATAATAATATATTCTTTTTTTCTGTAACCTGCTGTCTAATCTTTGCTGGTCTAGTCTTTATTACTCCCTGTCCTTGCCATTGTAGTTTACCCTACAGGTTCTTGTGCCTCACCTAAACCTTCAGCCGCCGTCTGCTGACAGCTGCTGTTGGAAACGCCTCTCACATGTAACAGGAGCTTGTCGCTGCACTGTTGAGCGCCATACAACTTCTTAAAGTTTAAAGTCAGCTGCAGCCAATCCCCACTGCTCGTGACGTGCACTGTTCCTGTCTCCATGCCTGGTTGTTTAGACACGAACACATGAGGAGCTCCTGCTTTGGTGGACCGGAGAATGACACATCACCGGAGCCTCTGCATACCTCTACACCCATTTATTACCGTGAGTGAGGGCCAGAAACACCAGTGTTTATGCTGGAGTCAGTCTCCAGAAGCTATTAAAAATGTATTTGTGATTAATACTGGCTTAATGACTGAGATGTGGCTCCATTCTGGGGAGAATGGGGGAGAACTATTAAACTAACACCACAATCATTTCAAAACGCGCATCATCATGATGAGGGTGAATCATGGTGAGGAGGATTTCAACATTTGAAACATATGAATGAGTCACTGGGTTTGGACATTTGTTGCTCTTGAAATATATAAAATCCATAGCACCGTCATCGATATACATGCACTCACATCCAGCGATTTTTCAGGTGGGAAGTCCAAGGTCATAGGCAAAATATGAGGTGGGAAACAGGAAAAAAAACAAAAACTGACATTGTACAGATCATCCAATATGAGCTTTGATTTGAATTTCAAGTGGTCAAAAGATTTTTTTTCTCCACACTATGACAGGTTTCATTGCACTTATTTGTATTATTTGTATTATTTATATTATAATATTTGTAGGACAGTCGTGCATGTTTTCCTCACTTTACCTTTACAGTCCACAAGGGGACCTCGGTTTTCGAACATCCCGGAATTTGAACAAATCGGAGTTCGAACAAAAATTTTGATATTTTTTTGGACCGTGGTAGAGTGTCACAGGGGAGGTGCTCGCTCTCCACACCTCCTGTTGTGGGCTGGAGCTGGGACAGGGATGAGGCGAGTCTGGGACAGAGCGTGACTTGGTTTATGACTTTGTCACAGCCAAACTGCTGGACACGCACCGGGCACCTCTTCACTTCTGGAGAGACGTCACTCACTCGGCAACCCCTCCCACATGCACATGTAATGGGAAAAATCGATTCAGACTTCGAACAAATCGCTTCTCGAACGGCTGTCTGGAACGGATTGTGGTCAAGAACCGAGGTTCCATATTCCATACTTGGAGCTGGCCCTCCACTGGAGTACCATGAGTATTTATTCTATTTTCACATGAACCTGGACCAAAATTCTTCTGTTACTGTCTTTGAAGAGGAAGCTGGTTCCTATATAGTTTGATCATTCTTCCCCCAATGAAGGTTAGTTGAGGAGAACGGTGGGAGCACTCCACAATATACAGTAAATACTCAGAGTAGTTATTTTGTGCTTTATTTGATGCCACGATTTGTTACTGCTAACGCGTGGAGGCGTTAGACGCCCCCTGCACTCCAGTCAAGTGGGGCGACCTATTCCTTTGTTCCATCCACGAGCCGGAACCTCCAGTGTGAGCTCTGCAGCATCCGTGTATATGACTCACCATGAGGCCTGTGGAGACGTTATCTGCTGCTCATTATCTATTTTCTTCTGCGACCTGAAAAACCTCCTGCGGACAGCAGTGAGTTGGTGCAAAGTAGCGGAATGGCCTCAGCTGACATCATAAGACACCATGCGAAGATATGTAATAGAAGAAGGTGGTGGTTCATGCCGCAGCCTGGTCCAGTTTGAGGCAAACCTGTGTCCGTTCGTGTACTACATGCATGCATGAGTTTCCCAAGGGCAACCCTGCTCCCTCCCAAAAATATACTCTGGCTTCATTCGTTGCTCCGACTTGTCAGACAGGTGTGTGTGCCTACGGGCTGCCTATGTGGGCGATGAACTGGCGACCTGTCTGGGGAGTCAAAAGCTTTTTGCGCCATGTTGCTGGGTACATTTTATTTTTCCATTATGCAAAAGAAGTTTGTAAACTTGCAGAGAACTACAGCAGTAACTGAGGTGGCCAACTCCATAACTGTGAGAAGTCGGTAATTCACTGCAAATGATGGGGAACTGCCTAGAATCAAAGAGCAACAGCTTACTTCACTGTTGAATCAGCACCATGACAGGCACATGGTGGTGACTTAGTGTTTATTTGAAGATGCTGCTCTCAATTAATTAATAATGTTTACGTCCTATATGAAAGCATTGATCTACTGGAGTTTTAAAGGAGATGTAATATTTGTGCGGAATATCCTCAAATGCTGTTCAGAGATGAAAGTGACTGTAGATGAATGTGTACACGCTGCTAGCTCAAAGGCAAAGGCACAAATGTCAGCGGCGACACAAACATTAACTCTGGCGCATATTTACTGACTGTAATAATGTTGGTGGGGAGAAGGTTCTTATCTGCCCGTCACTGTTGAGCGCTTCAGCTTGTGCAAGCTGAGACTGAAACAGATTGGTGTTGTTGTTGGAGACTCCAGAAAGTAGGATGCACCTACATCTTCTGTTTAGCTCAGTTTGCAAAAAAAATAAACTAAGTGCTAGTGTTACTGATATACAATGGTACCTTGGTTCTCGACCACAATCCATTCCCGCCGTTTGAAATCTGAGTCGATTTTTCCCATTACAATGAATGGGAAAAGAAATAATACGTTCCAAGCCTTAAAATAGTCTTTTGTAGGAGTGAATGTAGAGTGTCTGCTGCAGGTGCACTGTTCCTCTATGTGTGTGGCCGCTGCATGTGGGAGGGGCTGCCGAGTGAGTGAGGTCTCTCCAGAAGTGAAGAGGTGCCCGGTGCGTGTCCAGCTCTGAATGTGCGCTTCTGTGCAGTTTGGCTGTGACAAAGTCATAAACCAAGTCACGCTCTGTCCCAGACTCGCCTCATCCCTGTCCCAGCTCCAACAACAGGACATCAAACCCTGGAGTGAGCGCTCCAGCCTCGGAGGTGTGGAGAGCGAGCACCTCCCCTGTGACACTCTACCACGGTCCAGTGCAGAGACAGGAAAGGTTTTACACCTCAATATGAAGAAAAAACAGCCAGTAAATGTAGCTTGTACACAATAACAAATGCGCACGTTATGTTTTTCCTGGCTTTTTTCAGAGGCGTCCGAGTTCTGGATTTTTGTTCGAACTCCGATTTGTTCAAATTTCGGGATGTTCGAAAACCGAGGTACCGCTGTACATGTTTAAATAGTGCCTACAAAGAAAGAAAGGGTGAAATAAAACGTACAACTTTTGTTGTATTGGGTTTCTGTAAGGTGCCATTTTCTTAAGGCATCCATGAAAGATCACATTTCTACGTCAGATGAAAACATCATAATCACATCACATTATATATATATATATATATATATATATATATATATATATATATATATATATATATATATATATATATATATATATATATATATATATATATATATATATATATATATATATATATATATATATTTACAATTTATTTCATATAATTAATTCATTCAATAATAATGGTGATAAAAATGCCATTTTGATCACTGGCATCAAAGGTTTGTAAGTCTATACATATTGCAGAGTAGGGAATTTTCGATGCAGCACCGAATGTTCCAGCTTTTTCATGAGTGAAAAAGTGTTCGCAGGCATCCACTTCTGCAGCCTGGTAAGTCCTGTGTTCACAGGTCCTTGAACACCCATTTCACAGTGTGAATATTTATGAAAACGTGTTGCTGATGTGGCACGATATTGAAGAGTTTCCTCATTCCAGAAGTTGAGCGACTGTTGACAAATGACCCACTTCTTTTTATGAGTTTGCTCAAATTTGCAAGATGCAAGCTCAGGGGTGCTCAGCTGTAATGTTCCCTGCATTCTATGCATATCAATTCATTCCACTTTACTCTCTACACAAAATCACTGGAAAAAATATCAGTGGTATTATGAAGAAGCCAAAATGTGATAGGACGGTCGAGGTTTCGCTCGGCCTGCCTACAGGTGAGTATGTGAGTGAAGGAGCCACAGCCAATGATCGGAGAACAGGGAACCTTCCAAGCAGGAGCAGATGTTGAGAGTTTTAGGGTCACATGCGGAGTTACCACCCAGACATGGTCACACCAGTAGCCAACGTTAATCCCCATCTCCCCTCATGTGCTTGTTGGAGGCAGACTGACACCAAAGCTGGGTGAGTGAAAACACTGTTTCAGAATTCTCAGAAAGTTTTTCATCCCGCTGTTTTAACTTTCATCGACACACACGCACGTCGCTCTGCTCAAACGACCATTTTCAGCAATCATGACTCTAAAAGCAAAAAAAGAATTTCTATCCATCCTGCAAAGGGCTGACGGATGCTGAGTGGCAGACATCCTCCCGGGATTGCAATTGATTTCCACAACACTGAAAGGCTCATGCGGCACTCCAAGCAAGAAGGAGAGAGAATCCTACTTTACAAAAATACGTCTTCATGTTTAACATCCTCCGATTTTACCGGGATCAGTTATCACGCCACCACGGTGACAACAACCCACCTTGAAAAAAGACCCACTGCTGAGGAGCGACACCTTCTCCCACAGAGGGTGACTGCAGCTCTATCATCACTGGACGTACGGTGGACAGACCTCAGTGAACCACAGTTAGCTCACTCAGGCAGAACAATGAGACACCCAGACTCCATTCATGGAAGTAAAACTTCCTGCCGTAACTTTTCTGCCTTCTTCGATAGCAACCAGCTGAAACTCCATTCAAGTACATGCTCTGTTTGCTTCCATTCCCTTGGTGATGTCACCCAGCGGGGAGATGACTCCCCTGCTGATTTAAAACCACTTACCAAGTTGTGCACGCATGTGAAGTTTTGAACGTTAACGGCTGCCTAACACCCCCCACTGTGCTCCCATCGGATCAGGCCCACTTTACATCCAGACCATGTTTAATGTCGAGTCCACTCTTTTCACTCATGACTGGGTGGTAGAAACACCTCATTGCCACGAGTACAGGCAAAGGTTTTCATATCCCCAACATCATCTTCAACGCCTTGACAACAGCTTGTCTGAACTCAAGAGATTCAACTTTGTCATGGGAGTTTAAAGCATGTAGTAAAAGTAGAAAATCACCTGCTAATTTCCTGTGGTCTATTTATGTTGGCTACTTTCGTCAAGCATTCCCTTTGTATTGGACCCAGTCCGTCCTACTGTGATCGACTGCAGTATTTTATTTATCTCTGACTGCAACAGAGACTTAGCAAGCTGTGATTTGCTCCATTTCCTATTTTGTTATCGTCGTCCTGAGACTGGTAGCACAATGGTTAAACACTTGGTCCTTGTAAAGGGAAGTGAAGGTACCAACACAAGGGGACTGCTTCAGTTCGTCTGTCATTTCCCGGCGTGTGAAGAGCCGCTTCAATCCACGAAAACAGGCTGCTCTCGGGACAGAAGAGGCATTGTTCCTGATAGAACATAAACTCCTTCATGTCTGTTCTTTTCTGGCTGCTAACTCTGCATCCGAGCTCTGCAGACAATGTCCCCTGAACAAGCGTGACCGGGGAATAAGCAGGCAGCTCCAGTGTAATTGGAAAAGCTTCTAATGAGTGTGGCTGAATGCCTGACCATAGGCCACCAATTCAGAAGCCACAGACGCTTTGTATTCACCCCCTGATGGTTTCAGATTGCACAATGTTGTAATGCGTGTTTGCATATGAGAGTTTAGTCTGGGCTTATGGGCTCAGTAGTCCATGACATTCCCACGTTGTCTATCCAAGCTTTATTCAGCTCTGTCATGGAGAATGTTTACTTATGTACTTTCCATTTCATGGAAATAAACATAGCTATACATTGTCTTTGTGGAACTTTGAGCTCCACCAAGGAGGCTATTTTTCTGTCTGTCAGTGAGCAAAATAACTTAAAGGTTTAAAGAGCAGCTAATCTCCAAATCCGACATTCCTGACTCACTTGTTTGTTTCAAATCTCCTCTCCATGATGCAGCAAGTCCCTCCTCATGAACATGCTTTGTTTTGAAATGATTTCTTCTCCCCCATCTGAAATATCAGTGAAATAGAGGTTCGGAGAGTCAGGTTTTTTTTTATTGCATCACAAAAAAATCTGACTCTGCTTACAGCGAAGCGCTGAACCGTATCCTCCTGTAGATATGTCTGAGACGTGACACGAGTTGTTATGTGTGATTCAAGTGATTTCAGTGTTTCATACTGTTGTGCTACCACATGAACAACACACACTGACATAGGAGTGTTGTGTCCATCTTCAAAGGCAGACGCCGAAGCACAAAACATTGGGAGAAAGTCATTTTTATGACAAGAAATGTGCTGCATGTCAGAGGTCTGCATTCACCAAGTGCCTTTCCAGTTCATTGCTGAAGCATCAGAAATGGGATTTTTCTATATTTAACATGTTTACTCTTGTCAAAAACAAGACCGACCTTTGTTCTTATGGGGGGAAGCGCTATGACAGCTCTTAGGGTTTTTACATCAGTCTCCTTATCACTAATTCAGAGACACATCACCATTCGGCACGAAACATATCATTCAAACCTGTTTGAGGCAATCTGACCTTGACTGGTAAATAAATATGCAGAGCTGTTTAGCTCACATTCTTCGACTGAAGAGTCACGTATTTGCTGAATAGACTCATGATTAAAAAATCATATAGTTCCATTTTGTTTTGAAGTGTGGTTAGGAGTGCAGTTATTCAAAAGTATTTGTGCAATATAATGCAGCGTTTCACTGGGGACAATATTTCCATCCAGAACAGCTACTTTCTGAGCAACAGTAATGGAAAAAAAAAAATACTAAAAGTTCCCACCACGTCTTAATCATTCCATCCAATCTCCTGGTACAGCGTTGTTAAGTGCTTCATGACAATATGAAAGCAGCTGTCATTTTCGTACTTTGTCCCCCCAGAGTATTTTTGTGTTCATTTTATCCGCGGAAATGTTTCAATTCTCAGGAAATATTGACACAAGTTTTCTGTTTTTTTCTGACAAGCTTTCTGGAGCTCCACCATGGTCCTTTGATGGACAGTCAGGGTTGTTAGTCTTGTGTGGGCCCAGTGTTGGCCACTGGTTTGACTTGCCTTGGAAGATAAAAGACGCGCATTTGCAGCAACAGAGGTGAAATGTGACTTTGTGTGGGGTGTTCAGCTAGTCCAAGCTTCCCAGACAACAAGCAACCATGCCAAAAGTGCATGTAATGTGTGTGTACATTTACAATCCTCCATCAACTTGCTGAAAGGACCATTAAAGAACACCGTCTCCTCGGCTGACAGCTGACCCAAAACCCTTTCCCCGTTGTCTTCTTGTTATCGAGTTGCCACATGACAATTAAAATGGAAGCAATGGCACTAAAAGTTTCCCATCATGTCGACACCCTGTAGTGTCAGTTACAGAGAAACATAGAAGCGAAAACCTCTTGTAACCAGCGATGTGTTTTTCTGACACGCAAGGCAGCTGAGGACCGAACACCGTCGGTGCTGCTTAATTGGAGAGGCAAGCCAAAAGAGTTTTCGAGGTTGAACAAGCTGAAGGCTACAAGCTCCGTGTCAGCATTTTTACCGGGGTCACAAGGGTTCCTGAGTGGATCCAAGGTAGAATCTGAAGGTTGCTTACAAAATCCGACCATGATGATGTTTGCTTGGCATCAAAACCAACTGAAGTGAAGGGAGATGTCAGTCACACAACACTTTCTTTGTTCAGAATGGCAGAGTGAAAATGTCCCGCACCATACGTGCTGAACATCAGCAGGCTGCTTTGAAGCTGTTGTTGGTTGGAGAGCTTCCATTTGGATTAAAATCAGTTCTGCACATACATAAATGGAGCGTCCCACAAAACTATTCTACTTTAAAGATGTCTTCAGGGCAGGTTGAGGGTGTCACGGCAGTGAGCTATTAATCCAACAGTTCTCACTGAAATGATTCACTCATCCAGTGGTTTGGTAAAACACACATCATCTTATTAAATTAGGAATCAGAAAATGTCATGAGGTGAACATGTGCCGTCGAGCTATTCTGAATATATCTGCAGGCGTGAAAAGACTGCCAGGAGGAGCAGTTTGATTTGAATACTTCATTGAGCATATACAACCCAGGTGTCAAACACAAAGCCCGGGCTCCAAATCCGAATCACCAACTTATTTTATGTTGTGCACGAGAACTTTTCGTGCATGTACTTGACCCCACATTTATTTTAATTGCCTTAAAAACAAGTCCAAAGTGTGTCTACGTACCATTCCACAGGCTGTTTGGTTGCAAGAAGATGTTATAAATTATATGTGGACGGTTCCAAGTGCCGGATAACTGGTGGGCTATTGGCTTTACATGAGCGCTTCATGGAGGTAAAGAACAGTGTCTACTGTGGTATGAGGTATGAGTTAGTGCTGAAGCTTGGAGAGGCTTTATGAGCAATAAAGTTGCCGATAGTTGAGTCTAACTAGACTCTGTTTTAACTGCGTACACTTAGTGGTATTATACTAATGTAGAAAAATCATACATGTACAATGTTACTGAAACTACATGTTTAACGGCAGATAAAACATTTGACATGAGAATAAATCTACGCCATCGCAGGTAGTGTTGTCGTACTTGACACTGGTCTCATGTCCTCAAGATCATGGACTTGCAGTAGTTGTCTGGGAAGTGACTCCGTTCAGACTCCGTCTCATCTCAGTCTTGGCCATGCTGGACTCACTTTTTTTATCCAAGGCCTGAACATGACCGCAGCTGCTCTGATTTATTTTCCAAATGCAACATTAAAATCAATAACATACCCACAGTGGGACTAATAAAGGTTATCTAATCTAATACCTCTGCTAACAAATTACTCCAATAACACTAAGGTGTATCTCAACAAAACATGCAGGAACCACTGGAGAGAGGTAAGTTGGAATGGCTTTGATTTTGTCTTCTGTTTTCATTCCAGCCTCAGTCTTTTGTTTGTCTTGGTCTTGACTCGATCTAGTCATGCTTTGGTCTTGGTTTTTATTTGGTCCCAGGTGGTATTTTGCATGTCCATTGCGAAGAACTTGAAGCGTTCTTTACAAATACTTGTTTCAGCTGGCGCTGTAACTGCTAGCGGCTGAATAAAAAGACATGTAGGGCGTCCCATGTCTTTCGTTCTGCTGCAGCTGGGACATCCTTGAAGTGGCAAAAACAAACGGATGGTTGACTTTCCATGACTTGACTGTGTCTGACTGAGGCATCAGTTTGATAAAGACTGTTGTATGCTGAGGTACACAGACAACAGTACTGAGATTCTTGCCTGCTAGCTACTAACTCCAGTTAACGTTTCCGCTCTAACCATTGCAGTGTGGCTTGTTTCAGCATTTACACCACCAGCGTGTTTTATTCCACTCAGTGATAGAGAAACATGCCAACAGCAATCAACCCAATAACTCAAAACTTTCCATTTCTGCTGGCGCTTCTCCTCTCCTGCACCATAACCCACCCAACAACTGCTGTGCGTAATGATCCTCGCTCTGTTACTCTTGGCTGATCCCGCGCCGACATTGATGGGGCATTTTATTTTGACAGTCTGAACGGGTTGGTGCAGTAGAGTGGAGGCTTCACACGAACCCCAAAATCTGTCATCTCCACCCTGTTTGACCTCACAGCATGAATAAATTCAGCCGTGCTCGCCACGTTTTTCCTTCATTTCAAGCCACTCTAATGTGGCCCAAATAGGAAACATTACCTTTTACCAAGCAGCTCACTCACTGAATGTCCTTTTAAGATAAAGATTGATTTATTCCAGGTGAGTCAACACCCATCTCCAAATAAACATATTTGAATCCAAATCCCTTCAGTAGAAAGCCATTAAAGCACGAATCATGCTCTTTAATATCACAGTGTTTTGGCCGTAGAGCTCTGAGTGAGACGGCACTTTATGCAAATAAGCAGCACAGACTTTACATACAGCATGATTTATTAAACACATAAAATAAAAATGTTTGAAATATTGCACAGGACTTTTTAGTTGGGGTTGAGGGGTTGTGCTTTTTTTCAGCTTTAGTTTGCCATTAAAAAATAAAATAAGATATAAGAGAAAAAAGGTCTTCTGGACTCATATTCTGTAATTCCAGGGTGGGCATGTTACATACTGCCATCAAAGACAAACTGAAGAGGAGATGAAATATAGAAAAAGCAATTGTAATAAATACGTAAATCAATTAGAAAAACTAAAAGATATGATCCTAGAAGTGCAAACACACGCAATAAAATGATTTAGTTGATTAAATAAAACTTCGTTTCATAAACATTTTGTTATTGCATTTTCATTCAAAACCAAGATTATTTATTCAAGTGGTTGCATGAGAATATATTTGCATGGCACATTTAAGAGATTTGTTTCAGTTATTTTGAGTAGTATTACATTTTCAAAAGAAGGTTACTTCATGAAAAAAAAAAAAACTAAGTAATATGATCCAATTCATGCATTAAATCATAGAGAAAATAAAGCAAAGTAAGTCATAAATCTTTCACATTTTAAATTTAGAACTGAACTAGTTCTGACTTATTGATTCAAAAAAAATTTGTTCAAAACACTTATGGATAATCAGTTTCAAAGTGTTACTCTGACATCATGAGGGCCACATAAATATAGGCCAAGGGCCACTTGGTGGTGTTCACCTAGTTTGGTTATGTTTTGCCTGCCTGAATCTTGGATCAAGTCTGACCTTTGAACCCATTTTCTCCTTCGCCTGGCTGCTTCAGCCTGGTTTTCACCGAACCTCTGCTCATTTTTCACCATTTCTTGCGGCCTCACTGACCTGGAATCTGTAGCCTGAAACTTTTACTGGTGGACCAAACTTTAAGTGTTATGCCTGGACTGTGTACCAAAACTTCTGAACTCTGATTTGGGGTTATGCACCTTGGCTTGTATTAAAACATCGTGCAAAAGATAAACTCACTTCTATTTGGGGATGTCTGCGCTCTCCTTGAGATGCAGATCACCCAGACTGTGTTATGACATTGGATGTTGGCAGCAGCCACTTATATCACTGTTACTTCTTTTACAAAATGATGGATGATAGTTTCAATCCCTCTGAAGTTGAATGACTGAAATCAATAGTGGTATCTAAGAACCAAAGTTAGGTTGTCATTTTAGTTTCTTCGATACAAAAGTGTGCTTTAATGGCCTAAAAATGTGCCGATGAAGAGCTGCTGCGCCGCCTTCACCATAGCTGAAAGGTCACTTTCCACTTTAGGATTTAGAGAGAGCTCAACCAGAGTTGACGGATCAATTCGTCACAAGTATTGAATTACAGAAAGAATTGTTCAGGCTCCAGAGAGTCGTAAACACACGGGAACTGCTGTCAGTACAGAAAGTACAGTTGAACGCACAAAGGTGATGAAAATGATGGGTGTTTTGTAAATGAACATGTCATTGAGGATTCATTCACGTACAGCACTTATCGATCCGTAGGCTTCAATGCTCGCAAAGAACCATACATTTCCAGGGCATAAAAAAAAAGCACAGAAGCAGTTCAAACAAGGGAGCTTGGTTTCTTTTTTCCCTTCAGTCATCGCTCTCTCTTGCCATTTGGTTTTGCTCCTGTTCTTCTGTTTCCTGGTCCTTGTTGTCAGAGGTCGGTGCGCACCGAAGCAATTTCTCAGTCAATGGGCAGCACAGGGCTTCTTCATCTGGGAGGTGTCTGTGAAACATGACAAAGTGGACGCCCTAAATATCTGATTATTAGTGGCTGTATAATTCTCTACACATACTGTCATAAGACTGGTTTCCATGAAAAGGTTGTTTTGTTGGAGAATCATTTGATGTGTCTCATCAGGGACATGTGCAACGGGTAGTTAAATGATAAACTTGTTTCCCACTGCCAATGGAATGTTGGACAAATATTCATCCACACTGGATTTCAAACACGCCAGAGATGACTCCCTTCAGGTGTCAACAGGAATG
Organism: Synchiropus splendidus; assembly: GCF_027744825.2. NCBI lineage: Eukaryota > Metazoa > Chordata > Actinopteri > Syngnathiformes > Callionymidae > Synchiropus > Synchiropus splendidus. The sequence continues at coordinate 60,343,468 of NC_071334.1, read as the reverse complement.
TCTCTTTTGTCAAGAGCTCCCTGAGGTTCTTGTCATGGCGACCCAGCCGGGAGGCTGAATATGGACATGTACGCATGTGACAATGTGTATCTGGTACGAGGAACGGCCTCGATTCAGTCTCTATTTAATGTGCTTGTACTTTGGATAATTTGATGCCAAGCGAGACAAAGCGATGCCAAGTGATGATCCAATGTTACGCTGACGCTGATGTGGAATAAGCCGAAGCTTGCATCCCACAACTGTGCTTCTTGCTACTCCTGACTCTACGCCCTGAGAAGTGTATAACCTGCTGACCAGATGGCACAATTGGTTTGTTTTGGTGTGTGGGCCTGAGATGTCATGGCTGTCTGAGGATGGACCCAGGTGCAGGCTTACAGAAGACACGAAGACAAGGTTAAATTAAGGAATTTAATAGAGACGATTAATACAGACACAGACGAACAATAACCAAAACACGAACCGGGAACTACACGAAGGGACTGGGGAAGAATCTGTAACAAAAGAGAGGCGAATTCATATCAAGCCTGTAAAAACGGAGAGAACACAAACACGCTCGGAGGTTAGCTCGCGAGGTCCAATTAACTAAAAGCGCTATGTGGAGGAGAACACTCCAACTCACACGAGGAAAACTACAACAATCGATAAATGAAAAGTGAGACTGTAAAACGCTCACACGCGGGCAGACTAGAGACTCGAGGAGAGAAAACAGGAGCGACGCGAGGAAGAGGAAGAAAACTAAGGAACGGCTGAAGAGGAGTTCAAGTGAGCACAGGAATTTGGAAATTAGTTACGGCGAGGAATGTAAGTCTTGGGAGAGTTACCAGTAAAACGAGGAGACCATCTGGCATTTGCAGGCTGGAACCCAGGAGAAGATATCCATGGAAGGACTGATGATGGGATGAGCTCCAGCTGCAGAAAGCAAACGCGGGGAAAACGCGGAACAATGAACAGAATGTGCACACAGAGTGCAAACATGACATAAGACCCACAGTTTCCATCTGGTAATTCAGCTAAAAATAGCAATCCGCCGATTTTCACCATTTTGCCACATTTGTTTACTGGCATGTTTCCCCTGCATCTGAAAGTGAGATCAAAATGTTATTGAGGCAACATTTACGTCTCAGAGTTCATCTCTGTTTACCGGTGTTTGTGTCAGATGTTTGTTTTTATAAAAAGTTATTTTGGTGCAGTAGAGGTTTACAGCTTCTTTTTTTTGTTTTGTTTTACAAAGCAAGATGTTATGTCAAGTTATGGTTGGTCTGGGCTGGGGGCGGGGCTTTGGACACCGTGACTCTCCACCAGCTGTTTCTATTCTGTGTACTTGTTTGGATCCAGTTAATCTTCTGCCACTGCTGCCACCAGTGTGCTGCCAGCCCCAGTTTCCAGGTATGGGCTTTTTCGTTTGTCATGTTTGGATCTATTGCTTTGTCTCCAGAGATGAAAACCTTTTTAAGACTGCGATAGAGACTCCTATTCCGCGGTACAGCGCACCGCTTCACGTCACACCTCCACCATGAACAGGCTATCGAAAAGGTGTTAGATCTGACAACCCAAATCAACTATGAAAATGTATGGTTAAGGCACTGAAGCTGCATCCCTCCATCTACCCCACTGTCCACTGTTTCCCCCAGTCCCACATCAGACTCTGAATCCCAGAGGACAGTTGTGTGCAGCCTGGAGGAGGTTGACACTGTCGCTCGTGGGATCTGTGGCTCATTCAACCATCCCAGCTTCTGATTCCATTCCAAAGGGGAAAAAGTCACTCCAGAAAGAGTCAGTTAAAAAAAAAGGTCTTGTCACTCTACACGGTTGAAAGGTGTGGAGCTGACTCAAACAAAGTCAATGAGAAAACCATCTTGATAAATAGCACAGCGATGAGTAATGGGGTAAACGCTTACAGTTTATGTGACAGCAATGTCAAACAGCCCTTATTCTACACAATTAATTTTCATTTCAGCACATCAACGATGGTTTCCATTCTCACTTAATGACCCGTTCTACACTGTAGATGCGGGCATTAATAAGTTGTTTCTTTTTTTCCTGGACATGTTTTGACAGTTTGCTGGAGTGATTCCAGAAAGTGGCACACACAACGATAGCAAGAGTAAACTAAGAGTGAAATGCAAATCAATGTGTTCTTGTCGCAACACATCTTGAACACTTAAACCTTAGTTTCCGTCAAGCGGGAGTTGGACTTGGATCATGTCAATGTGAAGCAATGGCCTTCCACACCACACAACCATGCTGACTTAATCGATAATAATTACAGTCAATGTCTAGCAGGATGGTGGCGAGGGCCTCTCAGCAAGATGCTCCTGGGTTGGTACACAGCTTGAGGCAATGCTCCCGTTTCCTCCCCAAATAAGCTGGTGAATTTCTGACTCCAAACAATCTGTGTGTCATTGTGTCCCCTGCCCCTCACCATTGTGGCAGTGGTGGGCTGTGGAGTCGGATTCAGAAGCAGAAGTGCACACAGTCTTGAAAGGCTGTAACTTAGTTCTCCAAGTCTGAGAGACACTGGAGCAAACACCCACTACGTGTTTATAATTGGAGGAAAGTATGAAGACTGGAACTTCTGCTGCCAGTTAAAGTTAAATGCGTTTGCCCTGGCTACTATTGATTGCAACATGTCAGCTACACTTCGGTTCAGTTGTTGCCATACATTAACCATGAAGCCTACTTTTGACATCTGTTACAACAGCTCATTTAAAGTTCACATTTATTTCAGTGTCATCCATGTTCATTTCCATTTTGTCGAGATTTGCTTCTTGTTTTATATTTTAAAAAGGACCATCAAAAATTTACTTTTTTAAATCTTTTTATCTTTTTACCATTCATGTTTTTTTTTTATTATTATTATTTTTGACTTTGCTTGGTGATATTTATCCTCACTTGCTCCTCTTTCTCATCTTCTAGTCAATTCTCTGCTGCAGTTTGGGCTTGATATTTTGAGTTGAATATGTGTTTTAATAAATAATAAAACAAGGGAAATAGTATGAGTCCCTTTTGCCAGAGAACAAATGCCTGATCGGTGAAATCTTTTGACAAACCCAGTGACTCTTGACAGTAACAGCCAACCTTTTTTGTTGTGTATCATAGTGGAGCATCAAATCCCAGCAATATCTAGGTTTTATTTATTGCTGCTCGTAATTATCGTATTTTTCAATCTTTTATTCTCCCTAAATAATACTGATCAATGGCACTGTAGACATCTGTATTTTCCCTTTCACTTTGACTCATAGAGCAGTTCTCACAAGACGCTACATGGGGAGGAGTGAATGTCTGTTTTCATTGTGAAAAATGTGCATTAGACCTGAACGCTTCTGATGTTCAACACAGTCATTTGTGTCTTTGGTTTGAGGCTGCTCAGAGAAAACAAAAGCAATGATCATCTCTGTGGTGAAAATGCAGAACAGATAAGTCCATTTCTACATGGACAGCCCTTGACTTGTCCTTGCAAATGCACCAGGCCCATGAAAAGCCCTTTAATACAAAAGGTCTTATCTTCTCTGCTCTGGGAGAAGAGTCGGCTGCATGCAAAATTTAGCTGCCACCAGAACGCCCCAAGTGGTCCTCCGTTTAGGAGGCAAGGCAGGTTTTCAAATCCGTTCCTCTGATCCCGCTGAGGTGGGACTCTAATTGAGGAGGTGGCCACTTGCTTAAGCAGCTCTCCTCTGGCTGGAGGAGAAGTCACTCACTCCCTGGGTTCATGCACTCGACTCTTGAAGGATCAATTGTAATTTCAGCAGAAAAGCACAGTGACTCTGGATGGATCATACGCACAGACCGCAGAACATAGCAATCAAGGCATTTTAGAAAATGCACTCGTGAATGAGTGTTGGATGGGAATTTGATGAGCTCTAGAATTCTCCATAGCCCCCTCGGAACAGTGGCTGCGGGAGTATCTACTGCTATTGTTGACTTGAGTGGCTGCCTGTCCACATTCACAGAAAGCACTGGCAGTAGTAATGAAAAGCCGTGGAATGAGCAGCTTAAAGGGGCATCGGTGAGTATCCTGTTGCTCAATTATTTACACCCATCCACGCTGAGAGACTGAGGCTCAGCGACAGCATGAAAAAGATGGTCTTGTTCAGAAATTGTTATTAGTTTATACATGATTTATTTAAAGGTATTTACAGTTCCACTCAGGCCCAATGTACTGTCATATACAGACAAGTCGGAGTCAACAACAAGGACCCAAATAGTATTGGAAGAAGCCGTGGTACATAGGCATGAATAATTCGACGGGAGATGAAATTGTAATTGCAAAATACATATTGATTTTTCATTTGAAAAAGACGGAGGGACCCATTCTGCAACGATGATTTAGAATTGAAGCCGAAAGTCACAGTCCCAGACACCTCATTGCCTTTCATATAACACATCAAACGTCATCTCATCTAAACTCGAGACTCGAGACACGAGACTCGAGACACGAGAACCGTAACCAAGAACAACAAGCAAAACATTTTTTTTTCATGTCCATTCCACACAAGGCAGAAATTTTCTATTTTCTGCTATTATAAGGGCCAAGTCAACAAAGATTGTACATATCGCAAACTTCTCAGGGAAGGGATTGATGCTAGTGAAGCTGGCTATAAGGTCGGGATGTCAAGATGTGGAGTATAATCATTTACAATATTGGAATCACTCTTCCCATTGAGCTGGATAGAAACTCAGAGGCACAACTCATATCAACAAAAATACTCACAGTAAGAATGAAAATAAATTGATTAATAATTGTAGACGTGACAAATGAGTCCCAGTTTTGTAAACATTGATATTTCTCCCCAGAATCAATTTCATTTCCACATTTCATATCCGTTTCCACGTCTCCGGCTTCAGTGGACAGCCGATCAAAAACACAAGTTCAATACTGGTGACAAACACCAACAAGTGAAGCACGAACAGGCATCCACTTCCAGACATGACATTATCTGTATCAACCTTGAGAGTTCTTGAAAGCTTCCAGATTATTTTTGACATTCACAATCTCCAGAAGAGCAACGCTTGAACAGCAGAATCAGAATCAGCTTTATTGCCATGGTCAGTGGGGATCCCACCAACTAGGTTAGTGCTTTGGAATAAAGTGCTGTCATGAACAAAAACAGTATAAAATAAAATAAATAACCCACAAACAACAAAGGCTGATCACAAATTCATAAATCAGACGGCGAAAGGGAAGAAGCTGTTCCTGTGATGGGAGGTTCTGGTCTGGATGGACCGTAGCCTCCTGCCAGAGGGAAGAGGGACAAACAGTCCATGACCAGGATGAGAAGGGTCGGCTCTGATCCCGACTCCTCCAGTAACTTCGTCGGCAGTCGTAGTTTTCACCGCTGCCTCAAGAAGAACATTCTCTGCTGGGCCTTCCTGATGAGGGACCTGATGGTTGGCTCTCATTTGAGGTCCTCAGTGATGGTGGTTCCTAGGAAGCAGAAGGAGTCTACAATAGGAATGGCTAAACCAGCCAACATGAGAGGGGACAGAGGACCTGTGACTCTCCTGAAGTCTATGACCATCTCCGCTGTCTTCTGGGCGTTGAGCTCCAGGTTGTTGTGGCTGCACCAAGACACCAGCCGCTCCACCTCCCTCCTGTAAGCTGACTCATCTCCATCTGAGATGAGCCCGATGATGTCATCAGCAAACTTGATGAGCTTCACGGACTCGTAGCTGGAGGTCAGCAGTTAGTGTACAGAGAGAAGAGCCATGGAGAGAGAACAGATCGCTGAGGAGATCTGATGCTGAGGGTCTGAGTGTCGGAGACAGTCGTCCCCTGCCGCACACGCTGACTCCGGCTGGTCAGGAAGTCTGTGATCCACCTGCAGAAGGAGTCAGACACGTTGAGCTGGCGAAGCTTGTTTTCAAGCAGAGCTGGAAGCATCATGTTGAAAGCAGAGCTGGAGTTCACAGACAGGATCCTGGCATCGGTTCCTGGGGAGTCCAGATGCTCCAGAACGAAATGAAGGGCCTGGTTCACTGCATCGTCCACAGATCTGTTGGCTCCGTAGGAAAACTGCATTGAGTCCAGGAGGGAAGCAGCGAAAGATTTCAGGTGAGAGAGAACCAGGCGCTCAAAGGACTTCATGACCACAGACGTCAGTGCCACCGGTCTGTAGTCATTCAGTCCTGTGATCCTGGCTCTCTTGGGAACAGGGATGATAGTGGAGGATCTTGCTAGGTCTAGATGTCATCCTTTTTTTCTTTTTTCATTTGAAATAACTTCTGAAATCTAAATCTGCCTCAGCTGTGAGTGAGGATACCCATGGTAGGATGGTTCACACACAGGGTAGTACAAATATGAAACTACTCCTACCTTCATCAGAAGAGCAGGGGAGAACACGTCCGAATCTGAATCCCGGCTTTAGTTCAAGAATATTCTGCAGTCATTGGCTGTAATGCTTACAACCTGTTGTTGTCTTCAGTCAACCAAATAAATGACAGGAGCCCAGACTGTTCAGGAATTTCAGTTCAGGCTGGCAAGACTTCATTTTAGATGATTAGAAAACCTCCCAGACACACAAAGATGATAAGAGGCCCTAAGGCAGTCCTGGAGGGAACTTCTGCCTCATCAGGTCCAGGATGCTGTAGGATCAACGGAGGGGAAGGGAGCTCTGTGTGTCTGTAGATGAGTCTGTGGTCGGAGCCACTGTGTCTGTGAGAAGAAATGTTCAAAAGGAGGACAAGAGTTTGACAAGTTATTCATCATTTAGCCACACTATTGTGGCTTCTGGCACCTCACAATGAATTCGCCCGGAGACTCTTGTTCATGTAGTTTCATGGAAGGTGCAGCAGTCGCTCGGCAATAAATCAGGTCAGATTTCAGGTCAACACTTTCGATTAGTTTTCACACACCATTTGCAGTAATAACAGGGGACGATATGCTTGGCATTTGAACACCTACGTACAGCAGCAGTGGTGCAAATCTGCTGCCTTTCTCAGTTATATTCTCCCCTGTGATTCCAAGGATCATGACGAACAGTCTGTAAGTTAGTGTTGAAATTTGGAAATGTTAGATTTGAAGTGATTCTTGAGGTGAGTTGTTTGTGGAATTTGCCTCTTTAGTTACTTCAAATTTAGGTTTCTAAACTCACTTCACTCTGGTGCCAGTGGGCACATTCCATATGTCAGTATTCACAATTCGGAACCAGTGAGCTCTGGTGTTTATTATGTTTCTCTCCTCTGTTATTGTTGATTGTATCTGACATTATATGCAGAAATTAGTACCACTTGTTGGTGTTACCATGCCACGCTGCACACGTTGGAGGACCGATCAGCTGACCCAGGTCGCGCTTTGTTATTGTGTGTAAAGCAGCCTCTGTATGCAGACGTGTCCTGTTAGCTACATTTACTGACTGTTTTTTCTTCATATTGAGGTGTAAAACCTTTCCTGTCTCCGCACTGGACCGTGGTAGAGTGTCACAGGGGAGGTGCTCGCTCTCCTCCTGTTGTGGGCTGGAGCTGGGACAGGGATGAGGCGAGTCTGGGACAGAGCGTGACTTGGTTTATGACTTTGTCACAGCCAAACTGCACAGAAGCGCACATTCAGAGCTGGACACGCACCGGGCACCTCTTCACTTCTGGAGAGACGTCACTCACTCGGCAACCCCTCCCACATGCAGCGGCCACACACATAGAGGAACAGCGCACCTGCAGCAGACACTCTACATTCACTCCTACAAAAGCCTGTTTTAAGGCTTGGAACCCATTATTTCTTCTTCCATTCATTGTAATGGGAAAAATCGGTTCAGATTTCGAACAATTCGCTTCTCGAACAGCCGTCTGGAACGGATTGTGGTCGAGAACCGAGGTACCACAGTATTTGCTTTAGAGTCTCATAGAGTCTTATTTGGACATGTTGTTGAGGCTTATGCTTCTTTGTGCATTGTTTTTGTATTTTCTGTGGCCCCTCCCCACCAGGTGTTCGTGACCTTCCAGATGATAACCATCCAACCATCTTTGTGTCCCCTGCCAACAACCAGATGTTGTCACCAGTTTCAGGAGAACTTTAAGTCAGACTCTCCTTGGAGTGGCTACTACACCATGTGCTTTTACCTTTGCTTTATTTTATTTTTTTAAATCTCCAGTTTTAGTCAGGATCAGTATTAATTGAAGCTTTATCCAAGTATGTCTGGCAAAACACATGGGCATGAACACCCTGTATTTCTCCTGAAGGAAGGGCCACATCCAGGAGGTGTCAAGCTGACGTGGATCTTTACTTCTAATTTTCAAATGAAATTCTAATTTAAACCAATGTCATGTCAAAGCCATTGCCTTGAACTATTTCCTCTACTTGAATCATTGTTGAGGAGGAAAATTCTTGAATTACAAAATGCCAATGGTTGTATAATCATGTGTACGGACATCAATGTTGGGCACTTTCTTTTCTTTTAGCAAGTTAGTTGACCATTGACATGTTGTGACATATGTCTACATCAACAGAGCCAACAGACACTTACAGCTCAGTCGAGAAAGAAATGGCTTGCCTAAGCCAAACAGTGTCAGCCTTCTGGGAAGACCATGTGTAAGTGAATTAATAAGTAGTTTTCAAACACTACAATTAAAGCATCTGAAGGAGATTTTCCTTTCACACACGCAGCAGAGATTAAGCACAGATCAACGCTCTAATGCACAGATCAGGGTGCCCCATGTGAATTGACCTCCAGAAGAGCACTTGAGCAAGTATTGTACTCTTTTTAGATACTTTGAGCCACTGGCTTCTGGAATACAGATGCGGTCGTCTGCTCGCTGCTCCACAGACCCCGTCATAGGGCACTCACGCACTCAAACATGACATGACACATGATACAAACCAAGGCGCTTGTTCCCATGAATCAGCCTGTAACTCATCCTAGGATTAAAGGCGGAAGGGATCGAAGGTCACAAGCAACTTTTGTGATGATACAAGCATCGCACTGTGCAGCTCAGTCAACTGTACGTCTTGTTTCCTTTTGTGATGCAACCAAGAGTTATTGTCGTGTCAAAGTTCCTCCACTGACAACAGGAGATGCAGTCATCCAGCGCTGCACATGCATTATTCAGAGCGAGCGTGTGTGCAGCTGTTTACGACACCATTAGTCAGAAATAAAGGCAGAAAATACATCTCATGTGTGAAGCACTGTCTTGTACAATAGTCTCCTTGTTTGCTTTCTTTCCCCTGATGTTTTTTGTGTGATACTCCGAGACAAGCAAAGGAGTTCTAATCTGCAAAACACCGCAGGAATCACAAATTATCAATTTGCTTTTGAATCCAGTCTGTTATTTTAATTTGCTGCAAGGTGTCGGCGGCTGGTTTTAATTAGAAAATCAATTTGCAGATGAGCAGACCTTCCAGGGGTCTCTGTTTTCCCTTTAATTATTGTTCTTTTAAAAAACACCTGTCACCCAGCACTGAATTCTGGAGCCTGCTTGATGATGGAAACTGGCACCGGGTTGTCGTCTAAGATGTGGGTTAAACCTAAACTGGGATTAAAGCCAGATTATTCACATGTTAGCGTATACGCTACTTTCTTTACAGCCATTCCACTGATGCGTTTTTCACTTCCTCTTGCTTATCCTGGCAGAAATAAAGAGGATTATGAGATGAAAGTGTATGATCACCAACACTGAAACACCATTCAACATTTCTCATTTTGCTTTATTTTGTTATCAAGTTTGTCTCGGAAAAAAATCGCACAAAAGGATTAATGAAATTTTGCAAGGGAGACGGACTGGAGCAAGAAGCCACTGACATTCACATTCAGACTGACACACTCACATTCAGAACTGGTCTATCTATCTATCTATCTATCCATCCATCCATCCACCCGCCCGCCGTCTATCTATCTACCTACCTACCTACGTATCTATCTATCTATGTCTGTCTGTCTGTCTGTCTGTCTGTCTCTCTGTCTGTCTATCCATCCATCCATCCATCTATCTATCCATCTATCATCTATCTATCTATCTGTCTGTCTGTCTATCCAGCCATCCATCCATCTATCTATACATCTATCCATCTATCTATCTATCTGTCTGTCTGTCTATCCAGCCATCCATCTATCTATCCATCTGTCCATCTATCCATCCATCTATCTGTCTGTCTGTCTGTCTATGTATCAGTACTTGAACATATTAGGCTAACACTTTGTCTTTGGTTGAAAAAAAGGTATGTATTTGATGTGGATTACACTTATGAATAATATGGTATTTTAAAAAGAAAGAACGCTAAAACTGTCAATAATAAAATTAGGAAAAAACTGAAGGTCCTGAAGCAGAGTCATTCGCGGACAGTAAGGATATAAGAACACACAAAAATAGCAGCAAGATAGCATCGCACGTTATAAAAAGAACAAGAATTCTTTTTAAAAGTAGCGGGACGGAGTGATTAGACAGGACCAGGACAGGATTCATAAAAAGCAAACTCATAAAAGCCTATTCTATAAATATGGTTTCAGTCAAATGCTTATGTGATTAAGATGACTTGCAGAAGTTTGGAAGAAGTGATCCAATTTTCTAAATATAGAGCTGCATATTTCACAGCAGCATGTATGCACAGTATTTGTTGAAAAAGTAAAAGGATCCAATAGTGATTTTTGTTTTTCAAGATAAATGGTAACACGTGCAAATGTCTGTTTCGACCTTTCTCAATAACCATCGTTCACTTTAGGGAAATGCACATCTAAAATGGTAAACAATGTGGTTACATTGAAATTGCAGATAATAGTTCATCAGTACATTTCGCAATTACAAATGGGCATGTCAATATTATTCTGTCTCTTCTTTCCGGTCCTGTTTAAACTGGGCTCCACTATCTGATTAGAACATTTCACTGGGTTAGAGTTGGAGTGACCTTTCTTCTGTTCAGTCATATGAAGGGTTGAGATAATGGCTTTTGGTTGTGGCGCTAAACAGACAATGGATCTTTGTCATGCAAAGCAGTGGCATGCTACTCCAAGTTGCCGGTCCCACACAGGAAGGACATCAATGTCACATTTCCCTGAAGCACACAATGCAACCTTGGAAAGAGTCGCTGTCTGAATTAATTCAGGACAGACAGTTTTGTTATTCTGTGACAGCAACGCGGTTCACAGGTCAGAGCTTGGGGTTTGGAGGTCGCTGTAGACATCAAATTAGAGTGCCCAGGACAGTTGGCTTGTAAACTGAGGGATACAAATTTAGATCTTTGAAAGACGTTCAGACACATTACCCAGAGCGCCGTCTTAACCTCAACCTGTCACCAACTAGATTGCTTTTATAGCTGTCCTGAGTCCTGGCTGTATTTTTAAATAGAAGTAGACCTTGTCCACACATCTTTTCCCATCCGTCCATATAAAATTTCTAAATTAGTGCACATGCTAGTCCGATACGTGGTGTGGTACTCCTCTTTCGAGAAACTGAGAAGGGCGTGGTGTGTAGCAGAAAAGCATTTGGCACCTTCCCTGGTGCACATAGCGAGAAACAGGCATGACATCTCAGGCGACACATCAACCAACAGTTGTTTAGCCAAACTTCACAGGAGGATCAGCACTAGGTGTCTGATATCACTTCTTTTCTCTTTTACCATGGCCAGAAGAAACTTTCCTTGTATGGTTACATGCAGATGAAGAAAGGTTACTGTGACATCCTCGGAGAATTATAAGGCTTTTCCTGTTGTTCCTTTAGCCAAATGAATGTATTTTATCCACCGAAGTGTACAGATGCATACAGGTAACTGAGTGCCGCTGAGTGCAAACCCTGAAATGAACAAAATTAGTTTCATCATAGACCTCAAACTTGAAATTCTTCAGTTCTGAGAGGTGAGATGTCGCTGTTATCTGGGTTGTCTCGCCGTCCGTCTGGCTTTTTTGAGGAGCTGGAGGCTTCACTGAGACCTACTTCATCACTGGACTCTGGCTTTGGATGGTATTTTCCTTTTTTTTTTCACCCCAAATTTGTGTGTCTACGGAGCCCTGGAAGTGACATGCGTGTGTTGATTTTTTTTGGAGGTGACATGCATGACTTTTTTTTTTTTAGCCTGTTATAAAAGTTGTCTTGTGATAATTAGTATCTCGAGACCATTTTTATCTCAAGAAACGATTACTTCCTGTAACCACTATGTCTCCCATGGCTTCGTAACTATTCATCAGCGTTGTCATTCACTGTCTGCAAGTCAGAATATTGCAGACGGCAAAGTATATGTGCTTTTAACACTCTGATCAAGTGCCTTCTACTCAATATAATACCACATGTGGCATGCATGACTTTATTTTTTTTCTCCCCAGATAACAGTTATCTTGAGATCATTTGTATCTCAAGATAATTTATATCTCGGGATAAAAAAAAATGAAGTCATGCATATCGCTTCCAGCGACTCGTAATACGTATAGCTTTGCCACATATGGTATTATTTTTGAGTAGAAGGCACTTGATCAGGGTGTTAAAAGCGCACTGACTTGCAAAAAGTGACTGACAACGTTGGCAAACAGTTACAAAGCCATGGGAGACATAGTGGTTCCAGGAGGACGTATACAAAATGCTTTGCCAAAGAGGCAGCTACGCATGTGCTGACGTTTCCAATTGTATCTTCAGATAAAATTTATCTCGCGATCACAGTTATCTCGAGATACGCATTATCACGCGATAAGAATTATCTGGGCGGGGGGCTCTTAAGGCGAAAGGATTTGGCATGGAAGGTGAAACTTGTATCGGTGTCTATTGAACAACATGTAGTGCAAAGAACTGACGTCGCCCGTAGACATGCAAAGGTTCACTTGAAAACAGTCGCCATTTGACGCCTTGGGAGTGACAATGCGTTGGTGAAACTGATGTTTCCAAATGTTGTGATATTTCCAATAAATGTTCCCATCTACTCTCCAACCTGGTCTTGAAATTGCAGTTTGGTGAAACAAAACATCCAAACAAACAAGCACACCTAAACACTGCACAACTGATGACTCTTCCTTTAACTTAACGCAAGTCTCCAGACAGAGGGAGAAATATACCTCTCAAAATAAGTAGCTGCACTTTGGACTCTGTATTCAAGATTCCCACCATGAGTGAAGGGATAGAGGGAGATGGAAATAATGAAGGTCAAATCCCGCTAACAGTAGGATAAGGTGACCCTGGCTCATGACTAAGTGGACCTTTCATCAATAACTCCATCCATTATATAAACCATGCAATTCGTGGATCTTTTAGTATCAAGAATAAATGAGCAGTTATTCGATGAAGACTGTCTGTTTCCTAATGCCCCTCATGACCGAAGCAGATATCTCAGAACAGCTTTGAAAATAGATTTTCTTTTTTTCTGTTTCTCCGTTTTCTCATGTCAGAATCATAATGTGGAAGATTATGCATATCGTTTACAAAATCATGTTTGATGTGACAGACGTGTTATTGTGGCTGGAAGAGACTGCTGTTGTCTGGCTACAGCACTCTTGAGACTGAGACTTTCGGCTTTTGCCTGGGATTGATCGTCCTTACCAAGACCTTGGTCGTTCAACTTGAACATCCCAGGGCCAAGCCGGGTGCAACAGCTTGATCATTCCCAATCTATACAGAACAATATCAGAAGTCCCTACAGAATAAGTGATGAGGCAGTGAAGCTTCATGAAACCTCATTTTTGGAGCCCACTTCATGCCACTCTCCACCCTATTGTATTTGGCCTTGAACCAGTGATGGCTGGGTGAGGTTTCATGACACTGTGTTGTCATTTGCGGAGCTCTGTGTGTAGCGCTTGTGATTTAAAAACAAGGTGAGGTTTCATTGAAATCGTTCAAAGCCAAAGATTATGCTGCAGACAGTGCCACCTCTGAAAATGAGGACACTTTCATGAAACTTCACCCGTCTATCACTACTTCGAACCACAATGTTAAGGATGTTGTCTCAAGAGGCTCCTCCCATCGCCACTTCTGTTCTTGCAAGCTCATCTCCAGAGAACTTCGAATCCCTTCCAGTTTTGCTCCCATCTTGTGCTGTCATGTTTTAATTGCTCATTCTGAATGCAGCTCAGGTTGGAATTCTCCCACATTACAATCCTCTGCTCCCTTCACTGGTTTCCAGTCGCTGTTCACATTTTGTTTGTACTTGCTTCACATGCTTCTGACTGGCTCGGATACTAAAGTAGAAGATTATTCAGTACCTCAACTGTTCAGCATCTGACCACAGTTACCTGACCAAGTACCCCAACGTTGACTCGATTAAGCCACCAAGTCAGATTGCAGCAGGTTCTCCCAGTTTACATGCAGTGGAGAGAGAACAATTGAGTAAAGTCACCTCATGACAAGGGGTGGCACCGTGAGCTCTTCATTTCTTCTGATTCAACTGGGCGAGAACACGGAGCTAACGGGTAGCGAGGAGACATTTCATACGGTGATATTGTACGCAGTGACTGCACTGAATGTTCAACTAGTTTTAGCTAAAGATGTCCATAATCTGTGCATTGGTGCGATGGTTCACTGCCATCACCATCGTAGAGCTAAACGGCAAGTTTGAGCCTGATCTATATAATGTTGTATAGCATAGTCCGGCCAATACATTTTTTTGGGGTTGTTTCTCCCATAATCGGGCTAAACGGTTCATATGTGGACTAACGTAATAATGTGGTTTTCTGGAACCTCATGTCCTGCAGTCATTGAGAGGGTCATGTCACTCAAAGTCAGACATGCGGAGGGAACGGGACTTCCGATGTTCAATCGTTTTAATAAGGGGCGCAGTATGAAACCCTCTTCATTTAAGAAGAGTGCACAACTAAAACGGAGGGGTGTGAAGAACATGTCAGAGCTGCTTCGACAACACGCATAAACGCGAACAAATGATTGTCGCATTCTCCTTCTCTTACCTTGAGCCCCCCTTCTCTTCAGATGTGATAGGTCAATTACGAAAAAAGCCTTACCGCTGCCTTCTCCTTTGGCTCCGCCCCGCCATTTGCTTCAGCAGCGCAACTAATTAAAGGAGTGCTGTCAAAGGGGTTAAACAATCAAATCATTGCCTGTATAAATCAGAGTTTTTGTTGCCTGTCTGAGGCATGGGGCAATCTTTGGAGATGCCTGCTTTTGAGCAGGAGCTGGGACCATTAAACAGATTAACTTGAGGGGTTGGGAGCGGGCCATCATGGTGCAGGAACAGAAGATGAGTCAGTCAACAAGAATGACAGACAACCGCGTGGGAGACTGAAGGGGCCCGAGAGGAAGGGCAAACCCAGGAGGAGCGCTAGAATACAGAGGAGGGGAAAATGGCAGGAGAGAGAAATGCCCTCATGAGGGAACAGATTGGAAGTGAGTGAAAGCAGGTAGGTGGTGGAGGAAGATTAAAATGTGACACTGAAGGAAACGATATGGACGGTGGTTCTTCTTGTTGAGGATAATGGCTCCTTCCCCCTGTTCTCTAAGTGTCTCTGGGCAAGTGTGTATTAGAGTGGGGGCAGCTTAGGCAATTTCATGCAGCTCAAGGAGATGATGATAATCCAGTTAAATTGAAAAATGGGAATGTCTTTGGATCCTTGCTCATCCTGTAATTAATCTTCTCTTACATTGAAGCGCTCAGATGGTTTATATGATTAGGATTGACTGGAAATAATGGGACTACTTCCCAGAGAGCTGCTTGGTCGTCGTACCAAACTCTTCAGCGGGCTGACACAAATGAGGGGTTATTTTAAACTGTACACCACCAAAGGAAAGTCTCTGCGTGGAGCAGCCGCCTCCCTGCACTTTGGTGATGATTGGCCATGACTGAATCACTCTACGTTGTTGACCCAACTTGTATTCCGTGAAAAATGTAAGCGGAGGATTATTGGAACTGAAAGCTGCACCGCCGCCGTCTCACCTTCACTGATGCTGCTTGTTTGAAGCACCTGGGCCAGATGGTGGCGGAAATGTAATTACAAAAAAGCAGTGTCTAGACATTGGTTTAAGATATTGTCCTTGGCCCCTCGTGAGTTCCTTCAAGCATCTGTTCCACACAAGCATATCTGCCGTTTCTTTCCCTTATTTATTTGCACTAGAACACATATTTACTAAAAAGAGTATTTTTTTTTTTTTTACATGCCGTGACTAGAGTGTATCTGTCAACATTTGAACCTAAAGTGGTCTAGTGGGTATCTACTGTGGTAAACAAGACATTTAAATAGTTACCTCTGCCAAGGAGGTGAAGTTTTTGTGTGTCTGTGTTCAAAATATTTTTAAAAAGTTACAGTCGGATTTGGATGTGATATGGGACAAGGATCAAATAGTTCAATTTTTGGAATGATTCGGATTGCCATCTGGATATAGATATTTTAATGTATATTATACTGGTAGTTTTTTAAAGATTATTTATGTACACACTCTTTCTATAATCTATTTGACCTAGAGAAGCTTGGAGTCCATTTTGTTTCATATCTTTTCACAGACAGCTTTGACAATCTTATCTCCATGTCGAGCCCTTCATGTTGAGACAGCACAATGTCTGGGAATGAACAGTTATTACTATGTAGTAAAATCACAGGACTAAGCTGAGGCCGAGTTAATAATATATTGAAAAATATATTGAAAATGTAGGTATAATTCAGTCTGAAATATAAGTCAATCCATCACGTGTTGTTCGCCGGACTATGATTCTCTTGTCAGCTATTGTACCCATAACGTTTCTGAAACTCAGGCAAAGCATCATGGGATTGATGACGAGTTGCCCTATATAGTCTGACGGACTTCATGGAAAGATGTCTCCGCTCTATTTTTCCTCTTAGAGTAGTAAGTGCGTATTTGGTTGTAAAGACAGGGACATGTTTTTGTCATTCCAAAAGGCAAATAAAGTTTTTCTTTATGAGACAGAGAGAAGAAGCCACGTTCTAGTCACGACTCTACTGTCACTCTACACACTCTACACAGACGTGTCATGGAAGGTCTCCATTTGTGTTACATATTTTGTATTCAAAGAAAGAAAGAAAGAAAGAAGAACACCAAGAAGCCAACCATTTGTCGTGTGATGAGAAAAAAATGCATAATAATAATAATAAGACTCCTTAAAGCATCAAATGAAAAAAATAAAAAAAAAAAAGCGGACTGAGAAAGTCAGTATAATCATTTGGGAATCAAAGAAGCGGTTAACGTCTGATGTGCCGTTGAATCTGACTGAAAATCTGTTGAACTTTCTTCATATTATTGTACAACTTTCTGACAATATGCTTTATTGTTGCTTCATTATATTGAGAAAATCCAATTCGATTTTAAATGAAGGAAATGCTCCTTCATTTTTAGGTGCTTCTGACAATTGTCTGGAGGCGATGAGCCGTGCTTCAGCAGCATCTGTATGAACACGTGCTCTTCTTTTGCAAAGTATAAAAGATCTCAGAGATTAATGACCCACAACATCGTCCTGAAGATTGTCACGGGTTGTATACCGATTCTGAGGGTTGGCGTTTAGAACGTTCAGCAGGAACATTCATCTCCCAGAAAACATCACATTTCAAAATGACTATTGTGATCACAATCGCAAGTCTGAATATGAACAGAGGGAGATACATCTGCACATCTCTTGAATGAGAAAGCTTCTCCCGCCTCATGCAACATACAGTACATATGTAGGTTTATCTCATTTAAGTTGTGTTAGAATGAGAGTGGTGTTTAGAAAAGATACGTAAAGTAAAAGGCATCTTGTATTTTATTGTTCGGCACTAACAGTAAAGAGAGTTGGAATGAAGTTAAAATGATGGACTGCTGATTAAGTCCTCCCTTCTACATCGAGGAAGTGAAGCAGAAATTAAGCCAGCAGCTCAGTTCTCCTCTCTGAGACTTTGTGTGTGCACAGCTCTCTGAAGAACTGTCCAACACCTTTGAGAAAAAGTGCTCATCAGCAACGTTTCCAGCAGCGTTGTGTAGCGGACATGGAAGCAAAACTTCAGCGAAAACGAAAGTTTCTTAATAGGAAAATGACCTGATGGAAGTCACCTTTGACAATGTTAGCTGAGTAAAAGTCAGTAGTAGCTGAAATAAAAATTAAAAAGTACTTAAGTGCAGTGCAGTGTCAAGTACTTTTGCTGAAAAACGTTGCAACACAGCATAGTAGCAGTGGTTTGAGTGGCAAATGGTGGTTTGATGAGGTTTGAAGAAACGGTGTGTACATTTTCAGAACTTGGTAGGAGGCGCTCTTTTTGTAAAAATGATGAATGTCTTCACCAATCAGATCTGAATTCTGAAAAAAGATGATTCTCACTCTAGCGTCACAGGTTTCAGCTCAAACACTGTTAAAGTATGTGCGATGGATTGGTTGGTACAAAAACCTGCAGCATCCAGTTTGGACACTCCTGCTCTGACCTGACCACCTGAACCAAACATTTCTTATTATAACCAGAGAACATTAAATAGCATTTACTGTACATGATGTTTTCATTGAATAAAAGTGACTGGAACCCACCATGTTGTCCTTCCTCCAATTCGAAAGACAGATTTTGTAGGCCAGTGTGTCTGTTACTTTTAGGACATCATACGGTTGGAATACCTCTTAACTCCAACTCATACTTCAGTACATATTTTATTAAGGCTCTATAGTGGAGTGAAACCCAGGTAGAATTAAATAAAGAAGTAAATGAGAGATATATACTCAAATATATATTAAAGTACAGTGCAGGAATGACGTACTCATACTGCGTTACGTTTTTATAACTGGATTCCCGGGTAGCAATGGGGTAAAAACATGACTGATCTTATGAAAAGGAACTGGAAACAAGTGGCCCTCTTCCATGCTGTAGGATTCAATCATCCCTTTTGAATGTCTTGCTATTTTGTCTGCAACTTGTCACACAGTCTTCTATCACTCGACATTAAGGGTTCAACTCTTCACTTTAGCAAAAATGCTTCCTGGCTGAAACTTACAACAGCGACAACACAGGCCAAATGTTTGAAACCTTCCAGCGTTCATTAAAACATCAATGTGAGAAACATCCTCATAAACTCTCAAAACCTGTAACCTAAGCTACGTCTGAAAGTTCCCATCACTTCACATCATTCTTTATTGGCATAGATATTTCTCCACAAATGTGGAGTTTTACAAGTTGAATTTAGTGTACATTTTTTCTTATCTGGCACTTTCTATTTGTTACCAAATATACACAGCAGCAGATTGACTGGGTATTTATCCCAGGTGGCCTTGAAGAAGTACAGCAAAACATTGTTTTTTTCTGCTTTAAGGGATTATAGTCAAGAGCCGGCTTCAGTGAAGTGAAAAAAAAAATCACTGTCTTTGTTAGTTTTCACTTTTTCCCCTCAACTTTTGGTCCTCGTATTTGTGAATCCCATTACATCTGGGATTGATATGGCTTCTTCGGACTTATACTTTCAGCAAGAAAATATTCAGTCCTCAATACCAAGCATTTGGGAAATGCCACAGACTTTTCATTACTAAGTTGCACAATTTATTCAGTAGAATTACTGGAGCGTCCAGCAGCAGAAGTGGGCTTTGGAACAAAGGGCTTCAGTTTCTGCCAGCTTTAATTTCAACGAAAACAATGGACGAGTGAAGATGAATGCAGCAGACACTTATCTCAGAATTAACAAGTTGGAGTGTCATTAATGTGGCACAGGGAAAAGAGAGTTCTTCCACCAATGAAGTCACGTTGGAGCACACCAGGTTCTTTTTAAAACACATTTTCATCCCACATTTGACAACATGCTTATCTTCACAGCCTTAATCTGCATCTGTTGGAACATCTATGACTCATCGACACTTTCACGCTGCATTTTGATGTGTAGTTTATCTACAGCGCTGAAGTGCCAGGGCCATATGTGCAAAGGCCGTCACGGGGTTTTTCCAGGCATAAACATTGAACGTTTCCATGGTAATAGTGCTGTGTTTAAAAAATCGATTTTCCGATTCTGAATCGATTCGTACATCAATTCCATAAAATCGATTCGTAGGTCCAAAGATCGGATTAATTAATTTACGTTTTAACACATATTCTCTGGGTGAAGTGCGCATGCGCGCACCTGGGACACCAAAGTCAAAACAACATGCCTCCTCACAGTGGCAACACTAGCAACGTTCAGACGCGACCAAACCAAAAACGCGCTCGACAAAAGCATAGCAATTAACACGTATGCCTAATGGAGGTACTGGAAGTGTTGCAGTATTGCGGAAATATGACCCACCTCACGAGTCACGTGACGCGACCTGTCCAAGCCATCCACCGGGCCACAACAAATGAAACTCGAGCGAACTTTACCACTAACGGGTCATTCTGCACGCTCTGTCAAAATAACCGAAGCGATTGCGGGCTTCATTTGCAAAGATATGCGCCCGTCTTCCGTCGTTGGAAACGAGGGCTTCAGGCGGCTAATGAAAGTAACAGAGCCTCACTATGTTACGGTGTCTCGCAAACGTCTGTTATCCCAAACATGCACCAGTCAGTCAAAGAAAAGGTGAAAAGTAAGCTTCAGTCACCAGTCAAGGGGGGCATTACAAGTGATACGTGGACATCTTCGCAATCTTACACGAATCTGACAACTCACTATATTGATGAGGAGTGAGACCTCTTCTCACACGTACTACAGACCACAGAGAACTGTTTACATACTGACCAATGACCGTCAGGTTGCTGTGAAGTCAGTCACCAGCACTCTGTTTACATTTTCAATGCCTGAGAATATCTTTTTTTCATTTTGGTAATAAAATAAAAACGCATTAGTATTAAACAGCAGCATCTTTTGGGTGAATTTTTAATGTCCTATTTCTAATAATGCACCAGTCCCATGAGCAGTCACATCTGGCTTCTGTGTCTGGATCTTTATTATCATTTACTATGAATCCTTCATTCATTTCCTGTTGAATGTCAATATGATACTAGTATTAATACGTTGTGTAACTTGTCATGTGATCATGCCAACAGCTCAGAAAATGGTTTAAATACTAACCTGAATCGAGATCGGATCGGATCGAATCGAATCGTGATAATCGATTCTAAGTCATGAGAATCGGAATCGAATCGATTCTTGAAATTAGAATCGATACCCAGCCCTACATGGTAATATGATTTTTCAAAGAAATGTCTATAGTTATTTCCAGGCTTGTGAACTTGAAGTTTCAAGTCCTTCAGCCTTGTCTTTGCCATTTCCAAGTACCCACAGTAGCATCAGGAAAAAAGGTTCCGTGTACTTGGACTGAATTGCCCTTGTTTCCTTCCTTCTTTCCATTTTGCTCCTCAGTGAGTTTAGTTACTTGGAGCTATTGTTTGCCGTCCTCGAGGTTACTTATTCTTGTTGTTAAAAGACTGAGCCACCTGGGAAGGAATACTGCACTTATCGCTTTCAGTGAAACCATCTGCTAAACGACATTTAATGTAGTGTCATCCCAACCAGAATCTGCCTCATTAAAGCTCAGATAAATATTTAAAATCTGATCTCCTTAGACACTTGCCAGACTAAAAACATTTTGCCTCAATTAGCACATTTAAAGGTGACTAGATTTCACTTGACTAAACTCTCACGCGAGGAGCACATGAGAGGAAATTGATGCTGACAACATTTTAGAGTTGAAATGTGGTGGACTGTAGCTGCAACCTCTTCTCACTAGTAGTTACAATGCAGAGAGAGACTAGTTTCATTTGTTTATGGAGAGAAGTGAATCAGAGGTTGAATGGATCTTGAGGGGACGGAGGTGGCGCTGAGCGGTTGGCGCTGTTCAAGTATCAGGTGGTTGATGGTTAAACGGGGACTGGAAGGCCACAATGGGGTCTTGAAGCATCCGATCATTGCAGTCACATGGGGTTGAGACAGTGACTGATCGGGTTGAGAAGGCAGAGCAGCAACATCAGTGATGTTATTTACTGGTTATCCATGTGCTGGTTTCCTGAAGGGGGACACACACATAACTGCTTTTGTGCCTAATTTGCCCTCTTCTTGACCAAGGGTGGTAAACACCTGGCTAACTTAACTCCTATGGGATTATCCTATATATGAGAACTGTTATATCTGTGTGTTGCGTTCCTGTCATTTAGTAATTCTGATGTTTACTTCAAGGATCCTTCCATTAAACAAAGAATTTTTATGTATGTGATATGCTGCGCTCAGCAGACTGAGATTTTATTGTAATGGTTTCTTTAAAACAATCTTGAAATCTTTGGCATGGGCCCTTAAAGTTCAAGTATCATCCAAAATCTGTCAGCAATATGATGGTGACCGGTCATCGTTCGTTCTAGAGGACACTATTAATATGTAATGTCAATAGTACCATTAAAATGCTGGGTGAGTCACAGTTATTTTGGAATATGTTTCCAAATCTTATATTTATTTATACATTACAATGTATTTTCTAAATGTTGACAATGAATATTGAGTGTCCTGCATTATTGTTGCTGTTTTTTTCATCCTCAGAGCCATTATCTCAAACTTAATGTGACCTCGTACAGTTCAGGCAAAAGGTTAAGACAGAAGTGATTCAAACAGTGGCCTAGGGCAAATGTCAGTCCAGCCCTTTGTGGATAAATATATTTACAGAAATGCACTGCTCTTCCAATCAGTTCATGTTCAGTTATTTAACATGAACGTGAATGTGCAGAGGGCAGATCAGGAGCTTGCTGTGTCCACTCGCTCATCGACCTGGAATCGCCACAATTGAGGTCGACTCTTGCAATTCTTTGTTTTGGATGGATAGCAGAGAGAATCAATAGCAGACACAGGGAACAGTACTTGTCTGCTATTGCCCCAGTGGAGAAGAGAAGCGGCCTGATATAACATAGAATGTTTGGCCAAAGAGAAGCATGACTCTGTGAAAAAAGGTTAGTGAGGTCATCAGAACTTCAAAATCCCAGTGAGGCAAAGCACAGTGATGAATGACGTAAAGATTAGGCGTGGGACTTGATCAAACATTAAAAAAAACATTCAGGATTGATCACATTTTAATATCCATCACCAGTGTAAATCTAATAACAAACACACCTGTGTAAATGTGCTGGCCATTTCTCTGTAATGTGTGATGTCATCCATCCAAAGTTAGGCGATGTTTTTCATGGCCTGTTTGAATGTCTAAGTGGGTTTATCTAATTTAAAGGGGAATTTTAAAAAAAGTGTTGGAAGGAATTAACTTGGAGAAGCAAAACATCTATTCTATCTCTACTGTGAATTTAAAGATGTCGATGGAGATTCTGCTGAGATCATTTATTTCCCCATGTGTGGGGTAACAATAGGACACGATGATGCTAAATATACGGAAGCATAATAAAATTCACAAACAAGGATGGATGTAGAAATGGGAGCACTGCGCTCCGTACATTGATGTGCTGGGAGAGTTGTGACTCTATCAAACTTTAAAGCTGTCCCATCTCATCTGAGCACTAAATGGCTCTTAAATAATGTGACATTTCTGTTAACATGTTCCAGACATGCATTATGTGAGTCATTAAACAGTCACCCTGACGGTTATGAAAATGGAGTTCTAATGGTAATGCTAACCTCAAACGGAGGTTAGCATTACCATTAGAGCTTTCTCGGTTTATGATGGCATAAAACTTTATTAATCCACTTGGGAGGAAATGCCGTCGTCGAGGAGCCTCACAGTTCACAGAGGAAGTTGCAAGGATGTGGCAGTGCCAATGGGACGTGCAAAGTATCAGTGCGGTTGGAGCACGACAAGCAAATGTTTGGAAGTGGTTAAATGAATGAATGAAGGAGGAGAGTTTCCTCAGGGATGAACTATTGTGGTGTACATCGATCTTGGCCACGGAATCTTCTACAGCAGACCTGGGTAAAGTGCGGCCAAGGGGCCGTATGCGGCCCTTTGACTGTGTTTTTGCGGCCCTTATGAAGTCAGGCTAAAACTATATGAAGGATAAGTTGTCATTTTCTGTCCTGTTTCCGTTTTAGCCAGTACTTGGTTCAACGGTAAATACAACACATTCAAGACTACATTTTTGTTTCTTCTTTTCATTTGAGATTTTCCTCAAAATTTGTTGAAAGAAAATTCAAAATATATCGATATACTATAATAATAAATTGCCTTTTCCACCTTTGATGTTTGGTCCATACTTTTACTATGATTTCTATTCAGGCAAGATGCATGTAAAATTATTTTTTGATAGGCTTCATGCCGTATTCACACTTAATATCCTTGCTTCCATTGAACAGTTTATGGTTTATTTTGTCCTTGTTACTTCAGATTTTTTTCCGTCACATTTCGCTGTCATCGCCGACTTTCTTTTGGTAAGACGGCCCCTCACAAAGTCACAGTTTATAATGTGGCCCTTTAGGAAATTTAACTGCCCACCTCTGATCTAGAGGCCTAAAATATTCAACCTCATCCTCTAGTAGCATTTTTTCTTTTCTTTCCTTATGGCAAGTCAGAACCTACAGCTAAGAAGAGTTATGAACTGGAACAAGAATGTCAAACAAAAATGTAGATGTCCAGCAAAAACTAAAATGCTCCATGTTACTTACTTTCCTAGAAATCTTCCACCACTTCCAAAGCACTTCAACTGCCTGAATACGCAGCTGATGTTCCTATAACTTCACACAAGCAACATTTTACAATAATACACACATTCAATTTACAGTATTTAATGAGTCTGGTCTTACAAGCCTTTTATCCACTCAGTTCTCTGGCACGGCGCCATTCAGAGAATTGAAAGAAGAAATGGCCTTGCTATTTCTATTTCAGTCAACCACTGACAATCATTCTGAGTGGCACTAATTCCCAGACACAGCCAGAGTGTCTCGAGAGCAGTGCAAAGAGGGAACTCAGCTGGATCATGGCGAAATCCTAGATGACTTAAACAACGTGTGATGAAACAAACAGACTGACAAGAATGCGTGGAGCTGCTTAACTGTGAGCAGCGACGTTGAAGCTGAAAATTTAACTTTAGCATTCAATTGCTCTCCAAGATTACACACATATTTTTTTTAAACGTTGTGAACAGTATTAACAACTACACAAATCTTAATCTGGTCATTGAACAAAGGCCGTTCCAACATCGACTACTTGATAGTAAAAAGTCAAAGAAAGCTGAAAAGACTTCTCAGAGAAGAGCATTACGTGTGTGAGTGTCTTCATTTAAGGAGCCACAGAGTTTGAGGAACATTACCTTCAATTTGTCCTGATTTCCTCCAAATATAAGCGAGTAAAATATCGACTGAAAATGGCTGTTATCTAAAAAAGGAGAAAAATACATTAACCCGAAGCGGGTGCCATAATTTCGGCTAATATGTTTTAGATTTTGGGAACATGGAGCAAAGTAGGTTAAATTAAGGGCTAACAGAGTTTGGCGGACAGAACAGAATCGTTTTGGCTGGAGATTTATCGAGTAGTAGAACATTTTGGACCATTCACCCGGAGCCAAAAATAAAATGTGCCCTAAAACTGAACCCTTCAGGATTCCACAAGGGAGTCATGATGATACCAAAATTCTAATATACATGTGAAGTTATATTCGATTGATCTAGCTTCCTTATTAATTACCAATAAGTAAACTAAGAGCTGAGGCTGTCACAGGCATGGTGAATGACTCACTGCTCAGCCTCACAGAACGATGACACTTTCTTTTTGTCTCATGAGGTCGTGGGTTTTTGATCGAACGATCTTTCATCCATCCAAGCAGAGAGAGCAAAACAATGGCGGCTCTGCTGCCCATAATCTACACCCAAAAATATTATTATTCAGTCATGATATTTGAGTGAAAAGAGGGTATGAGAGGTGAGTTACACACCATGGAACGTGCAGGTGTGTAGGAGGTAGGAGGAGGACACTATGTAAGTGGAATAGTTAATAGTTAGTAATATGAATATGAATGATATATGAATATCTTATCTTTATTTATACGTTACAATGTATTTTCTAAATGTTGACAATGAATGTTGAGTGTTCTGCATTAATGTTCCTTTATCCTCAGAGCCATTATCTCAAACTTAATGTGACCTCGTACAGTTCAAGCAAAAGGTTAAGACAAAAGTGGCCTAGGGCAAATGTCAGTCCAGCCATTTGTGGATAAATATATTTACAGAAATGTACTGCGCTTCCTTCCTCAGTTCATGTTCAGTTATTTAACATGAACGTGAATGTGCAGAGGGCAGATCAGGAGCTTGCTGTGTCCACTCGCTCATCGACCTGGAATCGCCACAATTGAGGTCGACTCTTGCAATTCTTTGTTTTGGATGGAGAGCAGAGAGAATCAATAGCAGACACAGGGAACAGTACTTGTCTGCTATTGCCCCAGTGGTGAAGAGAAGCGGCCTGATATAACATAGAATGTTTGGCCAAAGAGAAGCACAACTCTGTAAAAAAAAAGTTCAGGATTGATTACATTTTAATATTTAACGCCAGAATGATGTAATTTAAGTTGAATCTGTCAGCAAGAGCTTAAAACAGGAGGTAGAACAACATTCCATGCTAATGAAACTGTGCAATAATATTCATTATTATTGCCTCTGATGAATTCATCTAAATTAAACTCTTCAAGTCCATGCCCAAGTAAAGACATTACTTTGTTAAACAACATTTTCTACAGGGAACATGAATTTGTGACTGGAAATATTGGGAAAACTACCACTTAGATGGACAAACGTGACTTCAGGGAGAGCAAAACCAAACAATGACAAACAAGGACGTAATAATAACCACAGTGTGCTGAACTCCAGGAAAGATGTGCAAACCTTTGCCAGGATCAATGACAACAAAACAAAGAAAGCATGTGACCGCCAACTTCCTGGTAACAATGTATAGCAGCGGTGGGTGTCCATCAATCCCAAACCCACCTGTGTGTCACAAGGTTGTTGGATGCGAACCAGCAACCTTGTGACACACAGGGATGTGCTATAACTGCTACACTGCCACTAAGTCTGTTGACCAGCTGTACAGCTGAGACTCACAGCTTTACATATTTGTAGGATGTGGCTCTTTTCAGCAACACAGTAAAACAATGTGGCTCTTCACCTCCGACTGGTTGGCCACCCCTGATATACAGTGATATACAGCCGCTCATTCAGCCTTGAGAGTTTGTGTGGCGTCATGTGGTTCACCATGGTGACACAGGAGTCTGTTTTATTTTTTTATGAACCTAAAGCTTTATCACGATAAATGTTTTTGTGATTAGTGATCAGTTGAAACCAGAAGTGACTCAGGGGCACAGTTCATGCTCCATGTTTGTGGAGCATTTTCAACAGACACCCATTTTGCCTACTTAAAGCTTCGAAGCATCGAATATTTTATTTTGCTTTGACCTTTAATACATCCATGAATCTTTTCGGCTCCCATGCCTTCACTCTCTTCATCACCATAATTCTACTCTGTTTTCAATTTGTTTTTCACATCTACCTGTGCATGAACAGACTTTCATGAGTCTTTCAAAATGAACTGTTATAAATATAAAATGAAGTAGAAAACGACAAAGCAGTTTGGTCTTTTTCACCTCCCGGAGAGGTTGCAAATAAAAGATCTGCACTTTTCTCCTTCTCTCCCTCCCAAATCACTTGAACATGCACTAAGGTAGAGATCAATCATTGTTTAATGGCGGAAAGCACAATACTTGACACCGTTACATGGCTTCTGTTTTGTCGTCATTAGCCTCATTATTACCACCAGGTCTTGTTTCCATTACACAACATTACTTCCTGCAAAGTTTCACGGCAGATTAAAAACCATGCATCTTGTGGATCTCAGCAGTTCAGGATGCAAACCTTGACTCATTCTCTGCTTCAGGCTGGTAATTCAGCTAGATTAGTAAATACCTATTAACCCCAAATGTGTTAGGTGCTAAAATTAGAGCCTTTTATTTGGCTCCTTGGGTTTTTTGCATGGCATAATTACGCCTGTTCCTGGGAAGAGGGAGAGCACTGTAGTGTTCACCAAGCCACCATTGTAACTCACGACATTACAGCACGCATATTTAGTTCTCTACTCAATCGTCTGTTGGGCGCCCAGATGTTGTCGCCTGCTTCCAGCGTTCTTTTTGAGAGAAGACTCTTCAGCGTGCATTTGTTGAACATTAAGGCCACAGCCGAGCATTATCGCAAGGACTTGTGGAGTGTGTATAAACAGGGCGCTCGGGTGAGAATGGTGACCATGCAGTCTTGTCTATGATATATGGCCAAACAACATCTACCATGCTGCAGTTAATTATCTGTCTCCACCGCGTTCAAACGTATTAACCTCAAGAAAGATGGGCCTCCCAACCTGTAAGGCGTGGAAAGCACAACCGGCAGCATTAATTCTAACCTTTACCACGAAACAAAGCATCCTTACAGAGGCTGGTTATGTCCTTGTTCTTGCATAAGTTTGGAGGAAGTGACGGAAATCAAAGTTCACAACAATCTCCAAGGTCTGGCTTCTCTTATCAGTTATGATTAATGACGTACATTTGCTGTGACATGAATACTGATGAGGTTTGTAAAAGCAGCGCAGGGTTTGGAGAAGACCAAATGGCTGTTTGCAGGAAAAACACTGCTTTCGCCAGAAGATGGGACACCAACTATGAGAGCTATGACCAATTCCTGCAGCAATGCAGGTCAAACTTTAGATCCGAAAGATGGTTGGCAGTATGATGAAAACCAAACATAAAATAATCACAATAAAAATAAAAAACAATGTGCCTTGGTTCCCTGAATTTATTGCAATATACATAAATGTCCTTTACCTTCACCTTCTTCTGCCGCTTATCCGACTCCGGATATATATATATATATATATATATATATATATATATATATATATATATATATATATATATATATATATATATATATATATATAAGTTTGGAGGAAGTGACGGAAATCAAAGTTGCAGGAAGTAATGTTGTGTAATGTGCTTTAGCCTACCAGCTGCATATCTATGATCTATAAATGATCTCCTGGGAACTTGATCATGTGGGGCATGATGCATTGCACCTACAACCTCATAGAATGGGTTGTTGGGAGAAGGGAGACGTTCCGGTTGATCATTATGAACAATAGCAAAGCTGGGAAAAGCTTTAAAAGAGAATGATTTTGGAATTCTTAAGGAGCTTCAATCATGGAGGTTTTTTTGTGTGTGTACAAAAAAAAAACACATGGGCTACAGGAAGAGACTCAAACAGAAATTCCATTTTGCCAATGTTGCATCAAAGTCATCCACTGGCCTAGAGTACAGGACCTTATATTTATTGCGATATATATATATATATATATATATATATATATATATATATATATATATATATATATATATATATATATATATATATATATAAAAGTCATCCACTGGCCTAGAGTACAGGACCTTATATTTATTGCGATATATATATATATATATATATATATATATATATATATATATATATATATATATATATATATATATATATATATATATCGCAATAAATATAAGGTCCTGTACTCTAGGCCAGTGGATGACTTTGATGCAACATTGGCAAAATGGAATTTCTGTTTGAGTCTCTTCCTGTAGCCCATGTGTTTTTTTTTTGTACACACACAAAAAAACCTCCATGATTGAAGCTCCTTAAGAATTCCAAAACCATTCTCTTTTAAAGCTTTTCCCAGCTTTGCTATTGTTCATAATGATCAACCGAAACGTCTCCCTTCTCCCAACAACCCATTCTATGAGGTTGTAGGTGCAATGCATCATGCCCCACATGATCAAGTTCCCAGGAGATCATTTATAGATCATAGATATGCAGCTGGTAGGCTAAAGCACATTACAAGCAATAGTTCACTTCACAGCTGGCTCACAGTCTAGGCATGGTTTTAAAGAAATACCTTGAAGTTTGAAGTGTCACATCATCAAATACTGATTTAATCCTGTTTCCATCTGGGCAATCACAAAGGTCTCCGGATAGAATTCCCTGCTGGGACCAGATGTTGGGTTGATTTACATAGAAAAAGAATGAAACACTCGGTAGAATGTCTCCGTGATATTGACCTTCCCCATCAGGTATCCAATTTGCTTTGACACAGGAAATCTCAGAGGACCAAGGTGGTAGATTTCCCTTGCACAACATGTTCTGTCAGGCGCTACAGCTTGTCTCTATTTGCTCAAACCTTATAGGATGCAGTTTGTCAACATCACCATCATCATGAGGGGAAAACGACAGAGGACGGATGGAATATTTTACTGCCAAACTGACACTCACACCTGGCCTGACACATTGTCTTTGGACTTGAGATTTTCACTTGTTCTGTTCTGACTAGCTTACCAGTTCACCCCGAGGCTTCTCATCCTCCCACCATGGTTCCGACCCAAGGACCCTGCAGATTCTCTTTCCCCGTGCTCAGGCATGAATTTCCCAGCCTCGGTCCATATCCCACTCCTGTTCATGCTCTTAGTGACTCTGCTTCTCAATGTATAGCTGCTCACGATTTCCATCAGCAGGCTTGGGAGGGCTCTAGTTCAGGATCAAGGTCCTGCATCTGCTGATAACTCATCCTGAACCCATCTCTCAGACTTCTACTGTGCCAACTCCATCTAGTCTTTGAGACAACACGAGGTGCATCCTATCATGGGGTGTAACTCATTTTCATGTATGGCTCCAAAAGTTATATAAGGTCTTTCTGTTTTTTGTCTATATACATAGAGCGGTGTAGTACATTATATATTTTTCTGCATACTCAATGTTAGGCGTCCATACTTTTCTAGCAAAGAGCTAGAAAAGCTATTTGACTTATTTCAAGGTAAAAGTACCGTGAAATAAATGAAAAAGTCTGGCAACAGAACAAGTGAAAAACTTGTTGAATGAAAAGGTGAATGTATTTTAAAATGAAATGGGATGAGATATTTAATAAGGCTGAAAAACGTATTCAATTATATGTATCTTATAGCTAATCATAGATCTCTATGTAGATGGGAATATTTTGAGTTTTTGCAGTGTATTGACGTGGTTGCACTGGCCTCTTTGGACAACTCAGCAGAACCGCACTCTTGCCCATTTAGTACCTCAATTCTGCACTCAATTTAAAAACCGTTTTGAACTTATTTTTTTACATTCCTTGAACTGCTGGAAAAGAGAGATTATCAGTGTTTAACAAGTCTCTGAGAGTATGAGAGCTCACTGAGCCGAGCAAGAACATGAGTGATAAAGGGACTGTATTTCTGATCGAAGAAGCAGGGAACGGTAAAACAACCTGTGGAGCTGCGACGCGAAAACAGGAGCAGAACTGATAATGATGCGATGATGAATGAATGTGCCAGCACACCTGCAGATCCCGTTTCAAAGCCAGGAGAGTGTTGTTGATCTAAATCATTGATGGCTCTTGTTGATAGCTCATGCTGGCGTCCTCCCCGATGAGAGGCAGTTCGAAAAGCAGAGCACGTTTTCTATTATAGCTGTGACTGTAACAATGTGGGAGCAGGTGTGATGTACTTTGGTTTGTTACGACCTCTGTAACCGACTCCATCTTAAGCGCAAAGGGACGGGAGTGTGTCTCGAGGATAACAGCCTCTCGAAATAGCAACTTGGTGAATCATGTTTTCGTGCGGCTCCTGTATTTTTGCTTTGTATTTTAGGAAATGCGTTTTTCTTTACAGAAGTGTCGGGTAACTTTTTAAGCTCACATTTTACTCTCCCATGGTGGTGAAAGATCGAGTAGATTGGATTTGCACTGCTCACGGTATGTTAGGGATCTTGTCATTTACATGACTTCTTTTCCTATTTGATCTGAATTTTAATGAAATAAGTAAAAGTTTCTTTGGTATTACTATTCAAGAATCAGATGACAGACAATTTGGTGGTACCAGATGTGCTCCATGGGGCTCAGCTCAGGGAACAATGCTGGCCACACCATGTGAGGCTCTCAGACTTCCTGTAGAGGAGCTGTGACGATTCAGGCTGGATGTGGTGGCGCATCATTCCTCATGAACAGACATTGGGGTGCGATGATGTGGTCTATGATGTCTACAATTTCCAAGCGCTGACTGGTGATGCCTGCCCAGACTGTCACACCTCCTTCACCAAAGCCAACCCTGGGGACCATGTTGACCTTGACCTCTCGCTCAACTTGCCTTCTCCAGCAACACTGACACAAAACTCATCAGTGAATAGGACAGTAGACCACTGCTGCATTGTCCAGCTCATGTGGTCTTAGTGGTGTTTTGGTGTTAGTGTAGTCAGCTGCAACTGTCATCTGGCATGGAAGCCAATGCAGTTAAGTGGGTGGTTTGTCTGGAACCCTTGTGCTCCACACTTCTTGTAAACAAGCCTGCAGTTGTGTGGTGGTGTCTGAGTGCAAAGGTCTTGAGGCGCCGGCATCGCTCACGGGGCTTCACTCCCAGGTCGGTCACAAACACTTGCTACAAGTCTACTGATGACAATTTGAGTCACACTAAGTTCTCGAAAACATCTGCTTTGCCAGGTGGCGCCGCTCAAGTGATGCCATGTGTTCACAGCTGCTTGAATGATGAACAGGGAATGATTTACTGACAGCACCACATTTTTATACCGCAGAATATTGAAATGATGCTACATTGAAAAGGGTTGTCTTTCTGTATTGTTTGATCTTGGCCCCGATATGTGAAGTGCACTGTATCAGGTGAGACCAGGACGTGGAAAACACAACATGAAGTGTGTCTGTCACCCGAATACAGTTGCCTCCCTATCACACTGAATCACTGAAGTGTGACAAACAAACAGCGTATGTATGAAATCCACTGAGAACCTCACCATATCCCCAACTTATTGTGAGTAGCATATTTATCTTCATTAAATTGTGTTGATTTTCATCGAGGGGAAGATGAAAGGGAAGCTGGAGGCAATCATTGCCCACTCTCTTCATCTGCTTCATTAGCAGCTTTCATGGCTGATCAACAAGGGGCTACAGCAGTTAGTTTATTTAATCAGTCATGCTAAATTTGAGTTTTTGCCTGAGTCATTTCACCGGACAACAAGTCTCCTAACGTGCTGCAACAATCCATGCACACCAATGTTTTGCTTCTGTCGTAGTTTTACAACATAATGGAGAACTAAATCAGGTTTACTTTATGAGCACCAACTCAATTGAATATTTTTCTTTAAAATCATGACGCGTTGCTGAAGTCAATGGAGAACAAGGACCGTTTTTGTATTCTGACACGAACCACAGACATGCTTCTTGCTTTAACAATTAAAACAGAGACCTGAACCTAGCGCATAGGTCTGTGACAAAGACGCCTGAATCAAAGGCTTCTAAATAAAAATATTGCCATGTATTGTAATGATCATATGATCATTGCTCTCTGCAACATCTCTGCAAGGACATGGGCGACGACGGAAATACAAAATCACTTTCTCTCGACCACGAGGATGTGGCTATTTGCTGCCCAGGAGAGACAGTAAGCAGCACATTGGAAATCAATGAACAAGACGCATATTAGCTGTGCATTTCAATTGACATGAAATAGACTGCAGGAAACAAAGTCATGTGTGCTTTCAATGACCGACCATCCTGAGTGAACTAGTGGCTGGATCTTGAGGAGAGTGGACACAGTGAACTGCTGCTGTGACTATGATATAAGGGTAACATCATGCATGTTGTGGGACACAGATAGTGCATATTTTTACATATATATATATACGATCACATGGGATATTGCTTAATAAAGTATAGTTTATTTATTTTTGTTGTTAAGTACTGCATGTTTTGTTTTGCATATGGATTATATAAAATGGCATGTCTGTACAAATTGTGGTTTGACCCTGATATTTATTGTTGTCTAAAAATTAACTGGGGGTAACACTCTTTATCATGGTGATGATGAACTTATTAAACAATATATTCCGCCATGGCAGTGGCAATGGGTTGGTCACAGCAATGTTGACAATTGAAGGCAAATGAAAATGGCTCATTCAGTCATTCATTCACTCAAATATCTCCATCTTACGTGGAATGGGTGCTTTGGCACAAATTTGACTGTTTAAATAAATTTAATGAGAAGTCATGAAGAATACGAATGGGTGTCAAATCAAAGTGAAGGACACCAGTAAGTGGCAAACATTAATTTTAGACATTTTGAACGACTCTTAACTGCGAATGAAACTGCTTGTTTTTATGAACAATAATCTGAAATAGCTCAATAATTGCTCATCGCTGTCTTTGACCTTGAAACAAACTTATCTCATACTTACTATCCTCTACTCATAGAGGAAGAGGAGGACACCCTGGAAAGGTTGACAGTGAGACCACTGACCCGCACATTTATGCTTACGTTGATAATCCTTCAGACGTGCTCATAAAGCAGACGAACACACGAAATTTTTCATCAGATTTTAATTCATTTATCAGCATATTAAAGCCGAGTACATTAAGTTTGTTTGTTTTAATTAGCGCTGCCAGCCGCCGAAACTGCAACACAAACAGCATGTGTTTGTAATGTGACCAGACATGAAATATGTTGCGTGTGGTAGATGATTTATTTAACAGTATCTTCAATAATAGGAAACAGACCTGCAGCTGTCTAATAAGCCAAAGAAGAAGAGCCAATAAACCTCCTTAATCTCACTGATGATGGTAAAACACTCCTGGTGAAATACAGAGAAGAATGAATAAATGTTTTAACCCTATTTTAATGAAAATGTGAAGGGCTGGGCACTTTCCAGCCGGCAGATATGCTGAGCCATAATTTCTAGATATTATTTTGTGGCTGGCTGCTAGCAAGAGCAGTAAAACTGAGGAGTTTTAAAGAGCTGGCACATATCCAACAGAACTCTGTGCCGCACATGAGATATTTGAATGTCTTTCAACTCTGGGGCCAGCGGTGGCCGTCTTCTTTGATAAATCTCGAGGAAAAAGAAGGAGAAAGGGAATTATGGGAGGCTATTTCGCAATTTCTTTTGATGGAGGACGGTGGTTGACAGCCGCACAGCTAAGATGGGACAAGTCTTTATCCACCTGGTCATGCTACCCAGACATAACAGCACACTAATCAGCACTCACTTATATATTTCCAAATAGTCCATGTACAGTGCACACACAGTGGCTGCCTTTTGTACGATGGGTTAACAATAATTCACATTTGCATTGAGGCACTTTCCATGGTGGCCTTCATACATTCACAGTACCAAATTCTCTCCAACCACTGTTTCCAATTGAAGTCCCCATATATTTTTTTCCTTTCCGCAGTACAAATAATTTCATGTTTCTGACTCCAACTTTGAATAAAAGTAACATAGCTGCAAGCATGGTATCGTGGTTTGCGCTGAATGCAAAAATGTTCAATTCCGGCCTGAGGCAACTCTTGGAGTGAACACTCTGTGTGGAGTTTGTATGGTTTCCCCTGGCACTTCACTTCCCTCCCACAACCCAGAAACAGAGTTAATTGGTAACCGTAGAGGTCTCTAGATGTGAATGTGCTCACAAGTGGTTGTGCACCCAGGCTGGCAACCTGTTCAGGGTGTCCCCTAGATTCACGCTCATGCCCCGTGATCCCATGATGAACGAAGCAGAAGAAAATTGAAGACAGAATGAGATGCAACATACGAAGGCGTTGAAAGGTTTGTGTGTGTCAGTGATGGGTTGGTGGGGTTTCATGAAACAGTGTCTTAATTGTCAAGTCCACTAGATGGCACTGCCTGGTGTATAATCCTCGGCAACTATTTTATCATAATTTGTAAACTAAGAGCACCACCTGCTGAGCTGTGAAAATTAGGACACAATGCCAAATGTGTTTCTCCAGATCATATGTTTATTTATTTACCATGCCCAATCATGTGTAACGGCAGATATATAGTGAGGGCATCAATGAGAGAAGACCTTGGCATGGCAGTCATCCTTCTTTCATCATAGTTCTCTGGTGGATTCGTCATTCTATCACAAATACCAAAGTTAGGTGAGATAAAAAACACTGATGGTCAGGAAAAAAGTACCTTATATGTGACAAAAGACTGTTTGATTATGCGTGTAACCACTTTAAACACGACACTGAGTTCTTTCACACAGACAAAGTTCTGCTTCAGGAACTGATCTATTTCCAGAAGCGTTCATAAACAATACACCAGCGGATGACAAGTCTCGCCAATATTCTGCATACTTAGTGTGTCGCCTATGATGAGAAGACATAGAACACAATTTCGTCAAAGTCAAGTGTGTGTGTGTAATGGTTGTGGTGTTTTGCAGACATGATGATCAAATAGGGAGTTTGAGTCTCCGGTCCCTTCCAGTCAGTCCATGGGACCTAAGAGCGGAAAAACAAACGAGTTGAAGTCTACTGTGTCAGAGATCAAAGTTCTTTTTTCATGCCCTGGATCACACAAATACTGTACCTCAAATGAAATGGTAAATGATGTGAATTTCCACTACGTTTGTTGAGTAATTTATGATTTATTTCAAACGTTGCATGTATGACGTCACAGCAGAATCTGACAGCTCCGACTGTAAGGCAGATCCTGAAGGTACTAAGCTCGCAAACATTAGCTGACATTCTTAAACACTTACTGTGACCCTGTAGAGCTTGTCCTGCCTGCTAGCTCTCACTCGACCAACTATCGAGCTTGCTACACATCACACAAAACTTTTGACGCTGGTAGAATAGCTGTGCTCACAAGGCATTAGAATGTGTCTTTCAAATTCACATACATCATATGTGAAATCTATGGCATATTTCACGCTAGATCTGAAAATAGCTTATGTCTCTCCTTTGACTCCAGGTTATATATTTTTTCGTAACTTAGGTCCCATGAGGCAGAAGTAGATGGGCGTGACTTAGCTCCCCATACATTCAGATGATGTCAACGTTTGCGAGCTTCAGGGTTCCAGCTGTGAACAGACTTTCAAACTGTGAAGCAGCTATTTTACTCATCTCAAACTTACGTTCTGGAAGTGGAACCAGTTCAGCCATGCCGGTGAGAAAGGCCATAAAGACTGCTGACCTCTGATAGGTGCAACAGTGTTGCTCTCTGATGCCACTCGGACTATCCCATTTGTATAACCCTTCCTATTTTACTGTTTAAAAAAATGTTCACAGGCCGAAGTCTATAGCAGCAGACTGGGCTGGCGCACCTGCCAGTGCTTATGTACGCAGAGTCTATTACGAGTCACAAAAACTGAATTTTGTTCTAATTTTACTAGCAAAAATTACTAAAGATTTTCAGATGATTGAGTCCAGAACTTTGAATTTCAGGATGGATCACGGATGAGGTTTCACCGTTCCTTCATGAATAAACTGTCCATCACAATGGAACAATAAAGTGAACCTACCATCCGACCTAGACATGCGTTCAAAGCTTCAAGGAGTCATCATGTATTTTGGCATCTTAATAAAGAGCTGATAAAAGCTGTCTGCAGAGGAGCGATTCAACACGAGCGGAACACAATTGGCTGATTCTTAGGTTTAAGCTGTGCTTCTGGGTGAAATTTTATTTATTCAGGCATCTTTTCAGGATTGAAGGATTTTTGTAGTGTTTATGCTTTACTTGCTATTCTCATTCCTCTGCGCCATATTTTCATGTTGATGTGTTTCTTCCCATTGACAGGAATAGAATTGCAATAATGGCTGCTCATTCGGAGCGTTCCAGACGCGCAGTACAATCCTTCTTCAGGCTTTTAGGTAGCGCACCTCAGCATTTTCTTTTTAATTAGATGTCATTTTCTGCCTACAACTTCATGGACAATAACGACACAACAAGCGCCCAACGCCATGATTCAACACCAGAGAGAAAATAATAATATGTCCATTAAGATCAGTAGCTCATTTAGAAGGAAATGTAATGGTTCCTCCAGTGGATCAATAGAATAACCTCATTTGTGTGTGTGTGTGACATGCTCATGCACACACACACATTAGTCCTTTCTATGCAGAGAGGCTGGCTCTAATAAAATGGCTTTGAAATCATTAATGCAGTGCGGTTGGGTTAAGGAGGCCGTCAGTCAAACTCGACAGTGGATAGTTAGGTTGCTTGTGCGGCAGGCTGTGGGTGGGCCGTCGACATTTGCACATGCAGCTGCATTATGTGCCCAGATCTAAACAGATGATTCACCTTCATGCACAGTGACAGGCCCGCAGTTATTCGGGACCATATCGTTCTTATTGTTTCAAAGTCCCTCTGCAGACGTCCAAACTGCCAGGGGAATCTGGCTGCAATGCCGCGGGGTCATTCTTGGGTCAGCACCACTAAGGCTAGTCAGGACTCTTACTCCTGCTGAAGGGCATTTTAGGATGCCGTGTAACAGCCATTTATGGGGCCTGAGATACATTTATTTTTTTCAGTTATATGACCCAGCTGTCCATGAGGGCAGCGAACACTTCCGAACCTTTATCGACCAACAAACCAATTGTGACTATTTTCTACCAGATATATCAGATCGGAGGCACGTAAACACCTTTGGTCACTGAGGTAAATGTAAAACCAGAAAACACGCACACCATGCATCACTCAGTCGCAAGAACGACATCATGATTCATTTCTGCAGAGGAGTTGCTACACTTAGGTGGTGCCAAGAGACCGTGTAAGAAAGAGAGGAAAATAAAACAGGATCAAATACAAGAGAAATAAAGCCCCTCTCAAATCAAA
This sequence comes from Synchiropus splendidus, assembly GCF_027744825.2. Taxonomy (NCBI): domain Eukaryota; kingdom Metazoa; phylum Chordata; class Actinopteri; order Syngnathiformes; family Callionymidae; genus Synchiropus; species Synchiropus splendidus. The sequence goes on along the minus strand of NC_071334.1, from coordinate 60,305,089 downwards.
TTCTTTTGCAGCTGTTGCATCAAGTTATAAAAAGGCCACCAATGTCCAAAGGAAAGGACTTTTCGAAATTTTCAAAATAAAAGATTTCATCTTGTTTCATCCGAAGTTCTGCAATGATGGAAAGATATCTTGATTTCTAAGCTATGTGTTTGATACCAGCCATTATTATTGCTGGTCTTCATATCTGAAATATTTTTCTCACAAATGTGCTTCAGAGGCTACTGCACAATACCATAAATGTTTAATGCCAGATTTAGTAATAAAAAAAAAAAAATTATGTTGTATATTTGTCCTTAATGCTTCTGTAAATCTGTACAATTTGTGTTGTTGTAAAAATGCATTTTATACCAAATCGAAGATGAAGGTAAGCACCAATCTTATACGATATTATTTATTTATTCTTTCACAATCACAGTGTTTGAGTTAGAGCTTTACACTGAGCATTACATTGAGCTATGTACAAAATGTTGGTGACAGAGAAACTCATCAGGTGGATGGTACTTTTTAGACATACTGTACTTAAAGCTGATGGGCTCTTTGTCAGAGTGCTGATTCGTGCCGGCTCACTAGTAAGATGAAGACCTTTCAAGGCAATTTTTGTATGGTTCAACTCAGCTATGACACAGTTTTGCGTTTTTTTTTTTCATTTTATTTTTCATTTTTGATAAGAACATGCTGTCTTTGAAAATTTATTGAAGTCTTAAATGTATGCCTAATCGTTGAAAAATAATTGAGCAATAATATCAAACAACAAATGTATTAGTCAAATACAAATTTTAGTAATTTAGAAATGGAGCGAATGGTCTTATTCTGAAAGGAATTTACGGAAACTATTGCAGTCATCGCGTCTAGCTTGGCTGTGATTGGTCCTCTGATCACCCCGCGCGCACAGCTGCTGTCTTTCCCCCAGTGTTGAGACGCCGCTGTCGGCAGAGCAGGTCACTTTCTCCAGCTGCGGCGTCCCGCGAGTTAAATTCACACTCGCTTCTCAGCTTCGGTGTCAGTTGATGGAGACTGTCCACATGGTTACAGTTTGTATCTCCAGCGGCATGTTTTCATGCGCTTTTCTTCCTCGCGCTCCACAGTGAAGAGGACTTTTTTTTCGGGTGTTCGGCTTGGTTCATCCCGTTCATGACGCCGGCGGGCTCGCAGTCCGAGTCCCGCCTGTCATAGGGCGCCATGGTTTGTCTCCTCAAGTGGACCAACATGGATTTAATGTTGCTGCTCCTGGTGCCCGCGCTGTGGCTCTCGCCTCTGTCAGACGGGGCTCCTTCGCTGACCGCAGAGCAAATGGACATGGGGGTGGTAAGTTGAGCTGTATTTTCTTTTTATCAACTGCTTTCCAAGTTGTGGGTTTACGTCAGTGAGGTCATTCTCAGACCGTTTAGGGTCACTGTTTTGACAGCACGTCTCTCATTTCCAAAGCAAACACTAAAAATGCCAGGGGGGTGCTGCATTTCTGACACTTTCTGTGATACAAATCGATGTACGTGAATGCATCACCAGAGACCACGGCGGCTCGTTCAAGTCTAATCGAGAAGAAGACAGATGATAATCCTGCGCGGGTTCATTAAGAAAGCGCGTGTTTGTTTTTCTTTCTAATACATAACCATCATCTCATCTCATCATTTGCCTCACTGCCAGAGCAAAGAAGTCACACCCCCACTCTCAGAGATTGGGCTGCAGCCGGAGTTTGATCAGAGGCAAAGTCATGACACACACACACACGTGAAAACAGACACATTATCTGTTGAACCAGTTCAGTGTCGGAGATCGAACCACAACTGTCTCACTATAAGCATGAATCATTTGCCATCAGTTGATAGGAACAGACACCGGTGAGGGACATGAACAGTGCCATGAGTCATAACCAGAAAACCTGATCTGTTCGTTTTGTGCTGGTTATTTCCATCTACTACCTGGAAAATGCAACCAAACTCATCCATCCATTCATTTAATTATGCATTTTGGGAAACATGATTCCAATTGAGGCACATGAGGATTTGGACACCTTTGTTGGAGGTAGCTGAAGGTGGGGTTGAAAACCAAGGCATGATAACTGTGTATTATAATGACTCTTATATTTAAACCAGTCATTTAATTTAATTCAATGATACGCAGTAACGTTCATACACAAGCTGGTGTCCTTCACTCATTTGAAGTGTTTATGTAAGCCCGAGAGCTGGCTAGCAATACCTGGGGAATTTTGGCATTTCAAGTTGGTGTTTCAAATTTCCACTTTCATTTGAACATCAACTGTGTCTGCTACAGTATGTCTACTTAGAAACACAGTGAAAGTGTCATGAAGCTCCTCCGAGCTCTTCAGTGACTAACTTGGTGAGACATATAGGAGAACCAGTCATCATCTACTGACTGTGTCTCTTCTTTTGTTTGGCTGTTGTTTTTTGCTACACAACAAGAAATTAGCTAATTTTTTGTTAATGCTTGTCATGTTTCTTTGCACTAGCTAGTGTATCAGAATTGTCTTAAACTTGTATGTGCACAAATGTTGACTTTGACAAAGGCTGCGATTTGAAAAACAAAAGCACACAGTGGAGCTCCCCACTCCACTACAAACCTGGCACCCCGGACCACCACTCATCGAGGCAGCGCCTGACAGCACTGTCTGATGACTGTGAAGAATTGGTTTCACGACAGTGAAAGATTATCTATGTTGTCCGACACACATCTCTCATCTTATTTGACCTTATTTGACTATTTTGTTGGTATACAAGGTGTTCCGGTTGATGGATGCGGCGGCACATCGAATTGTCAAACCGATAAGTAGTTCACTTTTTATACCACAAAATGTAGTTTTAGTCGTTAAAAATCGAAGCAAGAAAACTTTTATCTTACTTGGATTTGATTTTGAGTGTGTGCGTGATTTTGACAACAATGTATTATTTTGAGTCAAAATAAGAAATGAAGTCTAACACCTCCCGTCTGTCAAGTTTCGGGGCTAAATTGCGTGAGTGAGTGAGATATCATGGCAGCAGCTATCAGTGTATACTGCATTACTACAGCTTACTGCAGTGGTGTTTTCAATTTCTACCCGAAGTTGAGTTGAGTTGAGTTGAGATGAGCTGAGCTGAGCTGAATGGAGCAGCAGTTCTCCGCAAGGATGGCTGGCTCGCGAGATACTTGGTGCATTAAAAGAGACCAGTTATTGAGGATGAGATCGCTCGGTAATCTGAGATCAGTTAACCCACGTATATTTGGGTTCATTATACAATCGTGGTTCACTATTTGTCACTGACTTGTATCAATGAATGAATGAATGGATAGATGGATGTCTGCAGTCAAAAGTATAATTAAAACGATGATCATGAACTACAGTCATCCACACGCGAATGGCTTGGTGCCGCTTGCGCTGTATGATGTTCATTTATGATTCTAGTTTGGAATAAAACTCAAATATTAAACTTTCTGACTGGCCTGTCTGTTGAGCGTGTTTCTAAACTTCTCCATGATATTTGGAGAGAGACGTGATGCATTCAAGCAGCCACTGTAACTAAAGCCCTCCAGTAAACCGTCAACCAGCTCCCCAGTACATGGACGCAGTTTAGCTGGCGGACTTTGGCTAGAATGATAGTTTTCATAACACCATCTGGCTGTTGTTTACTCGCGGAACGTTGGAATCTGCTTCCAATGTTTGCATCTAACAGTGTTTGATTTGTATATTGTGAGATGTTTCCATACTCTGGATGTTTGTGGCTCGCAATGGTCCCGGAGCCTCCGCCATTTTTGGCATTGCGCTTGCTCACACATGCACAAATGAAAGTGGTGATGTGTCTCAATAGGTCACTATATTAAGGCACTCCTGACTAATTGACCAGGTCCACCAGTCATGGCAGCCCTTTATCTCTCAGTCTGTGGTGTGAGGTATGAAGCGCAGCTTGCTCCGTCAAACCTCTGTATGAGCACCAGTAAACTTTCATTGACTCAACAGACAGTTGGAAGCCAGCTACTGCTACAATAATGCCAAAGTTTTTTTTCTCTGGTGTGTTGGGTCATTCATGAAGACCAACATCAACCGTCTGCTTGGACATGGTCCACTGCAGACGCAGCCTCACAGCAGCTGATACCTGAAAGAGCTGAGAACGGCCGTTCTGTGTGTGCCGTTTGCTTGATGAAGTCTCGGCAGTGGGACATGGCAGGGTGTCGATAAACTCTTGTCGCTCATGTTGAGCACAATTCGTCTTTATATCCAGTTATATTTATGGACAGTTAGGCCGTCTACAATGAATCATTGAATGATGTGACTTTCTTGAACCCAATTGTAAACCTCTTGTTCATAGGTAGTTCAATTCATTCTCAACACTTTTTTCTCTATTTAAAAAAATCTTTAAATAAGGATCATAACTACGTGTGGGAAGTCTATTACTCTCAATGTTTCATTGCTCTGGGCAACTTCCGCTGCTGACTTGATCATCCAGGTTTCTGCTGCATGAAATCTTCACTTGGGGACTTACATTTCTTCCAACAAAAAGAGCCGAAATAGCTCTTTTGTCTTTGGTCTTTGCTTCCCGTTCATCTTTTACCTTACCTGTTTTTTTATCTGTTTTTTTTACTTTTCCTAACAGTCTGTCTAATTGGACAGCTTCAAGTCGTCATTTCGAGTCCAGCCCAGGCTCAGCGTGGGCTGACTTCAGTCCATTAATAACTAAGAAGGTGTCTAGTGTGTTCCACTTACATAATGTGTCTTAAAGAGAGTGGTTGTGAAATAATGAGGGAGAGAAATCAAAGCTTCAGGTGCGCAGCCCACCATCTAGATTTTAATCTAATAAAGGACATTTTCTGGTAGTCTACTGAAGGTGACTGGCGCTGCCGTGTTCATGCACCCTGTTGCTACTTGACAAACTTAGATATGGGGGAGAACTTCCTAAATCCTGAACAAAGACTAAGCTGACACAAAGCTACAAACTTAGTGGAGCTCACTCAGTAGTGTCCACTCAGAGACAGTGGTTGTATCAGCACAAGTTCATCCAAACGGATCCCCCATTTTTAGTCACGGTATCCAATACTTTTGGAACCTGATATGTCCCTGTGTGTGAAGCTGATCTGAAACAAAAACAATGAAGTCCCTGACCCGTCTGTCACTTCCCAACAATAATGGCAGACTACAGAGTGGTACTCAGTCTGCAAACTTTTCGGGGCGTCTGGACTGAAAAACATGAGACATTGGATGCCCTAAGTTTCTGATCATTAGTGCCTTAACGGTAGTGCCATTATATTAAAGGTTTTGTGGCCTTTGTGGTGCCTTGTCACTTGCCTTCACATGTAGCGAGTCGTGACATTCCCATTTGATTGGCTGATGTGCTGTGGTAGGGAACACACTGTTACTGCTGTCAGAGCACACACGCTCTACCGTGAAGCCAGTCTCAAACACAACCTAAATATGAGAGGTTTCATGGCTGCCAGCATGTGCGCTTGTTGTTACGGAGCTCCTCACTGGGGTTGAGACTGACGGATGTTTAGATGAGCGGAGTCTAAGAGATAAAGGTGGGGAATGTTTAGAGTTGGAGTTGTTCAGCGGCTCCTTAATACAGCCATTAGTAACAGTAACTGGCGATATGCTACACAGAGTCGGATGTGGAGTGTCAGAAATGGTGTGGAGAGGGATGGATCTTGCAGTCAACCATGTTTCTTTTTGTTTGCCTGGTATTAGGGCTGGTCAATTTATCGTTCACAATAAATTATTGTGGAAATTTTGTGGTCGACAAGCTTTTAGCTAGGAGGGCGTCTGGGCTTCTGCAAAACATGAAAAAATGGATGCCAGATTCTTGACCGTACTTTGGCCGCCAGATGCCACCATATACCGGTGTAATCTGGCGTCCATTTTTTCACGTTTTGCAGAAGCACAGACGCCCTCCTAGCAAAAAGCCTGGTGGTCGATATGGTTTATCGGCCGACACCCTGTTTATCGATTGACTAGTTGTTTGATGGTGTTTTTGGCAACTTACTGTGAGAATCGCAGCGTAATCGTAACATTAGCCACCAAGCTATCAGTTCTGACATGGCACATGACCTCAGTTTCTGTGACTCACTTTGAGCGTACTCAAAGAAGAAGAAGAAGAAAAGGACTCTTCTTTCATTAACTCTCCTTACAAATGCTTTAAAAACAGGTATTTTAAAAACAACGTCGAGAAAATCGAGAATAACTGAACTATATAAAAAGTATATTATGATATTCTTTTTATGTCATATCACCAAGCTCTACCTGCATGGCATGGCTTCATCATTTTCAGGCAATGCAAGTGGACTCATGGAACAGCCCCACGTTTGCGACTCACTTTTTCGAAAACCTGCAGGGAAAGAGATTGGAAAGGAAAGGAAAATGTGCGTCTCCATGTGGATGTAGACACAGGCCCACTCTCTTGTTCTCATTGTCTGCCTCACACGCCTTCACAAAATGAAAATGACAGAACCCAGTCTGTGACGCTATGAACACAGCGCGGTTCTAAAAACTCTTCTACACACAATTAATCATCAGCGTGCTTTCTTCATCATTGCTTGTCAGAATGCTCCAGCGCCACTGACAGGTTTTAAACAAGCCAAAAGTGAAGGCTTCACTCCTGCCGGTCACCACTTTAGCGCCTTAACTGATTAAACTTTGAGAAGATGTGATTTATTGATTGTTCATGGTGAGGACCAACACATCTTCAAAATGTGTTTTCCGTCTCATTGTCAGTGGTGTGTCACCTCTTAGGGTTTTTCTTTTGAGAGAAACATTTTGGACTTGGAATCTTTCTTTCATGGCGAAGATTCAATATGTAATGAAGCCTCTCAAAACCCTTTTGAGGAAAGTTTGAGCTAAGTGCATCTACAGTATCAGTTATCCTCAACCAGAAACCAGATAAAAGCTTTGCTACTTGGTTTGGCTTTTTATCAAGCTGGTGTTGTAACACAATCGTTCAGGCTGCCACTAACATCTACGCTCGCCAAATGCTGTGTCCACTCATTCCATTTTAGTTCTCTGAGTTGCCAGAATTCACAAAAAGGCCACTGATGAACTTTGAACACAAATGTAAATTATGGCAGCATCGCATTTGCATTGTCCCTGTCATTTATATTCAACTACTGAGCAAAGAATTAACACTTTCATGTATGTCTACATTCTGCTATACTGGAAGGATCGTTTAAAAAAAAAAAGAAAAAAAAAGATTATGGCATGACTTAGTTGTCTGGAATCTAAATATAAAGGTGCGAAGATCCAGTTTGCACGGACATCTGTAACCATATGTGTGTTACTGTGTGTGTTATGTTGGTCCGGGTCAGCTCATTTACATGTAGCATGTTAGGATCTTATTCGTATCATTGCCACTAAGCACAGCGAAGCACGGATCCGAGGGATCTCATCTTGATATATTGCAGTGTAACAAGCTTTTGCAGTTTCAGCACTTGAGACTTATTACAGCTAGAACCTAATACATTCTGATTTGTTTCTCCTCATCTTGTGTTCCTCCTGAGGAAAATGTTTCTGCAGCAATAAAGAAGCGACAAGCCTCCCGATGGTGTCATTTTACCTGTGAACAGTGAGTTTATGTACAGTCTGACAATACTGGTGATAAATCACTAGAAATCCTGAACCTGTGGAGTTTTATTTTTTAATCAAACATTTACAGTGAAGATGTCTTCATGGTCACTACAGTGACTTAATAAACTGGCTCTCATTTTGCATATGAGTCTGTCTTGCCTCACATATATGGCAAAATGATGATGAGCTCAGTTTTATAACCTCGAAACAACCATGTAGGATTTATTTCATGGATGTTGAGAAGATGAGCTTTTTACCAGTGAACTGCAATACAGTTTTAATGCGACTCTTGGGACCTTTTTTTGCGTATAAAAACTTGCTTGGAAAAAAATGACTGTGGTAAAGGATTATTGCACTTCTAGATACAGTTTCATTTTATGCACAGTACTGACATCAAAACGGTGAAGCAATAAGTTGTTTGCTAAAAAAAAGACTATACTGAGATCCTCAATGAATTGAGTGCTTCTTTGAAGTAGCAGAGGGAATTTTTAGATTGGGAAATACAATAAACACCGGTGGGTGACATCATTAAAATTATTTAGGATCTAAAGACGCTGTAATGGTTGGTTTTTTGAAGACTGGTGAATCTGGATTGACTTTTTACTCACAGCTGACTTCAGCACAAACTTTGTTCCAGTGTATAATACACGATACGTTTCAGAACTAGAAAGAGGTCACAGAGAAAATTGGATGTCCAGTGGGAAATGTGACAAAAGGAGCTCTTCAAGGGTCAACGGTAAAAGGAGGATCCAGCAAAGGTTTTTATATTTTTCCAACTATTTGATCTGTCCTCAGCCAATGTGTGATATTGTGCTACAGACACAATTGAATTCATTGAACTGACACAATAAAAAAAAAAAGCAAACATGAGTAAAACGGTTTGCGATGAAACTGAAGCAAAACCCCCAAAAACTGTACTTCTTGACTGCTAAAGTGTCCCTTTTGTTTTTCAGGTATATGATGTTTTCCATTTTACTCCTTATGTGTCCTGTAAAACCCTCACAGCTAAAATGCACTGCAAGACATCATAAAAAGTAAATGGTGAGCTGGTGTCTTCCGAACGGTGGAGAAGACAACAATGTTCTTGTGATGCGTGTCTACTCTTAAATTGTGCTCATCTCTCATTCTTGACTGGTCCGTTTCAAAACCTGCTTTTATTGCAGTATTATTTACATGGTGATTTTACTGCTGTAATGTATATTTTATAGAAAGCCTTCTCTTCATGTTGTCTTTATTTTGATTTTAAACAATCAAATGTCATTTTGAACTCATTGATTTTAGGTGAGCATCTGACTGCTGAAACCAATTCCATCATGGTCTGCAGCTTCAAAATCTGTGTCATGTGGGGCAACAATGGTCATGGTCAGCTATTTACTGAGCTGACGCGGTAGATCAAGCAACTGTCAATCATACACCATATTACTCTGGGTTCACAAATAGAATTGTGGCAGATTTTGTTCTTACCTTTACAAATAGTCTCTATGAAACGTTGATGTGCAGCATGGTTTCCCATACATTTTGTTTTCATGTTATGTGACGATGAATTGATTTGAATTAGGGAGGTACCCAATTAAAAGCAGAAATATACAGTGGTTTTAAAATGTGCTGCATTTGTTTGTGTAAATCTGGACTTAACTTTTGATAACTACTGCATAGACAGATGAATGCTAAACAACACAAGACAAAAGATGTGTCACAGGCGCTTTGATGTAGGTGATGTGGGTCCTTTTTGTGGGAAATTTATTATTTGACTTATCGTGCCGTTGCCCTTGATTCAAGTAATGAAAAGAGCTACAGTCATCTGTGTGGGAAAAGGCTACATAATTGCTGCATCTTTTTTAAGCCACGTTTTCAGACGGTCTTGTCTCTTTGTTTGTTTCTTCCTTTTTTGTCGGAATAAAACCTCAGGGCCCCAAAGTAAACCATGAGAAGCTCTTGCCTAAAACTGGGTTCAAGCGATTGAACAGATGCAAATTAAAACCAAAGAGCACTCGGAGAGCGCAAACCTCCGTCTAGGAGCTTCAATCCTCCCACAATGCAATCTCCCAATGACAAAGTATCTTTGGAAAAAGAACAAATCCTGGATCCATATGCCAATGTGGCACTTGAATGCACAATGAATGCTGAAGAATCCTTTAAAATAATCCTGGATACAGATGCTGCTTTGGATCACTCCCAAAATTCATTCATTTGTTCCTCGTCCCATGCCACACTTTTCCTTTAAATGTTCATACATATCTGTCCAAAATTTTCAAGTTATTTTGAACACATACATACGAGACAAACCAATGGTGTCGACAACAGGAGTAATAACAGCAAAGCCAGACCAGTCCCTCCTACACTGAGCACAGACTAGTGAAAAGGCAAATCTCCATTACAAGTACCCTGTTGATTTTTAAAAAGAACTGAAATTGGCAAACTTATACTAGTATTCCATGTCATACTTCAGTCCATTTCTTAGACTGGATTAAAGTTTCCCGCTCCATCTTCAAGATACAGAGTGACAGCATCATTAGTGTGGGGTTTCTACAACGAATGAGAGAGATAGTGTCCATACATAACAGACATATCTGTGAATGTCACCAAAACTCTGAATAAATGAACTTTTATTTTTTGAATTACCAAATCATTGAGAAGGAATGATTGATTCTGTGACATGCCGCCGCAACTGCCTGTCAGACTTCAAACAAAGCACACACACACGTACGGGTGCTCGTGGTTGTTGTGTCAGACAAACATTTTCTGGCAGCATTTGAAATGAGTCCAATTTTGCATTATGAATGGAAATGTATAAAAACTGAGCATTTGAATGTGAGACCTCCAGTCTACCTACAAGCGCAGTTCATGTGCATTTTAATGAGCCAAGCATTTGTACTAGCACGTAAATAATTCAGCATCTTGAAGACATGTGAAGTTGTAGTCGGCTACAGTTTCTGGCCAAATTTACTGTGGGGCGAGATGAGACATTGACAAACAATTTTTATTTGTTGTTAATGTTTCGCAAAGATGCTGCTGATCTTGCTGCCCTGCCCCTGACTCTTGACCCCTGATTCTTGACTCTGTGAAATGCTTTATATTTTTACTTTACAACATGAGAGAAAAGGGTTTGTGTAGCACACTCAACTTTACGAAGCTGCATAAGGAGAATTCAACTGACAAGCCTGTTTGTTAAGAGTAGACACTGCAACTGTCTGTGCTGGCATCATTTGAGTCCATTCTGAAATGAATTTAAATCATGTTAACATGTGACAGCGCTGCCAACAATTTGACTTGATGTTCTGTCTAGTTTGTGCTTGTGGTCACCCTGTTAACTGCATTTATTTATTTATTGTTCCGTTCCAACACATTCACGTCATTATTCATAAATATATTTGTATGAAAATAAATAAAAAAATGTATGTCATATGTAAGAAATTAATGTGTGGCTTTATTTGGGTTTTTGGGCATTAAGATGCCCGGACACTGTTTCACTATTTCTAAAATTCACTATTATAAAATTCATTGATTCTCATCCCTTCATGGACATGTGGCTTTGTAATCGCTGGTGTCATATTTGGTGTCATATCACTTCTCATGGCTATCCACATCTCGTGAGTCGCGACACTCATATTTGATTGGTCAGCGTGGTTATGGAAGAGCAGGAGTGATTTGCAGGAGGTGACATTGTAGTCTGGAGCGTCTCAAGTCGACTCTCAGCTGAATTAGAATGAATGAATTTGGCGATTAAAGACGAATAAAAAAAGCGTTATGTGGGTCCCAGGAACATGAAATGCCGGACTTACTAACTTCAGTTGTGCTGATCATGGATCTGACAATGATCCAAGACTGACGCCTGTGACTCTCATTGGCATTTAATAATTCCAGCACAGTTCCGAGTCTCTGTCACTACTATTGTAATGACTGAGATTATTGAGTGATGGATACCTGTCACATTTGAACCAATGCAATGCTAATATCCTGTACTTGGGAATCTGTACTGCTGCTGGACAGTACAGATTTTTGGTACTTACTGTGTCTTTATATACTATATGTTAATTTGCTTAATAATGACATCTCAGTCTTTTAAAATTAACGTATTTATGACTCAAAATATAAACTTTAACAAAGCCTCATCGCAGATTTGCAAATGAGCAATGAGTCACAATAAATTTTTCTTTTAATTAACCAAATACTTAACAATACTTTATCAATACTAATAATTGGCTAATGAATCACATAAGAGATGACACAAATCTCTGTTGCCTTTGTGATTCAAAAGTTTTCTAAAGAAAAGGAGCACTGAATTTATACATATTTCACTGTCATCTTTCCAAGGGGTAATAACTTTTCCTTTGGGCTGCAGAAGGTCCTTCCTTTCATTTCTCCTGCCGACATGACTTACAGTGAAGGCAGTTCCAAGCAGCTCCCTCTCCGACTCCCTGTGCAGTAAACCTTAAATCAACTCCATGTGGCTATCCAAGATCAAGGTTTCGGTTACCGATGCTATTCAAAGACTGACCAGAGTTCATAATTGCAGTGCTTTTGGGAGAATCTGCCGCTACTGAGGCCCACGAACCGCACTGGAGGATACCCCCTAAGCAACAGCACTGCTTCTCTCTGAAGTTGTGGAAAACTCAAATGAATGCAATATGTATGAGTGTTTATAGGTTGTGATAAAGAAAAGTGCCCGATGTTCTCAGTTTGGGCTATGGGGACTTGTATTGCAATGTTAGTTAATAGTACTGCAAGACATTTGTGTTGAAAGGGAAGTTAAAAAAAGGGAGAAGCTGAGTACTGTCTGTGTGCCTCTCCTTTGATGTCAGCTTTTGGATTAAGTTTCTTTTTAATAAGTATGAGGATCTGCTGGTGAAATGAGAGCCGGGATTGTGTTCAGTTCGGCCACTAGTCAACGCTTCTATTATCAGGACCTATAACCCTCGTGGTCTAATGTATTTTTATGTTGTTGTCCGTTCATCTGTTCCCCTGATAGGTTACACTTCCCCCAGGATTTATGCCCATGGAAGGAGCTGCTGAGAATGAATGCCAATTCTAATGTTTACAGCCAGATGGAAGAACAGTAAAAAGTGATCCTCTCATCCCTTTGGTTTTCTTCATCCATGCTGCTTGGAAGTGTAATCGGGCAGAATAGAACAGTTTGAGTCATGCTGAACTCCAACGGCTATCCTTGAGTCCCCCTCTACAGAAGGGTGCTGATATATGAATAATGGAGCTGGAAGTGATCATATAAAACGCATGCAAAACATCCCACACCTCATCAGTATCAGTCATCTGAAGTCAGTCTGTCTGGTTCCTCCCCTATTCTCACAACAAATACTTTCCGCACCCCCATGAATAAACCACGGCTACAAAGCAGGGTGCCATCTCACCTTTCGTTTGCTTCAGGGTTCACTCTACATGTTTCCACTTTAATATCTGGTTTATACCACAAGCATCGCCGAACAAAAAAATGGGACTTTTGTATTTAGAATTAAAGTCACTTTGTCCAGAGCCCTCTTACCTTTAACTGTATCTCCAGTTCAGTAATGCAATGAACTCACCACTTTTAAATCCACTATGAAAACACCTGCCTTTCTTATGATTTTTTTTTTAACTTTTGTGATTCTCTTGAAGGTTTTGGCCATAACGTCCATCTGAATAATTTCAATGAAGTCTTTGGAGCCGTACTTAATAAGAACAGTTTTCATCTTCTGCTCAAATTGCACTAGATCAAAGAAGTCGCCTTCACTGATTTGTGATTATAACCGCACAAAAGGTCTCTTCAGAAGACCACACTTATGTCCCCCCTAATAAAATTGTTAGACTAACAAGGTGCTTTTGATTTCGATATATACAAGATTCATTAGCACTGATCAGTGAGGATCTTATTTCTATTCTCGGCAGGTCTAATTAAATTAGCCAGATAAATGTCACCTACCACAGAATGAGGCCATTTCTTAATTGTGACATTTAAAAATCTCATGAACAATCCACACTGTGAATCTGTATTTTTCTTTGTACCGAAGGCTCAGCCTTCAGTGTCTAAACAGTATTAGTGCCTTGCGCCTCTCCAGCGTTCCGTGCATCCAAAAGGACATTAATATTTTTATGATTTATTGGCACAGTGAGAGAGATAATAGGCAGACGGTGCAATCTGGGTCAGTGAAAGATCAAATCTCAAAGCAATCAAACTTGTAACACATGTGGAGATGCTGCCTGAACCTCGGAGCAATTTCAGCTCTTGACTTCACTGCTGCTTAATATTAACTGTGTTGTGACAACGTTAATCCATGACAAATGTTTGTGTTTATTTTTTTTGTCAGGGCACATGAGGGTGGACTTATGATCAGTTGAAACCTCCTGGGTTTGCGTATCTTATATTTATGAAATTATGCATGCGTTGGCTTTGAAATGTACTTTCCATACAGAAAATTTCAAGTCCAGTACTTAAGATGTCTAGCTGAGTTGTTTCGTCACATAATCTCAGCTAGTCATGAGCTACTGAAAACTAATAAAATAAAATTGTTGCACTGAATGTGCATATTTAGTAGGGTGCTGTGGAGCGGACATAGTGTGAGCATTGTTATACATGTGGTTATAAATGGATATACGCCCCCAGAAATCAGTGTGGACTGAGCAGATTATGTATTTATTCGAAATGCAGCAGGAAATGCAGAGGTGTAATTGGTGTACTGTCATGCTCCCAACTTTCCCTGCGTCAGCCTGGATTCTGAATTTGTGACAGATTCTCACACTGACGTCACAGCAAATGTGCGAGTTATTGTTTATATTGTGAGTAATGATGGCAGCGATCTGACGCAGTGCTGGAATTGGGCTCCAATTTCAATTAGATATTACCAATCCAACCAGGAGGAGGTAATGTGTTTCAGTGAGTCACACACAACAGAAGTAAAGGCAGCTGGATCTGGACTAAATGACCAACATCCAACTATTTCCACCACAGTGCTGCATGCTGTACCACACTGGCTTGTTAATCCAGTGAGAGAGAGATCTTCATGTAACACGAATGAATCGATAATCTCCAGACCCCAGTTTTCGACACCAATATTAATGATTTTTAGCGGTAAATAAGCAAGTCATTTCTTTAATGAAGTGTTCTCCAGCACAAATTATTATTATTTCAGGCGGAGTTTCTTTCTTTCTGATGCATTGCCTTTCATCCTGTAGAACATAGTATGTAATAATCACAAATTTGTAGGTTGTGTGGTGATCTCACAAGACATTATCAGGAATAACTCTAAGATCTGATTGAATAATCTGCAACATAAGTGATATTTGCATTGTTTCACTCTAAAGACCTTAATAGGCAGTAACTGTTGCTAGAGTTAGGTATTGTGACAGAGAAGTTAGATTTGAACTCCAGCTACTGTTCAAGCTTGTTTCCTGTTTCAGAACTTGCTGGTGTGGTGTGATGGAACTGCTGCTGACAGAGGATTCTTGGGGTATACGATTTCACAGTTTGCTATGCAGCTGGTGTGTGCCATATCACCTCATGGCTCAATTCACTGACATGTTCTCACACTTCTCATGCACAAACACAAACTGTTTCTACAGGTTCAAGAGAAGCATTTTGAGATATGCCAGCAAATGTCATCGAGACCACAACTGCTCC
The DNA here is from genome assembly GCF_027744825.2 of Synchiropus splendidus. NCBI lineage: Eukaryota > Metazoa > Chordata > Actinopteri > Syngnathiformes > Callionymidae > Synchiropus > Synchiropus splendidus. The sequence continues at coordinate 60,289,943 of NC_071334.1, read as the reverse complement.
ATGTAATGTTTGCTGTAGATTGATACAGAAAACAGGACTGATTTTTGCTGTTCTTGTTACTCCAATTGACCTTTGTTTATTTCAACTTTCTACAAGTTTTGGCGGTCAACCGATTGTTTCTCTGCTCTTGCTGTGTAGAATTGCAAAGTCAGTACGCCCCCTCCACCTCACCACATGCTGTAGCTATGAATTCACTGTTGAACGGAACCCTGATTTAGACCCTTCAGTGCGGCACTTGCTTGATGGTTGAAGAGTCTTAAGAGGTCTCCACTTACATAGTGAGTTGAAAATGATTCATCAGTGTGACTGACCATATGACTGTTTTATTTGGGATCCACTGTATTAGCAGACTATTAAAGGGAACAACAAACCAGAGAAAGGTGATATGACCAGTCTGAGCCATGTGTGCGCGCTCTTTAGTTGTTCACTTTTCCTGGTCGTCCATGGCATCAAGTATGGAGTGAGATCATCTTTCACCTGGCTGCTTGTTGCTACCAGTCAAGACATATTACTGACAACACAGACCAACTTGCAATATACTATAACACTGCTGTGCAGTATAAACTTTTGGAATGTAGCAAGGTCCTCATTTCAGGGACCTTTCAATGGAATCCAGTGGAGCAAAGTGGTAACTTCATTTTTATATAATAGTTTTCTATGCTTCAATGTGGTGTTTTGAAGGCTACTTTGTCACCCCCTTTATTTCTCATTGCTCTACCAAAACAGTAATTCATATTTCTGTCACTGCAACCTTTTCATTGTTTACCTATGGCTGCACACAGACACACATCACAGCCAGTCGGTGAATACATCTCTAAATTATTCCCAGTTGAGTCAGTTCAGTTGGAACCAAATATTAATTTAAACTGAATGTGTTAACATAAAAAAAAAAAAAAATCATAAAAGAAGCGTTCGAGGGACAAGAACGAGCGAGAGTTGCTAAGCTGTGTCTGAAAACTCTCTTGCTCTTCTGAAGTCTTTCCTCTTGTCAGGATTGTTCAACATTGTTTTGCCCGGGTGACAGGCTTTTTCTTAGCAGTTACTACCATGAATCCTCTAATCTGTCAATCAACTTTTATTTCTGAACAGATGTGGGTCCTGATCCATTAAAGGGAAGACTGAGTCAGTGTCAGAAGCAACTAATATTATAGATGGAATGATTTTTTTTTTTTGCATCACTGACCAATCTGTCTAATCTAATCTGTGCTTCATTTTATCTTAAAAAAAATGAAAGTCTCACATCATCTGTGCACAGGAAAATGTCAACTGAGTTAGGTTGGGGAGGGCGTTGAGATTCAAGTGCTTCTCCAATCTTTCGTGCACCTTCAGTGCAGTGAGAGAGAATGAATACAGAAATACAGTATATTAAATGAGAGTCTCTGATTTTCTCTTGCTGGACAGTGTGCGTTTGGCGATGCTACCTCTGAGCAACACTTTCAATGGCAAGTTGAGGGAAAGATTCTGTAAATTGTGTAACATTCAAAATGTGAGTTCTTATTTTTATGAGTGAACATTAGTTGGCGCAAGACTTTGATTTGCCAGTGTGGACTTCAGTAGTCAGAAGTATTTCTCTTTTGTTTGTTATGGGAAGTTGTGCTTCTGAAATGGACGCAAGGTTACAATAGGCTTCCAAATCTTGTTATCACAAATTCCTGGATCTCTTGAAAGTCATTTGTTAGTTCTCAACCCTGTCCTGTGTAATTCATTTATTAATTACAGAACAACCTCACACACATGTAGAGCAGGAGCTCAACCTTTTCAACATATACACAAGTCTAAAAACGCAGGCAGAACGATTAAAAAGCAGTTTTTACCCCTGTTAGGCTCTTTGGTTGGAACATTTTGATGGACTTGGATTTGAAAACACAGTTTGAAATCACTTCCTCTACATTTTTTTGAAAAGCAAAGCAACAAGGCAAGTGCATGTTCTTTTCCTGTTATTGTGAAATTGACAAACATCTATTCATACTGGTGAAAGACTGGCCAATGAAAGTATAAATAGAAGTTGGAAAATAGCAGCCTTGTTTCTTGTAATGATATGTGTGAAGGTTTCCTGTAAGGATAGTCTCAGAGTAAAGGACCCACTCAGACTTCAATTTCCAAACTTGTTCCTGGCAGAGAGCTGCACTGTATCTGTAGAGAGTTAGGAAGCGTGTGGATGTGTCGTTTGCTTGTGTGTGTCTTAGAATATTTCATCTTTATTGTGGCAAATGGTTTGAATGCCTCAGCAGGGACACTGGGCCAGCGTTATTCAATCCCTGTGTTTGTGGGCTTTGGCCCGGTGCCATGCCACATTACCGCCCACTGAGAGTGGAACATCAAAGAACGTTCTGGAGGCTTTTTCTCAGAGTGGAACCACTGCATTTTCAGTCTGTTCCAATAAACTTAAGTCGCAGCAGCATCTTCTAATTGGCACCAAAAGACGTAACTTGGATTATCTTTTAATGTTGGCTGACTTATTGTTGCCTTGTGCTGTCTGTGTCAATTTTCATCTCGGGGACTGTGATGTGGTGTGCCATTCTGTGACTGGCTCTGATATGATGTTCCTTAGAAGAGCACATCGCTCTGATGGCAGTGGAGGGAAAGACACCAAAGAGTTGGAGCTGCACCAGCAAAAGAACTTTGAGATGGCTGCGTTCATATATGAATTTAAATTCATTTGCCAATGCAATTCCTTGCGAAGCACGTACAGTAGACTGCATTTCTTTGACTTGAGACTCGTAGCTTTTAAGGATTCAAAAATATATATGAGAAATATAGGTTGGCGGTAGAGCTCAAGGGATTGAGCTGAGGCGCTTCAGTCACTGTCTGCCATTCAAACCACATGAATCTTTTGAGATGAACAGGATTTGGAACATGGCGTTACGCAGCTGTGCTGGGGCTACAGACACTATATAGACTCTGTTAGAGTGCCACCTTCGACCACTGTGATCCTGCATACAAGACAATGATTTGGAAGCTTCAGTTTCCGCAATGTTCCACTTTATCACCACAGCCACTGCCTTCCCAGTGAAGGTCTTCACCCATATGTAGCTGTATTATTTTCCCTGCAACACACTGGGTTTTGTCCTCTTCCACCATCCCACTTCTGATACCATTTGGATCTATCCTGACCTGGTCTTGAGCCTAACTGTCAGGAGACTCCATTAGAGCAAGGGGAGGCAAATCTGACCTGTCAGGTACCAGGGACGACTGTCTTGCCTCGCTTCTTCTGTGCGCTTCACCACACTCCCATTTAACTCACCTACAGCACAGTCACATTGTTAATCCCAAAATGGAGTTATGATTGCCAACCTCTTTGCGTTGCATTTTTTCACACATACATAAACGTGCTCCATTTCCACAGCCGTATGGTGAGAGACGAAGTTTCCTTGGTAGAATGCTGAAGCCATGTCACTGCCATTTAGTCGATCAAACACTCCAGTCCCTCATTTGACTTATTATCAGACCTGTCTGGGAAGTCAACGTCTCCAAAGTGATGACACGTGTGACAACGTGGGCTGGGGGTTCTGGCCCTGTGTCCCCCAGTCATGATGTCATTTGATTATGTTGAGAAATGGAGCTGGGAATCTGACTCGCATTAGTCTTGACGAGTGCTGACTCCCTGTTTGTTTTCACAGTTAATGTAGAGTAAAAGGTTTTTTATTGGATTGACTGAGTGACATTTTTTATTTATTGAATGAAAATGGAGAAAAGGTGCAATGTTTATGGACCAAAATGACAGTGTACAGTATGTACTTATCCATGTGACTTTTATCCTGAGGGACGTGGCTTGTATTTCTGTGTGAATATCTTAAGTGAGAAAGATGGCCAGACCACCCAACAAGTCCATTCAAATGTCTACCAATGAAGCGGCCGGCAGTGATACAGACTTTAATACAGTTTCAAAACTCTCGTGTTAAAAGCACATTTGGTAGTACTTACTGCTGGCATCCGCTGCATTATCATTATGCTGTGGTGTTTCATGACTGAGATTACATTATGTTTGGCAGCGTCGCTGTTGCGCAGCCACATGGAAAATCCTGTAATTGTTTTGTTCTTGTTTGGATTTCCGCAATGACTGGATTTTATACTTGCAGACTCTTATAATATTGCAGATACTGTGAACTGTCGTTACCCCAATGAAGGGGTTTATTTGTCTTTTTTTTGTGAGTTCCATATAGTTTTTCTAATCCTCATGTTGTGTACCATCCATGCATAAAAGGAGCAAACGCCAGTGACATGACTTGCTTCACAATGCTGATAATTGTTGATCATTTCCCATAGCTGAATCAGCTCCCTGGTTTATGTCCTACATCCTTGCCAGACACACTGCTGCTGTAATTCCACCGGAGCCGTCAACTACCGCACAGAAGTTCCAAATTGGTAAAATGTTCATCAGATCCAGTCTGAATCACCGCTCTGCCTCCAATACTTAGTGTGAGTCATTACACGTATCCGAATTCATCAGTGCCTTTGTCACTTACCTGCAGCTTGGCCTTTCAGATCAATTCACCCAGTTATAGGCCGTCCTTCAAAGCAACCCCTGCACTACTCAGCAGCGTGGTATACCTGGATGCCTCTATATGTCTGACCTGTTCAGGCTGAGTCAAAGTAATTCTTGTTGTGCAGCCTCTCGAGAGAAAGACAGCAGCAGTCTTGCTTTCTGTTGAACTATCAGTCTCTAAGCTATGGATTAAATGATTCACTTACTTGCTGCATTCTAATCCCCCGTCACATGTGACTCTCCGACACCTACGATGGCAACCTTCTGTGGTGGTTTGACAAATTGAATTATCTTTGCATTATAGCAGAGACTCTGAAAACACAAACGCAGGGACTAAGTGAAGGCAGGAACTTGGTGCTGAGGCTGAGAATATACGCAAAACAAGTGTGCTGTCAGGTCCATTACGAGCACATTACATGCCTACACTTGTCTAATGATGTAATTGAGTGCTGCAGCAGAATGCTGGAGTGAAGGCCATCTGCTCGAAATATACCCACTTTTAATCTACCAGATTACTTTTTATTTTGTAACACTTCTGACCTTTCAGTAAATGTTGACACTATATTGTAGCGGTGTGGACAGATCCTTTGCATCCTATGAGATGAAATGGCGACGGTACAATCGAGAATACATCCGTTTGTACCAAGATGATGCATTGGTGCTGGGGTTTTTGCTGATGTCTTTGAGTTTTCAAAGATGGCGCCTATCTCCGGATGTGTTTGAGCTTCAATCACCATCAGTCAAGTCCAGCCCTCACAAGAGGATGTGATGAATTGGTTTAAGGAAATGCCATTAACATCAGTGCTGAGGTGAGTGATGGGACAGAGAGGGACAAACAGTCACATATTCTCATTTTAGTCCCCCCCCTCAAAGTAAATGAAATAGATTTCATTAAGGTCTCATTCTTGTGAACCCAGTCTCATACCTTGTCTCGTAAACCGAGCATCTTAGTACTACTTGCTTACTTAATACTAAAATAGTTGATTTTCCTGTTACGTTTTGATGGAATTTGTATCTACTTTGCAGCATGAGGCATCTGAATTACAGCCATGTTAGGGTCGTCCAAGCTGACCTCTTCCCTCTCCTGGCAGGGCAAATATTGGACACTTCTTGTGGAGAAACGGTGTCTCATGCTGTATTCAAAATCACCTTATTTTAGTGCTCCAATCCACTATATCATGGTGAAGTACCCTCTTACTGCGCAAACACGACAGGGACATGTTTTGTTATCCATCACGACAATTTGACGCTAAGTGGATGATGTTGCACAACTACTCTGATTCGAGCATGTGATGCCATGCCAGCTCACAATGTCAGAATATAGATACAAGTCCTTGATAACAAAATGTGTAATTGAGTTTGTGGTCTGCACAGATTGGAGTGGAAGCTGCCGAGTGTTTTTATGTGCTTTCTGAGCAACAGCAAAAATGGGTGTATTTTATTCCTCTGCTGCTACTTATGTATCTGGCCATGCAATAGCTGTAATGCTAAACTTCATTGTCTCCTTTCCATGGACAGTTCAGGAGACAGCTGTTTGATGAAGACATGCTGAACACTGTAGATCAGTGTCAAACTTAAAGCCTGTGGGCCAAATCTTGCCCACCCAGGGATTGGACCACAATTGGGAACCTATCCTGCTGATTCAAGCAGGTGCTGCATGTTGTTTTTATTTTTTGTTTGCACTAACATTGATCGCTTTTATTCTATTTAGTAAACATTTTGTGTCTTATTCTATATTTAAATTGTAGTCCTACATCCCCTCAAGGAGCTTGTTGAAAATGCAGCCCTGCACATTGATTGGTCAGGCAGGGTTGCCCATTGGGCGGACAAAAACAAGTTCTGAGTGTCTTTTGAATGGCTGCTTGGAGCATTCCTCAGGTACAGGGGTACCTCAGTTCTCAACCACAATCCGTTCCAGACGGCCGCTCGAGAAGCGATTTGTTCGAAATCTGAATCGATTTTTTTCCCATTACAATGAATGGAAAAAGAAATAATGCGTTCCAAGCCTTAAAATAGTCTTTTGTAGGAGTGAATGTAGAGTGTCTGCTGCAGGTGCGCTGTTCCTCTATGTGTGTGGCCGCTGCATGTGGGAGGGGTTGCCGAGTGAGTGACGTCTCTCCAGAAGTGAAGAGGTGCCCGGTGCGTGTCCAGCTCTGAATGTGCGCTTCTGTGCAGTTTGGCTGTGACAAAGTCATAAACCAAGTCACGCTCTGTCCCAGACTCGCCTCATCCCTGTCCCAGCTCCAGCCGACAACTTCAAGGGGGCTGTCAAACGTTGACCTCTAGTGTTAAATACATTTATTGAGAGTTGGGTGCTTCCTGGAAAGTTGAGTCACTTCAAAGGAGACTCTGCTTTGGCCTCGCATTGCCAACGTGTAATATGGTATTGGAGACCAGTGATGTAAGTGTGTTTGGGGTGTTGTATTTCTTCTAGCGCTGTTCCCAGATCTGTATTTTGCATTTGGAACTACCGTATGCAGGATCTCCCTCTGCCTGCAGCGTAAGTGTGGATTTTGCTGATCTCAGCAGTCAGATTCACAACTCAGTCAGGTGTACAACAGAGGTCAACTGCTGAGTAGGCATGGATTGTGCGGCGTCGTAATTGAATCATTGGTCCTGCTCGCTGTATTATCTCTGATAGGGAGTCGAAAGAAGGTGCTAAAGACACCTTGGCTGTCGCAGCTGCTGGCACACCTGTGGCAACAGTTTGCCAAGCACGACTCTTCACTGGTTTGGCAACTTATTAGTGACAATAACATGTCGTGACTAAGCATGGACCGAATGCTGTACTCATTCAAATTGCTTCCTTCACAAACATTTTCATACTCTTTGTTGGCAGACTGCTATAACTGGTATAATTGACTATTATATTAGTCACTGATGATTCGACTAGACATGACATCATAACTGTCTTAACACAATCCACAGTAAGTGGAGAAATGGCTGAGGCTACAGGACAAACCACTGCGACCCAAGACATTGGAACCATTGCAAAGGACACATGACATTCATACCACATTTTCATCTGCTAAAATTAAAGTTTAAAGTGTCGAAATATGAATACTCAATGCAAGTATTTAACATAATTTACATAGATGTAATACTTTTTTGAATTACTATTTATTGGGGTGTTCCCAAAAATCGATACACATAAGAATGGTAATTCTTATTTGCAGTGATGCAGAATCGATTTAAAATGTCCCAAAATTGATTTTTGAACATCTTTCTTCTTTTCGTTTAAACACTTTGACAACGCAGCAAATGCACTGGCTCCTATTGTGAGGCATCATCAGATCACAGACTCATGAATGAGTCATCCGCACACTGTCGTGGTTCACAGACCGCGGAGCCCGTAAGTTGACTAGTCGACTGTGAAAATAGTGGTTGGTTGGTTGATTTGATGTGCACATGTCTGTCAATGTTTTATGTATGTATATTTAGGCTTCAGACTATTTTGACAAGCTGCTACTTATCTTCAATAATGGCTGCTGCTTTCAAAGACTATAGTGTTGTAAAGATATGCATTTCGCTGTCACTTGTGTGTTGAAGTTGTAAATAATGAAGTTGGCCAGCGCTGAAAAAAACACTCTTTTTCACTCAGTCAAAGTGGAGCAGTGAAGGATTGTACAACCTCATCATAAAGCAGGAAAAAAATTGGATAATATCAGTCATGCACCAACTTGAAAATGAATGAAATGCGGAAAAATGCGAGCAGCAGCATGACTATAATCTAACGTTGGACAACCATGAGAACATAAAATCTCAGTGTTTCTCAGGCAACCACTAAGCTACTTGAGATGCTGTGCTTGCACTTGGAGGCGCTTCGCTTTTGCTACAACATATCTCATGAAATAAGTGGGATTGTATGCCAATACAGTTCTGAGAAGTATATGAGTTTGCAATGTGCCTTTTAGGGAGTTTCCAATTTTCATATCAGTTTTTCTGTCTTAGACACCACATTTTTATTCCACGTGTTGCATCACAAAGTCTAATCAAATGCATTCTTTGATGCTGTTCAGAACTCAACAACTCAACTAGGTAAACTATATCACTTTTTAAATTTGAAATACAAAACAAAAAAAGTTTGGCATCCAGCGTTATATTAATCAGTGACAGTAAGCATCAGCCAGTGGTACATTATGATTAATAGCACATTAGCAGCTCACAGTGGGATGACAACATTGTCCTTGGAATGCATTGGATTTGTTGTGCAGAAGTTAAATTAATCATGAAACAAAGAACGTTTGATTTTATCTTATCTGTTCTGTTTAATGAGCTTTTATATGCAATTTGTCACATATATAGGCTACCACTGAGCTTCCTCCCTCACAACATAGTGCTTCAGGTCATGTTTTAAACCTCTGAACTTTTGTTTTGAAGTTACACAGTGGACTGGTACTAGCTTGCACTCTTTAGGCATTATGGGCTGCTTTACCGAGTGGATATTTATTGTTGTGTACAATGAAAAGAAATCAACCTTTGTTTCCTATGACAGATTTAATATTATCAAGTGTGTTACATGCATCATCTCAGTCATTTTCATTTCCCCCTACGTCTCTAAAGCCTGGCAACCTTGGAGTTGTTTGTAAAACTAATGAAGCAGATGAATCTTTGCAGGTTATTACAAGCAGTGAAGTGCTCCGTGGACGCTTATGTAAAGCTTGTGATAAATCCGTACTCAATAGAGGAGGGAGAATATCAATAATCTCTTCACAGTTTTCCCGTTGCTAACAGGACATAAGTTTTGAGTGAAACACAAAATAATAAACACATCTGCGATGACTCTGTCTACCTTAGTCACATGTGCGTGACTGCGAGACTCTGAACCACAACGCCGGCCAGTTGATGCATCATCCGTGGTTCCAGTCTCTGCCGATCTCCTCCTTGTCCCAAGTATTTTTCACCATGCTGTTCCAGAGCTAAGGAAAAGCAACTGCCTTCTACTTCCTCCCTCCCACCCCCAGGATGATCTTCCGCACAGAATACACTAACGAAAAGGACCTGATACTTTCTTCTGCAAGGCCTCCACAACACCATCAGTTCACTCTGAATGATCCTTTTTCCCTCCTTAAACTATAAGCACATGTCCATTTAAATAAACCTTTGGGACCTTCAAAGGTCCACCCTCATCTCTCTGTATGTTTATCCCATGCTTCTTGGGCCTAGTGGTTTCTCCCTTTGATGAACTCTATGTGTGTGTGCTGTTGGTTTCACGTAATTTTTTTCATGAACTTCATTAAAAACATCAACATTTTCACACCCATTGTGAAAGCAATTGACCTTATGTATCAGGCTCCTTTGCTGGGGCTGGTCTATAATGGTTATTATTAATGAAAGCTATACTGTATTATATTAAAACAACTTGTGGTGATGCTGCAGACCTGCCTGCCTGCGCCAGCAACCCACAATGGGCCAAGCGGCCGTGATGTTGGCCCTTTGGCAATACTTGAAAGAAACAACCAAACTGTATTTGCAGCTTGTGCACCCACAAAGTCAACCACAAAACCCCACAAATTTGATGCGATGATCATCTGTGTTCTGTTGTGGAAGACCGGAGCTTTCAGCAGATAAAAGCGCACCTGGACCCCAAAGCGCACCTGGAGAGAGGAGCAGTCTGCCATGTTATAAGGCAACATTAAGATATTTAACAAGTGATGAGTGAAGTTTATATTGTGGGTTTGATCTGTCTGAAAGTTATTTATTTTATATCGCCTGTTGTATTATTTCTTTTGCTTTGAAAGTTGCAATGTTTATAATGGTACTTTTCAATGTTATCGTTATTTAATAGGCGTAGTCATTTGTGTAAAGGAAGAGTCAGTATCGACCAGTTGGAACTTTCAAAAAATTGCCAATCGCCATCTGTCAAAAAAAAGAAGATGTTTAGTGGTCGATGTCTAGTTTGTTTAAAACCAGCTTCTCTCCTCAATGCCTTCATCGTCGTCACTTCTGCCCTGCACCGATCATCCAATCTCTTGCCAGATGGTGCTGGAACGCACCCAATATCACAAAAGAACATGATAATAACTTGTTGATAAGTATCATGGAAGATCATGATACTGATCAGCAGGTCCTGTCCTGCTGGTAGTTCTGAGCTTCTGCACTTATCAATAGGAGAGTTGACAATATTAATCATAATAATAATGAATGAACAAATTATCAATTTAAAAATAAATGGATATAAAAGTCGACCCCATTGTTTGTGTGTGTGTAAAACAATGAAAGAAATACATCCACACCAGAAGTAGACTGATAATAAGATGAATACATCAGACTTGCTTCATGTTATTTGACAAATGCTATTTGACGTTGAAATTAATCTCTTTAACAGTTGTGATTAAAGAGACAGATAATGATGATGCGTTGAGACTAACCCAGCCTGCTTGAAAAGAAAAGCAAATGTAGAAGGAATGTGATCAAAAATGACAGTTCATATCTGGCAGCTGATGAAGAAAAGTCATATGTTGAAATTTGAATGTAGACTTCTCTGTTTACCACTCTGTTTTGCACTTTGTATGTTAAAACCTGTATTTTCTAAATAAGAGAAGAAGTGAGAGCAAAGGTGAACTGGGGGCGCTGTGCTAAATTCTCTCGTGTGTTATTTCTTGGACGTATAATTTAATCCCTGCATTGTATTTGGTTCTTTTAAAGTGAGCTCTGGCTTAGCTTCCATCTGTGTCACTGCCCCTCCAAGGATGCACGACATAATCTGTATCTTCTTTTTAAGATGTCTCTAGAGCATTTAAGCATTCACCATGGCTTTGGGAGCTTTTCATACTGTGGTGTTTTCTACATTTCAAGGCTGGTGGATGGGGTAATCCCTGTCACACAAACTATAGAGTGATTGCTCACTGAAATATTTACTGTGTAAAATACGCTTGGAGTCAAGATGATGTGTAAATGTCAATAGCAGGATTAGTCAACCCTGTTGAAAAACATCCACATGATCAGTATGTGGAATTTCTGAGTTACATCATTAGATGTCTTTCTGAAACTGCCAAACACAAACCGAGGTCGCATTTTTATATTTGGGGGGAAGGAATTTTGCCTTGAGCTGTTCATGCACTATAGTAAGCAGTAAAGTGTCTGCAGAAGAGCTTCATCACTTTTTAATTCAAAAATAAAAAATAATGGTGTAGTGGGTGACCTAACACACCAACAGATTGAGAGTCCTGTTGGCTGGCTGGTGAGCAAAACATGTCCCGTGTCAACCGCAACGAAGTGCAGCCCAGGGCCCCCACGCGGCCCTTCGCCTGCAAACACCCAAATAACACTGGTAAATTCAGGCAGAATCTGATAAACTGGTCACAATGTTAGATTTTTCCTTTTTCTTTTTGTTCTCAAGGGTTCAATAATTTCCAGCTTTGGTAGTCCTTATAACTGTGTATGTTATGATCTTGAGATGTGTTCGAAAGAATCTTCCTGAAGAATCTTAGGGACCAAAGATGACTGCGAATAACCCAAAATCGTGAACACTCGTAACCCCATCAGAAAATGCTTATATCTATCTTGTTCTGATGTGTGAAACGCTGCCATTTTGCTATATTGCCAGTTACAGTTTTAATTCATTTATATGAATGAACTGTCGAACAACTCTGGTCACACATACAATCGCCACCTTCACCTTGCACACGCCGCTCACTGAGTATCTTAATAAAAAAGACACTGTTGAAGTTGAAGATTGAAATGTACTAACAGGCACTTTTCGACAATCACTTTTGTTTTATGGGCATGTGGCCGCACGTAAACACTGTGAACACTGACCGACTCTGATCAGGAGCCTGGCTGTGTATTGTCTGAAGCGCAACATAAGACCAAACCAGCCACATTGTACCTTCTCCAATAAACAGATTAACAGACAGTTGATGTTCATGTAGGCGTTTTAGTTTTTTATTCAACTGATAAGCATCTCTTGAAACAATGTTGTGACCTGAATGGAACTGTCGTGAACGTGTTCCCAGTAGCAGAGCCAGATACGCCTGACTCTGATGTCAATGAAAGAAATGTAAAGACACGCTCTCTCACTTCGATGTGAAATGTATGTAGAACATTTGGATTTTTGAGCGTGAAGCAAGCCTCTGTGTAGATGTGAACAGTTTATACATTTCCATGAGTTTGATAAAAGATGACAGAGCTAAATTCATGACATAATATATATGTACAGTCTTCACGTTTGCAGTTACTGGTTACATTATCCTTAAAAGCTTCTTCAAAAATGCTCTGAATGTTGAATCGCTGTAGCCGACGTCACACTGTGGTTGTTGTCTGTCATTTTTATTGATCACTAATGATACCTTTTACTTTCTTTTAGTTTCAGGACACAGCATATGGTCTAAGAAGAACATGTGTTGCAATTTATCGAAGTCACATCTGCGTTTCAAACTGCAAACTCGCAATGATTAGATTGTAAATGACCTACTTCCATGTAGCACCCATGTTTTGCATTATTGATAAGAGTGTGCCATTTAAGAACAAGCATTCTTCTCCTCTGTGGGAGAGTTTGTGATATTTGCCCTTATTAGGTTATAGCCTGATAGGACAGTCATTTCATTGATTACAAAGGATGAATGTGTGGCACAATGAAATTCATTGGTTTTATCAAAATTCGAATGCTAAAACTTGAATTAAAAAACAAGAAAATCGATATATTAGCATTTCAACAAATTGATGTTGGAGACAATCCCCTCCTCTGACAACCTGTTGGATTTCAGTTCATAGTCTAGTCTGGTTTCGGGCTACATTCCAAGTTACTCAACACTTTATGAGCATTGTTTTTTCTTCTATTCTTTGTTATGTGAAACTAAAGCTGCGTGCCATCGTGCCTCCTGGTGTTACTACATTGATCCAACGGCACAAATGTCTGCTCTGTAAGTCTGCAGCAGCAGTGAGACATTTCTGGAGTGGGAATAATAAATAACAGATGTCTGGCAACAGCATCATGGAAACCAGCAACAGATTGGTTCGTGTTGTGAATTATATGACAATTATAAAAAATGAAAATGTAGTTCAAGGTCAGTATTTTGACCCGACAAAGACCATAACATAACACTCCTACACACATCTGTGACTTTTTTCTGATCAGCAGTTTCTCATTCAGAACTGAAGGAAACTTATTTACTTTTTCTTCATGAAGTGTTGAAGTGTGGAGAAGCTGCGACACAGACAGATCACTTTTCCCTCCCCTTCTCACCCCAGATGTTCATTCTGTATGGTTTGATGCAGAAAACAGAATTTTAATTTGAACGTGTGGTACAGGTACTCATATTCATTTTCAATTAGTTTACACGTCCATTCTGTTAAATACAAATTTAGACAGAATAAAAATAATTCAAATCACAGTTTATGCATTGTTCACATCTGTTTTCATATCTTTTACTCAAATTGAATATGGTTGACTTGTGTTTTGAAGTTCAAGTTGAGCATTAAATATCGAATTCTAATATTCCAATTTAGTTTCTGGTGGAACACAATTCATCCGGGAAATAAGCTGTGATGTCCCTTTGAATCGGTTTCCTCCTTAGCTCATGCCATCTATGCATTTAGAAAATTGTGCTCCAAACACTAAATTGATCCCAAATCTGCTTCTCCAGTGGCTCATTGTCAAGAAAATGTGAAGTACGCTTTCATTCTCTCACTCTACCACCTATTTTGAAGTCTACACTTTTCTAAACACAAATGCATTTCCTGCTGCATCAGACACCCTGTAGCTGTACACTTGTGTTCTGTACCTGCTACAAGTTGATGAACCGATATTTTATTCCCTTCTGCCAGCTATCTCTGCAACAAGAGCCACTGATGATGCCAAAGTTTGGAGATTTCCCTCCTGGCTCTTCCTCTATCTCTCTGAACCGTGTGCCAAACATAATGTGTGTGACAGCGCCTCCCACACCCTCAATGACTCTCCAGCCTGCACTAATGACACTAATTCAGCTCAATGCAACATCTTAAGTGTTCGTCTCAGCCAGATAAACAACATGCGTAAGTCTCCTTCACTGAAAAAGAGTCTCTTTCACATTAGAAGAGGATGCATCACATAAGTCAAAGAGATTTGGAATGGAAAAAAAAAGATTATTTCCATTGCATTATGTAGAAAACCTTGAATCTACAAATTGCTTTGTAGATGTAGAAACACATCAGAGAGTGGGGAAGGTAACCGTCGTCGTTTTTGCCTTTAGCACCTGGATGTGGTCAGTTTTTTGCTGCCAAGTCTGTGTTATTCGTTTTTTTTTGAGCATCTACCGATACAGAGTCCCGATCCGATACTTCCAGCACTCACCAATCTCGTCGTCAGTTTGTTTGATATTGGTGGTGCGGAGTAAAACAACAATGGAAAGACATAACCATAACTTTTTGCACCCTACTTTTAGATTAATCCAAATGGGGTAATGCTTTTTTATGCATCCAAGCATCCTGTATTATCATCCGTCACTACAGGATTTCACAGACTTTTTTTTTGCATTGCCGTGGCTAAAAATGCCTCCTTTTGCTGCAGATTTTAAATAAACTTGCTCTGAAAGCTGTAATTATTCTAAAAGTATGTGACAGGGAATAAGGCCAGGCTGTCATGATTTCAACAAAATATGCTTTATTTGCAAAAAGCAATGAGTATTTCAAGTGCACAGAACTGCCTCCACCCACCAATGTGCGGAGAGGTAACGGTGGGGAATGTTTGTGTTTGGGTGACCAGAGTTGTTCAGCAGCTCATCTACACTGCGAATTGAAACAGTAGCTGCTGATATGTTACACAGTGTCGAGATATAGAGTGTCAGAAATTGCGTTGAGAGGGATGGCTCTCGCGGTTGTGGTGTGTTTGTTCACATCCACCTTGTAGCACATGATCAGTTTAAAACAGTGAGGTTCAACGTGTCACCTTTACAAGTTTGAGAGATTGTCTTTCAAAGGTGTACACAAGCTTGTGAAGACTGCCGTGTCACACCTCAAACACAGGTGTCATTGTGATCCAGGATACATGTTAATGAATGTGACACTGAGGTGCGTGTTTTATTCCATTTTATTTAAAGACCTTCAGATGAAGACAACAGAATAAGTGGCATGGTATCAAACAAAGCCAGTCATCGTTAATGCAGTACATCTAAAAGAACATTTTTCTTTTACTTTTATCTGACTTCAAACAACTCCTCTTTCCTCATATGCAGCTTCATTGTTCTGCTTTATCAAACACTCTGTGAGTGACAGAAGCTTGTACTTGAGGTTGCTGACTCTGCATGTATGTGCAATAAGAAGAGGTCCAAAAATGATCCCTGGTGATGACAGCTTCCTCAACATGTCCAATAATAAAAGATGAATAAGGGATGTCAGCGTGTTTAGTCAACTGTTTCCCACTCCAACATCTTGTCTCACGAACAATCTTCTTCAGCATTTCCCATCATGGCCTGCCACAGCAAGGCAAATCTATATTGATCATCCTTCCTGGTCACGCCTGTCCTCAAGTACGTCATCCATGAACCTCATCGTTTGTCTTGCACTTGGCTTCCACCCTGTGTGTCTGGCCTTGCTGTGTTTCTCAAATAGTTCTACAAGACCAGCTAGTGCAATGATTTAAGTGTCTTTTAAAGTGATATTGCACCCCTAATAAACACATAATGATTTTGGCATCAGTCTGGGACGCAAAAATGTATTTGAAATAATGACAATTTGATGCCTTTCGAGTAGGGATGCTACGATCAGGATTTTTGCTGTCGATCACCGATGCCGATCACACAATCCGATCACATGGATTGACCATGAATTTGTAATCAAAATGATGAGACCTTCCGTATACATGATGTGAAAACATGAACCATTAAATCAGTTTAATTCAAACAACTTAAAAACACTTAATTCAATGTTGGAGAATCAGAGAGCACTGCATTTATGAAAGTTTCCACTCCAGACGTTTTCAAAAGTTTCAGATTCAGGTGGCTACTGGACGCTGCACCTGACTCCAAAACGACAGCGACGGATTCATTATTTCGTCTCTGCGTACACCTTGTCACCTGAGAAAAGCTGGTCATCTAGCTTTGTGAAATTAATAGTCAAACTGCTTAGCTTTCCGAATGTCATGCTCGGACTGGTGGTAATTGTGCTAACCATAACCATTAGCTGCATTAACAACCCTGCTGCTGAGGAACCAGCGGTCTCACTTTCACGAGGCCAGAAAACTCTCCATGCTCCGTCAAGTGCTGAAGTTTTAGATGGCCTATTTAATTTAAACGCACTTCCCTGTGCAGCATTTTCCTGTGCATGTGCTGCAGGATGCAAACTGTAAATGACAGATTGAAAGAATCTCCACAGCAGACATGCTGCTGCTGAGTGAGCAGCCAGTCGGGAGGGGCGGACGCATGACAACCAGCGGGGCACCAGCTGTCACACGTGATCGGTTGTTTTGATTGGCCAATTTCGATCGCTCTGAAATAGCCGATCACGATCGGTGACCAATTGATGAGTTCTCCCCAACTTTGAAGTGAAAATGTGTTGGCTTTTTATTCAGAATTCACTGAGAATGTAGTGCTCTCTAAATATTGCCAGATGCAGTGATGTCACACCCAAGGGCATCAATACTGAATGCATGTCCAACATGAGTTCAGAGTTTCCTGTATATTTTGACCCCTGTAAAAAGCTGCTCTACAGACTGTATGCCCCGTAATGCAGTGCAGCTGTTCTAAGTGTTAGTGCAGTCAACATGGTCAAAATAAATAACTACATTGAGAGCTGTTGAACGAAGATCTCAGAATTTGTTTGACATATTTCTATAATCCTAGTTGCTCACTTTGCTCGCAGCCTCAGAGACCAACGTAGCATTTGATTACAAACGACGCCTGGCTCTGCAACTTTCCAATTCATCCTTCTTACCCTCTCTGACATCATACTTGCAAGTGTGAGCGACACACAAATGGACGCATGAACACACGAGCTGAGTGGGAACATCTCAGATTAAGCATGACCCCCAGGTCAACATATGCTCTTTGAATGACATGCACACACTGCGCCACTGTTCCAGCTTTTCACTCAGCACATTATCACATTCGGCAGCTCCACATCAGTCTCCCTGGAGAAGTAAAAGGAATGTATTTACATTTATTTATTTAGTTATTTTTATTCGTTTCAGAAATTTCATTTGCCGCCACATCCCTCCTGTCTTAATAATTCCAAGCATGATTTTCAGACCTCCACTGGGCATTTAAATGTCAGATGCTGAAAGGATATCGAGCATTTCATCATCTGGATTTTCTTTGGTGAAATATTCTATTATGCTTTCACCCTCCCTTAGCAACCTTTTCAAGGCATCTAAGGACTCTGCTGAGGACCGATGGTCTGATGTGCTTCCCTCTGTGAAACTTTTTTTTTTTGTGTTCTGACATTTTGATTTTATATCTTCAGGGTTGAGGGGATTATTGTGCCACTCTGACTTTAACAGCTGGTCTGTCTCTACGGGTTCATTTGTGGTGAGAGAATAGAAATAACTCACTTTCAGATACACATAGGAGACAGATCATACAGCTCGGGCTGTGTACCGATGCAATGTGTCTTGCTGTGTATAGAGTCAGACGTGATTTGAAGTTGAGGTCATATCATTATGCCAATATGTGGAACCCCAAACTGCTTGGTTTCATTTCTTTAAATAAAGTTGTGGAAGGCAATGTTGTGTGAGGAACTGGATGCTGCATTAGTCCTTGGCTATACACAAAACTGATATCAGCCATTTTGTGAATTGTGATGACAACAATCTGTTGTGTATATTTGGGCTTCAACCACCAGTTTTGATTCATGTGATTTGTTAGTGTTACAAAATGACATCAACATAACTTTAGCTACATTGCTCATGAATCCTGGGAGCCGTTGCGTGAATATTTTACACTGATATTGAGACTTAAAACCAGTTGGAACTGTGCTTCTGATTTCTTTTGGAATCTCTGTTTGATGGTCTCTCTAGTTCTCGGACTTGGATCTGCTCAAATAGCGCTTAACGTTCTAAATATAATCCAACTAACTTTGACAGAATAAAAAATACTGATCCCATTTGATGGCCAAACATTGAAGAAAGTCAGACGCAAAATGGAATTTAGTTGTTTCCGTGTTCATGCAACTAGCAAGTAAATAAACCCTAACAGTGTGACAGTGAGTAACAGTAAGATCTGTCACTGATTTTATTGACATGACAATGTACATTAGTTGAGTAGTTACATGAGCCATGTGTGAATGGCCCTTTTACCATTGGCTTTCATACAAAATAACCATCTAGTGCTTGTGAAGTGTGTGGCAGGGTTGGAGGTTTAAAATAGAGTTTCTTCTTTTTTCCTCTTTGCACTGCACTCTGCTTTCATATCCAATGTTGTTTGTCAGAAGTATGATAACAGGTGAGTGGGTCACAGACTGCAACCCTGCTGCTTTCTCTTTTTTTCTGCCTTCAAGTCTGGAGAACAAACTTTTAATGCCAGCCTCTATTTATTCTCCTGTCACCTCCACCTCCTCAAGTAACACTATATCCTTAATTTTTTTTACCGGAAATCCAGCTTCAATCTTCACTTTTTAACCACCGAACTCAGGCACAATATCAGTCAAAGCCTGCCCTGTATATGGCCTCACTGGAGCTCTTAAACCTGCGCCACCTGTTTTAGAAAATCATAGCTGCTGATATGTACTCTCCTTGGGGTTATGGAGTGAATGAGGATGGCACTTTTCAATAGAGGATGTCTATTGATATGATGCATAAGATTGTGGTGTAATGTCGATTTGAATTTAAGGAAATAGAATATAGTTATTGGCGTCTTAATGTTTTTGTTTGTGTATTTTATATTCTTGAATGGTTAAGCTCCACCGTAAAATGTAATGTTTTCAAAAGAGACTTGAAATTAACATAAAAGTATATATATATATATAGTAAATACTGTATTAAGGTTAAATGTGTGAAAATGCTTTATGCAACAGCTGCTCGTGAAAAAAAAAATCGTCATGGCAGGAACAGAAGGTGGTCTCATCTTGTCACGATAGACCCATGAAGCCTCCACCCACACAAAGTCCCTTTTTATACATTTTCCTTCCCATATTTGGATTATGTGATTAGACACATCCATACTGCTGCATGCTGTGTGTATCTCAAAACAATCACCATGCAAGGAAAGCCATCCCTGTTCTTTGGATTTCATTGGGGAGCTTGCAACCATATAAGAATTTCCTACCATCTTAATAAGAAAATTTATTACAGTTATATTCCATCTACAGTAATGGCTGTTGGATATTGAGTTAAGAGCACCCAACTTATGACCAATCACGGCAAGCTAGGCCGGGGTTGAGACTTAAAAACATCTTCATAAAAAAGGTCTGAGGTCACAGCAAATGGAACTGTTATTTAAATAATAAATCACCTGTTCCTTTTTTTCTAATAGCTAAGTAGCTTCACATGAAAATGAAAGTTCGAAGGTTTTTATTTCACAAGTTACATTATGAACTGATGTTGACCAAATACCAATCTTGCTCGACAAGTCTGTTTTTAATTTAAGGGCTACAAGGTGTACAATTTTCCTGTAGGCCTGGGCAATATACTGAATTTATCAATTAATTCCACTTTAATCAATGCAGATTTTTTTTTTAACACTGCGTGCTTATGGCGCGCCGGTTGCCCTCCGGAGTTTCCATAGATGTCTCTGCTCCTCAACCGTTTCCTTCTTGGAGTGACGGCCACAACATGGCTCGTGCGACAAGAGTTATGCAGACTGAGCTATAGAAAAGCTCGAGCTATACTATAGTAAGTAAGTATAGACGTTCTATAATCCAAGGACTGACTCCGGAGAGAGATTTTATTTTTAGGACATATGGCCAAGGCCGACTCCCTGGTTTGCAACCAATGAGAAATATCAATTCCCAAAGCCTTCAGAGCAGGTTTAACAAACTTATACGTTAATTAAAACCAAATGGCATCCACATTTTATCATAGTAGTGCACGTCTCATGGCTGGTAAAAGCAGCTCATGGTCAGCTGGGGGCTCCATGTGAGGTTCAGGCGACGTTAGGAAAAATCCCATCTTCCATGTCTCTGGACGACGATGTGAAATGTTCGATTTTAAGTAAAGCAAACGAATAGTCAACAGTCCAAAAGCTAAGCCCAAAATGCTTTCTAAAGTACGCAGGAGCCCAAAAAAAGCAAGGACTAGGCAGAGCAAATTAAAACAGGAACCTAATGAGTCACGACACTTCATTGGGATCATTTCAGCTGTCAGAATAAGATTTATTCAAGAGGGGGGTTGTGTGTAGGAGAGGAACCTGCTGTGTCTGTGTTATCAGACACTAGATGAACTTGCATTTTGCTCGTAGAAATCTGTTTTAAATTGAAAAGTGGAGGAATATTACATTATTCTGGTCACTTCTCCTAACAGTGTTGCACCCTACTAGTAATATTAGTAACTCTGACATATTAATGAGTGCTATTTGGTGCTGGTTTTTTTTTCTGACTCGATCCAAGACTTGGATGATAGAGGCTAGTAGGGTTGTCCCGTTATTGTAGCAGCATCGGCACATCCCTAGCGGCAGTTTATTTCAAGAAAACACTCAAGAAAGTTATTAGAAGCAACAGAAACTGGTGTTATTGGACGATATGTGCTAACCTGGGATTACATTATGGTGCAGCTGCATCTATGCATTATCAACTATTGAGGGTGGTCCAGGAACGTAACCCTCGCGATAAATGGGAGACGTATGCGTAAGAGGTATACTTAAACCATCAGGCAGTATCAGGATCTTGTATATCATATATCAGCATATGTTGCAGTGGTGACATGTTTGTTCAGGAAACATGGTGAAGAAAAAGAAAATCATAGTCCTCAAATGTCAATACTCGTACTTGTGCTCAGCCGGCCAAAAAAAAAAAAAAAAAAAGTGTTATTTTGAAAGCCTTTGAGTCTACCCTATTCATTATTTTTCCCCCATCTACACCACAAATTTCGAATTGCATATTATGGTTTGGATGCGGAAAAGGTGGTCAAGATCTAAAATTTAACATGGGCATTTAATTTCACGAGAAGTTGAAGACCGTTTCTCTCTCAAAGGTTAATTACACATATGTTGCTTGTACCGAACCTTCAATGTTCTTATGGCAAAAAAAAAAAAATCATTTCAACCAAGATAAAAGTGCTTTGTTGGGTCAAGCCAGTGCAGCTCACTCACTCTAAGAAATTAAGACAGATTGTAGGCGGTTTTCAAAGTGCCTGGAGAAACAGCAGGGCTGACCCAAAGTGGCCTCTATCTCAGTGTGAGGTTTGGTCTTTTAAAGAAGTAAGTCTTCACTGATCTGAGTCGCCCTCTGACCCTGGAGTTCAGGCTGCATCCGCCTGCCAACAGGCACAACTAATTGACTTAAGAACTCATTTGTCCCTGCTTCTCTTCCTACTTTGGAACACCGATGAGCTCTGTGGTCTAGCCTGAATGACAGATAAAGGAAAAGTACTTTTAAAAAGCAGTATATTTTGTCAGCAGGATGAATGTTTAAAAAAAAAAAAGTAGTTTCAGTGGGTATTTTGAAAGTGCAAGAGCTGCTGCTGATTCTTTACAGCAAACTTTTCCTTGCCTTGCTGCTTTGTCCTTATGTATCGCTTCACTCTTGTTGCCGACTAACCTTTTAACAGGGAGGAAGTGAAGAGCTGCTTTGGGTCTCCTCGGAATGAAGGAACAATGTAAACACCAAAGTGGACACAGCTTCTCTATTGGACTTGTGCAGACAGGGAGGTCAAGCGGTCTAACAGCAGCCACTTACTCATTTATGGTCAATACAGCAGAGAAGGAAGTGCAGCCCAGAGAGGCCATACAAAGACACAAAGCTTTTTATAGGGACTGAGGAGATGGCAAAGTGAACTTTGACTTTTAGTGGAATTGGGATGAGGTTTTGTTCCATGCCACAGGATGTTTGCATGATGTCAGAATCCACTGAAATAAGGACAGAAGGCTGGTTATTGCGTGTGCTCCGTCCTTGTCATGCATCCGGTCTTCGCATTTTTGTCTAATCTTAATGAGCTTACAGGACTCCTGCGTTTCTTCATCACGACATTTTGCATCACCCACGCGCTCAGGGAGCCTGGTAATAAAGCAAGGTGGTGAATGAATTGGCATCCTCATGAAACAATATCCTGCTGGAATGTGATGCTCCTCTGAGTGCTGTCTTGCTGGAAAACACCGATGATTGTAGTTGACTGATGATTGAGCGTGTGACGAAATGAATTTGGATTATGTTTATTTCCACGCTGCAGTTCTAGACTGTGAGAGCAACCGTGTGGCGCAGATGAAAAAAGAAAAAACCTAATGTTTTTCATACGTGAGCAACTGTGGATGAAGCTGTATTTTGGGGAGCTTTTCAGCCTGCGTCAATTAAATTCTGGATATTTGTAATGCCTCCCTATGTTTTAAAACAGGACAAAACACAATCTGGGTCTCGAGAACTGGCCCTCCTTTAAGAGGAAAAATATATATAATATCAGGATTCACATTTTTGGTGTCAAATTTAGAATGAAGCAGTAATGTCTAGACGAACATTCATCCAATTCACTTTACTTCCCCTAATTTTTTTTTTTTTTTCTGCGGCATGTTGACATACCAGCATCGCAATCTTCAAGAGTCAAATACATGACTGAGGATCAGGTTTCGGTTAGGGTTAGGGTTCACTTTCAACCTGAATTTGATTTAGTGTAGGGTCATGTTCTTGCCTCATAAAAACATCTTGGCAAGCCACATCTCAACCCGAGTCAAAAAAAAAAAAACACAAAAAATTAACACACAGTCCAGTTATTTCAAATTTTTTACATTAAATTGCCATCGTACCGTGTGTTAAATATATAAAGCCTTAATAAATACATGTAATGAGATGATTGTGTTTTTCCGAGTACTGTATGAATTCATTTTCCTCATCATCCTGCCTCACTCATAAGTGTGCTGAAAGTAAGTTTGCGAGTATGAATCAAGATTGATGGCTTTTAGACCGTAATGATTGATTTGCCTTCTCTTAGCGCTCTGATAACACACTCGCAGCTGTTGAAATAAATCGCTCACATGGTGATGCAAAACTGTGAGGAAGTGATTCTGAGCTGCTTCACAGACGATGCAGCAGGACTGGAACACTTGTGACTGCAGATGGTTTGGGCTTCTTGAGCAAACAGATACTCAGACGGCTGAATTCCCTGCTGAATCGCACATAATTGCTTATTTATCACACGCTGAGGATTTACGAGTCTTCAAGGATGGGTGAATAGTCAGTATTGGTTTTCCCTTTGATATTTGGCGCAAGTGTCTAAGCATTTGGTTCATGTGCAATGGAGCCTTTCTCAGTAAAAGGTGTCAGCCAAATCATCTTCATGCCTGAGCGAGTTTCGGTGCGGTGCAAATGGCGATGCCACACATGGAGCCATGTTTCCAGGAATGACATCAACACCTGAACATCCGAAAAATAGAGCCCTGGTTGTGGGGGGAAAGGTGAGCGAACCAGAAGCCTCTTAAATCCACAGAAAATTGCCATTCCAGTGTGTGTTTCACACTCAACAAGCCACTGAAATTGTCTGTATAGTGGTTGAAAAAGGAAACGACAGTGGGAAAAAAAGTATTTTTTTAATTGTAGTTGCACAATAGCAGTTTCAATGTTCAATTAAACCATTTTAATATGATACCATTGATATAAAGAAGCATAGATATGGGTTGTTTTCTTTTTGGGTTTTTTTCTGATCCACTTTCTCTTACTCTTTCTTTCTCCACTTAACATGACAGATCACCTGATGAGCTGTAGGAATAGTTACCTTTGTTGAATTGATGTGATCACTAAGATGTAATGCCATGTTAATGTCATCTTTACATTTTTGTTTATTTAAAAGGGCAGTGTACTGTCTGATGCGATACTTATCCTGATGTGGGCATGATAATACAGGTATATATCAGGACATATTGCAAGACTCTATGTACAGTGCTATAAGGTAATAGTGAGTGTTATATTTATTAGTTCATTTTCCTGTAACATCTTCCAGCTTCTGCTGAAGATTGAAGTGTCGTCTGATTTCAATCCCAATAATAGATCGAGTGCACATTTGGAAAACACACATACAGTATATGGATAGTATTTCATATTCCACATCTGTCTAAAATGCCCTGGTGATGCATCATTAACTCAATAATCCTCTGCTACTACATTTTCTTTCAATATATCATTGTTCTTGACAAGATCCGATCTGACCCTGTCCATCTGTCCACTGACCTGCTTTGATCGTCCTCCTTTCTGCTCAGATCGTGCCTCCTTTCCCCTGTGTTATGTTAGAGGACTGATGCGCATCAGATTCTCTGACTGACCTGAGCAATACTGCAAATGCAGAGGCAGGAGTGTGAGAGATCTGAGATACGCTGATGAAGATGATATGGATAGATTAAACCCAGATAAAATCAGGGGTTAGTCCTTCCTTGGATTCACAGCAGAAATTGCACCCGCAGCAGTAACATAAATAATAAACCCTTGTCTGTGTATGACAACGATTTAAGGGAGCAGTGGATGTGTCTGTGAAGGACCCCCCCAACAACGCATGGGGAACATCTATGTGTAGGGGGTAAATCTCATTGAAGGAGGTTAAAATCCCCTCACCACTGTAGTACTGGGGAGAACCCTGATATATTCTTTCAGTTCTCTGCAAGCTTGATCCTTTGGTGTAATGTTCTTTTAACAGTAAACAACACCATCCGCTTCCAAAGCATCACATTTTAAACTGAACGTTTATATTTTGTCCACAGGCAGATGCCTGATTTTTCTCATAAGACAGCACTTTCCAAAGCAGGGTCAGACTGCCCATGGGCAAACAGATGCTCTTTTGCTGGAGTTGTGAAGTGGTAGTGTCAGGCTGTCTTGCAGCTCATGCAGGGCTGACCTTGCTCATTGCTCTCCGGTGATGTTGAATCATCGTTCAGTGTTTGCATTTGTATTTACAGCGCTCACCAAGGTTCAGATGGCTCTTTGAGTGGACCCTCTGCACTCTCCTCACAATTTGTCCGATCACATGAATGTCAACAATCTCACCATCACAGGAGTTTGCAGAGTCAAGCACCTTTTTTTTTGCCTAAATATTCACTAGTACTCAACTAAACCTTTTCATGTGTTAAATTGCATTTGCGTATGTCGTGCAATGCATGACTGTTCAGCTCCACGAGTGCTTGGCTGTGAGTCACAGACACACACACTCTGATGGCAGGTGGTTGTGATCCATCTGAGGCAATCAGGGATGTCCTGTGAGGGACAAAATGACACATCCAGTGATGGGAGTGAACTGCGAGACTCTCAATCAAACAACCTCTCTACCATCTGACCTACTGTGTGTTGTATGAAAGATGGCCAATAACAGATAGTACAACCTACATATAGTCCTGAAGAACTGCTATTATCTATCTATCTATCTGCTATTATCTTTTTTTTTGACAATTGGCTCATACCAATTGTTGATTTTTTTTTTGCCACAACTAAATAGATTTTTTAATTAGTTACACAAACCTATTGCTGGTTCAAAACAATACACTCCCTAAGCATTGGTTTCGCCTGATGTTCACTAGTACATTTAGCCTCGGTAGCACTCGACAGTTTCATTGGTAATCCTCATGGAAGTGGAGCAGCTAGCCCAATCTCAAGGCATCAAGTAGCTGCAATCTTCAAGTGACTTTTGCGACCTGTGTTGATGCCGAAGTTCGGCTTCCTCGTTACATGTTGACACATACGTTGCAGTAAAAAAATCCCAGTATCCAGTAACATTCCAAGCAGGGAGGGGATTGGGACACACACAGCGAGAAGATCGGGAACCGTCATCACTACTCCAGCGCAGATGTTACTTGGTTTATATTGTTGCTTATATGACTCTTCCCTTACTGATGGTGCTGTATACACTGTGAATGAAACACACAGTCATTAGAGGCACTTTATATTACAAGTAACTCATGCTTATGTTCATCGCTATAGGAGCCCCAACCCATGGCTAACGCTAACCCCACTCCCGTATTGTTACACGATGCCCTCCCCGTGGTGTCAGGATATGCAGTGGAACATGTACAGAGCTAGTTAGAGCCTTTGGAGTTCTGGTTGGGCTCAGATCAACTCATGTCTTCAAATGGCATATTTTAATACAGAGCAATGCTGTATTGTGCAGTTCTTCGCTGCGTTGCTGGACTATAGGGGAAAAAAGCATATATAAATAATAAATAAATAAACAACTACATCTAAACCCTTCAGGAGCGGGATTTACAGTGAAGGGGAACAGCGCAGCTCACTGTATAGCGTCAGACTGGTCATTGGCAGATGAAGAAACAGACATCTTGTGATGGTTTGTAAAAAGGAGGGTGGCTATATTGCTCATTTATTATATACTGGCAACAAATCTGCTCCCCAATAGTTGCTGCAGTGAGTTTGTACACACAGACTGAAAGCCCAACATTTGTTCCTTATGTTCTTCACTGTGAGGTTTGTGCGCGCTTCACCTTGAAAGTTTGTTCCAACAGTTATTGGTTTTGGCCCCTGACACTGGTGCTGTAAAAACAAACCCGCCCCGTCGGACCACAGCGGCGCATTTTAAAAAGTGACATTGAAACAGTCTTTGATTGTCTCCGAGCGGCAGCCGGCATCAAGCGCTCCTGTCGCTAAACGCACCTCTTATTTCGAGATGAGAGAATATGCAAATATAAGAGCGGGGACAGGATTTTGGGATGTTGTTGCTGGGTGCCTGTATGTTTTAATAATGCATGATTAAAGACGAGTGGAGTCTCAGCCATCTGTGTTGTCCCACTCATGCTGCAGATGTTCGACACTGATCCAGTGAGAGTAAACTTCTGTCAGAACTTTTGCAATGAAAAATTCTTTTTTCTTGGGTGATGAGATTTTTGGCAGTCTTAAATGTAATTACTGTGGCATGTGAATAAAACAGCTGTAAAAGGGCGTGTACCCAGAGACTGATAAAAGATCAAAAGAAGCCTAGCGATATAATAGTGCCATTGGGAGCATCATCAAGTCCTGCTTGCTCACGTCCAAGCACAGATGTGTCTCCCGGATAACAATGCTCGTTCAGCATTTCAATTTAAATCTCTGTTCACCCGTATATGACATTTTATAGAAAGTTTTAACGGACGTCCAGTTGAATTTTGGAGCCAAGCCACTGTCACCAAGTGAACCTGAACTAGTTCATGGCAATCCGTTTGAAGCGAAATGTGAGAGAATGCAACATGCGCTCTGTCTACTACCCTATATAGCCATGTGTTCTTATGATCTCTGAGTGGCAGGCTGATCCACCCGCACTGCACGAAGGAGCTCCCTTCTGCCCAGTGCTGTCAGGTTGTACCTCAGTAAAACCTGATGGGACTGACTGATAGCTTGCGACTTCACTTTTTTATTGTTTTATTATTAAGCTTTGTGTTTTCATGTATGCTTGGTGGACATCTTTGATGTTTGTTGTGTCTTGAGTGTGTGTCTTTGTTGTCATTGGCTGCTGTGACCTGTTGAATTTCCTTGCATTTCCCCATAAGAGAAAGAAGCGACAGATGGACCTTGGTCTCAGAGACGATATGTAGGTCAAGTGAAGAAAGAGAATTAATTGTGTATTCTGTGAAAGAAATGTATTCAATAACACATGCATGTATTGCTACAGTGGCCATAAGTGGACAAAATATAAGTAGACGGCTTCATGAGGTTGGAGAAAAGAGTAGTAAGGATAAAAGTTGCTTCAAGTTCTTTGATTTGACTTCACTGTCAAGCTGGAACACTGTCAGCTTACTTGTATGTGAAGATTCTAGACCTGTAAAAACGGTCACCATAAGCCAACGTCGACCGATTGTTGGGTAGCCCCCCTCCAAACATAAAACCTTGGGGCAAGCACGGTTCTTGAATTCACTTTCACCGTCATTTATGTTTTGTTGAGAAAGTTTGAGCCAAATTAGCAGTGAACTGGTGCATTTGAGGCCACCGAACAGCTTTATTTTCTCACCTCTTTTTCCAACACAGATACTGTATAATTAAAGCCTCTTTGTGAAAGGAATGGGTGGTGAATTTCAGGAATTGGGTCTTCATTGTTTGAGATTTTGTGATTTGAACAATGAAATAATGAGGCCTGAGGCTCTGATGCATAACACAAATGTAAATCAGTTTCCATAATTGCTCTTTGTTAACAAGCATCTTAGCTGAGTTTGCAGGATTGGGCGTCTTTGTTTGTGGGTTGTATGAAAAGTTACTTACTTGTGTTTAGTTTAGCTAGGAATGTGTGACTATAAAAAAGCATTTGCCCTGAAGGAAGGAGCAAGGATTTATAGAAATGCGTGCTGTGCCCATTTCTGATAGACAGTGGTATTTATCTTCTGTAACATGTCAGTTTTTTTCTTTTTTCCCCTTATTTGCAGCATGATATCCACAGCGTGTATTTCAATAAAGTATGCACCGTGTCCAATTGAAGGAGCCAGAAACTCTGTGGGTTATGTGCAATGTCAAACCATGGAGTACATGGCTAAACGATGAGGGTTGTTCTCTTAAAGGGGGCACGTGCCAATGGATTCTTGATTCTTGGAAACATCACAACATGTGGAAAACACAGCACGCTACATGGAAGCGAACTGGATAATGGTGTTTTTGTTTGTTTGTTCTCTGTTACATAAGAATCTGGATAGAAACATCCAATGTTTGCAGAACTACATTTCGCATCACTTGGCCCTTGGCCGTTTTCTAGGCTAATGAATATGACAAATTCACTCTTAACCCCAAAAATAAGAATTCTCTAATAGGATGATATTGAGAGTTAAATAGAGATCAAAGTGAAGGAGCAAAATCGGGACCAAAACAGCTGATTGTGTGATTGTGAATGTGCAGCGCCCCCTTAGGTTTGTGATCCCAAATGATGCTCTTGGAGTGATTTCCTTTCTCAGTATGGGGCTGGAAATATCATCTAAGTGTTTTGTTCTTACTTTGTGTTACATAAACAGGAAAGATGCTAAGCTCTACATTTAAACTTGTGGCGTAAATCTACTTTTTGTCATGGGTATACGGCTGTATATGCCAAAGCGATACCTTTCACGATGTATGGTATTATAATGACATCAGCGAAAATAATCTACAATGTGTAAAATGATATGTACTATTGGTGTGTGTGCATATAGGATAAACCATTGAAACTTAAGTTGAGGTTGTAAAGTAAATACAATTTCATCGTTGTCTTGTTTTCTCAAAATACACTTCCAGCCTTGAGTCCATTTTCAGAGTGTCATCACCACTTGCCTTGTTCATTGATGCAAATTCTGAAGTGTTCGCTACAGGATCATAGATTCAAGCTTATGCTTTTGCTACGATGGCATATCGTTAAGTAGGTGTTGGTATTTTGGTAATACTCACAAATCTGTTCACTGTTTCACCTCCAGGACTGGCTGAGCAAGTTTGGCTACCTTCCACCTCCTGACCCTGTGACCGGCCAGCTTCAGACCAAGGAGGCTTTGACTAAAGCTATCAAAGCCATGCAGAGGTTTGGAGGCCTTAAGGAAACTGGAGTCTTGGGTATGTATCTGTATACACCGGCCCTCAATGACCTGTCCTTGTTTAAGTGGTCGTATGTGGCCGGTTCACTGTGGCCCATTTCAGCCACAATACGTCAATACTATGACTCTTAAGGCCTCAAAGTCAGTAAAAAGCAACAGCTAAATGTTCACTTTCAAGATCAGCATGTAGAGACCTGCCCTGGTGTGATGTCATAGTCATTGTTGTTAGAATGCATTAACCTCGAAGATGATGTCTGTCCTGTGTGGATATAAAAAAAAATAAATAAATATTGATATATAGAGAATGAGCCTGAAAACCACACCATTAGCTGTGCATCTTTCTATTTTTTTAAGTAACGACAGTGCTGGTAAATGGGCCTATTTTTGATAATTTGTGCGGTTCAATTGCGATGATTATTGGTGAGCTTGTTTTGAATCTGTGCGGTGAGGCCCCTCAGGCATGAAAAGGAAAAAAAACTGTGTTCACGTTTTACTGGTGAGAAAATATGTTTGACGGGTTGTGAGTTTAATAAATTAGATTGCATTGATTGGTCTGCTCATTTATACACAAGATGCACCCATCATAAATCTATTGTACTCGGCTTTATCAGTCCACCATTTCCCATCTCATTACTGCCCGAGATGGAAATTGTGCCGTGGTGTGTGAGTGAGAATGATATTTAAAAAATGCATAGAGGTGTGTGAGAGCAACTTATGGACCTGGTGACGGAGTAAGATTATGTAAAGAATACGGTATCTTTGCTCGCCAGTGATTTATGACCTCACTGTTCTCTCATTATCTCCACATGCATAATCTGTATTCATAGTGCGTACTGTGCGAGCGCTACCGGCTTATTTACGCCGCTTATCGGGTGTTTGTGACGCAAAATGGAAACACGCATGCATTGTAAGCTTGTATTAAACTAAGAGTGAAGCCTTTGAATGAAAAAAAAAAAAACGTTCTTTTTTCCCCTTTTCTTCAGACCAAGCCACAGTGAGCCTTATGAAAACCCCCCGATGTTCTTTGCCAGACATGGCTGAGGCTGAAGGACGGCTGGGCCGCAGAAGAAGAGCAGCAAGCCCTCAAAACAAATGGGCAAAAAGACATTTGTCATGGAGGTAAGGGCCTAAATTATGGTTGCCATGATGACTCTACATCTTCACGCGTATTCAGAAAGTGTGTGTGTGTGTGTGTGTGTGTGTGTGTGTGTGTGTGTGTGTGTGTGTGTGTGTGTGTGTGTGTGTGTGTGTGTGTGTGTGTGTGTGTGTGTGTGTGTGTGTGTGTGTGTGTGTGTGTGTGTGTGTGTGTGTGTGTGTGTGTGTGTGTGTGCGCACACATGTATCCTTGCATAGGTAGCATTGTTGCAACTTTACTTCAAAGCAAATATTACTTGAGTACAACTTGTTTTGTAAAAAAAGACACTGTAAGCATCTATTTGTACAAAATATTTTTTTTATACAAACAAGCATCAAATTAGAAAAGTTAACTGAGATGAACTCAGCAGCCGTTGCCACAGTAACACTTTCAGATGCAGGCGTCTCCTGGGCAGTTGTTTTACTTGGTTGACCCTGATTAATAAAAAAAAAAAAAAAAACATTTTATTATGATTCTTTCTGTATTTTTGCAAGATAAGCATACAGTTGTTTGGGCTGTATATCTGTGATGGTTTTCTAAACTTTAGCCATTTGTTTTGGATGGTTAGGTTTAGGGTGAGACTCGTGAGGAAGCATTATTTTTATCAGCAGACCCCACAAAGATCGTGCGACAAACCTGTGTGTGCATGTGCACGTGTGTGCACTCCATGAACGTAATTCCCCTGTCCGGTACTGTGTGTGATGCATGTGTTAAAGCTTAGCAGTACACACCAATCTCAGCAGTTTATTTTAGTCGACGTTGAGCATGGTGAAACTTTTGTTGCTGTCAAACATCTATACAGCTGATCCCTCTCTTTTCTGCTCCGTAACAAAACTCTGATCACAGCGGCACATTTTCTCCTCTCAAATCTTGCTTGGTTATCGACCTTTGTCTGTTTGTCAGTCACAGTCTTGCTATTCTTATTTTCACCCTGTCCAACAAATGTTTGGCTTCATCAGTTTAGTTTTAGGTTTAAAAAAAAACAATATTTAAAAATTGACAGTTATTACAATACAAATAATATATTAATTCATTAACACATCACTTGTCATTGGATGTTATTAAGTTTTAGTGTGCACTTTTTTTTTTTTTTTTTTTCAATCCTGGAGTGTTAATTGTGGACATTTTTTTTCGCTGTCGAAAAATGTTTTAAGCTCTTGAAATCAACGAGTCCTCTGTAAGTACGTGTGCTCCAGAGCAGATCGCTGACGTAGTAGGAGAAATTGCACTGAGCAGAAAGTAGAACATTTGAATTGGTCTTTGGTTTAACTTCACATTTTGACCATCTATAATTTACAGACACACATCCATGCAGCATAAATGAAATCATCTTCTGGAATTAGGACAATATTTTGGTTCTCATCTTGAGGCCTTTCCCTTTTTGGATCTTTTCATTTAATTTACTCTTTAAACATTTACCATGCTGCGAAATTTAGGTTATTTCTGGCAAAAGATTTCCTACTGCCCGAGTTAAAGAAGACAGTGAGCTGATAAAACTCTGGTCTTTCTAAAACTGCTACATCAGAATGACAGTGACGCAAAACTCTGGAGAGCTGAGAAGTTCATCAACTTTACATAAACGATGCTGCAAAGGGAAAATGACTGCGGGTTCATTTCTCATTCAACTGCTGTCTCCCTGTGCAAACATTCACGCTTCCCTGGGAGGCTTCATCTTCAGCGCTGGACTGCGTCGACCTTGGTGCACCTGTGCACAATTGCATGGACTCGCATACAATTTAGCGACACACACACACACACGTTACAGGTAAATGAGCACTTGCTTACACATCTGCCACTTCTGCTCTCACAAACTCCAGCATTGACACCCAATCCCAACTAGTGAACAGCTGAGGTGGCTGCGGAGCTGGATTCGTTTGCATTGACCTTGGGTGAGAGTGGTGGAGCAGTCAGCCAGAAAGAATCAACAGAGACAGACTTAAGATAAGTCAAAACATGAGAATTGAAGTGATTGAAAGGTATTGCTATTGAGCATAAGACACGAAGGTTCAGCTGGGTGATGAAATGAGAATTATTTCTTTAAGTTTAATGTGCATTAAATTGTCCTTTCTCCTGGGAAATGGCTAGGTTTGTGTTGTGCCTGGGGAATGTAATTCCATTGAGAGAATAACAAATGGAAAACATGACCTTCAGAGTCATCAATAGAATTGTTGAAATTCATTCTGACTTGGTGAAGCCTTGCTTTTTATCCTCTCTGTAGCCAAGTGACCATTTGTTTGGTGTTCGATACCATTCACATGACAAATTGTTGCAAGTCTTCAGTGGGAAGCGCAATGTCTATCATGAACAGAATTTGCTTCAAAATAAATTGATATGTTAATGAGGGAAGTGTTGACTCAATGATGCTTGCAAAGCAACAAACAAACAAAAACCTGTACTGGCATTTGGGAGGACTGGCATTCAAGCCAGTAACCCATTGCAAAAACTATTATTGTTTTGGGTGAGTTTGTTTGGATATACAAATGTTCAAAAATTTGACGTTATAAAACACAAAATACGTCGAATCAAAGGAATAATCAATCATCGTCTATTGTGACAGAAAAATGTGTTGTCCACATGTATTCGATATCGCTTTATCAAGACTCACAGATTTACATGCAATTTCACAGAGGAATAGTGGTCAGAGGACATCACCGAGCAACTCAGGGTTGTAGTTTTGTTCCTGTCATTGGTCCAATTTATTTAATTAAAGTTTCATGTGGGGCCATCTAAAAGATCTTCATCAAACATATCAATACTCTTGCTTTAGGGGATTGGACAGATACCATTTTTACCTGTCTGTTTTTTTCTCAAGAATTTTGAAATGAAGAAAAAAAAGGGGGTAGAAAGGTACTTTTGTCGTGCATAGGAAAATGGCTGGTGCTGGAGCACCATCACAGGTCTGTCTGTGCATATCCCTGCTTCCAATATAACAGCTAAATCTAGTTTTAACCTCTATATAGTTTAATATACAGTACATGAATACCAAATCAATTCATACAAGAGGAAGAATCTCTGTGCGTATAGTGAGTGATGAAATAAACTTGTTTAAGCAATGCAACTAAAAAAAGTGAAGTCTTCATTCTAAATAATGAAAGGTGACAATGATAAAGGAAAAATACTTATCCCCAATAACGTTAACACTCCATCCAGACAGAAGGCTTATCGAACTAATCCCCACTATTTTTGCTGCAGCACTTTCCGCCAAGTTTGGACTAAGTGCAGTCTACAAAATTGAAACTAACAATAGCTAAAATGAAAAAAAAATACTGAGTAAGCAGGAGGATGTTGGATGAGTAGAATGCACAAAAGGGACAAAGAAAAACCTGTTAAAGAGGGTATTGATGGGAAAAATACAATGTAGAGAGCGGTGAGGATAAAAATGTGTCCTGGTAAAACCTTCTTTATGGTGTGCTGAAGCGTTTCTCGCATGTGAACAGGAACAAGCGCTGATGGATTATAGAGCGTCACATCGTACATTGTTCAGTACTGTGGTTCTAGAGCAAACATATGTCGTAAAGAAATGACAAACACTTGTTACACTTGTAACACTTGAAGCATTCCTTCCTCCTCTTACTCCTATGTATGTAGGTATGTCTAAATCAGGTGGGCTGCACTGGACATGGTCACCCAGACATAGTCTATATTGACAATGTTGTTGTGAAACCACGTCTTGTCTGTGTCAACTGTTGTCAACTAGTCACAGAGTAGTCAGCATATGACATGTCCGGGTTGACGGACACGTCAACATGTCCGACTGCAGTGTTGTAAACAGTACTTCAAAGAAGAAAACTTGTTGTGAACACTTGGATAGAGTTAAATGGTGTGTGATATTTTAATTGCTCAAAATGTGGCGTGAAAGGTATGTTTGGCAAATGCTGCATCTCATTGTGGAATGTTCCCATCATTTTTGGGTTGCAGTGGTCTCGGCGCCTGAGCCATTTCTCCTCACTGTGGACTGTGCTCACTCACTTGTGCGTGGGAAGGACAGCTATGACCTTAATTCCAATTCCTCTTTACACGCAATATTTTCTTGCAGGTGTAATCAATCGTGCTTATTTCTTGGAGGCAAAACCAGTGTGTTCTGTGCTTGGATTCAGTACGGTTTTGAACCTCCATGTGTCCATGCAAATGAATGATATTTCTTTGAGAGCTGATTTTTGAAACATTCGATGTTGTTTCTCGCAACTTGATGCACGTATATTATGCTTCATAGAAAAACTAAAACGTGAAAGCTGTTGACAAGGACATATCCACTTTCTAATTTCTTCCACATGAAGGTCTTGACTGAATGGAATGTTCCGTCACCTGCATAGATTGGATTAAAAAGAAAGGGGATTTAAAAGTCACAATGTTTCTGCATATATTTATTATTTGCAGTGAAATATTTATGACCTTAATAAATGTCAACTTGTGGTTTGATGCTCATTAATGCTTGTGACTGAAAATACACTTGTAGTGACTAGCATGAAACCGAGCTTTAGTAGTGGGTTCTGTCATGTAGAGTATAAGGCGCGTTACTGACTCGCATCAAAACAGTGGCCCCTTCTTGTCCGGCTGTCCACTGTACTTGGCTGGCTGTCAGTCTTCTTCGGACCCTGGTGTGTGGGCAGGTGACCTGATGGAAAATCTTGACTGGAATCTTGTTGAAACATGTTGAATTACACACATCACACAGTCCCTATTGCCACATGCACAGCAGGGCTCAGCCTTTCCATTATGGTGTCCACAACTGTGTGCACCCATTCTTTTCTGTGACTATCTCATCCATTTATTCTGATTGACCAAAATAAAAAGTCCTTTAATGTTGAGAAAAGATATCACCAACTTGCAGGGATGTTGAATATCTCTCCACTGGTCTTGCAATTGTGGCTACTACAGTATGTGCAGGTTTCTGCTCATAATACAGCACTTCTCATCATTCTCTTTTCCAATTCCTTCTCAGGGTGAGGACATTCCCGAAAGATTCCGCCTTGTTGGGCAGGGACACTGTTCGAGCCTTGATGTACTACGCCTTAAAAGTCTGGAGTGACATTGCTCCTCTGAACTTCCACGAGGTGGCCGGCAGTGACGCTGACATTCAGATCGACTTCACTAAGGCCGACCACAATGATGGATATCCGTTCGACGGGCCGGGGGGCACGGTGGCTCACGCTTTCTTCCCCGGGGAGAGATTCACTGCCGGGGACACTCACTTTGATGATGATGAGGCGTGGACTTTCAGAGCACCAGGTGAGGAATCATTGCTTTTTTGACATTCAGTGGTGCTGACTTGGAATTTCGGACTTAAGTGGTGTAGAGATCTTTGCGGTGAATTATTATCATGAATAAAATGATAATAATTAAAATCCATCTTCCACTGCTTAAAGGATCTCAAATGCCCGATCGCGGTTTGAATAAGTAAAATGACTTCAGATTACTTCCTAGAAAAGTAACTTGTTACTGGGGCTGCAACGATTATTGTTATACCCACACACTGTCTGATTCTCTGGAATGTTCTTGTACTTTCCATTCCTCTAATCGGTTCCTGACTGAGGTCCGACTCTTGCTTGCTGCCATCACTGCGCACTGCCGCCTCCACGTCACCAAGCAGTGATGGATCCTGAGGCCGTCAAAAGTGTGTCTTCGTTTTGTTTGCGAAGATGATGCACCTTTAGGATGACTGAATCCCTTCGATAAAAGTGTTTTATATTTGATCTGTGGCGCCTGACACCCTCGAGCTAACAGCAAGCATGTTGGTCTTTTATCAACCACATCTCTTGAGGTTTAGAAAATCCTCATGTGCACCCTGCTTTATCTAAGGTTGGGTCACAGCTTGTCAAACTACATAATGCTGAAGCAAACGTTTTAAACAAAGAAATACAATAAACACTGAATTGAATAAATAAATAAATATACTGTAAGCATATAAACTGGAAACACCTCTGGTGAAAACACTGTGGTAGATGGATGAATGAAGAGGAAAGTGAGAAGAATGGAAAAAAATATTGACTAAAAAAACCTTGAAAATCAAGTACAAATTTGAAATATAGCATTGACATGATGAAGAAAGACTGACAGTATGTTTAGCCTATTATCTGTTAAAGTTAAGACTTAAACACAATTTAAGTCAGGGAATGCATAGGTTTTTTTTTAACACTTGAGTGACAGAGTTTGACAAAAGTGTAGAGCTGCAACTAGTGATAATTTCAGCAGTGGATAGTCACAGACTGCCTTCATGATTAGTCGACTTGGTTGACTAATGAACTTGTCCACTGTATTGACTAGCGGTTGCAGCGCTACAAAAGTGGATTCCTGCAGTCTATTTTTTTCCGCTAACAGTGTTACTGGCATGTATCGTATCCCGATTATAGCGCAACCAATTAATGTCATTGATGAACTGCAAAGTGAGATTTTTGTTCTGAACAAAATGTCTTCATGATCTAACTGTCATTAAGCCCATCTTTTCCCAGCGGCATCTATATTAAACGTGAGAACGATGATGTGTTTCTGTTCCACATTTTGTCGCTGCTCTTTCTTCATGTGCCAGCAACTATAATTAATATTTCATTTGTCAGAGCTGTGAATAAAAGAACAGGCTGAGGTGCTGCGGAGCAGAGATGTGAATGTCTCAGTGGGGAATATTCAGAAGGCTATTAGCTAAAACAATACACGACTGTAATAATTGCCTTGATGTCTGCGGCGACAAACGTTAATCAGTCATTATGACGGGAGTGTCACCAAGATGTGGAGGAGTTAATGAATGAAATTTACAAGTGTTTTAGAGGACTGCTGTTTTGCCGGATTACTAAAGTAATGCTCATGTGTGACTGGTTTATGTTCTTTTGTCATTGATTCAGGTTAAAACTTCTAGTTCTTAACTCAATATGAGGCCAAAAAAAAGTTATTTGACCATGTGTGCTGTGTGCGATGCCTCTGCATGTGCCACTACAAGCAGTCTATAAAGACACTTTGGTCGAAACGACAACTTGTGGAGAAAAAAAAAAAAAAAACAAAGCTCCTCACCTAGGTTGAGATGTAGAAACTTTTTTTTGACTTTTGCACAGATCCTTCCCCTATGACCTTAGCTCAGATAAGCTGAAGACATCGAATCAGCAGCGAAATGTTCTATATGCAGGTGTGAAACCTTCATTCTGAACAAAAACGCTGCATAGCGTTTTGGTTCATTTCAGCAGAGCTGTTTAATCCAGGGGTCTTGATTTAATAAAAGGTGGTGATCAGACAAACCATCGCGTTGCTCTTCATTCTGCAGCATTCCAGTCAAGTAGGCATCCACAGCTAAGTAGCTTAAAAGATCATTTTTATAGTGCTGCGCCCCTGCATAATTCAGCACACAATATATTCACAGAAATGGGTGAGGCAGATTACCCTTCCACTCAATTAATTTTTGACATGACAATAACTCCCTCTATCCACTCTGCCTCTGCAAGGTCAAAATAACAGCGTGATAAATTCAACGCTCTGCAGCTGCAGAAAAGTCATTTGCATTATTGCTAAACATGCATGTTATTTATTTTATTAAAAAATATT
Organism: Synchiropus splendidus; assembly: GCF_027744825.2. Taxonomy (NCBI): domain Eukaryota; kingdom Metazoa; phylum Chordata; class Actinopteri; order Syngnathiformes; family Callionymidae; genus Synchiropus; species Synchiropus splendidus. The sequence continues at coordinate 60,251,302 of NC_071334.1, read as the reverse complement.
CCGACTGGATGCCACAAGCTTGAAAAGGCATCTTCATTAGATCTGCCGGCAAGTTTGTTACACTTTTTCGTCTGATGTTTCCAGAAGCTTGGATGGAGTTCAGTAAACTAATAAATATTTAATTGCACGTTATTTTTCTTTTTTTTTTTTTTAACCCAACCATTTTATTCTTGGCTGAACTGCATTGAATTTAGGTTTGCCTCATCGTGACACCATCAAATTACCACTTGGCTTGTAGCCTGAAGTTAGAACTGCGTCATTGTTTTTAAATGTCCTTTAAAATAGTTTTTTTTTTTTTTCTCACTCGATCTTCCTCAGCTCCTGACTTTTGTGTTTCAGTCGACGCAGGGTGACAGTTTGTCCTTATAAATTGCAGAGTGTTCTCTTTGATCTTATAAAGGCTCTACAACTGGAATTACGGTGTCAACATGCACCGGTGGATTCTGATCTTGTGAATTCAACCGACCATCTTGCTGCAAATCAAGTGTATAGACCGTTTCAAGTATGATCTGGCAGCACAAAAATGCAATTTCTACATACAATGACTAGCGCCAGTTTTAACCATGGTTTAAATATTTGTCGATACACTGACTGAAGTTTTATTATCTGTGTGAATCGGTCTTGCAGCTGCTTCCGCCTCTCGCTGGATCCTGGCCTCCTCCTCACTGCTGATGTTGAATGATAGATGTTTCTAGAGTTGCCTTTGCAAGCATAAGCAGCACAGCATTGTGCACATTGTCATCTGTGATGACATTTTTTGGTGTTTCCCCACGGTCCTTCAGCATAAACAAATACACCTGGTATGGGGTTTTACCAGCAGCACCACCAAAAGCAAATATTCTTAAACAACGCATTGGTGCTTTCATGTCTTAGTGAACAGTGTTCCCAAACATTCTGTTTAAATAACATTTCATCATCTTGCTCTGTCTGTCTTCTATCAACTTCTTCCGCCTCTCCCTTGTTCAAGGGTCCTAGTCGTCTGACCATCTGGCCAAGATGACAGATCTCAGTTCCTCATGTCAAACGACAGAAAAACATGTCTATAATGTGCTTTGCAAGTATGTTATTGATTGGATTGATGACATTTCTCGCTGTTGGCTCACCGAGATCCTACCTTGTAAACAAATGCACAACTGTGGGGCGGGATTGGATATGAATATGAAGAAAAGCGGGTGAATACAAATGCTTTTTAATAAGACTGCAGCTGAGTAGTTGATCATGTGGATTATGAAGATCTGCCCTTGAAATACAACCACTTACATTTACAGCGGACAATGGAAGTCATCAGTGAATCTGAATAAACGTTGCAAGTGGAATTCAAATCACGACTCCTGTGCCGTAAACTGAACATACTACATTAATCATCAGGCTAGTTTTAACCTTCAGCATAGTCACATATTTTTGCCTGGGATTTTCCCCCTTATCTTTTTGCAGAGGCCAATCATTCTGAGAAATAATCTCTTGTTTTGACTTGGCGGAACACTTGTTTGGTCAACCTTAACATGAGGGAGGTAAATAGAATGACATATTTCCATCTCTGAGCTGACTTGAGTCACGGTGTGGAGTGGAAGCTTTCATCCTGCTTTCTCTTTACGCCAGCTGCTGTGACAGATTAGAGCTGGCATTTGCTTCCTGTATTTGACTTTTGTGAGGTTGACTGTATGTGTGCCATTGTCCTTTGTCTTTTGATGGAGCACCATGAAGCCACATCGCTTTCCGACAACCACCAAGCAATCCCAGCAAGCTGAACTTGACACACTAGAGCACTCGCGTTTAGAGAAAATCTAATCTCCAAACCCAAGGATTTGTCCTGCTTAGCAAAGCAACACAAGGAGTTTTGGTGAGGCTTTGCTTTTCCTTTTTTAGTTGAACATCCAGGGAAATGTGTGGTTGTAGCCCGCAGCCTCTTTAGGTGTCTTTCTGCACTCAGTCTCTGATTGGCAGCCCAAGGGCTCAAGCGGTATTACCACACTTATCTAGGAGCAGCACATGCCGACAGAACTCGCAGCCACTAATGCTGCCTCCCGTGCCATTTTACTTTCATCATACAGCGTTCACTTATGAATGGATAAACATGCGTACATGGATTTCCGTCAGATGTGCTTACTATGTCGAATTTGTTCCAGGGTTCTGGGACTTTAATGCTTATAAGGAAGCGGACATGCTTCCCCGGCATTATGGCAACTTAAATTTAAACAGTATCCGAATCCACTTATTCCCGTAGAAGGTCGGCACCTCGAAGTCTAAGACCGTGGTTATCAGTAGTGTTATCAACTGCCATCGGGTCGAGTTGTCCACTGGGGTTCTGGAGTCTCTTTAATCCTCCCTTTTTATTGACTCAATCTGGGAGTAAAAAAAACTTCTCTAAAAGGGGAAACAGCTGCATGTGTGCTGACTCCTGTGTGTCTCAAGATCATTGAGGCAATTGTGATATCATTGTTATCTATTTTTGTTTGTGTTTCTGTTTTTCAGATTCCCACGGGATGGATCTGTTTGCAGTTGCTGTCCATGAGTTTGGGCACGCTATCGGTTTGGTCCACACCTCCGCCATGGAATCCATCATGAGACCCTACTACCAGGGCCCAGTCGGAGACCCTCTGAAATATGATCTGCCCTATGAAGACAAAGTTCGCGTCTGGCAGCTTTACGGTGAGAGGAAGTCTCCCGTCCTTTGTGTTCCTCTTTGACTGGTACTGAAAGCGAAGTAGGTGGCCAGAGCAATTGATGAGCTGAGTGGAACGGAGGTGTTGATTAATGAATACCTGAACTGAGTTAATTGGACCTCTTTATAGCATATGACCTTATCACGCCGTTTGCCGGTCGGTAGCAAGAGTTTTCAGCAGCCAGAATAATGATCATTAAGGCAGAGAGCAGTGAAGAATAGTGAGAGACCTAACTTCACCGGATGAAGGGAGTGGACTGAAACATGGAAAATTTTGTGAGAAAGCTTGATGGAAACCTATTTCTGAAACCTAATTTAGATAGCTTGTGATAGTTGTATTGAAATGTTCATTAAATAAAATTCTTTTAATGGCTGATGCTAGTTTTTACAGCAATGCTTGTCCCATAAAATGAATGCATGAAATACAGTGGAAAAAGATCAATTCTGCTCCTATATTTTTGATGTTTAGTGAGATCTAACATGTATAAACTCTGCCTCAAATTGATTATACTGTTATTATACTGGGCATTCCTGTATATCGTATGTCTTCTTGTTGCTAGGCACAAACCCACATGTGAGTGGCTAAACTTTACTTCCGTAAAGTGGATTTTCAGAATTATTTACACCCCTAGAAAAACAAGTCATTTTTTGTTTTCGGTCATGATCTCAAGATGTTCCCATTGAATAAACTGTTTAGCAATGATCCAAAGGGAGTCTTTCCAGAGGAGTATAAATAGAGGGAAATGTTCTGGTGGTTCTCATTTTCTGATCATGATGGCCAAGAAGAAGGAGCTCAGTGAGAGTCTGCGTCAACATCTTGTGCAGGCTCACAGTAAAGGTGAAGCTTACCAGGCCATATCACAGCAGGATGACGTCCCTGTGTCAACAGTCCAGAGCATCATCAACAAGCACAAGAATTTCAACACAGCTAAAAACCTCAGTGGGCGTGGCAGGAAGAGTAAGGTGCCCCCACAGACTTGCCAGGAAAATCTGTTGCGCCGGCTCTGCCACAGTTTAAAAAAATCCTGACGGAAACTGGGAGCTGAAATTGCTGATTCTTAGAGTTTTGCATTTATTCTAAGATGATTCTCAGTCCTGCTGTACTTCTGACCTTACACTTATGATATGATGAGTCAAAATTGAGGAATTTAAAGTGATGAATCTAAATACAGAGCACACAAAAGTCTCTGAATGACTTCGGACTTGTTCATTCATCATGGTTTTGTTTTTCAGGCGTCCGGGACTCTGTGTCGCACACCACACTGCCGGGGAACCCCTCCCAGACAGCAGAGCCCCCGGTGCTGTTGGACTTACCAGAGAACAGATCAGCTGTCTTGTAAGAAAATGAGCTCATGTCATGTCTAAGACACAAACATGACATTTTTTTCTTTATTAAACCTTTTAGTTAGTTAGTTCTAGTCAATCTGATAAAGCTTCATGAAGCAGCAAGCTCATTTTCAGAGCTCAGTAGGTGGCGCTCTTGGATTAGAAATGATGTGAAGTGCCATTAAAATACTCCTTCAAAAGCCAAAAGATGACAGAAAATTGATTTTTTTTTTAAATACTGCAGTGCATATTGAGCACAGAGTGCTTCACACTGCATGTGGCCTTCCCATACAGTATCTTGTGTGAATCAGAGTGCGTTGAGTAAGCAACAAAAGGTGAAGAAATGTACATATATCATACAAAAAGAAACGTCTTTTGAAAGTTTCCCTTCTGCCTTTCAATCTTAAGTCTTTCTCAAAAGAAGAGCAACCAATAACATGCTATGAAGAAGTGCTTCCTGCCATCGTTCAACATTCATGCACAATAGCTGCACAGCTTCTGTATTCAAGTCAAAGCTTAATCACTCCGTTCAAGGGTCAGCGCTGCCGACCACTGAGCAGCAGTGATGTGTCACTGGAGCTGTTGAATAGATATCTTTGTTGATGTCATGAGGATTGCTCACAGTGGTGGCGCTGTGTCTAATAGCTTCATCATTACCATGCCGGCCACGTCGCCTGTTTAAATGAGCTTTTATCCCCATAGATAGACGCCCTGCGGGACCCTTGCCATGCCGATGCAATTGCATTGCCGCTGAATTAAACCAATCTTCTCAGTGGGAAACTGTGATTAAATCATCGTTCTGTGTGCACAAAGCTAATGACGTAATTGTGTAAAACTGTTTGCATGTCATTTAAGTGTCATGTTAAGTCTCATGGCTCATATCAAAGCATGATGTTCTTTACCTCTCTGTGTCCACACATAGTTTGGCCCTGGATGCCCCGGACCGATGCAGCAGCAACTTTGATGCTGTGGCACAAATTCGAGGGGAAGCCTTCTTTTTCAAAGGTACTTATTTCCAGACACAGAGGGTTTTTTTGTTTGTTTTTTTTTTTGAGATATGGTTGGACGACAGTTGGGCTGAGAGAGTGCAGAGATTGCTGGAGGTGAATACGGTGGAGATAAATCGTCACAATGTTTGGTGGGAAGTCTGGCTTGAAGTGAAGCGATAACTCCTGCATTCAAGTCATGGGTCGAGGTTTTGGCAATTCACCTACACATCATCACGCAGTCGGTCTTTCTTTTCATCCAGGTCTTATCACCTGATACCCAACTGTTTTTACAGTGGGGGTGTTTCTTATGCAATATTGAGAATACAATTTTACATCAAAACAGCTGTCTATTGCAGCGTTATGCTCTTACTATACTACTATTGTGCATGATGCTTCCTTTAAAGAAAGTTAAGGGTACGACACAACAAAAGCATTGACCCATTTTATGAGTACAGCTAGCCAACTGCAGTTCTCTGCTTGGTTCTCATTAACATGCACAGCACTCCCGGGTGCCTTCAGTGTCCCGGTCCGCCTCAACATCCCTCTGTCTAGCTTCTTCCAGCATCAAAATATTCCATAATGTTATTATACAATATCACCATACCCTTAAGTGAGCTGAACTATACAGCCACAGTAACCACAATCTAAATTGTTTGTGGTGTCGGTGAAAAGCGTGAGCACACAGTAGACACAGGTGATTAAACAGCAATTTCCGGACATGCAAAGGCGCAGAACACTCTCCAAGGATTATCATAATTTCGGACCATGACAGATTGTCAACACAGATGTTTTCCCTGGGGGAGAAAAGAAATAATGTTGAGATGAGAACTTACAGTTTGAAAGTGTTTCATAAATAATACTGAATTTCACTCTACATTAATACCATTTCGTCTTTGCTGTTTGGAATATTAAAACAAACATGTAGCAATAATCGCTCTTAAATGTTATTCATGCGTGATAATGGCCTTATTGTAGAATTTGAAGCTAACGTAGGTTAGGTGAAGCATTAACTGCAGTTTTTAAGAAAATACTTGAATTGAGCTGTTTGAATCCAGCTTTTAGAGGTACAAATGCTGTGCATTTTAAAGCTGTTTTTTACACTTCTGTTCTTGCAGGAAAGTATTTCTGGCGTCTAACCCGAGAAAAGCATCTGGTTTCTCTGCGTCCTGCTCAGATCCATCGTTTCTGGAGGGGCCTGCCCCCAAACCTGGACAGCGTGGATGCAGTTTACGAGAGGCCAGGGGACCATAAAATTGTCTTCTTTAAAGGTGACTGCTTGGAAGGTTTTTGGGGCAGCTATATGGCTTCATAATCATTTTTTTATGTTCACGCGGTGTCTAGTATCATTATTACCGCTATAGGATGATTTCTTTTTTCTTTTTCATTTCATGATTATTGTGCATTAATGTCCCTATATCCATTAGGTTTAAAGTACTGGGTTTTTAAAGACAATAACGTGGAGGAGGGCTACCCCCGTCCCATCAGTGACTTTGGATTACCCTTGGAAGGGGTGGATGCTGCCTTTGTTTGGCTGCACAACGACAAAACCTACTTCTTCAAGGACAACCAGTACTGGCGATATGACGACCACCTCAGACGAATGGACGCAGGATATCCGAAAGAGAGCGCTCTGTGGAAAGGGCTGCCACCACATCTAGACGATGCCATGAGGTGGTCTGATGGTGAGTCGACTGAAAAAGTTTGTTTCCACTTATTAAAAGTGCTGAAATGCTCTGTAGTGTACGGTTCAAAATCCAGTGACATTTCATATGACTCATTCACTGAAGTGTGTACGTCAAGATCTGGCGTACGTTTCTGAGAACCTTCCCAGTGTGCTGCCTTGAATAATTTAGAACAAGTGGATTTACCAGGGTTTTGAGAGAATGATAAGAAAAGTGAACTCATTTGATGACCAGCTGCTCTCTGAGCGAAAACACTCGCATGTTGATGCCAGGGGTCAGCTGAATATAGATAAAAGACTGATAAGAAGTCTGCAAAGGAGGAAAACTTGCAGCACTTTGAATCTTGAAGAACATGGCCTACAGCAGGAGGACACCACAATACAGCCAAAAACTGAGGCCAGTGTGAGGCCACTTTATGCCTGTCTCAACCTCTTAAATACAGACATTTCACATGCATTTGTTTGTGGCCACATGTAGACAGCCTTCAGTGTTGTATGTCGACACACAGCACCGCGGGCATCTATAGTTACTATTAACTGGTAAATTAACTGCTATATATACCAGAGGACATGTAACTCCAAGTTGTGATGAAAGCTCCCAATAGTCACCCATCGACCCACATTGGGGTTCAAGGCAAACGTCACTCCAGGAAACTTTTTACCCTTCTGAGACTCCTTTACGCCAACATGCAACACAGATAACCGAGGGCGTCAGTTTGTTTTGAGAAGTGGCGGACAGTGATTATAATGGGTTTTATTTTTGGTTTGGCTACTATAAAAGCAGCTTACGACACCTTTTAAGTTAAATATATTTCTTTTTTTTTAAGTCCTAAAGATATTTGTTTTTTGCCACCATTTCATATCTCTCTTTTGGGTCAAGTCCTGACCTACATTGGACACCACCGGATGGTGCGTTCAGGAGCTTTGGAATTTTCTATACTATACTATATACTATATATACATACTACTACTAATGACCAATGTTATGATATCTTTCTTAATTTGTATGTGGTGGGGACAAAGTGACCCTTGACCAAAAGTCCCCGTCTAAACTGACACTTTTGCAGACAGCAGACTTTGGTGTCAACATAGGATGCAAAAGTATGATCAAATGCAGTTGCTCTTTGATGCCTTAGACGTGAGAATATGTTGCCTTCAGTTGGACACTTTTGAAACGTACACAAGATGTTTTAATAGTCATTTGAATCACTACTGTCGCTGTGTGATCATGTTGGTATGAGGTAAATGCCTCAGGATTGAGTCTGGGCATGGTTGGAAAACACATGACGATGACATGCCGGGCTTATGCAGGATAGATGCTCGGAGACGGCAATGGTTTTAAAATTCCAGACATCAAGTTCACCACGATCAGGTCATTAAATGGGAGTCTGGAGTCGACAGCAGCCGTGACCTTTCTGTCTAAACACAAAGAAAGACGGTGTTGGTTGTTATAAACCCACACAGAAAACTTTTATCCAGAGCTCATTGCTGATGATTTATGCCGGTAAATATCAAATGACTGGATTTCAGATCGAATGACATGCATCCTGTTGAGTAGGTTTGTTTTGTACTATGGAAAAATCAATCTGTTTATTGGTTACCGTCAAATTATATGGCAGCATAGCAACACATCCATTTCTCCTGACATTTAGATGCAAACACAACTTGCCCGTTGTGGTCACACTTCACTTCGCTTGACATGGCGTGACTTATTTGCAACACATTGTGTTCAGCTGCTTTAATTCAGAACGCCATCTTTGCGCTAACGTTGTCTTCGGGCAAGTCATCGGTAACAGCTGCTCTTTATTACATACTAAATTGGCCATCGGGTTGATGGATCCCTGACAGAGAAGTCGATGACATGAGTGCTGCTTCTAAACAAGCTGCAGCGACTGGACAGCTTCAGTCAGTCAGTCAGTTACTTGCGCTCTTTCCAAAATACTGTCATATTATTTAGCGGCTCGAATACCAAGGATTCCATCCGTGGTCACTTGTGTGTTAACGTCAATGTTGCATTCAAAACAAGCCCATTAAACCATCATCAGGAATCAAGGTTTTTACTGATAGTGATTGTGTTGCGTTCCATATGCATGCTCCACAGAACACATCAATGCTGGGCAGGGAAGTGTTTTTTTGAAGAGTTCAGAAATCCGATTACTTTATGGACTAGTTTGTTTTCCTATGAAAAGCAACTGAATACTTTTATTTGCACTACTTCTTGTCCTGCCACCTACATCGACCACTGTGAGATAACTGTTGTAAAGCGGTAGGATTTAAGAACATGAGCGATGAAAAACTCTTATGTTGGTGTGAAAATTGTGTCTGACAGTGAAGAATAAACATTGTTGCTGCTTCTAGAAAATGGACATCAGCAGGTCATCACAAAAAATGAGGTTTGTATGAGGCTTGATTCATGCCTCGCATTCTCAGAAACCTTTAACCTATATTTGCTTGTAACCGCTATTTTCATGAGAACGGTGAATGAATTATTCAAATGTGTTTGTCTGACAAGTCTTTAATTTTGCCATGTTATTTATGTATGTAGGAAATGGCTAACCGCAGGCGAACACAGCACTACATTCAAAATCTTTATGTGAGGCTTTTTCCTGCTTCAACTTCGCAAACACACAACCTAAAAGAATAGGATTGTAAAATGCAACAGAAAGAGGAGGAGGGGGAACTAAGGGTAGATGAGATGCTCATCTTTAGCCTTGTAAAGTCATCCATCTTATGATGCGGGTGATTGTGTAATTTCAACCTCATACGTGTCTCACTGTTGCCTATAAAGCTCCACAAAAGTGTTTTGTTGAGGGCCATAACCAGAGGCTAAGATGTAATGTGGGTCTTTAACCCGCTATATATTTCGCTGAGGCCTTTAACTCCAGCTTCTTATCATTAGACTTCTGACCCAGAAGTTAATGTGCCATGAGCCTTTGCTAAGCATGCACGAACATTAGCAATCATAAATATAAATGTGCATGTGCCATGTCTGTCTCTGAGGCTTAAGGAATGAGAAAACCCGAGCAGGATTGATGCTTACATTAGTCTGACAAAAGTGGGCCAATGACCCCAACCTGGAATCAAATGTTGGCTCATGGAAAGAGTTCTTGTAATTGACCATTTGGGAATTTGAGGAAATTCAACATGAATTTATTTGACAAGGATGAAACAGTAGGTAAATTTAAAGCAATTGATAGTATAATGCTTTTCCATTTAAAAGGGGGAGACGTCACCAATTGTTTGATGAATTCCAGTATTGTGCTCAAAAGGTGCATTAAAATTCGGATGGAGTGCTGCAGACAAGGTCAGCTTTGAATCATCCTTTGTGCGATCATTGAATGGCACCAAACAGACTTAACAAGAACACAAACCAAAGAGAAATCTGCCAGTTGTTCTTCGTGCAGACTTCTACAGTATGCCATTCCCCCCTCAGTCTACCTTTGCATCACTCCTGCCTCAGGGCTTTCACCTCCTCTGCTTTTTCACCTGTCATCAGTGCGGGGGCTGACAGACACCGTCTCATCGACGGCAGAGTCTTTTGACAGGGCCCCACGCAAATTAGAGTCAGAGATTTCTGCAGTGATTTGTTTTGTTCAAGTTCGTGTTAATGGTGAGTTTAAATATTTTTCATCAAACCACACAAGTGCGATGAGCGTGATGAAAATTATGTGACAGGTCTGTTATAAAATGGAGTAAACAGCTTCAGATCACTACAATTGACTTAGCAGTGTATGGGCCCCCGACACTGGGCTGAGAGTTTTGCAGTGTAGGGAGAGCTTTCAACATGTGGTTAAGTGCGACTCCCATTGCTCCCTCATGGTCAGTGAAGGAGGCCTTTTCTGATAGATGCTAAAGGAGGTACGTGAAGGAGGTGCAGTGCCCTATTCTGTTTTTCATTTGACCTGGAGAAGGTATTCCACAGCTTTTGGATCGGGTGGACGCCCCTCAGGTACAGAAACACGACCATCTATGCTGGTGGCAAGAGAAGGCTCATTGCCATTGAGATGCCAGAGCTGACAGTTTGTCAGCGGCTCTGCTATGCTTACAATTTGCTGGTGGATAAGGTTTGCGATTTGTGGATCTCTGGATCATTGATGTATCTTTCATGTTGATGGAATAGAGCTCCAATTAAAAGAGGACGCTTTCTGTTCTTATGGGCTACTTGTTGAGCCAAGTTCAATTTACCTTTTCCACTAGCTTCCTGCTCTCATCTACAGAAAGGTGCTTTCGTCTGTGACATAAATGAATGATTTAAGGTGATTGAAAAGAGGAGGGCTTCAATGTCAAGTAGGAAAGGTCTTCTATAGCAATACTCTACATGGTAAACGCCCTTTTTGGGGCAGGACCAGCCACCCCTCCACCTCTATCAACTCCCAATAGATCTGTTGCCATCCGCCAGTCCTCATGTCCATTGCGTTATATTGAGCTGTCCTGGACATTCTGCTTTTGCAGGAGGCTCTGGGACAGCCTCCCAGTAAACACTGCAAGGATTACCTCTCACAATTGTGCTGGAGGAGGTTTCTGAAGAGAGAGAAGTCGTCTTTACTTCGGCCTGACCGCAAAATGAATGGGTGGCTGTTGAGACAGTTCTCTCAAAACTGTTTGGTGGCGGTGTGCATCAGGGTTTTTATGGTTTTAACCAGGCGTGAAACATTTCCTCGAAGCACTGTCTGTATTCAGGGAAATCTCCTCTCAATGAAGCCAGTGTTTTGTGGCTAATCCGCTACTTACTTCTAATAGCATTTGTGCCCACACTACTTCACTGGCAATCTGAGGACCCACTTACTTAACTTTTGTTTAAATGCTTTACAGTTGCTTTTTACCTAGAGATTATTTAGCACCAATGGGATGTAGAATATGATGAAAAATTAATGTTTTTAAAAATGTTTTTAGTGTAACCCATTTTAGAGTGTAGAATTTAAGTTGAGGGGTTGAATAAATCATCCAGGTTTCATGTTAGTTTTACTTATTTGTGTCTACACTACATCAACACTGATTTTAAAAAGAACTATACCCATTTCAGTTTGATGACTTGTGTGAATGGATTGTTCTTGTTCATACTCTAGGTCTTCTCCAAAGTCCTAGATCTAGAAGCGTTGATCTCTTGTTTCCCTAAAGTGGGGAATTTCACTCATCAGAGATAAAGGCATGTGGTCAAGACATGGAAAACATACGTGTCGCAGCACATTGTGGGAGTAATGACATGGTAAGGATCTTGTTCAGGCTGCATTTTAAGTCCACACGTGTAACCCTTGACTGCTGAATCCCTTTGAACTTTCTCATATCCTTGACACTTCAAATTGAATTCATAACATCGCTCAGATTAACGGTGGTGTGTGAGCCAGAATGTGATCAGAATGAGGTCAGAATTGAGAATTAGCTACTTCTGTTGCTTGTCTACAGGAGGCTGCTTAACATAACCAAGGCTTTAGATCACAATTTTGGAAATCTGTTCAGTCATTCGGGGGAAGCAGAGCAGCAAACAGGTCTCTGTCTTCGCTCTATTTCCATGAAAATACACAAATGAGATTGACCTCATGCTTTTTGGACCAGAGTTGTTCTAATGATTTGCTCTGGGCTTCAGGAGGTTCCACTAATTAGAAACATTAGACCAGAACCCACACAGGACCTGAACTACTTCAGGTTGTGTTTGTTATAGCAACACTATCCTAAAATAACCGCTGTGCCTGTTTTCATCGTCTTTGGAGAATGTTGGTGTTCAGAAGAAGCATCATGAGCGGTAACTAATAAATGATACGATTAAGAAGGTTCCTTATCAAGTAAAAGCGTGATGCGCCTGAATCCATACGTCTGCTGAGGATGAACTCGGTCCGTTCTGTGTCCCGATGCTAGTTATTTTCCATCTTCGTTTCATCATCACTGTCACTAATGCTGGTCACTGTGACTGAAGGTGAGGCGTCTACCTTCACACCAGAGTCGCACTCTTGGACAGCTACTTAGCTGAAATGTATGTATGGCTTTATGAGTCTTTAATATTGTGGAGGATATTGAATGTGCTTTTGAAGATCATATGCATAATTTAGCCCGATTCAAGTATCTAATTATGGTGCTGGATAGAAGCAAAGCCAAACCATAAACCATTTGGAAATCAGTCTGAGAAAGGGTTAAACTGATGACACTGACTTAAGTTGCATCTGTGTGATGAAAGAAAATAAGAGGAATGTTTGAAAAGGAAACATCCACATGAAAAATAGCACTGTCAAAAGTTAAAAATAAATAAATAAAAGCAGAGTTGGTGCTGATCTTTCAAGATTTATTATATCCAGTGTTGCTGCAGTTGCTTTGAAAAAGTAAACAAAACTGATGTGTTCATGACGGATGACTGAGTAGAAGAAAGTCAATATAAATATTTAGTTGCCAGAAAATGACCAAAAAAATAACGCACAGTGACTTGGATAAAGTAACTTGAATCTGAATAATAATAGTGATGTCAGATTCCTTGTTTAGTGCTTACTAAGTAATTATGCTTATTTGCAAAATAAATAAACGAATATGTTCCTGTTGCTGTTTTTCCAACCAGCTACCAATACTAACTAACTTGTTGAGTTTGTCCTTGAGGAGTGCTGACTGCTTCCTGTTTGCAATGAAATGAGAAGAACAGTTGCAGGGTTGGTGAGGTATTTGCATAGCAGCTGTCCTTTGCAAAGCATGCTGGTGCTATTCTGGTTCTATACTGTTGACATTGAGAGCGTCTTGTTAAGGGTCTTTCGTATTGTGCTTGTTGCCTCTGTCACGTCCAATGAACTGCCCATTTGCACATGTGCGGTGGCATGTGACGGTAAGCTGCCCAAAATCTGTTGTGGGAACAACTTGGGATGCACAGAAATGGAAAAACGGAAACGGAAAGAACTATGCCAATTACTACTACCATTGTATTGACAGTTCTGACCAAAAATAAATAACCTAAAAACGCTGACTCAACAATGCGCAATGTAAAACTAAATGAAAGTCAAAAACAACGTCATGTTGTCCAACCTTCACTCATGAATGATGTACGGGCTTCTAGCAGACTGGGCAAAGGCTGTACAACGAGGGAGTTTTTCTGCGCTCCTCCGTCTTGCAGCTTCTCAGCATGCATGCTTTATTTCTATCTAAATGTGAGCATTATAACATGGATCGATTGCAGACACGATGACATTCAGTGGATCCAAATAGGTCTCACTTCACGCCTGGGACCACTGCAATTAAAGGAATAGGAATCTGCTACAGATGCATCAGAGGTGCAGGTCTCCACAGCTAGCGGATCGAAGGGGGCGAGAAGACGGATGTTTTTTAAGTGATGTGACTGTCGCGGGAGCTCGCGATCACTGAAGCGAAGACCCACTTTTGCGCACAGGATTTCCACCACGTAATAAGTGCGGCATAGAGAAACGATGCTTTACACATCGTGCATACCGCTGTTCATCGGTCTTTCTCAGAAAAACAACTCCTGATGCATCTCTGTTGCCGTCTGTCAGTTGGTCTGGTAAACTCAAAAGTCTCATGGCTCAAGTCAAGTTTTGTTTGTTCTTGAACAACACACTGCAGATTGCCAAAAAAAAGACTCATGCTGAAAATCAATAGACAATTAAAGTCGACAATTATGTTTGTGCATTCTGTCGGAAACTCGCACATACACCAAAGAAAAACATACATACTCCACACGGCATGGACATGGAAAAAGATCCAGCTGCATTGATGGAAAAGACTTGTGTTCCTTTAGCTGGACAAAGCTTCTTTCTGCTAATGCTGTTTACCTGTTGGCTGTTTCAGGACTGGTGTTGTGCTCGAGCTTCTGCCAGCTGTACAAGTCTCGCCCCAGGCCCTTTGATGCCTTTACAAATAATGTCAACCTGCAAAAACCAGAAGTGACATTCCCAACAAATCCTCCCAAATCTATGGAAATGCACATATCTATATGTACACAGGCACCTATTCACATAGCATCAGACCTTTGGGCTGGGGACTCGGGCGGCACATCAAAGCTTTGTACATCAGCCTTTCGGAAGCATCCCACAGGCAGCGGATGAAGAGGGAACTGGAGGGGAGAGAGAAGATACAGATGATGAAAGGAGAGAGCAGAAAAATGAGAACAACACTCGAGGCAGAAAGTTACAGGAACTAACATGCAAACATTCACCATGTTTACACAAGTGATTTAAGGAAGTGTTTTGCATCCCTCAGATAAAAAATAGTCTCCATTTTTATACTATAAATGTGTTTTTGGTTTTTTTTTTTCCGCAAAATTTTGATTTATACCCCTTTTAATCATCGGTTTTTACTGAATAATAGTGAAATAAATGTTAAATGATAAATTCACTGGTTGAAAATCAGTTGATGTTCCAAATTTTGGCACGGATGAACAAAAACAACAAATTCTGATTCATTCAGGATCTGATTTAGTACTTAAAACAGTTCTGTTTTGTTTTCCGTTGATTCTTTAATTGTTCGTTTTTCCATTCATTTTCATTCTGTTAATTTTGCTTAATCAAGATGGTTCACTGTCCTTGGGAGCATTATTAGCTTAAGCTTTGAAGAGCTGTTTCGACAGCAAACGTCACAGGATAGAAGTAAAAATGCCATTGTGCTTAACAGCCCACCTGGTACTAACTAGTCACTAGATATTAAGTTGGACCCTCCTACTCCGTTGTCTGTACCTCGTGAGATGTACTGAAACTTTTTCACTTTTTTTCAATCTATTACAGTGATGTAAATATTTGCGTGTTGATTCCGAATGAATGACTGAATTGAAAGCCCTGTAGCAACCTGCACAAATTAGGGCAGAGACTTATGAGAGAGCCATTTTGATTTATTGACTATTGACGAAAAATAATCGATCCAAATAACACAGAGTGCACCACATTACACTATGTGATCAAAACAACCATGACGAAGGAGACCAAATGAGATTGCGCTGAGTGAAGGACATTTATAAAAACTTTGGGGTAGAAGCCCAAAATATCTTCTGTGGACATTGATCATTGTGATGTCAAATTTTATTTTATTTTTTAATGTGATTATAAAACTTCTGATGATTCTATTTGAGTTTGTTTCAATCCTCATTGTTAGACAACTATGCATTTCGTAGCACCCCAATTAACATTTTCTGGCTAAGCCATGGTCATTGCAGGTTGGCTCAAGTCTCCTGTGGGTGAAAGGTTGGAGGAACCCAGGCCTGATGGACACACATCTGCACACCACGAACAGACACACACACTCACCTTTTGACAAGTTTACAATTGTTTTTATGTATTTTATTTATTATTTTATGTCTAGTGGAGAACAACTGTGACCACATGATAACATGAAGAATGTACAAATGAGTTGCAGAAAAGACCCTAAAACACCAGGTGAAGTCAAACCTGGGACCAGAGAAAAACACATTTGATAGTTTAAATTTTGTTTCAGTCACCATATCTTATTTGTTTCAAAAGGCGGCATCTTTGTGGATTCCAAAAGAATAGCCCTGTTTTTTTCCCTGTTGTAAGCGATGTGCTCTACTTTGGTTGGCTGTGAGGCATTTCTTTGCCTTCTGCACGGATCCTTATCTTGCCTGATATATTTCCCTTGTCTCTTTCTGAAGGCTCATCCTATTTCTTCAAGGGGAAGGAGTACTGGCGGGTGCCGAGCAGCGACATGGAGGCAGAGGCTGGATTCCCCCAAATGATCGCCAAAGACTGGCTTCTGTGTGCTGAGATGCAGTCTGACTCTCCAAACGCAGAGCCCAAAAGCACGGAGACGCGTGTGAAGGTGCACCAGCACCCTGACCACGCGGAGAATGGCTTCGAGGTGTGTTCCTGCACCTCTGACTCTGCCTCACCTCTGGGTGTCCAACTTTCTCCGTCTCCCCTCTGGCTGTTGTTGCCACTCTGGACACTCTTGCTCGCCGTCCGCTCTGAACTGCGATGATGCCAAACGTGGAAGCGAGTTGAGAAAACAAGAGGGCTGACAAACAGTTCCACATCGAAGGTGGAATATTTTGTTTCATGACTTGTTTCGTATCGCAAAATGCCCTATTATTTATTCAACGCCCCGTCTGGTTGTCGTCTGCAGGCCCTGCAGCATCACTCCTAAAGATGACCTGCATAATTATGTTACGTTACAACCCAGTGATTTATCTTCACCACTCAGTGCGGGCTACACAGCATGGGTATGACTGATCGGTGCATCCCAGTTAAAGTGATGAGAAGCGCTCTTGTCATAAGCAGGTGGTTTTAAAGTCGTTGCATTTATCAGTAATAGTCAGAACACACAATTATTCAAGGTCATCACTGTACTGAAACAAAAACCAACTGGCTGCAGGAGAAATTAGCAACATTGTTTTAAATTGGTTCCTCTACCACTTGTTATGTTGTGTTTCTTTTTCAGAAGCTCTCATTTTTGATCAGCTCCTTAAGAGCCCAGGAAATCTATATGAACCAACTGCTGGTCATGAGTCTTGGCTGCCCAACATTCCAAGGGCAACTTTGCCATCTTGTGTTGTGGGGCGGCTGTACAGCACCACGTTAGTGCTCGAGCCCTAAGAGGCCATAAACAGAAGGCCACGCAGGATCAACATTAGTTACATGTTGCAGAGTTTCAGCTGTTGTAGGATGTTACGGGACTGGATCAGGCCTGGACTTTGACATGCGTTACCAAAGCATTGCGTTACTCATCTGCACCCTGGGAACATTTCAGAGCCGAGCTTCTTTGCTGCCGCTGAACTACTGAATACACAAACATAAGACTAGCATTCATACGGACATTCTTACTGCAAAAGAAACTCTAGTTATTTTTCCAAAATATTTCACCGCCTGAAATCCTGCTATTGGAATAAAGTTTGTTCGGTATTTAGTGATTGGCACGTCAGCCTTTCAGAAGCATCCCACCGGCAGCCGAGGGGAGAGAGAAGATAAGAGCTTGGTCTGGTACACCTTCCTTCACGCAAGGATGGAAACCTCATTTGAAAACCAGTAACCAGGTTTTTTTTTGACTGGTCCAATGTTCTATTGCGAAAGTGGACTGGATGCACTTTGCCTCTCATCGACTGACTTCCAGCCAGAACGACACGCTTTAGCAATGATCGACAGGGTTTCCACGCTGCAAAAATGAAACATATTAAGGGACGCAGTGCTTCAGGACCATTTTGGGGTGCTTCAAATTGGAGCGTGGCATGTTGGGTGGGCACAGTCATTCACCCGAGTTGAGGCAATGAATCTCAATGCTTTGGTAACACAACGCAAACCCACAATGTGCAACTGAGAGGTGAGGAGAAATGCTCCACACCATTTTGGGGGTCTTCATGATGATTCTTTCCACAGTCCTTATCAGACGCCACACAAATCAAACACGCGTGTAGGACCTCAAATGCGGGTTCCAAAAACTTAAAACTCCTGATTCATATTTGTAGTATTTTTGGAATGAAAGGACACAGGCTGAGGGTAATTAATAATTGTGTTTTTCATGTTCACGTATTACTTGTCATGCGATCGTGAAATGCGAAATCACATTCAAGGATCCTAAATGGAGAAACCTGTCTGCAACGGCGAAGCAGAATAAACCCTAACAGGTTTTGGTAAACATTTGTATGCACCAAAGAGAAAACAGAGAATATTTTTTGACTCACCCTGACAGAAAATGACGTGTCACAGATGAAGTCTGGGTGAAGAGTGAATGTGTTGGGTGCAGAGGCTGCAGCTTGGCAGGTGAGTGACACGCTGACACGTATCAGAAGACAGGTGAATTCTCCCCCCGGGGGGGGGGTGTAGATAGTTATGTCTACAGATGACTGACCTCCCAGTATGTCAACAGGACGACATATGAATGCGAGCGGGGATCGTGACAGGCGGATGAATCATATCCGTCACTGTCAGCAGATGACAAAACCCGAGGGATGGATGAAAAGCAGAGTGATTTACAGTAGTTATTCAAAATGGTAACACCACAGCCATTTGTGTTTTCAGTGCTTGAAGTTGCTTTTAACAGCCACTCATTCTTAAAAGCATTCCGAAAATAAGCTGTGTGCTTTGTTGTGTTTTTTGCAAAAGGATATGGTTCAGATGTTTTTTCAGACAAGTCTGCACTGCATTTTCCCCTCGTGAACAGATGAGATGAATGTTAATTTGAGCCCACTTCAGTAGCACCACAGTACCAGAGATATACTTGCTTATATTTAGAAGCTGCAGCCATTTGCAGTTCAACGTATACAGCTAAAAGGTGAAAAACTCTGGCTGTGTTATTAGAAAAAGATGGCCAAACCAATGGATTAACCAGGACTTTCGTGATCAACTTTACTCTTGAGCCACTCACCCTTTTTCAAATGTGAAGAGTTGGTGGTTTATCCAACTAGAGCTGGACAAGACAGAAAATGACTTGCTTTTGAACAGAAACCTGTGAAATACATATGCAGTAATTGAGGCAAGAGACATAATTCAATTTGGTTTCCACATTTATATTAATGTTGCAGTTTGATCCTATTTGAGGTCCCCTGTTCTCTATTTGCTAAAAGAAATTTGTTTTCTGCTCATAAGCAGCAGCGTCATTTGTTTAGGAGCTTGTCATCAGTGAAAGTAAACTTGAATGGCTTGTTATTCTTCGCTACATTCACCGGTGTTTTTGGCAATTATTCGTGGGCGCTTGAGCTTTATTAGACTTTCATGCTTTAAAATTCTCTCTTAAGTGGATGTAGAGGACCTTTTTTAAGACCTCATATCCCTTATGTGGTTGTGTTCTTCACACGGCTCCTCTTCAACTTCTTTCACGAGCTAAACACTCATCAATTCGAGCGGCTTCTGGTCGTGAAATTAAAGTGGTCTGTGCTCTTCTCATGTCAGATGTTCTCTGATGTCATTATGTTTCTTGCTTATCATGCATTTATGAGTCATCAAATGGTGATATCAGGAATTATCATCCACAGGACTGTAACAATCATGATTCTGCTCACTTCTCAATTTAAAGACAAATATGCATCTGATAATCTCCTTCCATAGTCTACGTCTGGTTTCATATACCTGAGCATATATTCAGCTGTACTTTCAGTTTTATTTGGGTTGAGGTGACCTGTTGTTTCAAGTGGACTGTGTTTTCTTATGTAAGATATTTTTGTAAAAAAATCAATAAATGAATAAAAGACTTTATCACAGGAACCTCAGCGCGAAATGATTTTGAATACAAAACTCTAACAGGAAATGTGGAATTTATTGGTTGTCATTTTAAGAGCATTGAAGCTAAAATGACAGCTTGCAGACACCAACTTATTGATGCATGTACATGAAGATGTTCTTTCTCTCTCGCAGGGTGACAGGCATAAATTGAGTGACGAAAGAGAACAAGAAGCGGTGAATAGGTGGCTGCTGCTAACATTTATTTTTTACTGTTAAATCAGCCATAGACCCTTCAAGATGAAGACATCTGGAGATCAAGCCCTTCAAACTGTCCTACATTGTCCTGTAATAATGTACAAATATATTTAAAAACCTGACAAGACAATTTTTGAAGTGTGAGAACAAAAGGTTATTCGCAGACCGTCTGGTTTGACAGGTAGTCCTGCAGAGTTTTGACATGAAATGGAAAAAACGAATCCTTTCAATCCAAGTCCACATGACTTGGTGCAGCTGTCCATTGAAATCATGTCTGCATGCACCATGGTGATGCTTTAATACAATTTCCAACTATACTGTCGTATTTGGACTTGATTTGAAACTCCATTGTAGTTCGCTGGCTGTGAATAGATTTTGGGGCTGACTTTTGACCTTTGGCGGTTCCTCAGATCCTTTGCTAGTTAGCGGTCTATTCAGTAGGTTAACATTTATTCAAATCCGTCTCATCTCATCTCAAGCAAAGCACTATATCCAGCTTTTGGAGAGCGTAATTTCCCAAGGCCAAGCAACAGATTACTGAACAAGCTGTTTGCCCAACACATCCGTAATACGCTTTTTAAGCCCCTTAAAAAGCGTATTACGGATGTAGACTGAACAAGGAGGACATTGTCTGTGCGTCTTTGAGGTCTACTTGTGAGACGATTGTAGAGATATTACTGATCAATGATGGCATCGACCAGCACTTAAATCGTATTACACGGAAACAAATTCACTCTTCTTTGATCAATAAATGTACGCATTCAAATTCCCTGGAGATTCTGACCATTTTCTTGTGAATTGAACATTGTTATCAACCGTTTTTTTTTTGTTTTTTCTTCTCCCAGTGCCTTGTCTTGTGAGAGTTTGACTGGATTAAGAGCTTCTATACTGTAAGATTTTCTCCTCCTGAGACACGTGAACAATGTCAATTAGCGGTTACCTGAATTGAATGCCACCAAGTGACTCGAGCTCCAGCAAAGGCATGGGGATTATTAATTCATTAATAGAGACACCGTTGCTAATGTAAGCATCAGTAGCAATCCACTTGATTCCCACCACCGTGCCCTGCACATTGATATGTGGTCTGTTGTGTATACTGTATATGGGCTGGTTGGCGTGGGGTTAGCGTTGATTTATTTTATTTTTTTATGCCGTTTATTTCAGAGAGCAGAACATTTTTTTAATGTTGTTGAAATGCAGGAGAGACAAAAATCCACCATGCACCGAAACTCTCATTCAGAGGCAGTGTATTATATATATATATATATAATTATTAAAAACAACAACAATGATCTTAGTTATGCATTCCCCAATGGGAGTGCTCTATTATTATTATTATTATTATTCATCTTTAATGAAAATAAATCCACTCATATTCTTATTATATTCATTGTCTATTTGTACTTTTTTTTTTTCTTGAAACTCCTCTCTCAATTATATGCATGTCTGTGATCATGTTCATAAAACTATTATACTACTATATAAAAATCATCAAATGCTATCAATCTCGATCTCTTTATAATCCATTTATTGATTATGAAATCTATAAGCTATAGAGGGAAATATCAGTTGTTGGTAAGCAAGGGAAAACAATAACATGGCCTATTTGCTGCTGCTAAAAAGCACTCTAGCGATGGATGCTACTACTCCCATCATGCACTGCAACACTGCAAATTTGAAGCTTACTTGCGTACCTGATTAATAAAAGTTTCAGAACGGATAAACAGTGACGCAGGAAGACATGTTCAGGTTGCTATAACGTTGCACTCTTCTGCTTGCTTGCAATTGCACGGTCAGTAATGAATCCACGGGTCGCTCTTGTTTTCCATCCTCCGTGAATTCGAGGCTGACATGCAGGCAGCAATGTAACAACAGTGTTTTTTTAATATTCCACCTGGTTGACTGAAGAGGATTCAGCACCCTTTCACTTTCAGGTCACTCCACACACTGAGCTGGGTGTGAACCTGTTTGTCCACAAAAGTAATATCCTGACAACTTGACAAAGTGACCGCACTGGACAGGCAGCTTCGAACTAAGGGACCTCAGAACATTTGTGTTGTAAAATACAGCAGCATCACACCATTGCTGCAAAAGAAAAAGCCATTACAGGCCATCATAGGTGAGTGACACAGGGTTCCCAGCCACCAGTCTGACACTGTAAAATTGACCAAAAAAATCTGTAGCTTTCAAAATGTAATATTCTTGTCATTTGACATTTAACCATTAAATTTTGCTCTAGCTGCCTTTTTCACACCACACTTCTATACACTTCTTTTCCGCCCAAAAATGCTCAATGCACAGGTAAATTCAGTCAGTCTCTCTAGAAACCTTGTAACTTCATCTTTTGTGTAAACAGACTGTCTTCCTTCATCCTTGCTATTATTTATTGTTTATGTGAAGTCTCATCTGTGTAAACCACATGTTTAAAATGGTAGATCTTCCCGACCTTTAAAGCTGCCGCCTAAAGGTTTACGGGAAAATGTAAAATAAAAGGAATCCATGGTAGCTGCGACTCTTCTCTGCCACAGTGTTGTTTTATTCCATGGCATTTCTTTATCTGCTTGGAAAATGCACATTACACTACAATATAAGTCAGCAGGATGTTCAACCAAAATTAACTTGTCACATCACAGTGGTTTGAACGACGAATTGAACACAGAAAAAAAACAACTGTAACCCTGTCTTTTGAAGACAACATTATTATTTACATTTTCTCATAAATAATCGAGTGAACACACACAGAACACACAGAACACAAAGACAAAACTCCCATAATTGTGCATACTCTCTTTTGATTTCTTGCAACCCAAAATTATTCCGAGCAGATGCCAAAACAATGACTGCGCAGCTTGTTTGGTGCGGAGCGTATCCCGAGCGTAACTTATTATTATCCGCAGAACAGACGGTGATGGTAATTTAGCGCAAAACAGGACGTCATCCTCCATGAAACAAGAGCAAACACCAGGTTTATGTTACACGGCATTCCTAGACGGCGTGTTCTAATCTAATCTCAGTCTATTCTTTTACAGCAGCATTGGCATCAATGTACATTTTTATCCTAACATACCTGGCCAGGGTGCTGGGACAGGCTCCAGCACCTCCCACCGCCCTGAACAGGACGAAGCACTGGTTAACTGGAGATGTATGCACGTATAGTCATACATCATCTGTGTACAAACTAGTTTTGACTGGTCACTACAAGAGAAATTGTTTCTTTTTGTCATGTTTGTATGACAAACTCGGGGTTGGATACTGGTGACCACTTGCCTAAAGGCTAGAGGGTCCATTTGGTCGCACCAGAGATGGGACGAGTGTTGCATGGATTTGCCTGGAATGATGTGGTCCTCATGAGTTCACAGCAAAAATTGCAAAAGAAATTGTACTTTTTTTTCATCATTAATTACTACTGATATTCTAAATACAACTCATTTTAGGTCTTTATTTTCTTTTCCATCTTCCTTTTGCTCTTACATTTACATTCTTTTAAATGCCAATGGTCGCTTTAACAGTATGTCCCTCAAAATGGAGTGATCAAAGATAATAAAAAATACTTTGTAATAAAGTGTCTTAATATCATACTTCCACATGATTCTGTTCCAAAGATATTCCATTATCTGTATTTTATATTGAGACTATTTAAATAAAATGCATACTTTAGACACATCATGAGTTGGCATCACTACACTTTTCTCATGTTTTTCCATATGTTTGCAATGTTTAAGGAACAGATATTTACGTTTAAGTTTCTTTTTCATCCATCTGTCGATGACCCATCACCACTGTCACTGCATATAATGTGGTCATAATTGCTCAGCCCTGTTACCCTGTGTTACACATTATGGTGAAGAAGACTGACTCCAAAGGAGAGGGGACACAAGACTGATGGGAGGTGGCGCAACAGTACCATATAAAGCTTACCTTTTTCTGCGCAACACAAGCAGGCTCATGCGCTTATCTTATCGATGCTTGTCTCTTATTACCAACATGCAATAACAGCATTTTGTCATAGTGTTGTTTGTGGTGATGTTTGAATTACAAGGCTCTTCTGTGTTTTTTTTCTCTACTATAACTGCTCCAAAATGATCAATGTCACTCACCGAATCTGATATAAACAATGATTAAGCTGTGACTGCACATGAATGAAAAATGCGTAAATGTAATTCCTGCAAAATGGGTTGTTTCGTGGCTGGAGTTAGTTCCCAGTCACCCACTCGTAGAAGAGATTTGAGCATGTAATTCATTTAAGAAAAAAATACCAAATCACTTTTTAAGGGCATCAAATACGGCATATATATATATATATATGGAATAATGATTATTATCATTTATGGCCACTATTTTTCATCCAAAATTGCCATATCGGAATCAAATATCTGAATAGTAAAGTAATGTGAGCAGTTAATGTATGTTGAATTGAGGATCCTTCAGATCCAGCCTGGCAGGATGAAACCTCCCTTGCATCTGGAGCTCCTCACTTGAAATAGTGAGTATCGAGTTTCCCTCAGTCTCTCAGTGTAATTATCTGCCATGACCTATTGGCAAAGATCACACACTGGAGGGGAACACCAGCCTATGCAGACAAAACTATTATGCTGATCAAGTCCTAAAAGTTCATATCAGCAAAGAGATGGAACTGAAAGAGTACTGACCTTCATAGACTGATTCATATCCATCCATCTTCGGCAGAGAAGTTGGCACCAATTCAGCGGCGCAAGATGATCATTAATGTGGTGGAAAATGTTGGGAACACTGCCTCCATGTCTTGTGTTTAAGTGGAGCTGGTGCAGAAGCTTCTGAACTTTAACAGTGAGTGATGGGGACGTTGAACGACAGGATACAGTTTTCTTTGATGAGATTTTATGTCATGATAGTTGCTCAATGAATTCATCATATTGGACCCATCAGATGATTCAAAATACAAAGGAGTTTTTATGCTACCTACAGCAGGTGTTGTCACTGTAGCAATTATACATTTTAAATCTTGCTGAAATCTGCATCACAATCGGATGTGGAAGCCAGTTTTGTTCATATTGTTCATATTCATATTGCAATTCATATTGGAGGATGGGGATGAAGAAAATGGTTGTGACTAGGGAGGATGATTCAAGACAGGTTACGATCCAAAGAAGAAGTCTCAACTCTTCAAACTCTCTTTAAGGCTCACTGTTGTGTAAATGGAACATCAGGCACAAAAGACCACAAATGTTTTTCCAAAAATATTGGGAGTATTCATTATGGCAGGGAGGTCGATGCAACTGCCACTTCTTTTTGTGATCTTTTCCTCTGCTTGGTGCCAACCCAAACATTCACTGATGATGTTCAGGCCTCGAGACGTCTATTTGGCCAGTAAGAGGAAATCTATTTTATTTCATAAACCACCCATCGTCTTGCTATGAAGACTCTTCAGTTTGTGAAATATGTTCCTTGAAACATTTATTGAAGATTCAAATCAGAACAACGGTACAAGTGTTCTCTATTATCATGTGCTGAACTGCACTGTGCGCCACTTTAGATTCTCCCAACTACGGTGGCCTCAGGATGTCAAAGGCAACTCTCACTGCATCTATCGAAAATAAGTTGTGTCAAGAACGATCGGCGGAGATGCTGTGCTCAAATGGCATAGTAGTAGTTGGTGATGTACAACCAAATGTTTTTTTTAGGCTACAATCTATATTTCAGTCTAACACACTACAGTACTAATCCTCCCTGCACCCTTAGCTGGAATTAAAGAAATGCATCACCTTGAGCTCGATATTCTTTTGACAAGAAATGAATATATATATATATATATATATAAACAATACAAGGGCCCAGGCGTCTGGATCTGTGTCTGTCTCTCCCCATTCTTCTTCTTTCTCTTTCGGCTTCTCCCTTCTGGGGTCGCCACAGCGGATCATCTTCCTCCATCTCACCCTGTCCTCTGCTTCCTCTCCTCTCTGTCTCTCCCCCAAACATGGAAAATATGAAGGTGAGCACTTGCCCCTGTGTTCCATGTGCAATCTTTAACATTTAGCATGTGCAAACATCAGAAAAATGAGGTATGTATATCTCCGTGTAATCTCAGGGAGAAAGCACTGAAGGGACAGCAGATTGCCTAGAGACGTATGACTAGGCTGGGATTCACATCAGAAGAGGGGGTTCAGCGCAACAGCAGGAGGGTCACCTAGTATCACATCAGCAGAATGGACATGAAGACCAGGTCAATATCGTTCTTATAAAGTTCTTCAACGTGAGTTCCAGATTCTGGCAGACTGTATTCTTCCACAGAGAGCAACAAGTTTAGCAAGCTGGTAAAGGAGGCTGGCTCCATCACTGGAATGTAACAGGAAGGAAATGATGGAGGAGAGGATGAGGGCCAACATAAACGGAATCATGACCAACCCTTCTCTATCTATGAACTCCTACACACTCCAACAATGTTTAACTTGTGTAAACGTACTTTCGAGTTCAGTGTTTACGACTTCAAGAGCGACGACACTTCCACATCTGCTTCATGTGCAGCAGATGTGTCTTTTGTCAAGTGAATTTCCTGACATCATGAAGAAAGTCTGTGGTCGCACACACAAGGACGCGAGTGCGTTGCTCATTCTGTGCTGGACGGGTGTTGTCCATAGAAAACAATAGCAGCTCAACCACATGTTGAAGTTAACACACAAACACATTTTTTTAAAGTAGAAACTACTGATGTTTAGATGAGGTTTCATGAAACAATGTCCTAATTTTCAGAGGCCACTAGATGCCACCGTTTGTTGTATAAGCTTCGGCTTAGAGCAACTTCTTTAATGAAATCTCACCAAATTTTCAGACCTAGAGCGCCACCTACTGAGCACTGAAGTGTAGCATATTGTTTCATGAATCCTCATTAAACTGACGCACTGAGTCCTGTCTTTGTAGGATTGTATGATTTGGTTAATAAGAGACACGTGAAATGAGTGATGAATGTTCAAATTCCCTGAACACGTCTGTGTTGCTTCATCCAACAGCTGCAAGACTCCGGGGCTTCTGCTCAACAGAATTCCAACCATCACAAGGGAAGACAATAAATGAAAAGAGACTCATCCATAAGTCATGTGGTTAGGTAAAAAAAAAAAAAAGTATTTTAAATATTATAAAATCTGCCAACTGCTTTTCACCTGTAATGAATGTAGTACTCAAACTCTTTAAGAAGGAGCGTAAAGAACAGCTTGTCTTGCACTGTCAATAATAGCCCCTCTGCGACAGTTGTATTTTGTGTCATTATTACATATCTGCGCTTCAATGTGAGCGTGGTTTAAGTGCAGGATAAACACCATGACTTATTTATGACCAGTTTCATCAGTGCTGCTGGGCCGCAGTGTGAGAACTATAAGATGGAAAAGATGAGGATGAGGAAAGCCGGTACAAGACACTCACTCACGCGCATGCGCGCGCTCTCACACGCGCGTCATTGCATTTCGATTTTTTTTTTAATTATGATGCCGCGGTGTAGGCTGTTTGAAGCAAGTCCTTCTCAGTGAGCCAGTGCATTTTTCAGTTGAGTCGAAACAGTCATTTAGCGCCCTCGCCTGGTGACACAGACATGCGTTCACGCCATCACTGGCGTCGTCACGTGTGTTATCATGTTACTGTAAACACAAACAACGAAATACGGGTGAATCTATCCGGTCCAGTCTCCATACGTGAGTGTTTATGCATCTACTCATTGTGCAAGCAGACGTCCTTGCCATCCTCTAAGAGCTGCTCGAAAATCACCTGCTTTTTGGTCATAGAAGTTTAGGAACTTTTTGTAACACACTCTCCTTAGTGCTTGACGTCCACACACAAATGAATGCTTTCCTTTTTTTTTAATCCTCAACTGAAAGTGTGTTTCTTGGCTCAATTCCATCGGTCAAGACCTTTGAGTCCCAGGGTGGATAAATAAACTGTTTTTTTCTTATTGAATTCTAGTCTATCCATTGCCTTGGTAGATGCTGAATACATTTTTTTGCAATTGTTCATTTTTATGAGTATATCATAATCATCAGATATTCCTGTCAAATTATTCCTTTTTTTTTTAACCGTGCAGGTGTCAGCATTGAACAACTTGAGAATGAAATGAAAGACTATTCAGGGTGTGCAGCCAATGAAATTGAATTTCAAGCGAGCTAAATGATACATATATATTTTTTGGCATAACTCTGACCTGGATGAAGGAGCCATCTTGTGAGCTACCGCCAGGTGTGACTTAGGTATTTGCTACTTTGGGAGCACATTTGCTGTCTGTGGTCTTGACTGACTTGCAGTTCTCCGCCTGTGGGCCCGTGCCTTTGGATCCCAGATGGGCACTCATGATGTGCTGGTGAGCAGTAGCAGTCTGTTCACAGTTCAGTTCAACAATTGCAACAACAAAGTGTGTGTGTGTGTGTGCACAATCCGTTCCAGACGGCTGTTCGAGAAGCGATTTGTTCGAAATCTGAATCGATTTTTCCCAGAAGTAATGCGTTCCAAGCCTTAAAATAGCCTTTTGTAGGAGTGAATGTAGAGTGTCTGCTGCAGGTGCGCTGTTCCTCTATGTGTGTGGCCGCTGCATGTGGGAGGGGTTGCCGAGTGAGTGACGTCTCTCCATATATATATATATATAGGCCTTCTTCTGCCGCTTATCCGGGGTCGGGTCGCGGAGGCAGCATTCGGAGCAAGGAAGCCCAAACTTCCCGGTCCGCACAAACCTCCTCCAGCTCCTCCCGGGGGATCCCGAGGCGTTCCCAGGCCAGATCGGAGACATAATCTCTCCAGCGAGTCCTGGGTCTTCCCCGGGGTCTCCTCCCGGTAGGACATGCCCGGAACACCTCCCCAGGGAGGCGTCCAGGGGGCATCCGGATCAGATGCCCGAGCCACCTCAGCTGGTTCCTCTCGATGTGGAGGAGCAGCGGCTCCACCCCGAGCTCCTCCCGGATGACCGAACTCCTCACCCTATCTCTAAGGGTGCGCCCAGCCACCCTGCGGAGGAAACTCATCTCAGCCGCTTGTATCCGCGATCTCATCCTTTCGGTCACTACCCAAAGCTCGTGACCATAGGTGAGGGTGGGAACGTAGATCGATCGGTAAATCGAGAGCTTCGTCTTGTGACTCAGCTCTCTCTTCACCACGACGGTCCGATACAGCGACCGCATCACTGCCGCCGCTGCACCAACCCGTCTATCAATCTCACGCTCCCTTTTTCCCTCACTCGAGAACAAGACCCCGAGATACTTAAACTCCGCCACTTGAGGCAAGACCTCTCCACCAACCTGGAGAGAGCAAACCACCGTGTTCCGGTCGAGAACCATGGCCTCAGACTTGGAGGTGCTGATTCTCATCCCGGCCGCTTCACACTCGGCTGCAAACCGACCCAGCGCATGCTGAAGGTCCCGGTCCGATGAGGCCAGCAGAACAACATCGTCCGCAAATAGCAGAGATGAAATTCTGTGGTTCCCGAACCGGATCCCCTCCGCCCCCTGGCTACGCCTAGAAATTCTGTCCATAAAAGTGATGAACAGAACCGGTGACAAAGGGCAGCCCTGGCGGAGACCAACATGCACCGGGAACAGGTCTGATTTCCTGCCGGCAATGCGAACCATGCTCCTGCTCCGGTCATACAAGGAGCGGACAGCCCCTAGCAGAGGGTCCCGCACCCCATATTCCCGGAGCACCCCCCACAGGACATCGCGAGGGACACGGTCGAACGCCTTCTCCAAATCCACAAAGCACATGTGGACTGGTTGGGCGAACTCCCATGAACCCTCGAGCACCCGGTGGAGGGTATAGAGCTGGTCCAGTGTTCCACGACCGGGACGAAAACCACACTGTTCCTCCTGGATCAGAGGTTCGACTATTGGCCGAAGTCTCCTCTCTAGTACCCTGGAATAGACTTTTCCAGGGAGGCTGAGGAGTGTGATCCCCCTATAGTTGGAACACACCCTCCGGTCCCCTTTCTTAAACAGGGGGACCACCACCCCGGTCTGCCAATCCAGAGGCACTGTCCTCGACTGCCACGCGATGTTGCAGAGACGTGTCAGCCACGACAGCCCTACAACATCCAGGGATTTCAGATACTCCGGACGGATCTCATCCACTCCCGGGGCCCTACCACCGAGGAGCTTACGAACAACCTCGGTGACTTCGGCCCGGGTGATGAGAGAGCCATCCGAGTCCTCAGTCCCCGCTTCCTGAGTGGAAGACGTGACGACGGGATTGAGGAGACCCTCGAAGTATTCTTTCCACCGCCCGACAACATCACCAGTTGAGGTCAGCAGTCTCCCACCCTCGCTGTAAACAGCACTATATATATATATATATATAGAGAGAGAGAGAGAGAGAGAGAGAGAGAGAGAAACAAAGACAGAAGAGCGCATTTTAGTACTTTAATGTCAGTAAAATGTGTAAGATGTGACAAGGCTCATATTTGTTTGTTTGTTAGTTTATATTTCATCTTTTTGTATTGTATTCACAGCCTTCTTGAACACACTTCATTAGCAAACCATGATACAATTTATGTCAAGTCAAGTTTGTATAATGAACAATGTTGACAGTTTCTACCACTTGTCCACATTCGACAATTGAATTATGCAATGTAATTTACTAAGAACTCCCAGACAATTTCTATTACAAACCCTTTTTATTCACTTGTATTTATTTAACTGGAAGTTGACTTGCTCTCTGGTCCAGCTCAGTTCACTCGGGCCACATTGATAGCTCACCAATATGTTCAATGTTCCAAACATTATTGGACCATATTGCAAAATAAAAACAAAGATGCACAGACACACTGTGTCCAGACTCTGCTGCATATATAAAGTAATGGTTTGCCATGCCTATCCCCCGCTCAATGCGCTTAACACTGAGTCACCCTTTCACACGCACATGGATGACAGCAGGCAGCCACACTGGCTGAGCCATCAGAAGCGGTCACAGCTCACTGTCTTGCTGGTGGATGTGTCGACAAAATGCATTCAACAGTGGGGTCAAAGCATCCATCTCCCAGTCATCTGTGTGGTCAATTGTTTTGATAGAAGGGGTGACTCACAGTGTTATATTCTAGTCTATAGTGCTGCTGCCTCAGGCGTGGATGCAAACCCCTCCCAGTGCAGAGCATGATGCAGAAATGGTCAGAGAGCAATGCCGCACTTCCCTGGCGTGACGCCTGTTCGTGTTTGGACCACCCCTCACTGAAACATGACATATATTATTATTTTGTTTTAGGAAATACAAAAAGCAGATGTGGAGTACTTGAGTACCGTTTGGATTATATCAATAGCTCGTATATCGTATTGCACTATTCAGATGCATTTTAGTACAAAAGGCTACTTTTTTTTGTACGGTTATGGTGGCTCATCATCAACAGGGTATTTTAATCATCATTCAAACTGAGTTACTGATGGCGCCACATAGCATAGTCATTGTTTGAAAAATGTAGTTCAGTCTATACAACATCATCATTAAACAGTGACAGCTTCATCCTACTAAAACTGTACATCTAATTATCTTAAAATTTGAATTAATTTGACATAAAAGCCAGTTTGTTTGTTTTCTCACTGAGGCTTTATTTAGTTTACATCTACTGAAGTCATGTGCAGTTCAGCTAATAGGACTTTGACTTGAGTGTACTATTAGCTACTCTACCCACCTATGCTACCAGAGTCTGAATGATTCATATTCAATCGGAGAACTTGTATATTTTCAACACGTCGTTATAATAAACGCAGTAACTGGTGCCCCGGCTTCTTTATACTGCGCTTCAGAGACGAGGGCGGGACTAAGTCCTCCGACGTCACACGTCCAGCTGTAGCTGCTCCGCGCACGCGCGTTAACTGCTCGATGTAGCCGACTGCTTTGTTGGGACCCTCGATGCTGCGATGACTTTCTGCGACTAGACTCCAAATTTCAAGCTATTTTGATGTATATTTCTTGACGAGGACGCGGTATAAGACCGTATACATGTGAGTGACTGCCAAAGACGTGGTTTTTGTGCTCGTAGAGCGGCCTGTGTCGACAGAAGCGAGGCTGCTCTGTATATAAACAAAACGCAGTCCGCTGGCTTTTAAGGTGGCACATCACTGAGCACTACGGCTCTCACGCTTGTGTTTCGTTGCAGGATATGTCTTTGAAGTACGTCATGAGGGAGTCGGTCGCAAGGCCGTTTTCGGTATAAAACTCCGAAACTTAGTGTGCGCTAACATGAGAGAAGCGGACAGTGTGTTGTTCGGAAGGCAGCTCCTGGCCAGTGGAACACGGGGTGACGAGCCCTGCTGCTGCTGCTGCCCCCGTTTCAACGAGGAGAGAGGAACTCTTGACAACAAGAGGGGCGACCAAAGACCCACTGGCTCTCTGTCCAAGTAATCGAGAACCGGCCCTCTTGTCATCATGGAGACGGTGGGGAAGTTTGAGTTCAGCCGGAAAGACCTGATAGGACATGGCGCGTTCGCCGTCGTCTTTAAAGGCAGACACCGAGAGGTAAGACCAAATGCATGTCGTTTATGGCTCATATTCATATTCTGACCACCCGTCAGAAGTATTCTCTGCTTGTAACGCCATCGAGAAGCGCTTCTCTTTAGCGGACTGCGTTCTTGTTTTTGTCCTGATGGCGTTTGTTTGCATTGGGCCACCTTAAATGGCCTGCAGGCACCAACAGGACGAAATAAGAAAACCAGCCCTTCCAATGTTTTCCTCAGTAAAATGTTTGACATTCTTTGGCGATGATCTTTAACTGACATAGTATCTGTTGCAATGTCAAATATTATATGTAACGTGTAGAGGCCCTTTAAAAAAATCTACTTCTGTAATGTGGATTTCTATGCTACTATGTTACTAGTTCGAATAAAACTTTTTTAAAATTTTTATTTTTGCTTCCCCTAAACTGTAAATGCATTCCTGAGGTATTATTCCATGTGGTTTATCAGTATAGAGATTGATGGAAGAAGAATTTTTGGTTTTGACTGGTGGTCAAAATCACATTGTTTGGTCGCCTTTAGACTTAGTTTCTGAAACTTCTTCCATGACGACTACAGAAAGGTATTGTTACTTAGATTAATCATAATCAGAAAAGTTTTACTTTATTTAAACAAAAATTGAATTGAAAGAAAGGGGTTTTAACATCAGCATCACTGTCATTTATGATTGCCTTTGCTATAGTTGTCACTGCACCACGACAACTGTCATGTATTATTTGGGCCCAATATTAATTTAAGTGCTCAGAAGAAATGCAAGAAATAATGAAAGTAGGTCAGACATCTTTTTAACATGTTATTACCTTAATGCTCAATATAACATATAAAAAAGCTCATCTTGCTTTCTTCTCTTTCTTGCTTTTGTATTCCTGTGAATGGGATTATGTTCTGTCAACATATTACGTTTTATAATTGTAACAACAACAAAAACAATAATAATAATACCTGGGTTGCATTTTAAAATGATTCATATGATTTTAGGCCAGACAGTATACTCTCGTTTCACCAGTTTTGGTGAATTTTCGGTTATCATCTGGACAGCTATCTCATGCAAAGTTTCTTACCACTTCACATCTGTTTCTGCTGGTGTGTCAGAAACACTACCATGCAGCAAATTGTTTTCAGTGGAAATCTGCATGCAAACTATCTCCAGAAACCAGAGATTCCAGAAGGTGATCAAGAAAGTGTGCAGGAATAATCTGGAATCTTGTGACCACTTTCAAAATCCCAGAGTTCATAGGATCGTCTTGATGGATATGGGCCGTGTGAAATGTGACTTACCTTTTAGAAAGCCTTTCCATTTATGTATATGGTGTCTATTAACACTGAAATGTATCTCCCCAGAAACATGACTGGGAAGTCGCTGTGAAATGTATCAACAAGAAGAATCTGGCAAAATCACACACACTATTGGGGAAGGAGATCAAAATACTGAAGGTGAGAATGAGTATCACAAATGCCATAACTGAATAGCCTTCACTATGAATTTATTTAGTTGCTCATGCTACTTTTTCTGTATAAAAATGACATGGTTTCAGAATGTATATGCATGTGAAATAGACACCATGTCGATCTTTGTTTCTTAAATGTCTACAATTGGCTGAAGTTTGATGAATGAAAATAATTAATTGTAATTGAAGGAAAATACTCATTTGAAGAAGGACATTTGATCCACACAATTGTTATTTGCCAACCTTTTTCGTTGGGGTCAATAAAACAACAATAGCGACCTCTCGGTGAAGCAATCCTTAGCTCAGTATGTTGGTGCTTGTTGCACTCGTGTCCGAAAGCAGCAGAGAATACTGAGATGAACAATATAGAAATTTAAGTCAAATTTAGATCAATTATTTAGGATTTAATTTATGCACTTAATATTAGTTATTAAGCAATGTTAGAAACACCTCTCACTGGCTTGCCCCTTACATGCAGTGGATAGATGGGTTCTTGTATACTGTCATTGTATCCATCTATAGTGTCCCTTGAGCCACCATGAACATTTGCAAAGGTCCTGTCGTTGGCCCATTTGAATGCTGCTTCTGCAACTCCAAAGTCGAATACCATCAAAATACTCTTACTCCAAAGGCCTGTAGTTATAGCTGAACTATTTTTATAAACACTTACTGCCTGGAGGTTTAGGCAAATAGGACATCCGTTTCCTATTACGAGGAAAAAATATTTTTCAAGGATAGCGTCTCCTTGACATGCAGGTCTTTGTTGTGATGAAACAAGCCATAGGCCTTTTTGCAGAGTGGTTTGCTGTGCCAAAGAAATGAAATAAAACGCTCACAAACTGATGTATTGCAGCATAATTATGTAAACATAAATGCCAAAAGATGAAAATATGTTGCACACAGTCTTCAGGAAATTAGTGTCACTTTGTTGTTGATTCTCTTTTATGCTGAAGGTTGTTTTCTGGCATCCCTGTGTAGCACTGATGCAATACAGCATACCACTGTAAGTTTTTTGATAAAGATTCCATGTAATTTATTGCAAATGTGCCTACATCCCCCGTCTTTGTTGCCAATGAGCGATGGTTAGTGGTTTACCCTGATCCCTATTTTTTACTGTTACTAGTGCCTTTTACATATTCCTTGTTCTTTTCCATAGATTGGGTTGCAACATCAACCAGAAATAAATACAGGTTTATTATGAGATATCCTCATTTTACTTTGTGCTATACAAAGACATGTTTATTAACATTTGTTTGGTTATATTCCTTGGTTGTAACCATCTGTTCCTGGAGATTTATTTGACATGATGTAGTTGGAAAATAAGATGACCAAAGCAAACTGAGCATTTGATGTAATCCCTTCACAGGAACTGAAGCATGACAACATTGTGGCTCTGCTGGACTTCCAGGTATGTGATAACAAACCTGCCCATGAAACTTTGGCTGCATTGCTGACTGATTACACTCACTGTCAAGACTGCTGTTTGCCCTGCACTGTAATTCTCTCACCTCTCGTTGTCCTACTTTTCCCGGCCGTCTGTGCTCACAGAGTGGAGCAGATGGGCTGTTGGCTGTGTCTGTTCCACTCGACCCACTTCTGTGTCGTGTTGTTTTGCTTTTATTGCTTGTTAAAGAAGATTTTGCAACATTTGCTCCGTGTTGAGGCTTTTCAGGCTGCTTTTTGTCAAATCTGTTGCATGTATTCACGTGAAGCATTCAATTTGAAGTGCTTAACATTGATGAAATTCTATATATACTCACTTCATAATGATAAATATGATATACGTGATATACTCAGAAAGCAAAGGAAAATAATATTTTCTTACTAAAGACTGTTTGGTTGTGGAATTAAAGGCTACTATTCATATTTCTGAACACCTTGTATGCAGTTACATTGTCGTAGTCCAGACTTGAGCGTTACTGCGTAGGGCGTGTCTTAACTCTTGCCTTCAGGCTCCCTCTTTGGGTTTTGCAGTCAAATTTCCTCATGTGAACAGGACCTTCGTGACTCTAGGTTGTTTATGTGGAAATACTGAAAGAGCTTTTTTTTGGTTGAACCAATGGATAGATCAACAGCTCAATAAGTTAGTGCTAAAGTCCAGAGAAGTAACACTAATTTTCTTTTTCCACTGTCTCTTGAAAGCAAAGCAAGGGTTTAGAAACATTCTGATAAAGACTGACAGGTCAATGACATCCTCCTAATATGATTTTTTAAATCTTTGAACTCCTTTTGTCTCACGTGGGGAACTCGTTACTTGTGTTACTGAATTTTGAACCACACACTGTTCTGTTTTGTCTTCCCAATAACATAAAATAATAACTGGAGAGTACCAACACCTTGTGGGGGTTTCTCCCAAGCCCTCCAATCTCCTTTTACACAATAATGGGTTAAGATAAATCTGATCTGGTTTCTGCTAAACACAATTACAAATTGTGTATGAAAGTGTGCACTGGTTGTGACTTGTTTATGCTGGACAATGAGTTATGAAATTCACGATTCAAGGAGCGGCTTATACGGCAACACCTCAATGAGTCAAAATCTGCAGTTGTCACAGTCAGACTCTCAAGAACACTGCACATGTCTCACATTAACAGCCAGACAGCCATTACAACCGTACTCAGAGGCAGTAAATTTAGCAGGTGGTGCTTTAGTCTTTTCATGAGTTGATTCACACCCCGACAGCTGGAGCCACAGTAGTTGATACTTTATCAGCAATGGATTGTATTAATAATGCAAGATATGAGGTTGTTAGACACTGAGTCATGAAATCTCGGAAGGAGGCACAGCTATCTCACAAGTTGGGTTTGTGGTGTTGTGTTCCATAAAATATTTGAAAATAGATGTTAAAATGAAAGCCTGAATAATAACTCAGTGTGTTGAAATTACCATTTAAATTATGAGGCAGACACTTGTTGATGTAAAACAACTCATTTCTGTTGATTGGAAAAAGAAAGTAGTCATTCCTAGTTACAATTAGAAATTAGCCCTGCCATATTTCAACTCACCCATTTGTTGTAATGCATTCATACATTGGACCATGTGCTGACGCAGAAGCAAGCCTTAACATAGTTTGCAATGTGTGTGCCACTTTTCAAAAAGGTCTGCGGCCCACACACTCATCTGTGCGTTGTTTACATGATTTAATGAGCACACAATTGCAATTGATTTCTGTTGAAACAGTATTGATGTGACCTGTGAAATTACATTGATAATGGAATAGATTTATTGGGTTTGTTTCCAATGTGAGCCACTTAGAACAGGTTGCCTGACCATGACCTGACCGGTGTGCTGAGCTGGTCAGAATGATAGAGTAGAGAGTATTGCAGTTGTGTTGAGCAAAATACACCTACAGTATCTATAACAGGCATCTGCTAGGCTGGGTATGGGCATCACCAAAATATGAATTGTTTCAATAGTCAGTTAATACTGATAATATTAACAAACAGGAACTAAAAAAAAGTTTGAACGAGATTTTCATGATACTGTTTCTCTCCCGTAAACGCAAAATGTAGAAAAGGACAATGTGATGTAGTAAATGCTGATTCATTTGAAACTATAATATGTATTTTTTTATCTCTTAAACAGGGACATTTCTCTAGTCAGGCAGAATCATTAAAGTACATTTTGTCAGCTGCCACATTTTTAAATTTGTGCGTACTCAGAAAGACTTGGCCAATGTCATCTTCAGATGATTTTCAGTTTGAAAGACCTCAAATCTTGTCGAGTGTTATTCTGAGAACTAGAAGTTCTTCTAGTTGACTTTATAGTGCTCTTAATGTTAGTGTGATCCTGTTCGAAGAAGTGGGCGACAGATACTAGATTATGAGGAACATTTCTTCGTCGATAAACATAGAAATTGCCCAACTTGCAAGAAGGCTGTTTCTGATATTACTTCTCAATATAACCTCTTTTCATTACTTGGAGGAAGTAGTGAACTTGTGGTTTAAGAGGCACAACAATCTTTTGAATGGCAAAAACAAGCATGATTGATAGGCATTTGTGACCCACTTCTGCTGTTTATCACTGGCTACAAGCGTATTCTGATGAGGCCTGCCCCTTGAACCACAATCTGTTACGATCTGATAAGACAGGTTTGGTGTTCCCGGGTTAATACTGATATTTTTTTGTTGAAAAGAGCTTCACACTGACTTGCATGTCAATACAAAAAAAAGGTGTGCATGTGAAAATGATAAAGAGGGTGAATGTCATCAGTGTCAATGTGCTGAAAGGTAGTGTGGAACGCGAATAGATTGTCCTGTACGTGTCAAATTTTAGTGTGTCTTTAGATAGATTATTCACCATTTTGAAGAAGGAGAGGTCAGAAAATCACACCCAATCATCTTATTATGTTTTTTTTCTCTACATAAGATGGAATTGTTTGTGTTTTATTTAGTTATTTACAGCAAGCTTTATATTTGTCAACATATCTTCAGCCTTTATTGATCTCTGTGCCATCATGCAAGCTGTTTTGCAACATGTTTTTTTCTTTCTTCCCAATCTTTTCCTGGTGTCTTTCCTTTCCAAAATCTCTCAGTATTTTGCAGACACCCCCAGGTCTGGTCTGGCATTGACAAGTCTCCTGTTTGCTCTGATTCACCAAGCACAAGAGCCCCCTGTGCCTTTCTTTGTCTATTACTGACATGTGTTGTTTTTAACCCCCTACTCCCTTATCTGTCCGCCCTTTAGGAAACTGCCAGCTCCGTGTACCTGGTAATGGAGGTAAGCTGTCTGTGATGTTTGGCTTTGTTTGCTCAGCATTTGCTGGCAGCTCTAAAACACCCGCTGCTATTTTTAGCTGTGAGGCATGAAGTTGAATGGGGTTAGATGGGAGGGTTAAATGTCCAACAGTCATGAACAGAGATGTATTTGTCTGTGACATTGGCAGTATATATATATATATATATATATATATATATATATATATATATATATATATATATATATATAAATAAATGTTATGTTATTTTGTTCTCATGGAAATCAGATTTTTTTTAAGTTGTGTCCCTGAAAAATAGTCAAGTGTAACCCAGTGATTTTGCATGTCAGCGTTTTAGACATATCTGTTAGTGCTTATGGTGCTTTGATTATGTTTTTCCTCGTGTAAAAGATTGGTCTTTATTGACAATCCACTCAAAAATATTCAAGGTTTTCTATTTGTCACATGCAAAACATTGCACTCTAATACCCTTTGATGAACTTCACGAATTACATGCATCTCCTTCATCAGTAATGTTGAGCCTTAATAATTTATTTTCATTTGGGCTGCATTGTCCAAATGTCACATTACTCTCGTCATTCCTGTTCTCTTATAATTTCAGTACTGCAATGGAGGGGACCTTGCAGACTACTTACACTGTAAGTCAAACCTTTCATTTTCTGCAAGCTTCAGGTCTTTGCTGTTACAGAAGATCAATAACCTAAATGGAGAAATGTCATCTTTAGTGCCTGATGACAAGCCACTTGTTGTTTGTGTTGTCCACTCTTGTGGAGTGTTGTTTTATGTCAGAGCCAAGGTAAAAAAAAATATTCTCAAGTGATTCTGTCAATAACTGCAGACATTGGTTATTTCAACAAAAATGTCACCTATCTGATACTGTCAATTTAGTTGTTCCGCGCTGTTAAAACACAGTCATACAAATGTGTTGGATTTACTGGTGCGTAACCGTTTACCAGTTTAAAGACCTTTGGTATGGTTAGTAACTTTCTGATGAGGACCCTGTTAAATCAGCTCTTACATTCACAAGTGTGTTATTTAACACTTCCTTTATTCATTTCACCTTTTTCATCTTTTACAATAGTTGCTAGTTTGACTGATCTACTTGTTGAATAGAATAACATATGTATCTCATTATTTTAAAGAATTCACACGTCATTTTAATTTGGCAGATTGATGGCCCGTGTACATACACATGAAGAGGTTTGAAAACCACACTCTTGACACTTTCTTTATGTTTATATTTCTCGCTACAGCAAAAGGAACACTCAGCGAGGACACGATCCGTGTTTTCCTGCAGCAGATAGCTGGGGCCATGAGAGTCCTTCAATCCAAAGGAATCATCCACAGAGACCTAAAACCTCAGAACATTCTGCTCTCCTACACAGCAGGACGGAAGTCCCACTCAAACAATACCTGTATCAAAATCGGTGAGTTTCTATCACTTAAAATGGCCAAAGCATGTTCACATCCCGTAGAGTCAAAATCTGGCCAGTAAATTTACGTATTTGTTCTGAAGGCAGAAAGGAATTTTATTTTAAGAGAGAGTGTTTGCTGTGGAGCTTCTTGGTGAAATATATTGCTCCATCTGGGTTGCAGCTAAGCCTAAATGCAGTTTGAGGTTGGAGAGAAAATTGTCTTCAACCTCCCAATCCACTTATGGGAAGATCACATTCGCTGCCATGGTACTTGTTTTTAAAATAGTGATCGACAAGCCACATCTAGGGATACTGCACATGTCATCTTGTAGTGACACAACAACATTTCGGTGTGAAAAAAGAAGGAACACAAGCGCATACAAAGCACATGACTCGCAACAACATCTCCTGAATGAAAACGAAACAGCATAGAACATTCTGTTTCATTTTTAGAATGAATCTAGTGTACATGCAATATGTTCAATAAAGTCTCCAGTTATATATGGCATAGAAATCTTGACATATGTTCGTTGCAATAGAGTTAGTATTGATAACAGCATTGTCCACTAACAAGATCATTCTTCTTTGCAAAAAATAACTTTCCTTACAAGAAAAAAACAGTTCTTAGTTCTAAGTCATTTTTGTCTGAAATTGCAAAAAGCAATACTCAAGAAAAGCTTGCGTCTTAAAAGAGGTTAAAAAATTGAATTTCTTGATGCCTCCGCTATTCATGGTCTGACTGAAAGTCACATTGTTTAATCATTAAGTAACCATTCTTTAAATGTCAGAAGTGGCTGGGTGAAATAGTCACGCTCGATTGTTGAAGTCCTCGATTCAGCAGGCATTGTGAAATTTTGTTGTCCAATCTATCCTGCTGTTTTACTGTGCATGTTACCTAGAGGCGGGATAATGAGTAGCTGATGGTAAAATATTCATGAGATTGTTAATTTAGACAACTTGAAAAAAGACGAAAAGTTACTTTTTAAAAAGTGCCACGTGTGTCACACTGAATTTCAGAGTGGGGCTGTGTGGAAAACGAACAATGATAACCAAGTGCTGTATTCCTTGTGTCCAATCTAAATTCTAATCT
Source organism: Synchiropus splendidus (assembly GCF_027744825.2). Classification (NCBI taxonomy): domain Eukaryota; kingdom Metazoa; phylum Chordata; class Actinopteri; order Syngnathiformes; family Callionymidae; genus Synchiropus; species Synchiropus splendidus. Next base: position 60,210,194 of record NC_071334.1, on the reverse strand, counting down.
GTAAATAAGCGCTGGAGCATCATGTGGTTATTTAGCCCTAGTATGTTTCGTGTCTTCAAGAAATGTGGTCTTCATCCCTAATGCTGCGCTCACCTTCCTTCCCAGCGGACTTTGGTTTTGCTCGTTATCTTCAGAACAACATGATGGCAGCCACTCTTTGTGGATCCCCCATGTACATGGTGAGAATACTGCAACACCAAATACTTGTGTAACGTCAAGAAATAGAAAAACTTCATCAATTAATGTGCGTTTGATTGTATGCTATTTTCTTTGACTAAAAACAATTGAGACACCTTCCAAACAGCTTGTAATTAATTTAAATGTGTTTCTAAATTACACATGCGGATATGACAAGTAAATGTGTTGCTATTGCTTAAGCGTCATAATCTTAATTTTAGTTACAAAATTAATGATTTATGAAAATGCATTTGTGAGGAAAGCAGTCTGATATCATTATTTTTGTTGTCAAGAATGAGAATGAAATGTTTGTACCATCACATATTTTTGCCAGTAATTACTGTTCAAATGTGATTATTTTTGTGAATGAATCGGCTTGTGTTCAATTTATTTAAAAAACATCTCTTTGCATTTTTTGAAAGGCACCCGAGGTCATCATGTCCCAAAACTATGACGCCAAGGCTGATTTGTGGAGTATAGGAACCATCGTTTTTCAATGTCTGACCGGGAAGGCGCCATTTCAAGTTAGTATGCTACTCAATCCATGTTCCTATGTTGCTATGGTTTAACACTCCTGTCCTAACTGAAGATGTTGGAGTCCTGAACTTTGACATCCCTGCTTAAAGGGTTGATTAAAATGTTCAGATTTAGTATTGAGTGAAATATTTCCCAGGCTGTACTCATTATGTTGCCGTACAGTTAATAAGTCTGTAGAGCAAAGCAGCTGACACGTTTTTCACAAAATGAATTCTCTTGGTTGATTTGTGAGTAGCACAATGCATTTGCAGTTGATTTGTGTTTAGGCACTACAGTTGTCCGTTAAACTGTTCCATGCACTACCTGGACAAGTGCGCTCTGACCTGTTCTGTACTTGCAGGCCAGCAGTCCCCAGGATCTCCGTCTCTTCTATGAAAAACACAAGAATCTCAACCCAAAGTAAGAACTTCAAAAAAACTTATACACCTATGGTTAAGATACTTTCTATAACTCTAATGCTGACGAGAATATTCATTTAAGGTTCATGTCGTGGTGCAAAAGTTAAACATCTATTCTGGCTATTTATGTTTGCATGCACATTGTTTACTACTGGTCTGGGGAAATGATGGATGGTTAATCAGTTGGCTGCAAAATACCTGATAATAGTTGTGCAGCAAAATAGTCAATTTAATTCCGATTTGCATATTGTAAATCATAAATGTAATTGTATTCCACTAACAGTCCCTTGATACTCTTGATACTCACAGCTGTAATTGTTGTGATAGTCAATTGGGTGTTTTTTTTTTTGCAGTATCCCCAGAGAAACATCAGTTCACTTGAAGCACCTTCTCCTGGGTTTACTGCAGCGGAACCACAAGGACCGCATTGATTTTGGTTAGTGGACACCGAAAATGTACTGTTTTTTTATTAGTTTTTGTTTGCAATTTAAAGCATAATTATGTGTGGCCTTGTTTTTATAGACGACTTCTTCAGTCATCCGTTCTTGGAGGCGAACACGTCAATGAAGAAAAGTGAGTCCTAATAGTCACACAACATTGTTATCTTAATAGCAATACTAATTTTGCTTGGATTTATTTTCCAACAGCAACTCCTCTGGTGACCATGACCTGCTTTCCAAGTTCTGCATCAGCCAGCTCTTGCAGCAGCTCGTCCACGTCTCATCTTGCCTCTCCTCCGGTTACTGTTATGTTTTTTTTTTCATATTCACTGTTGCGTTTTCCCTCTCTAATTGAGTTCTACTTATTTTCCTCCTCGTCTCAGCAGCAGTCTCTTGCTGAGGTTCAACAGCTGCGTGCCAAAGCGCTGCAATCCCCGACTCAGGAGGCAACAGGGTTTCGCCTCAAAGAGTCTGGAGGTGGCGGTAGTAGCAAGAACTCATCATCATGTGACACAGATGACTTTGTCATTGTCACTGCTAATCAATGTAAGAACATATTTGACAATTCTCCTTTTGTATAGATTGTATTGTAATAGCCTTCCTGTTTTTCACTATTTTAAGAATGTATTTTCTATTGAGAATACATTGCTTGTGTTTTGTTGTTTTTTTTGTTCCAACCTACATTTCTATTATCTGATATTATTTATGATTTATATATGATATATATGATATATATATGATTTATGAGAACTACTGTTATTTTAGCTGGGGAGCTGACATGTGAAAGTAAGGTGCTGCAAGACAGTCTGATGAACAATAGGTAAGTTTTTGTTTTTTATTTTTTTATTAGCATGTATTACAATTTATTTTGTGGTTGCATATGCATAAGCTCATGTTGTCTCTGGAGTCTCGATGGTACTTGTTTTTTTTAAATGTTGATCGACAGGCTACATTTAGGGACCCTGCCCACACCTTCTTATAGTGATATGACGACATTAGAGCTATTTCAGTGAGAAAAAAAGACTCATGCAACAACTCCTGAATGAAAATAGGACAGGATAGAACATTCTGTTATAGTTTTGAGAATCAATCCAGTGTACATGCAATATGTTCAATGAAGTCTCCCACTTCATATGACATTGAAATCTGATATACATTAGTTATAATAGAATTATAATTGATGCACTTCACAGCATTGTGAATAGAAGTAAGAAAAAAATCAGTATTTCAATATATTGTTGCACTCTCTGTCGCAATAATAATCAATATACTGATGGCAAATATCAATATTTTATTATAACACATAGTGGATTAACCGGCATTTTAATTTAAAATTAACGTTCCATTCACAAGTGTATCCTAGTTTGCCTGTTTGCTCGGAATCTTATGTTTGCATCGATGCCCCATAGTCACACTCCATCTTTGAATACCTTGAGGTACATGAAGCTGCTTTGGCTGTCGTGCTGTCACGTGACAAACCAGCCAATGCTATCGTCGCTACACCAGACCTGGCAAGTTTGAGAAAGAAACCTGAAGGATAATCATCAGAGCAGGAGACTGGGATTATGTCAGGAACACGGACTGATATCGAGAATTTGATGAAACCATCAAAGATTTTAATAAACACTCATTACTCAATGGGAGAACCATTGCTGCTCACTTTTGTCATGTTGTTCATGCACTTTAACTTATCCAGCTGTACACTGCTTATATTTACAAAACCGGAGGCAGTCAGGCACTAGACAAATGCAAGATATTATCGTTATTGTGGGCCAAATATCGCCACAGTATTGAATCATGAGATGAGCAAGGCCGTGTTCAGTTATTACTCCTCTTTAGTAATTCCTATTTCAAATTGTGAAGAGCAAAACTTCAAAAAAGTCGGTTCTTAAGAGGTTAAATTTGTGTGTTTCTTGTTTTTCTCAATAGCTCTCTCCTGGCGTCTGGTGGAATGTGTGCCCAAGACAATACTCCATGTCAATCTCCTCCCACCAGCAACTCCCCAAGTCCAATCAAGTATGTCCACAAGGCCAAATGGGAGTGCTACTCTAATACCAAACACGAATTGAAACCATGTCTGACTGATGAAATACACAAAATATGTCTAAGCTAAGAACATTTCTGTTTAAATAACAATGCCGAATTCAGTGTTTCATCTTGTTTTTGTAAAACTATATCCATATTTTTGTGCATTGTTCGAAGAAAAAGCAATCGTGAGTATAGATGGCTATTGTAGCCAATGACTGAATTTTATTGTTGCCATCTTTATTCATGTAATGTTAACACATAGACATTCCTTTAGTGATCTACTTTTTTGGTACTTTCTGAGTATGAAAGGGTCATATTTGTTCACAGACTCTCTCTCTGCCCTCTCCCATCTAGCTGTTTCCTTGAGCACTCGGTTCTTCTCACTATTTTTGGCAGGCCGACTGAGGTGATGGGAGGCGATCAGGGTGGCGACATTGGAAACCCTGGCCAGTCCTTGCCAATCCCGGTCCCCAGTCAGGTGCAGAACTACCAGCGCCTCGAGCAGAAACTGCACTGTGGCAAGCCAGAGTGTGCATCCCGGTGCGTAACATGACGAATAATGGATGTACAATATTCATACCTCAATGATGTAACAATTACTTCGCTTTATTAGGGTTGCCACCAAAGTGCACCGCTGCTGTAACACAAGCCCATTGGGGCATGCTCGTGCTGGACCTTCGCTTCCCTACGGCCAATGCGGAGGGACTCACAGACTCTCGCTGGGAGGTGCTCGCACAGGCATAGCCCACCCTCATGGTACACAGTTCCACAGGATACGATTGAAAGTTCTAACAGCAGAGAAATTAGAGGAGAATTTTTTTGTTCATACAAAATTTAAATTTCAGTTCACTGTGTATAAAATAAGCAAAAACCTATTGAAAATCAAAACTTTTTCATTTTCTGATCTAAAGAATAATCATGAAAAAGGATATTGATGCAAGATGTTATGGGCTTCTTCGCAGAACTTGATAAGATACGATTCTGATTTGCTCTTCCAAAAGATTTCCTTGGTTTCCATTTGTCATGTTTCGACTTTCCGTCGATGTGTGTGACATTTCAGTGTCCCCTGCCACCTGCTGAGTTAACTGTCATGACCTTAATTTCTTCTACAGTTCCTCAGCCATCATCTCTGCAGCAACCTCAGGTGAAAGGAATGGGCACCCGCCTCCACAGCGCACCCTGTCTACTGGATCTCGCCACTGGTGGTGCACGACAGAAGATCAAGAAACAGCTGTCAGATCCCATGGTGGCAGTCGACTCAGCAGGACTGATGGCCATGCGCCCACTACATTCTTCCCCTAGGCTTAGTGAACTCTTACAGCGAAGCCCTCTGCCCACCATCCTCGGCTCCCCCTCCAGAGTGAGTGTGCAGAGTGATTGTCTGTCTTTCTCTTCAGATTTGTAGCAAAAATATACATTTTCTTTCCACAGGCCATATCTCCATTTGAATTCACCCGGCCCCCCAGTTCTCCCAACCTTGTAACTTTCCTCACTCAGCAGGGCCTGGTTGTGGGTTCACCATGCAGCCGGACTGCTCCGGCTGAACTTAGGGACCTCAACCAGCAGACCCAAGCACATGGCAGCCAGACTGCATTTCGCTTTCACCGACGGGCAGACGAAGATTCTGGAAGGTAAAAGTTCCTAAAAGAGCTTTAACATTGTCACAATGAAATTGACATAGCTCAGAAGCCAGGAATTGGCTTGTTTTAGATATGGCAGACCATTTTCATGCATTGCTTGGAATCTGAAGTGGTTTGTGGACAATTGAATTTGTATTCATGCTGATTTTGTCTACATTACGATTGAATTATTCTTTGTATAAATTTACCATGAAGAAATGAACATGCTCCAAGAAGACACCTGTCATTTCAGTAATTTGCTGCATATGGAGACCCCTGCATGGTCCTCTGCAAGCTACATGAATAAGCTTCCATGAAGCGACCAAGTTGGTTAGAAGGTAGAATATATCATAGGCTTATTATTACACCTAAATAATTCAGAAATTGATTCATATAGTGCATAAAGGCATTGTTTCAGTGATATAATAACTCTTTTAAACTTGGAAAACCCCTTTAAGTGCCAACATTGTCCAATCATCACAGAAATGTTGTGAAAGGTTTGTGAATGAATGCTTTATTTCATTTTGTACAGAACAGTTCAAGGGCTAACTATGTTTTTTATGCAGACTCCACTTATCGTTTTTACCACACGCTGATGTGTAATTGTGCTTTTTTTATTACAGTGAAGTAACTCAACTGTTTTAATGACAATACGATCATTGAGTTTAAAAATCTTTTTTTTCAGTACATTAAGCAAAAGATTCTGGAATATATTAGCTTAATTTGCATGTTTGCGTGCCTCATACTCATTTTTGCTGCTCATCCAACCACCATTTTCTCCCGATACTATTGAAAAGGAAATAAATTGTTGTTCCAATGGTGTATTACCCACAGGCTTTAACGTTATCTGCACATTTCAAGGACAGATATATATTTACTCTCAGTTGTGAGATGACCAATCAATATTTGACCGTTCTGTCAGATATCCTCGGCCAGCGTGAAGTGAACATGTTTCATGCCAAGATTGTCCTCGTAGGGTTCAACACTATTTATTTCTCCCACATTTCATATTTCATAACATTTGTGTTTCTAATTTTAACGTGTCAATAAGCATTGCACTTAGATTTGCCCGTGTATTAGCATCACATCTAAACTAGATTTGAGACAGGGTCCTGCAAAGTGCCTGATTCATGAACAAAATTTTCAGATCTCAAATCTTGTCTCATTATTTATTTACAGTAAAGGGTGCCAAAGGCTCTGTTTCCGTCAGCGTCTTAAGTGGCACTGCACACACGGGCAAAAACGCACATTTGATGCACTTCGAGGTTAATAAACGCCTGTGGTGTCATCGGTTCGATGTTAGGAGGCTAAATATATTGGCAGCATAAATTTTGTTCGCCCGTAAGAGTGCATATACTACCAGCGTTGTTATAAGCCTTTTGTTATCGTGAATTGTACCTTTTAAAAAATGGTGGCCCAGCACCTTCTACAAATTGTGAATAGCACTGCAAATCCAATGAGCGAAACGCTGGGATGACACCCATAACAGACAAACCTCCTACTGGTCTTCAGTAAACTGTCTGTACGTCTGCCATAGCAGGCCAATTCCCGCACTGATGAGGCGGCGGATGGAAGGCCCTCAAAAAGATCACTCTAAAATTGAAGGATGAGGTAATGACATTCGGGCAAAAAGAAGGACTAGTACACAGACTGTCAATTGATCTAGCACTGAAAAATGTCAGGTCTGGATTGTTATCTGTATTCTGCATTTTGAATGTAAAAGAATGCAATTACAGCTCAGCTTTTGCTTTTCTCATTTGTGTGTACCAGGTCCAACAGTGCTGGTCGTCTCTCAGATGTTCTGCTAATGGCTGCGTTTGGACCAGGTGGACCAGCAAGTGACCGAGGCAGCAATGAGTACCTGAACTCCGAAAAATCTCTGGACACAACAGGTACCTTCATTCACAAGTCAATGTCTACTTTTATAAATACTTTTTCTCTTTTACTTTACATCTGACTATCATCTGCTTTCTTGTGCCCCCATTTGCTGGGGCAGGGTCCGCACCTGGCTCCAGTAGCCCAGCAAGGGTGGTTTTTACCATCGGTTCGCCACCCAATGGCAGCACACCACCTCACACATCTAGACAAAGGAGGCACTCTGGTAATGTGCTCTACTACTACCAATTTGTATGGGAGTGCATGGAGTGAAACTAACAATTCCATTTTCTCATGTGACTCCTGCTGTTTTTCCAAGATCTAAGTATTAGAGGCAGAACACAGAAAGACATGCATGCACCAGGCTTTTAGCTAGGATTTCAAAACAGGGCATCCAAAGACCTGCGCACAGCCCATAACCCCTGCAACATCTATTTGTAGCAAAGTAGTTTTTTATAAAAACAAACATCTTAGTCAAATAATCGTTAACACAGATGAACTCAGTAGCTGCTGCCACACTTTCAGATGCAGGCATCTCCTGGGCATTTGGTATGTAGGTATGAGGACCAGAGAGAGCTGGCATAAAAACACCAAAATAGTCCTCCAATTAAAAATCTATGAATTAGTTTTGCAAACCATTGTTTACAGTTGTGGACGATTGTTGTAAAGATGCGGATAACCGCAAGATTACACAGGTTAACAAATATGGCGGCCAAGCTTCGGCTGCCAAGACATGCGAGAAGGGCATTACACAGGCAGTAATGATCGGACATTTAAGGCGTCCTGCTGAGAAAAACTGACTGTCCTGATCTGAATGCAGGAGGGAATCCATTTTTAAGCTAAAAGCCTGGCATGCACTTTTTTATTCACTGTGTGACACATTCTCTCTTCTGTAACTCGTTGCTTGATTACCTCTCTGTCATAATGAATCTCCACTTGAGTTGTTGAATGTGGCAGACATATCTTGGATATTAGTGTGCACAGTACATTTCATGCAAACGTTGCTGTGCTGTGTGCTTCACACATTCACTTACATTAATAACAACTGTTTCCTCTTCTCTCTTGCTGCTCTTACTTTAATTTCTCCAATCAAAACTAGGTCCTCTGCACGCATGTGTGCACACAGATGCATGTTGTACGCTGTCTCTCGCATACACTTCACACTTTGCATGTGTGACTTTGATGTGCATGCACAAATGTCTTTCCTTTCACCAAGAAAACGTGAAATCTTGCACCTTCCTACTGCTAGCCATCACTTTTTGTATTTCTGTCTGTATTTTCGTTTTCCCTTTCTGGAAGTAGTTCTTTCTCAAGCTATGGTTTTATCCTATCCTGTCATTTATTGCTGGACTGTGAGCACCACTGCTGTGTCCACCACGAGTCGCAGTCAATTTTCTCCTGCATCTGCCACTATTTGAGCATTTCATTTCTTTTCCCACATTCCTGCTACCTTCATCACCGCTTGACCTGCACTCCACCAAGTCCCTGGAGATGGTGGAGCATATGCTTCTTGTGGACTCACTGTCACTTCATGCGTACCTTCTGTCTCAATGTACGATTTTTGTCAGAGGATGCATATCTCTCTCAGAGTCTGAGTCAGTGACTGCGGTTACATGCAGAGTGTAGCTTGACTAAGGCAATAGCTTGATCAAACCACCAAGTCCGATTACGTCATGTTCTCCTGGTTATTATGCAGTGGAGCCAAGTTGAATTACTGAGTAATGCACCTCCGTGATGTTGAGTGGTGCTGTGTGCTCTTCAGTCCTTCGAGTTCCTATGACTGTAGAGGAAGAGCAATCGAAGCTGACAGGTACCAAGGAGCTGTTTCAGACTGTTAGGTTGAACTCTGTAGACAGCGATCAAGTGGGGTAATCTACTAGTTAAACTTCAGAGGTCCAGAATCAGTGCGCAGAGCAATGGTTCAATGCTTCCATCGTCATGGAGCTGTCATGCTGTTTGGGAATAAACTTGCAAGTTTCTGAATATATTGAAATTTTGTATTGTGGAGAATCAAGGAGCAACACCATAGTCCAGCTCCTTGGCTACATGCTAACTTAGTCCAGCTAATAACCGCATTATCCAGGTTGTGCAGTCTGACTAAGAGAAATTGCAATTTCTCTCCAGTAGTTGGACTAAGATGTTCATATACATAAAAATCCAGCTGTGGCTTCTTGACTTTCAGTGCAGGTAAATTGGTGCACACTTTTGACTGCGAGACATTTAATATAATGTTTAATATATACAAAGCTGTTTTTTTTAATACATTGTGCAAAATATAATTGTACAAAGGCTTTATTCTCCAGCAACCAGGTTCTAAATCGGAAGTGAAATGCTATAATCCTTGACAGTAATTTAATCTATCCATAACAATGGCTGCTCACGGCCCGCCTCAAGCATCACTTAATAATATTAGATTTTAAAAAGCTCTGCACGTTATTCCGAAGAAAGTGCCACTAGGCATCTCCAATAATGTGCAGCTAAAATCTATTTTCTGGAGGTCAGTTGAAAATTAGAAGGTGCTGTGTATTTCATTGAGGAGACATTAACCTTAATAACTCTAAGGTTCATTCAGATCCATTTATTTGGTGCAGGTTCTACACTATGTGACCTTTTACAGGTTCTTAATGGAACAAAATATCATAGTTGGATTAGCTTTATAGCTCTAACCATCTATTGTTTCATTTCAAATGGTTTACTTTCACTCCCAATTTAATGGGAACATTTCTGTATTATGCTTCCTCCATTTGGAATCTTTCAGGATCCTTCACTTCACTGAGCCCTGCAGGCTCCTACAACAGCCCCTATCATCAGACGGGCCCCTATCTGGACGGCTTCGAAGCTCCTCCTAGCCCTCGTTATGGGTTTTACGATCCCATCTCGCCGAACATGGGTGGTCCTGTTGCCTTCGAGGCTCCGGATCTTCCCGAGGAGACACTGATGGAGGTGAGAGAAATTTACAAAGAAGAAAAGACATTTCAGCGGCACAGGGTTTCACTGTCAAACAATGCAGTGTTGCAGCGCTAAATTATTTATTTTTGAAAATCTTCTTTTGGTCTTTTGTTCCTTGTAGCAATGTTGAGTCCTGCTGCAATGTTCACTAAAAGTAGTTCACACACCACTCTAATGTTCAGTCATACCCATACAGTCTTCTGCTGCTCTTGCCATGCCACGCGTGGTGCAACTAAAGAGGAAACAAACAAGCTTTCCAAGATTTATTACATCCCATGATCAGAATATTTCAAGGATAAACATCTACTTAGTCTCACTTGTCTGATCAGTGAAATCAATATTGTCTCCTTTGTGCCAGCAGCTCAGTGAAGTTTAAAGCGAGTAAGGTTAATGGAAATACTGAGTGCTCTCAATGCTGTTGAATGAATCTTTCATAGCATTGGTTTGTCTTTTTGTGGGCAACTCGACAGATTATGATGACATTTCCAGGACATGTCATTGAAATTGGGTCAGGAGCATGAGATTTGATTTGGGGTCTGATCCAGATCACGTTCTGAGTCCAGAATTTTTTTCTTCTACTCTGATTCTCCGCTGTGAATTCTACACACTGTACCGACTGGTTTGGGTTAAATAGCGTTAGTCCTGCCTGAAGTTCAATTACTGGCATGTGGTCAGGGGAGGCAGGTGAGGAGGCGTCTCGACAATCATTGGAAGAAAAATAAAGAAAAAAAGAAAGCTTATATTTATTCAGCTATCAGTAATTTACAGTCACAGAATCGCTGATATTTTACCTTACCGGTTTAAGCACTGGGGAGAGATGGCAGTGAGGCTCCCGCCTCCCCGCGGATTGCACAATGACTCTGATAACTGTGCCTCCCTCTCTGTATCTTGCAATTCAAATGCTCAAACACCATACCTACGTGTCAGTAATGGGTCTGTGTTTTGTTTTTAACTCAGCTCGAGCAACAGCAATCATAAACGCCTGTGAATTGAGGCACGCAGTTCCCCTGCCTCACAGAAGAGGGCACAACACTGATTCTTCTTGCCACTCCTGGCTCAGTGTTGCCAGTGTGGCTTGCTAATTTGCCTGTTTGTCTAACTTCGCCCTTCGTACGATCAACAACCCACCAAAATGTCTGATATATATGGCAATTTGATTGTACTGTGACTCACCGTGCTGCGCAGGCTGTTGGCTTTTGTTTGTCTTGACCTATGAGAGTCGATTGGCTGAATGATGAGCTGTTCCTGCCCCATGACAGACCTATAGTTTACAAAGCTTATTTTATTCTTTTTAACTGACGTATTTTTTTTTTTTTTTTTTTTTTGCTGTTAATTCCCCAAGACCTAGGTTTTGCCTTGAGTGATTGGTGAGGCACAGAGCCACTATGGATTCATTTCATGCCATCATGAAAACCAAAAATGATTCATAAGTTCACAGACTGATGTGTTCCTGTTTACCATTTCACACACCAAGCTGACAGAATACACAATTCTGGTGTTATCTGTTTAAAATTCTGTCTCCTTTTTCTCTCCTGGTGCGTGTTTGTGAGTGCAGCAGGAGCATACAGACACAGTGCACAGCCTACGCTTCACTTTGGAGTTCACACGCTGTCTGATGGAAGTGGCCGGAGCTCGTGGGGTTCTGTTGATGGGGGAACGGAGTGACGCTAGTCTGCCATCCCTCGCGCAGCAGCAGAGTCTGGTGGCAGATCAGATAAGCTCACTGAGCCGAGAATGGAGGTGAGGAAACGTCACCTCTGATGCTGTGTCGGCTGTTAAAGGCAACCGTCTTACTATGTTTCATATTCAACCTTATTGTATGATTAAAACAATGTGAGAGATTTGGAAAAATGTGGCAGTGTTCTGCGTGTAAAGGGTCATGAAACTTGTCGGATAGCATTTTATTAAGTTGAATTGTTTACCTTGTTCGTTTAATATTTAGTTGTCCTATGATTTTTTCTTAATGTATGTATATATTTTGTTTCCTTGGGCTGCAACTCGGGATGTATTTTCATGTCACGTTAATCGTGACAAAAATTATCATGTTAATTATATGATACACTGAAATAATTTAACCTTTTTTTGGAAGAACAAATATATGCAGGTGTTTAGCACAACACAAATGAAGCAACCAAATCAAATGAAGCACTCTTAAGAGACTTGTGGCTGTGGCAAGTAACAGCACAGTGACAGATGACCCCTTGTCATTTGTCTCTTTCGTGCTTTGATCACCAATGTAAAAGTGAGAAAAACAAGTCACCAAAGGCAAGAATCATAAGTTTACATATGTTAATGGAACAATGGTTAAGAGTGATCATTTTGATGTGCTGTATTGTTCAAATGTGACTCAACAGAGACAAGCAGGGAGCACTCGGCCTCAACTTCAGGGGAAAAGAGCAATCTGTGAAAACACTACATTCACATGTATTTTGGGTTCCAACTGATTGACGTTTCGTTGTTTCACACTGTTTCACGATTATTTGAAAATTGAAACGGTAATACTAAAATCCATGCTTAACTATTTGTACTACTTTAATCAACTGTGGCAGCTAAGATTCTTCAGGTTAGTTTTGCATAATATTGTATTATCAAAAATAATAATTTACCACAAAATTACTATTTAAGCACTGAAAACACAGTCCTGATCACCTGGTCTGTGAGTAACAGCACAAATTATTGTTGCTCATGTGCTCAGTAGAGACCTGGAATACATGCAACTCTTATGTTTTTGCTCATACCCTGGTGCTGCCTCGCCCTCTGCTGTCTCCTCAGAAGAGGACATTACTCTTGTCTTGTATTCATGCACCACAAACTGCTGTTCACTGACTTTTCCTTGCTCCTCTGCAAAGCACATAGGCTGCAGAAATAAATGTCCATGTGAGTTCTTTCCATGTGATTACTGGAGACATTAAAACAAATATTTTTTTATGAATCTAATTTTTCCATTTAATCTAGTAATTGATTCAGCACTGTGTGTGACTCTTACTGTATGTCTTTCATAAAAGTTACTCATGATGTTCATTTCATGGTCGGTACAACTGTCAAGCGAATTTATCTTTTATTCTAGATTATTTTTGTTTATAACCATTTTTTGCTAATTTGTTCTGGTAGTGATGCAGAGCAGCTGGTTCTCTATATGAAAGCCGCTGAGCTTTTGTCCATTGCTCTTCAAACCACCATGGAGCGAGTGAAAAGGGGGAAACTTTACCCATCTACAACAGTTAAACAAGGTTGGACTCGTTGATTGAACTTGCAACTGTTTTGTAGTTTCAGACTTAAGTTCTCCACTCATTGTTATTTGCTGGGTTCGTCCTCAGTTGTGCGGAGGCTGAACGACATGTACAAGTCCAGCGTCGGATCCTGTCGTGCCCTCAGCACCCGTTTGGAGCGGTTCTTCTCGAGGAAGCACCGTCTCATGGACCGAATCTCTTCTATCTCAGCGGAGCAGCTGCTCTTCAGCCACACTGTGCAGATGGTGAGCCGAAAGGGCACTGACTTTATTTAAGATATTTAAATGTCAGACAAGACCAGGTTTTAAAGTTCTTCAGAACTTATTTTATAAGTTCTGGAGAATTTTATTCATTCGACTTTGCTCAATGGGTGTTCTTCAGGTGAAGACTTTTATTCCCTGACATGTTTAATACCTAGGGGTTCTTGAATTTGTCACAATTTGCCTATGAGGTTAAGGCTAGAATGATTTTTTTGTTGATTAATTCCAGTCAAAATGATTAATAAATCAAAATCACAGATGAATTGCATATTTACTTTTCTTAATGGAGCACATTTTTCTGTGGTCCACCACCTTATGTAGGCAAATGCCACTTAAATAAAACATTAAAACGCAGTTAATCGTGACTAATTCTAAAAACCGAATTTATTCAATTTTTTTTTTAAATCGAGTCCCACTCCTATTTCTAACAAGGTATATGAGAATATCGACCATCATTGTTGGCGTGTTGCGGTGCAGCTGAAGTCCAGAATTTGTTGTTGTCAGGTTCAGGCTGCGGCGCTGGATGAGATGTTCCACCAGGGGGAAGCATCAATTCAGCGTTATTACCAAGCTCTGCTGCTGTTGGAGGGTCTCTCGCTTCTGCTCACCAAACAGGAGGACATTCTCAGTGTCTGCAAATGTGCGTATCTCAATCTTGTGCAGAGAAGTCCTGTGAGTACCATCAAACATGTGTCTACTTGCCGCGCTCACCCTCCTCTGTCTCCTCCCTCTTCTGCTCATTCCTTTGACAGATAAGGAATGCATTGAACGCCGCCTCACAGCCCTGCAGTCGGGACTGCGGGACAGATAGATCTGCGCTGCAGACCGGAGTGTTCACTTCTAGGTCAACCACTTGTGTTTCCATCAAATCATTACCTTTCTCTCACACTGTTTTGTTCACCCGACGGCTCATAGTAATGAACTAGTCTGGATGAGAGCCTGACAGGAATCCTAAGTGCCGCTGTGTGAGCCCGAACACATTTGGAAAAGTTCACTTTATGGACAATAAAACAGAGGAGTGGCTTTTGACAAGCTGTTGCAAAAGCAGAATATGACTCCAGACTGCTACCACTCTTTCATCAACACTTGGGGTCACAAGACTTGAAAAGAGCGCGTTCCCGGCATCATCACATGTACCTACATGTACGTTTGTCTTGCACCACATTTTCTGCTTTCCTGAGCTTCTGGTGTGATCCAGCTGCTTGCTTATTACACATGTACTATCAACTGAAACAGTACAGCAAATTATTGCTGTTGAAAAAAAGCGTATTTTATAGATTTACGTAGTTCCTATAGTTAGTGTGACACTTTATAGATTCTATACTTGCTCAGTCCTGTGTTGTAATTTCATACCAATCCCCTTGTTACTTTTTTATTTGGCTAAAATTAGCTGCACTAAAGCTTTAGAACACTTCTTATCTCAGTCCAGACCTAAAGACGTATAAATAAGCTATATCTTAAGGAGTTGTTACAAAGCGATGGTTTCTCTTTACAATATTCCACAACGTTATTCAATCATGTTGTAGTGAAGCAAGTATAATCACAATGAATGTAAAGACCAGGAGAGCGTCAACCTGAATCTTTGATTCAAGCTGATGTCAGAAAGTTTTGCACTGTTGAAGTACTGTATTGAATGGTCACGAGTGAGAACGGCTACACATGTCAAGAATGTTTCTGCACCTTGAAAGATTTGCTTATTTAGACTTATTTGACTGCTCATTGGTGGGTGTAGTTTTTTTTTTTCCTTTTTATTGTTGTTACTCTGAAAAACTGATTTGGGTGTGAGAGTGTTGAAGAGGTGGGTGTCTTTTGATGAATCAGCAAAAAAAAAGTGTTTTATCCAAAAACTTATTGCAAGTGACGATTGTGTACTTTTTACTTTTTAGAAGTGGTGTGTCGAGTTGAATATGTGTAATTTATCTGACATGTTTGTGTTGATGTGGAAACCCTGAAACTTTTGGAGATGTCGATGCATAGGTATGGCGTGTGTGTGAAATGCAGGTTGTCTGAGGTGTTTTCTTTCCTCTCAGTTAAGTGTGAGTGATGTGTATTGTCGCTTCTACACAAAATCCGTAGAGTGAAAATCAGCTTCCTGTACCCCGGTGTGCATCTGGGCCTGCCTTTTATTGAGTTATATCTCAAGCTGTGTGAGTGGGCGATGAAGTTTACGCCCATATTCAGAAGCCAGTAAAGTAGCATTAATAGTTGAAATGAATGGAGGAAGGTTTTGTTGTTTTAGTTTTGAGTTGTTATTTTAATGTTTGTGGCCTTCATTCTGTAACAATGTGTTCTTTGATATTTTTCTTTTCCGTGGTACATTCCAGAAATAATTGACTGGGTCTTTCACGTGATAACAGAGAAAGAGTCCAAAGAAAGTGATTGATCCCGATTAAAGCAAGCGCATGTCACAATTGCTATTGTAGGGACATGCTGAAGTGTCCTTGAGCACTAACTCATCACCAGCTCTCAAAGCGTCACATGGCGTTTGAAAGAAAGTGTGTTTGCACTCCCAAAACTGTCACCATTTTCTCAATACAATGTCAACCGAGAACATCATTTGTGTATATACTGCGTGTTAAGTTATTGCTGTCCTTGTATATACAACTGGAGAGGGATCAGCATCAAATCATGTTCCAATTAAAGACAAAAAAATATCGTTCCATTTCATTCCATTCAAAGAATATCATCAGTCATCTGAACTGCAAAACACTATCTCGATGTCCGTGTGTGTGTGCTTTCAAGATAAATAAAATGAATGGAAAAACAGTTTGGGTGTGTGGACTTCATGATGACAGACGTTGCAGAAACGTGGATAGTTTCATCATCTTGCACCTCAATTATAATTTCAAGCATTCTTTCCTGAGGCATTCTGAATATACAAATCAGTATATATTCTTGTGATTTTTATTATTTATACTGTTTTCAGTATCTTTAAAAACGTAAGTCAATGTATTTTTGTGCTTGAATTGTTTGGCATTTATTTAGTAGTTTTAAATTGCAATGGAAATGACTTAAACTGTGTGTGCTTTCCATTTATATTGTATGTAAATCATATTTAAAAAAATACATTTGGGGATTAAAGTTATACTGAGTCATCTGTAGACTGGTACTGAGCTTAGACTCTGCAGAGAGAGTGGTTTTCCTTCTTAGAACTGTATGAATGTGAGTGACTATACCCTAAAAGGATTGATGAGTTATTCTTACATTCTAAGGCTCCATTTTTGTTTTAAGTCGTGTTTTTGGCGACCGTCAAGCCAACCGTGAAGTGGCCTCTTCTATCCCTGCCCACTGGGGGCAGTGTCGCTCAAATGGAGACGTGTTTAGCGAGAACGAAGAAGAGAAAGGCCGGACTGGTTGTCACGGTAACGTTGTGTGTAGAAGAAGAGTGTCCAAAGTATTTGGACTATTTGAACTTTAAATGCATTTTTGGGTGACAGCTCATGCAGGACAACGCGCTGAAATGACTTTAGCGGGTGCGTCGACAAGTGTGAAGTTGTAAGTGGTGGTTAGGCCCATGTCAAGCAGAGACCTTCCGCCGGTCCGGCACCTGCCTCACTGGACCCGGGTTGGCGGCCTCGGGAGCACTTCGCTTCCACAGCGGCTCCCGGCGAACCGGCTCCAGCCGCTGTGTGGAGATCAGCACGTTGACGGAGGACGGACGAAAGGAGCGGTGACACCTGGCAGCAGTGACTCCGACCCCCGCGTCGCGTCTCTGCGGAGGAATATCGAGTTCTTGCAGACGCAGCACAAGGATACTCTGGAGAAGCTTCACGGCGAAGTGGATTATTTAAGACGGCAGAACAAAGGTATAGCAAGCTGTTTCCAATGTTTCCTTTGGCATTTACGTTGAATTTAGTCTCTCGGACTGACACACGAAGAACTTCAGCGCACAAGGACAGAACTCTGGAGCGTTTACGGTCAGTTGGACTAGTTTGCTATTCTGGTGGGACAGACTCACAAACTCTGACTCAACGAGTCAATTTTGCTTGTCCGCATGAGCAGTCCTTTTCTTTCGTCCCTCCAGCATTGACCTTGAATTTGTGGATGAAAAAAGCAACATCATTACCAGAGGAAAAACATCTTAGAAGCAGCCAGAAGACATGTCATGGCTGAATATTGATGCTGAAAAAATCTTGTTTTTCAATAGATCCAAGCAGCATTAACGAAAAACAGGGGTTTTACTTGGAGTATGTGGGCAAATTGATAAGTGAAGTGGATTAACTCATATGAGACGATTGCCAGACACCGGTCTGAACAACTACAGGCTGCAGCAGTAAGGAGCATCCATATCAGTCTGGTGGTCGCATAGCAACAGGAGCCAGGGAAGTGCTAGATGCATGTATTCTCAGCAGGGGCTGGACACGCTGTAGAACTGCTGTGGCTTTACTGAACTGAACAAACATATCTTTGCTTCCAGCTGCGATGCTTTGTGGTGAGAGGAAAATAGGTGCGCCCACACCGGGAGGAACAACTGGCAATTGAGTGGCCATTTATTTCGCATTTTCCTTTCTGTTCAGAGTTGCAGTACCGGCTGATAATGGAGCATCCCAAGTCAAGTGTGAAAGGTAAGAAAGGTAAATGAAGTCAGGTTTAAAGCGCTTGTTGATGCAATCAACTTTGTTCCTTTTTTTTAAAGAAACCAGACGAAGTCAGACGAGTGCGAGAAGTCCAGCTCAGGGAACTGAAAACTCTGCTAGAAGCCACTTAGTGGAGTCCATAATGGATGCACGATTGCAAGGCCAGCAACTGAGGTGAATATCTTTGTTTTAGATGAGTTTCTGTTCATGACAGAGTCGAAATTTCTCAAGTAAATTACAACGTAAGCCGTATCGGACGACAATCTGTGAAGCCACGAAACTTTTTTTAGATGTTTCAAAAAACTGCATTTTTCCTAGTAGTTATGTAATTTTATTTCATAACACTTCACTTTTTATAATTTGACTTTAATGGGAATTATGAATCCAACTGTACGACAATTTGACCCTCCACATAAGTAAGTGTTAAATAAATTATGCCGTGTGACCTGTGAATTCTAAATTCATTTGGGGTGTGTGGTTTTTTTTTTTTTAATCCATGAATGAATGTAAATCGTATTACTGTGGGTTGTCAAATACCGATTCATGAAATTGCTCAGATTGGTCATTAAATGTTTTTTTAACTGTGTTGTTGCACGATAGTATCGTTCCTTCTCTCTTCTGGAAACGTGGTGTGAATGAAATGTCCTGAACCAAATCAAAATTGAATTGAATCACAATCAGGTCTTTGTGAATCAAATTGAATGGATTTGGGCGATATTAATTCATATCCAGCTCTAGATTTATTTTTATCTCATTGTCTTAAATAAAACTTAAGCCTGCAGTATTTTATCTCAGAGGTTTGTTTCCTTCCTTACATGCTTTTGCTGTGGGTGAAGCGCGAGAGTCGGAGGAATCAGCTCCACCCAGGACCAAGGCTCCCCATCAATGGATGGGCTCATCACATCACTGCAGCCTCTGCGCATTCACAGAAGTCCATCACGACAACCGCACGCTCCCACACTACCTGAGTGTGAGGCCATTATCCGCCAGCTGTACAAGACCAACTGCTTGCAGTCGCAGGAGGTAGGTAGATTTTTTTTTTATGCCGTGAGAATATTTTAGTTGCTTTTGTTGTAGATTTTTCGGTCTCTGTGTCCTCCAGATTGCACGTGTGAAGAATCTCCTGAGAGAAATTGTTCTGAACAGAAGAGTCACTCCAGAACACCACCTTCTGACTAAAGCATATGTCGGTAACAGCAGGAGGTGAAGTTCATATCTCATGATTTTCAAATATATATTTGTCTCACAGCCCTTTTTTGACCTCAGTAGAAAGCTATTCGAAGACAAGAAACCTGGTCCTCAAGCACTTTCAGAGAAGCTGTACGTTGATTCAGCACGAGGCAAGACTTGGTGCTTGGCTGATCTCGCTGCTCATGCGTCCAACTGCTGTCTATTTTAGGAATGAAGGGGAGCAGTCCAGGCTGATCCTTCCAGTTCTGACCCGGAGTGTCAACTGCACGACAGAAAAACAGAGAAGGGCCCGTGCGGTGCAGAGAGATCGTTCGAAAGCATCTGTAAGATGAAATGCTTCATATTGTGGCAAACACACACCTCAGCTTGTGTTCTGCTGGGAATCATGATGTGGGGACGTCATGCTTCTTTTTTGTGTTGGTAAGAAAGAGTGACGGTAGGTGACAGAAGACAAACACACTTCAGTAAATCGACATGCGATGTGCAATAAAATAGATATTTTAAAAGTTTCTCAGAATGAAGCATTTCTCAGATTTTGCTCCGTGTGTTTTGCCTTGAATCAGAGGTGCACCTTCTTTATGTTTGATGGCAGCATGAGGGTTACAGGTTATTGTGGCTGTCAGACTCACCATGTATTCAAATCCTCTCTCATTTTTCAAGTGTAGCTTTTGCAGAGAACTGAACTAAGATTGCATGGTGTTGGCTTGTAGTGCGAGTGCTGCCATTAAAACATCAGGACTTTGCTTTTATGCGTCTGACTGAAGATATGCTGACTCAGGGCTGAGTGACAGACTAAGATGGTAGCACCACTTGTTCTTTAGTATATCTCCAAAAGACAACACACTTGCACATGTTACTGTCCAAACTCATGAACTGAGATGTACTGGATGACATTGTTGTCACGAGTTTCATCATGATTGTAATAAAGCTCATGGAAAACTGTGAATGGAAAAATTCAACAAAAATAAAAGACTGAGGCTATTTCAGCGTGAAAATCCCCCCAGCAAGTTGTCTCTATGTATGGTTATTATTCCTTTAGATGATGGTTTAATGCTAAGGTATTGTCATGAGTGTTGACTTCGTCACTTCCTGACTGGTTTGAAGTTGTTTTTTGACTCATCAGGGCTTCCCCAAACGCCTTCCAACTTTGTACGGCACAGACCAAGTGAACTCGTGGTGGTGTAAGAAGTAGACATGACAGACATCAGGGCGCCAAGACAGAACTAGAAGCTAAGAGTTGCCATGAAGTACTGTACTGTATGGTTTAGATGCTGATGTTGATGATGATGGAAGACATGAAGAGGATGAGTGTGACGAAGGAGGTGCAATGAAGGTTAAAGTGGAGGAGTATCTTACTCATCAGCTCCTCGGAATTTAAGGTTATAACTAGATCTGGGGGGGGGGGGGGGGGGGGGGGGAATTAACAAGGTTCGTATCATAACTCCACTGCTGTTTTCTTTCATTAGTCAGCACCATGCTACAATCTTTATCTCTTTGATATGTGAATTCTCTGTTTTCCCCCAATTTAGGAATCTTTACAACATTGGTCAAGCAGTGGGAGGCACCGTCTCAGTTGGTGCCTCTGTATTAGTATTCAGACAGTGTTGCAGTAATGAGTTCTGTTCTGTGACAAGTTTCAACCAGCATCTCAACTTCAAATAACTATTGTCAAGCTGAGTCTGTGCATCTTTGCTTTCAGCAGCGGTAAGAAGTGGCTCTATCATGGGAAGGTTGGCCTTGTTTGACATGCTTTTGTGAAGCTCTTTTGTGCTGACCTTATTCAAGCTTCTTTAAAAACACTGGCCGTGCATGTAAATGCACTCAGCATTTCCTGTGGAGCAAAACGTGCTGCAAACTCCAATCCTGTTTTAATTTGGGAAAGTACGTTTTTGTGAAAGTGCAATGATACATTTAAATGTATGGAGAAATACTTTACTTCTATATTACGTATGATAACCATCCACACGTTTTATTGACCAAGAGCCATACAACACATTTGTCAAGATCATAAAACAATCATCTTTATCCCTCACCCAGAGGTAAAAAAAAAAAAACATCCTCATCCAGCAGCTTCTGAAGGTCACACCAAATACCCATCTCTCAGGCAACATCCACCAGCTATAAGGGGGGGATCCCGAGACGCTCCCAGGCCAATGTAGAGATATAATCCCCCCCACCTGGTCCTGGGTCGACCACTCGGTCTCCTGCCAGCTGGCTGTGCCTGAAACACTTCCAAAGGGAGGCGTTCAGGGGGCATCCACCACCTCCACTGACTCCTTTCAACAAAGAAAAGGTTCTGTTCTCCTCAGTAACAGAACTTCTAACCCTATCTCTGAGACACCCGCCACCCGTCAAAGAAAACTCATTTCAGTCGCTTGTATCCAAGAGCTCGTTTTTAACCCACAGCTCATGAGTCGGAGAGAAGATTGTTCAGTAACTAGAGAGCTTTGCCTTTTGGCTCAGCTCTCTCTCACACAACAGTGTGGTAGAGCAACTAAAATACTGCCACTGTCCAATCTCCAACTCTCTTCCCCCCTCAGTCTAGAACAATGACTCCAGATACTTCCACATTGAGACAGGAACTCATTCCTCAGGCGGAGAGAGCAATCCATCGTTTTCCAGTTGAGAAGCAAGCCTCAGGTTTACAGGAGCTGATACTCATCCCAGCTGCTTCTTACTTGAGAATTGAAGGTTGCACCATGGAGGCATGAGAAACAAATCATCTGGAAATAGCAATGATTCGATCCCACCAAACTCTCTTTCTCTGTCATTCTCTTTTAACAGCATCATGAGACTTTCCTATCCCAAGGAAGCCGTGGCTCCTCCGCAGGAATTCCTGGCCAACTGAGAGAAAGAGTCCTGGGTCTGCCCTGAGGCCTCCTCCCACTTGGACATTCCAGGAGTGCCTCACTCCAGGAAGGTTGTCTAGTGAGAACTGACTGGTA
Organism: Synchiropus splendidus; assembly: GCF_027744825.2. NCBI lineage: Eukaryota > Metazoa > Chordata > Actinopteri > Syngnathiformes > Callionymidae > Synchiropus > Synchiropus splendidus. Next base: position 60,187,968 of record NC_071334.1, on the reverse strand, counting down.
AATCATGGAGCTCTTTCTTAACCACAACAGACCAAGCTCTCATTTACGACAATGCAGTGAAATGACACGTGTTTTATTTCAGAATGTCATCACATGGAAGCAAGGTAGGAAGGTGCTTGCACTATATTTCACTTTCCTCCTCCGTCATTAAGGCACCGTGACATCGTTTAAAGAGTTTTGTGTTTTGTTGTAGATTGATTTTGGTACAAATTCAATGTTTTACAGAACCTTGACCAGCTTTAGAAAACATTGTGTCTCAGTCATATTTCACAAAATGCTTTTTTTTTTATTAAATGGAACCAACGACGTTGAAATATATCTCTAATTTAGAGCGTTTCTATTTCGTCACGACGTGTCAATATTTCAGTGACTTCAGCTTTCCCTGAGGGGGAAATGTGGCTAACATATACTATGTACAGCAATTGTTCCATTGACTGTCTAGTCCGAGTGTGGCGCTGACGTCATCGTGAGTCACGTATCGGGCTGTGTCAGAGAAGCATGATTGACAGCTCGGAAAAACACGACTGACAGCCCACACGCAACGAGCTGTTTCCGCCTCAGGTCCCGCCTCCTCCTCATCCTCCCCCGCCCTCCAGGCGTCAGTGACGTACACACGGAGAGCGGGACCTGCCCTCCCGTCGCCATTTTTCAGTCTCGGACTTGTGGTGTATGTGTGTGTTTCGGCAGGACGAGTAAGAAACACAGGGAAGTATTCACCTCCCGAAGGCGCTCTCTGTGGAATATTCATGCTAAAGGTGCTCTTCGTACCTCCGTCAGTCGTGAGATGTTCGCGCACCGGTGTCGTGAAACTATTTCTTGTCTGAAGACGTGTTTCGAGCCGCCATTTCTTTGCTGTGCTGCTTCTGAAGTCCGCTGCGAGTCAAGACAGGGGGTTCCAAGAGGCATCTCAATGACGTCTTGAGACCGCACCGCGCGTTAGAAAGCGCCCACACCGGCCTCGGAGTTGAGACATGAGGATTCGTCCGATGGAAAACTGAGGCCACCTTGATGTCGTAACTGGCTACTGGAGAGCAGCGTCCGAACAGACGGCGGTTTCTTTTCTCCGAGCGACGAACGAAAAAGGGGAACCGTCATTGATCAGTTGTAGTCGCTCGGCCTAAATTGATGTCTGTCTGACGTCACTTTTCTGTTTTTTTTAACACTGATTTGCTGACTACTTCCTATCACTGGACGCGCATTATGCATCAAAGTGGCATCCAGACGCACGTAGCCTCTTCCTGAACACGTGAGGTTGCTTTGACTTTTATTTTTGAACCGAACGGACATCCTCATGCCTGCAGCGTTTTTCCTTTTTGCAGAAGTCAAGCCTCATGCCCTGCCCCGTATCTCTGCAGTGATTGGTCGTGCTGCATCCACGTCATAACTTCAAGACTCCACTATTTCCCACTCTACTAATTTATTTTTGAATAGAGATGTCAACAGCTCGCTTTGATTCGGCCGACCGATCTGCGTGGTATTTTGGCCCCGTGTCCCGACAAGAGGCACAGAATAGGCTACAAGGACAGAGACATGGTATGTTTTTAGTGCGGGACTCATCCACATGTCCCGGGGACTACGTCCTGTCGGTGTCCGAGAACTCCAAAGTGTCCCATTATATAATCAACTCTTTGCCAAGCAAAAGGTTTAAGATTGGTGACCAAGAGTTTGAGAACCTCAATGCTCTGCTGGAGTTCTACAAAATCCACTACCTGGACACCACCACGCTGATAGAGCCAGCTCCCAGGTAAGATGACGGAAGTCTGAAATGCCAGAACTCTCTCTCCCAGAGAAGGGGACGCGTGCTGATCTAGATTAAGTGGGTTGGCTATTTTTATCTGGACTAACCTAAATTCAAATATGCTGCAGAAAGTAACAGCCATGATTCATCAAGTTTTGAACCTTCTTTTCATGCTCAAGTACATTTCTGTTTTCCTTCATGAAGTTCTGGTGGTGGTGAGAGGTGACTGTTTCCCCTTGTCAAGACTAATATATTCACTTGTTGTTATTGTGATTATGTTAGGGACAGTCTTTTTATTCCTAAATGTTAAGTCAAAATACAAATTGTGCAACTCTTAATTACACCCACACCAACTAGCTGCGTTGCGGCGATCAGATAAACCTGGGGTTTGCTCATTGACTCAAACAAGACAAGAAAAACATGCAAGCAATTCATTTTCCGTCCTGAATCATCAAATACCATAGTCATTCCCTTACTGATGTGCGCTTATCCTTAGTAACACTATTATGCATCGCTGTTCACTTTATGTCTTTGAAAGCAGCATGTGCAGGTTTTGGAAAAACAGTCATGTGACCCGAGTTCCTTACATAGGTCCAGACAAATTTTACATTCTAAATCAATTTTCCATATGCCTTTACCATATTTCTTGCTATCCATAATCACTGCCGATGAATCTGTGCTTTAAAATGCCTAAAATCTCCAGTTACTGCGAACTAATTTGGTTTGTTCTTACTGTTATTACCACCATGTTGATGCTGAAGCAAAACCTCTCTACCAGTATTGTGCTGTCTTCAGCGTTTAAGTGTGATCCTTATACCTTTCTTTGTGCGTTCTCAGGTACCCAAGCACAGTGACTGGTCCCATTCAGCCCATGGTGGGCTCAGATGACAACCTGGAGTATGTTCGGACTCTTTATGACTTTACTGGCAGTGATGCTGAGGATCTACCCTTTAAGAAAGGTGAGATTCTCATCATCTTGGAGAAGCCAGAGGAGCAGTGGTGGAGTGCCAAGAGTAAAGAAGGCCGTGTTGGCATGATACCTGTACCCTACGTGGAGAAACTTGTTCGGCCGTCACCCCACACTGGCCAGCCTACCCATGGATCTCGGAACTCCAATAGCTATGGTATCCCAGAACCTTCACATGCTGTCGTCCATGCCTACGCTCAGCCGCAGACACCCTCACCGTTGCCCCCTGGAACACCTGGCGCCGTGATAACCCCTCTGCCATCCATGCAGAATGGCCCCGTCATGGCAAAGGCGATTCAGAAACGAGTGCCTTGTGCTTATGACAAGACAGCTCTTGCTCTGGAGGTATTTAAAATTTTCTTTGACTTCATCTCAGCAAATTTCAATTCATTGTCCTAATGTTTTCATCTTACTTTTTAACTGGTGGTTTAGTCTCCATTTAGCTCTCTCAGTATCATAGGTGGATCTGCTTTGACTTTGAAAACATACACGTGTAATGAAAACAAGCTTTTTGTCTGTGCCTATTTTAATAAGTCGCTTTACTTTTATTAGAAATCTTTCTTGAGTCAAGTCCATCATGAAACCCAAAATTTCCTGCTGTCCCAGTTAGTGCTCTCAAATTTGTCACATGCTGACCATATGAAGTGATACACTTTGTTTTTGTTTTTCTTAAGTAAAGTATTTGGGTCATAATATAAATAATAATAATGAACCTAATCATAAAAAATGGACCAAAAATGTTAGACCCATGGAGAAGGCATATTTCACTTGGACTCTTGTTGTGGTCAATGAGGTGCCCAAAAGAGTAGTCAAACGTGCATTTAAACAATGAGGCAATAGCTCTATACATTAGACAGATGATGGCATTGTGACTTCATCATCTGAGCACTAAATTGTTTTAGTACTCTACACTAATATGCTTTAGTGGGCTAATCTTTCTGTGGTTACGGTGGAGTCTTCTCTTCTTTTTTTCCCCTCTTTCTAATACTAATATCTTCATGATCATATTTATACACGTATTGTATGGATCAATTCAGAAGTTGATTTATTTATTTATTTATTCTTTACATTAATCGATGAATCGGATTGAGGAAAAAAATACAATTTCATGTTCATCCCTGTACTCAATATCAGAACTAAGCGCAAATAAATCTGTTTGAACTTCACAAACTGGATAAACGAGTTGCTGCTTGAACATCTTTGTGTAATAGATTAATTTTTAAAAAAGCTAGAAAAGAACTCAAGGAGCGGAAGCCTCCGCCAGTGGAGGTAATTAATCTGCACCCACATGAAAATGAAACTAAAAAATGGTCCTACGTGACTGCTGACACCTGGGTCTGAACTCTGGGCCAGGCTTTTGGCTTGGATATTGAAATAGGCCGTCCAAAGCCCAGCCCGTCCCCCTCAACCAACACACCATGTCAACGACTCACTGAACAACTTGCTTTGTAAAAAAATATAATCTGTAAACATCTGTTTGTACAATAACACAGTTACATCAAACATCTGTCAAATAATCAGTAACAGAGATGAACCCTGTCGCTGTTGCCACATTAACTCTTTTGGATGCAGGGATCTCCTACATAACACACCTAACACTCTACCAACAGTCAATGTCAATCTGTGATTGAAGACCTCTCAATGAAAGACTTTCATTGTGTTGTGAGGTGCACACTTACAAGAACAAGATCAACTTGCATAAAGGACTGTTTTTGTTGTAACTGGCGGCCAAGTCACCACATTTCAGACTTTGTGATGGTCTTCCCTCAGCCCCCGGTGCATGCTGAACCCAACACCTTTTTTATAAACTCGAACTTATTGCGCTGCGTAACAACCGCGGGACACAAGAATCAGTGACAGATATACTTTAAAGAATTGATTTGAGTGAATTTCTCGATTTGTTGCACTTGCAAACAAGGGGGTATCAAAAGGTTTTGAGGCTTGCACATTTTTTTCCAGCACCACACAATGCTCCGCACCTATTGTTCTTCAAGAACAGGCTGCACTCTGATCATTTAGTATTTAGACATACCCCAACAACGCACCAGTGCACACCAGGCAAGATGTGATAGAAGCTGTGCGCGAGTGTGGCTGCGAACACCTCCCTCATCGACCCTACTCTCCAGACCTCGCTCCAATGACTTCCACCTCTGTCCTAGGCTGAAAAACATCAGTGGGGTCCGATATTTGAGCATGATGTTCAGCTGACTATTGCTGCAGATGGCCAGTTAGGTGCCCAAGATGATGAGTTTACAGATCAGGAGTCAGTGACTGGCAAACTAGGAGGAACAAGTGTAAAGCAGTGCAATTCCTCATGTCATACATGCATATTTCCTCTCAGGAAAGACGTCTGTCGAACACAGCTGCTGGTGGCATCTAAAATGCTCTGTGTTGGGGCCAGTGAAGTGAAGACTGGGTTGACTTGTGACCGCAGTGATTTAAATGGGTCAGAACAGGGTAGGCTTTGTAGAAAGTGCAAACATTTTCTTTGTGTGCCACAAAACATTCACTTTATCCTGTGGCTGTTTGATTAGATGTTGCTTTGGTGTAGTTGCTGCCTTGTTCTTCTTCAAATATAATCTCAGCATGGGTCGGACTAATAAGAACAAGAAATGCTTCGGGATGACATTTCATTGTGGTCATGGACAGAATATGAGAAAGTGTACGTTTAAGCCTATCGGAGTACCTACAAAGCAAAAATCCAGTTTGATATTTTATTTATTCTCCCATCCACTGCTTGAGAATGTTTTGCTTATTGTGGTTAGTGACTGGTTTGTTCTCAGCCAAAGCCGAGAATCGTGAACCATCAGTCTGTGGGGAGACCACATCAGTCTATTTTTGAATCCCAATGAAGTTTTTTTTTATTTGAGAGATGATAAAATTGTGTGTTCTTGTACTGTAAAACCCGACATTTCAATGCCATATCACCCCACATATTATTGCGTCTAATTGTCAATTCACATAATGAAGTGATGAATCTTTTCTGTGAACAGGCAAGGTTTGACCCCAATGACAGAGGTGTGGAGGTCACATTTGGATCAGACAGTAACGCTCCTCACTGTCAACTGAAGTCAAAAGGCTTTCAGTTGTCTGTCATTGAAGGCAGGATAAATCTGCTCTACAGTAGATGTCCTTCACATCCATGCTTCCAATATCTGTATTCCATAAACAGTTCTTTGCTGATGGTGAACATACGGCTTCCCAGATGGGGGTCACGGTCAGTGTCCCAAACTCACCCGGAGCGCTGATTCTCTGTTGCTTGCTGCAGGACAGGCTCTGGCTGAATGGCTGAGTGGAAATGTCAAGCAGACTTAGTGTTGTGCATATTCATGGTAATGTCAGCCACATCAGAAATAATGCCGGGGAAAGAACAACGTTTGTTTCGATATCGCTCAACTAAAAACAGCCTTCTTTATTGCCCAGAAACAATAATCATGAAGAGTCAAATTGCTGAGTCTAAGAGTGCTGATGGTTTTTGACACACAGCACACTGCAGTCAGCTTATGTGATCAGACCCAACAGCAGCATATGCTGAAATAATAGTTTTGCATAATTTCTGATTGCATTTTTATTGCATTCATTATCTTAATAAAAAAAACATTTTTCTAAATGAGTATAAATGACATTGGGACTAAATGTTTGTGAGAGCACTGAAAAGTGAGTGTGGCAACTAGTCCAAGTAGGTCCAGTTGCTAAATTCAAACCTTCCGTCAAGACCCCAAGTTATTATTATTATTATTATTATTATTATTGTTATAGTTATTATTTTGAGTGAGGCGCTGGTTTCAATGCGTGTGTGCGTGCGTCAAACTTTCAGGACTGCTTCACAGATTAAGATGACCTCATTATTCATGTCCACAACTTCACTTTGTGCTGATATAAAGTCGTGTGCTCATCTCTTACTCACCTTCTGTTTGTTGTTGATATCTGGCAAGTCCTGCGCTGTTTCCTGGCTGAAAGCTGCTTACAGTGTAGAAAAGAACGAGCAGTAGTTAGGTCATGTTGTGGTGAGAATTCAGATCTGCTGATTCCTTACACTTGTTCTTTCTGGCTGTTGCAGTGACGTTTCCATGATGCTTTCTGAATACTAAACAGGTGCAAACCTAAATCCCTTTTTGATTCATTTGGCATAGCTGCTTGATCACAAGCCACAAACAAAACACTCTTGCAAAAGCCTTCCATTTGTTCGGGATTTCCTTTATCTACAAAATCATTTTATTGTCTACGAGTCTTCTTAAAGCAGTTTTTGTTCTGGACAACATCAACATTAGCCACAGTGATGAGGCCCAACACGTTTTTAAAAGTTCAAGTCAAATAATGCCTCAGTCATAGAGGGATGGAACTAAGTTGACTATACCATAACCCGCCTCTTTCTCCAATACAATCAGGAGGTGACACCTGGAAAAGCATAGCACCGTGTTCAGGACCCAACAAACCCCTGTTTGCTAGTGTTTTCCATCAGTAACAGTCGTGCAGTATCAAAACAGAGATGCATGTTGACTTGTTTGCTGCTGAAACGTCATCTAACTCTCCCTCCCACCTTTCAGGTTGGTGACATAGTCAAGGTCACGAGGATGAACATCAGTGGCCAGTGGGAAGGCGAGGTAAACGGACGGCGGGGACTCTTCCCTTTCACCCACGTCAAAATCATAGACCCCCAGAACCCAGATGAAAGTGACTGATGTTGTAGCCCAGCTGGACCTCCATGTGCCGGTTTTCACCTTAATCCCCTGGCTGTCATCCACATCGCTATGGTAACTTGCTTTGTCAGCTCGGGCCATGCCAACAACACCCACCTCTGTTGTGGCCGCGGCTTCGGACAGTGCTGGATTTCTGATCCAAACTAATCATGACTGCCGCATACCCTGCTACTTTCCTCTTTTTTGGTTTTTACATTTCTTTGTGACTGGGCATCAGTTTGAGCGTGTCTTCGGATTACCATCACAACCTGTTGTGTTTTTAATATGAGATATTTGAACATGTGTTCCCTTTGAAATCTCTGGAGTTTGTTGTGTCCGAGTGTGTTTTTGTGTGGATGTTGCCAACGTGGGAAAACTGTCGAGCACTGAGACAAAGAGGAACTGACCTACTGGTCAAGCATCACTCTAGGGTTACATGTGTACAGAGACTGTTAGCTACTGGTTAAACATGGACAAGTTCTGTAATTCTGTGTGAGTGTGAAATGGTGGGATGCGAAGAGTCAGAGGTTACACCATTAAAGTTCGTGCCATTCTAATGCGGGGCAGCCATTTTATTTTTGCCATATGATCAACATTTTGCTGAGGAAATTGTGCCATGTATGAGATTCGTGTCCTCTCACTGGTTTTGTTTGAAATAAAAGTGGTTTATTGGACTAATGTGATCCTCAGTATTTAAGGGCATGAAGTTGCTTCATAAAATGGGTAGTAAACAAAACATCAAGTGGTTCAGCGACTGTGAGGATCCTCCATGACATGGAAGTGTGGGGTTCATGAATTGGTGATAAAATTTCAGAAGCAGTTCGGGATGTAGGTGCTTGGCGTCTTTCAATGCCAACAATGTTTTTCAAAAGCTTCTCAACCACAAAGCCGGCACAGATGCCTCCTAATCTTTAGTCACTCAAGTGGTTTAGTTTTCGCTTCAATTACTTTTTCTGTTTTGTTCTTCTTTTCTGAATGGAATAGCTGGTGTACTAAAAACATCTTCACATTTGGAATCTGTCTCGCCAGATATTCTTGTTAGACATTTGTGACCAAATGTCCGACATGAAATTCAGAGAATTTCAGTTAAGTTGTGGCACTGATGGTGTACTATGTGAGGGGGAAACGAAGCGTCGGTGGCTGTTTGTGTGCGTGTTTGGTTGTGTGTTTGTGTGTGGAAGCGGAAATATCCCAGAATGCCAATGAGATCCAGCTGTTGCCTTGACTCGAAGAGAGAACGATAATTGCGTCTCTAACTTTTTGTCAAAAATATCAGTGACGGGCTTCAACCTCTTTGGAACCTTTTATGCAAGCGGACTTGCCCTTGGACTCTGCTGTAAACCGCCTGTCTCATTGTATGTTTTTTTTTTGTCAATGTTTTTTTTTTTCTTTCCCAAACTGTCAAATCACATTTTGTAAAGACGAGTGATAGCAAAAAGGGAAAAATGCCTGCTGGTTGTCTCGGTGCATGACCTCCCAGGCCCGAGAAGGGGCTCCGACGGGGCCCGATGCTGCTTATCTGACTAATCTCCTTGAATTGAAAGAAGTTCTTGTCATGTCCCTGCCATCTGCTTGATGAACCCCAACTGTTGTCCTGCTCTGACATACTGAAATCTATTCATGAAGCAATAGGCTCCGATCTTTACTCCTGCTTCAGTGGCTTTACTCATGGCATCGACAGTATTACTGTGTTCTCTTCACACACACTCACACACACACACACACACGTAGAAAAGCCTGACCTGTCTTTGACTTACGAGTTCAGAATTGTGCCTTTTTAATTTCATGCCATCGACACGTGTTAAAAGGTCCCATGGTTAACACTTGTGCTGGTATTGACCCTTTATGTACAAAACAAGTCAATAAAATTTACATCTACTACCTTGCTTCTGTGTGTGTGTCGGAGCAGATCTAGATCACAGCGTGGTTCTTGTCAAACACTGCCGCTCCAAATCTCTGTTCCCTTCACCCCAGAGGAAGAAAGCAATTAGTGACTTCTAATGAAGTACTAAGAAAAGGATGTCAGCTGGTCCACATGACGTGGTGAGACGTTTTCAAGGGCAGTGTTTGCATGGCGCCTCGTGAATACTCGGACGGGCTGGAGTAATCCTGACTTTTTTTTCCCCAGTCAGGGTTGTGGCTGATGCCATTTTCATGGACTCTCAGTCTCTCAGCGCTGGTCGTGCAGCCGAGGCTTGAAGTGGAATCATTGCTCCTCCAAAATGAGACACTAGCAGTGGCGCATGCGTCTTGTCGTGGACGGCTAGGTTGCCAACCATCCCTAACTGGGCAGATTTTTTCAACATATTTAGTTCTAAATAATCCAGTGAGACCGCCGTGACTAGCTCATGGGGCAGTTAGATGAACAAGAGACAGAGTGGAGCAACAAATACATTGCTAGATATGTATTTATGCCGTACAGGTCAAACATTTGAAAACACCTCTCATTCACCCACTTCTTTCTTTGGTACATAATAGTATCCTGCTTCATATATTTGCTTCTTCAGTATGTATCTACATTGTAGAAAGTAGCAAAAATAAAGGAAATACACTGTACATCATGTCCGATGTGGTCTATGTATTAAATACATTTTATTTGTGACTATATATATCATATATTTACATCTTTTGCTCACGATATGTTTAGCCCTGATGGGGCTTTGAAGACTTCTCAAAAGCTTTTTGGGGGTATGAATCTCACTGTGTCACCACAAGTTCACTTTCTTATTCACAATATTTGTATATGTTGTGTTTCTTTAACATATTTTATTTTACCAACACAAACAGACTGACTGGACTTATTTCCATTTAAAGCGAAATCCTGGAATCAATGTCTCTGAGATCAAAAGCTTGTCATTGCTATCAACTTGCTCCCGTCTTGAGAACGTGGTGCATAACCAGCAAACAGACTGAATGAAGTGGCCATAGCCTCAGAACCAAATGTCCCAGTTTTGACTTCCCCTCTCTAAAATATTCACGGTCCAGACGTCTGCGCCTTCTGTCGAGGGCTGTGTGCCAGAGTGTGTCGGTGGTCCCACGCCGGCTGTCACTTGTCTCTCAGGTCACGACAGTCTGTCACTGCCACTTTTGTCTGTCTGACTCACCTGAGCAGATTCAGGGACGGATGACAGGTGTAGGATGGCGAGGGCAGCTTGACATTGAGCATGTGCGGATGGAAGTGTTTGTACTTTCCCTTGTTTTATGGTCACATGACCAAGTCCGGTCTCAAAACTCTGGCCGTCCACCTGTGCACCTGAGTGTCCTTCATAAAGCACAAATAATGTCATGTAACGTTAACGCTTGTTCAAAAGAAGCAGATCATTTTGAAAGAATAATGGGTTTTGCCATCGATCGTAGCTAAAGACCCTGCAAGAATAAAAAAAGTGACTGAGATCAAAGCTAAATTACAATAAAGATGGTATTGTTTATTTGACTTTTAGATTTGATACATTTTAGCATTAACACCACTCCTGGTGAGAGGGTGAATGAAGCTTCATGAAGCAGTGTCCTTCATTTTCAAAGCCCACTAGAGGGCACTCATTTATCAGACAGATTTATTTCAAGGAAATGCAATACTTTTTTAAAACTTTTAAAAAGAAACTGGTTTCTTTTGCAACATAAGGCACATTTCTTCTTGAGGCATTGTACTGTATTTGCACCTGCTGCTCTGCACTCTCATATTAAAAAGTACATTAACTATAAATGTGCCTCTGTTGGTGCACACAGTCTGGAACAGAAAGAAAATAAATAAACCTCTGACTTGAAGGAAATGCAATATAGCAGAGAAAGGACCGAGCCGACCTCAGGGCCCATCTTTCCCAGCACAAATGGGTCCAGGGCCCATTCAAGTAATAGAACTGATTCATTACTTTGATTCCTGATATCAGAATTACTGCTTTTATTTGTGTTCAATTACCATAACATGGAAACAAACCAAAACCTTTGGAAACCATGTGATCAGCGCCAAGATATTTGACATTAAAAGTCAGACAGAAGCGGGTGAAGAAGTCATGGTCGATCGAATTTGCTCTAGAAAAAAAGAAGGGAAAAATAGACTTGAAACATTTGGAAAACTGTACATAAAAATTATATATAATATAATAAAGATAACGTCTAAATGTCATAAATCTTTTTCTTTTTCATAAATGAACTCTGAAGAAGACAAGTAAAGTGTAAATAGAACTATCGCCATATAATTTTCCAATTCATTTTAATTTTAAAAACTGCTTTCAGGAACAGTTTTTACTGTTGGAGGCGACATCACTTTCTTTATCATTTTTTTGTTTTCAAGAAGGTCTCCATAGTTGTTAACCATCACAGATTTGCAGCTGTCTATTCAGTGACACACTACTGACACCATACGTGGCAAGTGTATTAAAACTGAGCGTAAAACAAGAAAGTTGTAGCGGCCCTCTAGGGGGCCAACCATGACCTTCAGCCCTATGGTTAAGTACTTGGGTGCAGTGTGTCTGAGTCATGGTTTGTGGCGACCTGAGAAACCTAGGTTTTATCCTGTGATGTTCAACCTTTTTTAAGCCGAGAACTTTGTTCTTTGAATAAATCCCGAGGCACATAACCTCAGAGGAACCTCAGCCAAAGCACAATTGTGCTTAGAGGAAAGTCCTGTAGAAAATCCCTTTTGATTTGTGAAAAATGTAGCTATTGTTACTCTGCGATTTTACCATGTCATTTGCAGTAACATGTTGCATGCATCCAGAAAGGGCTGGGCAATATATCAGAAATATATCATGATGCATTTATTTATTTATATTTATTTATAACTGTTTTGGATGATTTTTTCTAGAGAATTTCCAGAGATATCTTTCGCATTCTTTGTCTCATCTTCATAACAATGATTCTTTCTCTCTTCGCATTTTGGAGCACATTTATTTTGCTCTGCATTTAGCATTTAGCTAACTTTTAAACCACAAACTTTGACAGTCTACTAGTGTCAATAAAGTTTTCAATGGCTCACCGGTTGAAAAACATTGCTTTAAAGTGATGACTTCCAACACTTTGCTTCCATCATTGTCATTTATTGTAGCTACTATAAAACAACTCCACAAAGGTCAACAAACACCATGTTATCACATCACCAGTTAGTTTCTATAGCTTCACTAATACAAAATGATTGAACCTTTTTTTAAACAACTATACACAACAGTTTAATAGTATAAAAGCCAAACTCTTGAGGAAAAAAAAACAACAGTACTTCAGTTATTCACATTTTTACAATTTACACGGCTTGTGAGAACGTGTCAGTGACATTGTTCCAGTCCAAACGGGTCACCAGCAGGAGTAGGAGAAGAGCGGGTGCTGGCTCCAGTCGGCTGTGCTGCCGTGGTGATGGTGGTGATGATGGTGAGGGTAGCCATGTTGCTGCGGGTCGACGGCAGTGAGGGGGTGATGAGCGGGCTGGACAGTGTGCTGCGCTGCATCTTGCTCTGGATACGGACCTCTGGGGTATTCCATGGATCTGGAGAGACGGAGCCGAGTTTAGGGCGAGATTGAAGTCAGGGCTGTCGCGGCAAGTTTAGAGAAACAAACCTGTAGGGATGATGAACCACGGGCACCATCTGCTCCTCGCAGCTGTAGTCGTACTCGTGCAGCTCCAGGGCTTCTGTGTGCAGGCTTTCCGTCGGGTCGTGCTCCAGAGGCCAGGATGAGAGTTGACCTGACTTGAGTGAGTAACTCACGGCCTCGTTCTTGATCGCTGCCCCAGAAGGACTCGCACCGTAGAAGGAGGAGGACGGGGGCATCGTTTGCATGCCTGAAATAAAAAATACAGTTTTAAACAACTGCCACCTCTGACTGCCACAGCATTATCTGTGGAGAACAAACCTGATGGACTTGTGCAAGGGTCCTGCCTTTGCCTGTCCAGAGCGGGTTTTTTGGCAGGAGGGCTTTTCCCTGAGCGGCACCTACGACAACAACAACACAACATTGTTAATACAGTGAACAGCCTTTCAAAAACAGTGGGGATGAATGATGGGGAAAAATAATTTATATATATATATATATATATACATCTTGTTTTGTGGTGCCCTCAGTTTTTACCTCTTGCCATGTGAGTGTGTTCCTCCCTCTCTGAAGCCTTTGGCGAAGGGGTTGTGGTCGATCTTCAACTTTGTGATCTTTGCGAATAGAAGAACCATTTCAATGACCAATTCAAACATCAGACACAGAAAGTGCTGTTGGTGTGTTTGTACCTTTGGGTTCTGGTAAGCAGTCACAGCAGTAAAAGTGGTCTCTGTGAAGGAGAAGGTCTGGTAGGAGACCCAGCGGACTGCGTAGGGGCTGTCTGCCTGGATGATGTGGAACCTGGGGTAGTAGCGGTGCATCGAATGGAGGATGATCTGAGGAGAGAATCCATTATTTGCTGTTTGAATCCAAGGCGACGTGACCCGGTGTGTGTCAACCTTACATGTCCGTGTTGGTCTAGGGTGTGGTTGGTGAGCTTCATCTTGAGAAAGGACAGTGGCTGCTTCATCCAGTGACTCCCCGAAGCTGGGGAATCCGGGTGCATGTATGTGCGACACGGTGGCTGTGGCTCAGCGTCTCCCGCCAACTCCCACTGCTCTTTCTTCCACTGCAGAATGAAAGCAAATCTCAGCGTACTGATACCATTGCAAAGGTCGGTAACCCCTGCACCCCCCACCCTGGCCGTCTGCCGGCATCTCACTGTTGTTTTCGTGTTTGTGTTAAAAGCCCAGTCCAACCAAATGGGTCGGGGCTGATGTGAGAGCCATCGACTGGATGCTCAGACGACTGCTCTCTATTCACCGACAGTGAATGAGATGCTAATTGATGGGCCTCCGGCAGAGGGTTTACAAACAGGAAGGCTTTGAAATGCAGCCCTTCTTTTGCATACTGTGATCTTCCTGTGAACAAAGCCATCGTGTCTGCATCATACCTTGTATTTGAACTTGTCCACAGGAACCATGTCTACCATGACGATGTAATTGGCGAAAGGCTGGAGGCCGCTTATGCTGACGCTGCAGTGTGGAAACATCCTCCTGGAACAAGACGAAGGTCTCAGATCTGCACTGCAGTTCGTGTCAGGCACCATTGTTCACCAGTCTGCTTACCGCCCGTGTTTGGTTATGATCATCTCCGTGCCGATGCTGTGGAAGGACTTCCAGAGGTCGGCGTTCTCCAGGGTCATCTTCGCCCCGCCGGCCATGTACGCCTCCGCTGCTTGAGGGGGTCTCAGCATGCTCTGCGTTTTGAGATCTGTGGCAGCAAAGGTCTCACAAGTTAGATTCAAAGGGTCTAATTCCAAAACAAATGAACTGATATGAAGCTTTTTGATATCAGCGTTTACATTCTCTGAGGCTATGAAGTCATATTAGCCTTCGCACTTGGAGAACATAACTATTAATAAACAAATCACTTGCCTATTTACGCTCTATTATCAGTAAATTCTGATGTTGTTTAGAGTGAACCTATGGTGACAAATCCTGCTTAAAATGCTTAGCACAACACAAATCCATGCATAAACTACAAGCTAATATGCTGCAGAGACACATACAAATTAGTTTACAAAGTAGAAACAAAGTAGTTTATGCAAGGTAACATACATTCCCTCAAGATCTTGCGTTCTTACTCTCCCTCTACTTACTTGGTCTGAAACTATCTCAGTGGAAACATCATGGACTCGCTTGCTTGGGCTCACTTTTTTGGTAACTTTTCAGCTCTAGCATTAGTGTCTTAGCCTTTCTATAGGTGATAATTCTTCCTCACATCTGCAGTTTTGTTTGTATGGCTGCTAAACACATCGGCTCTGATTTAAAACTATTCTACTGCAGCTACTCTGCACTTCTGAAGTCATTTCTCAGATGTATTTGTCAGTATTTTCCTCAACATTTTCCAAACATTTCTGTCTGAATGAGCCATGAAGGCCCACTGCATCACCACTGGTGGCTTACCTGGCATGTGCTGCATGTTCCTGCCTCTCCGTCCTCAGATGTGTTCGAGCACTGAAGTCTCGGTTGCTGGACCTCCATTCTTGAACAACTTGGTCCTCGCACTTGATTGGTCCCCACATGAGTGGGCGGGCCCAGGAGGATTAGGGGTGATGGCTGGGCGGATAGAGACCAGAGGGGGCAGGTGAGGTCTCTACCTTTTGTCATTGGTATTGAACCATTCTCCGTGCACTCCGACTGTATGCAGGTGATGTGTCTCTATTGTCGATTATTCATGGAGGGCCAGCCAAGTTTTCTTTCTGCATTCACCTTTGAAGAGTTTGTCATTGGAATTGCGACTGCATGGTTCCGAAATGAGGAAAGTTCAAACTACTTTCCTTAAAACACTTGAAACATTTTGTTTGTCACATCAGTTTGTTGTATGATGCTTTGTTTTTTTACAAATATTTTCTGATCAACTAAAGCTCTTTGCCACAGAACTGTACACCTAAGTTCAATAAAATGTGAGTTGAAATGCAGCCTTATAAATAAAAGCCAGAAATGAATATGACATAACTTACTTCAAGAGCTCCCTTGTAAGTCACAAATATTGTTGTACTATAAAAAAAAGGATGAATAATTCAAAGGTTAGAACTTTATGTACCGAAATGAATGTCGTTTTTCACAGGAGGAAATGATTCACTTTATTTTTGAACAGATAGAGCAACTTGTTGTTGAGTCTGCTGAACTCCTCTTTAGGTTCCATTACCAGTGGGAAATTGCAAACCAACTGTAAATGATTTCCTTTTAATACAAGCTCCACATAAAAACCAAATTGTCTAAACACACCTTTTGTGGTGTAATTAGACTCCCACTGTTCCATCTTCAAGTTGAAGGGCAGGAGTGGAATTTCAAAGCTCCTGGCGGGGGGCACGGAGGAGCAGACAAACAGGTCCCTTCCTGGCAGCTCCCCTTGTGTATTGCAGAGGAGTCTAGAGATTACAGAGGTGATTGGAGTCGGGGTCACCCTCCTGACAATAGCGGACAATGCTGTTGCTCCTGAGAGGCCATTTGGCTCGACCCCCCCTCCCCCTCCTTCACTTGTACCTGGGAATAGTTGGGGCTCCCTGGCGGAGACAGCACTTGGCACATCGTTCACATGAAAGAGTGATGGAGGAAGGGTAGAGCGGCGTGGATGGTCCCTCAGCCGCAGTTTATCATATGAATTTAATCCCAAACAAATCTCACTCCCCAAACCTTTGTGTTGTTTGTGCTCAGGGTTTACATTTCATTTTCAAGTCGGCCGCTCTTCAACAAGGGACAAGCAACATTTCTAAAACACGATTTTAAGTTCCAAGATCTTGAAGTACATGAGTGGACGGAATACAGTACAGTACAAAATAAAATGTTTGTATGATACAAAATATGATCAATTTTCTCTGGGAAGAATCACCCACTTTATGGATGTGATCAAAAGGCTGATCAAAAGACACTCAAATTATGCAAATATAAATTGTAATAAAACAAACAAAACAAATTCAATCAGCAAGATAAAATGAATAAATTTAAAAAATCACAAAATAAAAGTATTTTTAATATATATATATTTAAAATAAAATGTAATTATTTTACAGAAATTTGGCAGAAGCAACACTGGTTTATGTCTAAATTAAACATAAAAAGATCACTATTAAATATTTCAACATGGTCGGTTTGTTATTTCATCATATCTGCTAAAATAAAAGGGGCTGTTTCCAATGAAGGCTTTTTTTTTTTTTACCCATACCAGATGTAAAAAAAACAAACAGGCCTTTCGAAGCTAATTTACTTCATGACTTACATGGACACTATTAAAAAGAGCACTGACTTTAAAGCGATCAAGTCTCTGGTCCATCTCCAAGACCACAGCCTTCTCTTTTCTTCAACACTTATTTTTAGTTTTTGTTCTTCTATTTCTTTGAACTGGAACGCACGCATCATTTTTCCTGTGCACGTCTGCCCACAGATGTAAGATATAACGTTTGAAAAGTTTATACTTCGCTTCAATCTCACTGTGTTTCTGTTTATTTTTGTTGTTGGTGATGACAAATGCTATTTTTCTTTATATTATTTACACAATACTCAACATGTAAGACAGCACTAGTACCACAGTACTTCACTTCTGACTGACATGCTGCGCATTTTAAGTCCAGTCTTAAACACAATTTTCCGAAACGCAGACAAAGCGTGGCATTTTCTAACTATCCCTGGTAAAATGTCTTCAAATGACACTATGAATACATTGAATTCATACTCTAACCTCCTCTTTACTTAGGCCGTTCAGCCATCAGTGTCCACCAAGTCTTTACATTGCAACAGACAAGTCACAACAGTTCTCCTCCTAAATCAAGGTGGGCGCTTGTCCCTGCCTGAAGGTTTGAGTCCCCTCTGTCGTGGAGCTGCTGCATCAAACGTCGGTGAAGGTGATGCACTTTTTGTAGTTTCACTTGTTGGTGCTGCAAGTGTGTGTGTGTGACATTAATCGCATCTCACAAATGTGAGACAGGAAGTTGTGGTTTTGACACTCTAGTTAATGTGTCATTGGTGATAAGAAGTGCACAACTAGTTAAGCGAAGATGTGGAGAAAATATGTCCTGGTCTGAAAAGTAATGAAGGTATCTTTCAACGGTAATATGCACCAAACCCAGACTTCAGAGTCCAGCTCAACAAATGTATTAATGTTAGTCCCTTTCAAGCTCAGGCTGAAGCTCACCAACTCTGAGAAAATGTTATTTTCTTTAGAAAAAACATCCATATTAAATACATACTCTGCCTTTTTTCCTCACTCTGCACTCCTTCTTAAAGTTTCTTTTAGGTTTTAAATTCGTTCCCACTCCTTTGGCGTTAGAGGACCCACATAAACAGATGCCAGGAATAACAGATTCCCCAGGTATCTATGGAGTCGCCAGTGTTTGCATAGTAAAACCAAGTTTCAGTGTCTGATAGGTCACTTGAGGCTCCAAACAACTTGACTAGAAGTGAAACAGTGCCCCCTGCTGGCCATCTATGCGTCACAGTTGCGAGGAAAGTGAAAATGCAAATGAGATAAATTCCCAGTGGCCGCTTGTTCGATCTGTTTGATGTTTGCTCTCTGCTCCGCTGATGAAAGTGTTCTTTTGTGAAACTATGGGGACGTCACCCGCATGTCTGGTGCCAGTAGCTGGAGAAACAATTCAACTAGATTTATTCAAAATACCACTTCATCTTTGCGACTATGTCGTCTGTTTATAGCATCACTAGATTTCCTATAGTTAAATAATTTACTATAATCATTCCTGCATAATCATTTGAATTGTCCAAGATATGAATGACTAGTATATAAAACATATTTCAATATAGTGTTCTGTATTTTGGATCATTTATCAGTGGTCTTGAGATTAGATTTCGTTCCTCAGATATCCATGTATTTTTCAATTCTCTTTTAAAGTCATGGTTATTCGATTTTCTTGAGTTATGTCAGATTATGTATTAACTTTTTGTCTTGACATATTTGCTTCTTTATATAATCTGAAAAAAAACCACAATATAAAGTTCCAAGGTCGTGAAGTAAATGAGTGAACAGAATACAGCACAGTACAAAATTAAAACTAACTGTTATGCAAAATACGATAAACACATTCAAATTATGTAAATATAAATTGTAATAAAACAAAAAAATCCAACCAGCTAATAAAATTTAAAAAACTAAATATAAACGATTGAAATAAAAGCTGTTTTAATATATATATATATATATATATATATATATATATATATATATATATATATATATATATATATATATATATATATATATATATATATATATATATATATATATATATATATATATATATATATAGGATCTAAATGATCAATAACAATTTCTACTGGTTTATTTCTAAATTAAACATAAAAAAACTATTAAATATTTCACCATGGTCGGTTTACTATTTCATCATATCTGCTAAAACTAAACAAAGGGGCTGTGTCCAATGAAGGCTTTTTTTTTTTTTTTTTTTTTTTTTTTTAACCCATACCAGATTTAAAAAACAAAACAGGCCTTTCTCAGCAAATTTACATCATGGACACTATTAAAAAGGACACTGACTTTGGTCCATCTCCAAGACCACAGCTTTCTCTTAGTTTTTGTTTGCCTTCCGTTTTTCTTTGTACTGAAACACACACATCATTTTTCCTGTTTAAACCTTTTCTCTTGACATATTTGCTTCTTTATATAATATGAAATGAAACTATCATTTGATATATTTTATTTATTAAAAATCATAAAGTGCTTCATTTTTTTCTTCCCATTTTCATGTCATGTTAATATTTTCAGTGGAGCCCAGGCCCTCAACATTCCGCACCATACAATATGTTCCCTATAAAGACCATGACATGCTCACCCCTGCAGTACTGTATAATACCCGGCGCAGTAAACCTTAGATATGAAGTGAATCACTTAACTGGTCGATAATCTTTCCATCTTTCTCCTCACTTGTCCTCCACCTGCCATGTCATCCAGCACACATCCAATACATATTCTAAGAGGAAATTGCTGCTATTCTACCTTCCTTATATTTCACACGGCGTTGATTTATCGTCTCTTCCTGGGCTCCCCGCGATGGTTAGCGTGGTTAATGTCCCCAGACTCAAACCTTTTAGCGTCACTCAATCTGAAAGATATGTTTTAGAGGTCAGCGGCGGATCAGACATTTAAATATATTAACATATTTGTAATGCACCACTGGATCTGGTCACCGGAGCCGCTCACATATGACAGAAACCGCTGAAGCCTGTGGTGACAGACAGGGACTCGATGTGCTGCTCAGCTCAGGAATCTTGCTGGTGTATTGATGCATGGATTTTAGTGATCACTCCCGACAGCTGTTTTTGTTAGTTAAGGTTTCCCCATCCCAAATGATTCAGGCACTAATTACGAGCGTTCATGGATTAAATTCAGAAATGTAATCAGCCAGTGATCCTGTTAGCAGATCTGTGTGTGTGTGTGAGAGAGAGAGAGACCACTCGCTGAATACAAAACTCAAGACACCACAGGGAAACAGCAGCAGCGATTGGCTCCCTGGTTTCCGACCCGATCGATTCACATGGTTATTTCAGGTGTTGGAAAGGACAATGTGCTGGGTCAGAACATTGCGGCCTGTCAGTGGTCGGAGAGACTGGTTTTAATCACGGAAGCCCTCGGGTGGTTGAGCAGTGGACGCTCAGCATCAGAGGCGCAAAGACATTGATCCATGTGACGTGACAATTGGGAACGCCACTGCTAAAGTCAGGTTTTTAAAATCAAATACATAAAAAGACACTAACACTTGACGGGGATCCACAACAATTCCGAATGGTTGTTAGCTATAAAGCTTTGGTTAAAAACTGTAATTTTCCCAGTCAGTTGTAAGCAAACACACCACGTTTTAAGTGCAAAAATAAATCGATCTTGAATCATGGTCAGATGAAGGTGAGCTGTAATGCCAAAAACATCAGCACTGCTGCCTCCTCGCTCACTATTGTTTGCTGTGTGCAGTTCTGTTAGGTGGCAGTGGATTCACTCATCTGTCTGAGTATATGTTCCAACTTTGTCCAATCAGATCGATGGAACTAAAAAGCAGAACTAGTGCAGCGCACGGTCATACACGCAATATACGGAGCAGACGTAAACAAACATGGCCGACCGCGGAACTCTCTCTAACCTTATTCTGACACTACATTCTGACCCTGTGTGACATATCATCAGTCATATTCCCCACTTTTACCTCTCAGACTCCGCTCATCCAAAAGTCCGACAGTTTTTTGTTACAGAGGAGCTCTGTAACGAAACAATGAGTGCACATGGTCCTTTGGAAATGACTCATGGAACATCAAAATAAAGCAAGTTATTTATTTCATCATCCGTTTTTATTTAGCAGCCTGCAGTATAGAGCTTCTGTTTTTTACGAGAACATTTGCAAAGGTCCTTACTAATGTCACGGTGATTCTCAAACCATAAATTGTTGTCGCTTCGACCACAACTTTCTTTGGTAAAATCTGCCGCAAAATCAGACCTTTTTGTCAGTTAAAAAATGAAAAAAATCCTAGCGCGACTGAAAAAGATTAGTTGATGCTTAAATCTGGAAATGAACTGTGCAATGTGGTTCCTAAACTGGTGACGTGATTGCAAGGCTTCAAATGTCAACAGCTGCGTCATCGGGTCACAACATTACCTGCAGGATTTTTCCCGATGCGCCTCAAAGTCTTGACGCATTATTGGGGCTCCTCCAGTTCTAGTTGAGGGAATACATATTTTATTTCCTCACTATTTTCTCTCAAATATTGTGCGAGTGTCCCAAAACCCCAGACCCTTGTTAAGACTCCCTGAACAACTGCAACCACCTGAAAATAAATATGTAAAAGGCTTGTTTAGGTTTACGATTTCCCCTCAGCTGCTATAATGAAATTTCCATTCCGGTGCCCATTCCAAATAATACTTAAGTTCTATTTAAAGCATCCTTATAAAACACATCTTGCATGGAGATAATTAGATTGTTTTTTTTATCTCTGTTTTGCCTCAAAACAGATTCTCCTCAGCTGGTTTCCTTTCTTAGATCATTGCAGCTTAGGGCCGGGCCTCTTGCACCTGAGCCATCCTCCTGGGTTCCATCCTGCACTTTCATGTCGGAGGGTAAACAGACACATTCAAAAAGAGGACAGTCACTGCTGCTCACCCCCCTCGGACCTTCGCCTGATAATCAATAGACAAGTATTTGGGCAGCCTTGGTCCTTCTGAACATCCAAGAACACAGAAAGAATAATACATCAGTGTGAATCCACAGCACCCTGCTGAGACGTGTGGGAGCGTTAAGTAGAAGACTGGCCAGACTTGACAGAGTTCAAACCTGCGCTGTGATGATCTGCTCTCTTCCACACATGCGACGCAGCTTAGCTGATGATTGATTTTGAAGTTGCCCTTTTCTGCCCCGACAATCTTCTCACATATCCCTCGGCCACAGGTTGGAGAATCGAGAGGTTTTCATTCAGGAGCTTAATGTCAGCACTCCCAGCTGGTGTCCGACTTCTTTTGCTGTGTAGAAAATTAAATTTTCTCCTTTGTTTATGACATAAGATGCTCACATTGAGGGTGGAAACAAGGGAAGGATCCACAGACTTGCACTTTAAAAGTATGAGGCAGCAGCCGCATGTTTCCTATCTGGATTATTTACCTCCTCTTCAATTACTTCCGTATCTCTCCACCGTCTCTCAAGAGATGACATTTCATTTCTCCTATCTTTACATCTGTCTGTCGTCCTATTTCTCATGTTTGCTGGTGGTTGGTTCTCCCCGTGCTATTTTTCTAATTTCTCTTCCCCAAGTCTGTTTCCGACTCCTGGAGTATATCGGAGCATTAATCTGTCAGGAGCAGCATTTATTTCCCGCCGTACCCCCGCTCTCTTTTCCCGTACGACGGCCCTCTGTGAGCTTTCACTTTAACAAGCAGCTTCAGCCGCCTTTGAATATTTTAGCGACAGAGTGATTGATTGGTTCTGCCTGGCCCATCTGGAGGCAGCCAGGGTGCCATGTGTCAGCACAGACACTTGGACCTTCTCAGCATATCGAGAAAACTCGACTTTCCGAGATCTTGCTGTTTGGACGACAAACCGCAGACTGCAGTGATAAATATTTCGCCTTTGAATGTGGTCAAAGAGACGGATGACTCCA
This sequence comes from Synchiropus splendidus, assembly GCF_027744825.2. Lineage (NCBI taxonomy): Eukaryota > Metazoa > Chordata > Actinopteri > Syngnathiformes > Callionymidae > Synchiropus > Synchiropus splendidus. The sequence continues at coordinate 60,164,955 of NC_071334.1, read as the reverse complement.
GCTGTGTGTGTGCACCCGCCTGATGGTCACAGTGGTTCTTTCACTCGCCTCCTCCTGCTTCCTGCTGGGAGCACCAGAATTCCATCTAACGGTGGACCAGCCAGTTGAGAGGAGCGCAAACATAACTTTCAATTAATGTTGCAGTTAGTTGGTTCCACTTTCATTTTTGTAGCGCAGCGTCTTGTTAACAACTCGAAGATCACACCAGACTGTTGACACCTCATGTCCACCCATAATGTGTTTACTGCCATGTTGTCGTGTGTTGCCTCACATTTGAAGTTCCTGTCCAGTGACATCATTAGTTATGGCATTTAGGAACTCTGCAGCGTGTGATGTCTGATCATCCATGAGAAAACAACATGGTCTCACTCCCAAAGTGCAACTCTTTTCCATTGGACTTGGATGTTGATGCAGAAGTCCTTCCACCTTGCATGTCAGCCATAACTCAATACAGTCGTTTGTTTCGCTGCTACTTCTCTGCTGCTTTATTTTCATTACAGGTTCAACAATTGAACAGCCTTCCTGTAATTCCTTCATATAAATGGCATAAATATTTTCAACATTTATAGACAGTTGCTAATACCAAGCCTTGCAAGTATCATTACAAGCCTAATAAAACGTGGGCTATACTCTAACTCTACTTACTGTGACTTAAGGAAGTTTCACACAATGCACTGTGTCCAAAACAAAGGAGTCCATACCATTTCTGTCTGGTCGTGTCTCCATGTCATCCGTCTTAACGAAACCACTGCCACTGCTTCCTGTCAGCCCCGCTCTGACTACTGTGGTCCTCACAACATTGCTTTACAGAGAGTGATAGTCATGTATCCTTCCAATGACTTTCTGGGAGACGCATATGTTCTGTGTCACAGCGACCGTCTTGCCGACCGTGACGCTGCTCAGGCTTCCAGAGCTCCCTAGTTTTGAGCAGTCATTGGTTTTCTGCTGTCATCAAGTGCAGTAGCGCAATCATCAGAGAACTTCTGAGAATGGCGCGTTGGAAGTTGATGGGACAAGTAAAACCTATCAATCATTGTATCACATTTACATCCACAACGCACATTTTCCAAATCAAACACTGTTTAAGAAGTGTCAAGTCGCCTCCTGTTGGGCTTTTATTTTGTATGGACACTTCCTCTTTTCCTGTGTGTTTTGTGCCTTGACAGTTTGGGCACGGGTGGGAGCTGCACCTCAGTTCCCTCAGCTTCTTTCAGAGTAGCTGGATGACAATGCAGCGCCAGATCATGAGCGTTTCATCATTCGATCTCTATTTTTCCCTCCTGGTTTGCCCTGCGTCTGAGCATTTTTGAAAGTTTTATCGGGACCTCTAGTTCCTGTTCCTCCTCGTGCCCGATCTACCTTGTGAACTCTTTCTTTTGTTTGGACAATTCTGGACCTCGAACGTCATTTTTTTTTCCATTGAAGACTCTCTTTCTCTGTTAGGACATTGGGCTGCATCCTGTTTGTGTTGGCTCTGCCGATTTTGTTCATTAAACACTGTTCTGTTCATCCATAAACTGCCCCACCTCTCTTACTTCCTGCGGTTGAGTCTCCTGTCTTTTCTGAGCCCTGTGACAAGAAGGTCCTGAAATGATATTCCTGTCTTGACTCTTGCTTCTGACCCGATCATACATCTCACTCAGGTAATCTCCAATTACCTGAGGGCTGAACTGCCTTCTTGTCCTGCCAGTCTCTGCCTGACCTTCAAACCCAAACAGATATTCTGCCTGCCTGCACCACCAGCCCTCACCTGCATCTCACACACCTTTTGTTTCACTCCATTCATGAACACATTTGTGGCACATCACCAGTTTCTTGGCTTGTCACCATTCCATCTATGCATTGGAAGAACGTGGAGTGTTTGGTTCTGTGCGTGTTTCCTGCGTTCATAGTTTATATTCTTGTGCAGAGCACAGTGGTGCAGTGGGTATTGCTTCAGTCGAGCATCTCATGGTCGGAGAATGTTTTAGTGGTTGTCTGTAATAATCTGTCTTCCTTTATAGGACGGTCCCAGCACCGGTCCTGGTATTGGGTTCACCCACGGAGAACCATGGATCAATGGGGGAAATTTTTTTCCTTGCTGAAAAGGATTTTATTGCCTACCACAAACAATGTATTCTCCGCTCAAACTGGTTCTCAAAGGTCCACAGTGGGTGTAGGTTTATTTCCCAACCAATGAAGACGACACCATCTCTTCAGTCAGGTGTCTGAAGACTCATCAGTTGATAGTTGGTCTGGTGCTGCTTGTTTCAGCTGACGCCTGATTGGTTAAACTGTGTTTAGTTGGAACGAAAACCTGCTCCAGCTGTGTGAGTCAGTTTCAGACCCGTTACACACCTTGGAACAGATGGAAAAACATCTGTTACACGTCCGGTTCACGTACTGCTCTGGTCATGCACAAGTTGCCTAGTAATGACTGGTCTTCATCCATGAGTGAGATGAAACTGAGCTGGTTAAGACTTGTGGATTGAAGTGGAATTGCTTTATTGATCTGTGCTCCAAAAGGAACACCCACATGCTCTGTCTTGTCCTGCGCTCCAGATATGTGTGTGATGCCACCGCGTGTGCAGCATGAACTCCAGCAATCCATAATCAAAGCACCGATGCTTCCGGGGGTAAAAGACAGTGGCGAACCGTCAGGGCCAGCAAGACCTTCTCTGCTGGCCCAACATAACCAGAAATCCTCAGCATATTTATGACAAAAGTGAATTTCATCTTTAATGTATTTTCCCAAAATATATGATATATAGTATATATAAAAATCATTCTCATATGTCATAGTTTATATGCCAGAGTTTTCATCCAATCAGAATGCAGCTAGCTTGTGTGGTCATGTCCAAGGCCTTCAGCAGCAACAGTGCAGGAGCAGGTCCCCTCAGAGTGAACAGACACATATAGTTAGATGGATAGTTGCGATAGTTTCAGATATTTATTTTGTTCACGTTTAACATGTTAATAATAGAGTGCACTGGCGCAGCAGAGTGCATCTACTCTAACATGTTTCTTGTGCCGCTGTTGGCAAACTGTGGTCGTCTGGTGGGAGCCTTTCTGATACAAAGCTGAGATGTGCAGACGAGAGTACAACAGCGTACTATATATATATATGTGTGTGTGTGTGTGTGTATATGTATGTATGTATATATATGTATGGGGATGTACTTGACATCATACTTGACCAGCTGAAATAGTTTGAAAACTCACAAGATTTTATTTTTCTACAAAAAATATATTACATTATAAAACAGTTCAAAATATACACATTCCAACTTTAGACTCAACTGCGGAATCTTACGCCTGAAATATATCAGTCTTTATGCAAATGTATCTTTACAGCAAGAATATATCCGAGCGCCAAAAAGGCTGTTAGAACCCACCGACACGATCTGTGTGTTACGGCGAATAAACGTACATAATTGGACCTGTGAGAGAAGTGAAATCAGGGAATGTTTCTGGACCAGGCGTAAAAGTGAAGAAGTGTTGAGGAATCCATATCCGAGCAGCAGTTTGTCACTTTAGATGAGAGTAGTGGGATTTGTCTGCGGAAAGTGCCACAGACAGTCCATCCATCTGATCTCCTGTCCTTCTTTGAAGCTCCCTCATTATGGGTTTGCAGACTGATTGCGAGAGATGAGGCCAGTTCAGATCTTAGGCGTCGATTCAGCTCACCAACGTACCGATCCTTAGTGGCAGCAATCTGTTTTGCAGATCGTTGTAATGATATTCTCTTTGATTCAAGTATGGAGAACATTCGATACACATATTTTTAAAGAATATACAGAAGAGCAAGAAAAACGGTTGCTGTGTTTTTGCAAGAGTGCAGGGAGTCATGCCTGAGTTCTCTCTTACTGCCTTTCCACCTGAAATGCAAAAAAACCAAAAACCCAACCCTATCAAGTATGGATGAGGATGATGACTTCCGTAAAGGGGAAATAACAGGTGCTGCAGAGCCGAACTGGTCTGACCCTTCCATCTACCCAACAATTCAAAATGGTCAGGAAAATAATGACTTGACAAAAGCTGCTCCTGCCGCACATTCTCACTTGCAAGGAGTGAAATAGCAAACATCTGCAAGTGCACCTTTGTGTCCGAGAGTGACACAGAAGTCAGCCATTCACGCTGCATGTCGACGCATTAGGTGCTCAGCCGAGGCACATGTTCTGCCACCTGTGGCATGTCCCGACGCTGAGGGTGGAGGATCACGCAAAAACAACCAACCACGGGACGGTGCTCCTTTCACTCTGTGATGACATTCATGTCACTTGGTATAGACAGCACCGCCACCCCCACTCGCAACTCACTGAAATCATTATTAGTCAGTGGTATCTGAACACACTGGCAAGTCAAACATCTTTCCTACTCTGTCTTGATGTGTTGCGTTGCTCACCTTATTTGTCTATCAGTACGAAACACAAGGAGTCCTCATCAGTCTCAACTAGCATCCTTATTATTATGACCTCTAGGCCGTCTGTTTATAGAGAAACAGGCAGTAACTGAAGACCTCGGTCATGCTGTGCAGATTCCTGCTCTCCATTGAACATTCGCTGGTGAAGTTGAAAACCCCACATCATCATCCAAACTATCATGATAAATGTTGTCATATCACTGATATGACAACATATTGTAATAATGATTACGATAAATACATTTTCATGCTATTCCATGTGTTGGACACAGTACTGTCTCTCGTGAAACTTATTAGTGGAGTTTGTCTCCAACATCATTTTTTGTTTATGTTTAAATATAATAGTTAACTAAGTGTAGGGATGAGAAATTCCATGTTTCACGTCTCTGATAGAACCATGTCGTATCTGACAGACTGCTCTGCCAGCTTTATTTAGGGGTGAAATTGAGACGTCTGTCTGCTGTATCTCACGTCTCTTAACAGTTGACTTGAGCTATGGACCAGTCTGGACACATTTCCTCGATGCTATTGACGAAATATTAGAAATAATATGAATAAATGATCATTTAGTCATATTCTATTCTAAAAACCATTGTACAAACTGTCAGTCCTTTGTCTTGTGTGATGAAAAACCTTTTCACAATTCTCTCTCTTAAGATGGTTGTTTTTCATTGCCTTATTGAAGATTTCACTAATACTTTAACCAAATGAGACATTGTTGATGGTCCCTAACTGATGCTGATGGTTGTAGCATTAGTGCTGCCCTGTGAGAGTGAACCCTAACTGGGGACGCGGAACAGGATGCCGCCGCCAACACCGGAGCAGAGGTCCGTCCAATATCCAACCGTTTTCACCACAGTGTTTTGCCGAGGTGCCGCGCAGCTGGAGACATGTATGTGTTAATATCAACCAAGGCAGACGACCGCGTCATAGAACCTATGAGGACCTAGGAGGAATTTATCGTAAGATGCAGAATTATCATCTCGGAAATGTTTTTTGGCGGTATATTGTGTACGACGAACGAACTCCTGTACGATCGTCTGTACGAACATCCCTACCATCAACACACGTGTTTTGTCTTTGTATCATGGTGTCAGCTCACACTGTGACAGTTAACTACTCGTGTTCCATCAACATCTGGTGGAGCGTCGTGCTGCTTTCATAGTTTACACAGCAAAATCTCACCTGCTCAGAGCATCCAGGACCAATCAAATCTCTCGATCATATCTCTCTAGATCAGACTCTCTAGATCTAGATGGACTCAAATCCGGGGCCAAAGCCAGGTTTGTTTGTGTTCACATCATGGACCGGCTTGGTTCCGAAGAAAGTGTGAAGACTAAGTACAGACGAAAGCAGCCCATCGTCTAGACGCGCACATCCTAACCCCAACCCCACAGTTTGAGTCCACTGAAACACCTCTGCGTCAACATGCGGCGCAGAAGGCTAACATTGGCGTCAACACTGAACGCTAAAATCCACTTAGATAAATAAAAACTTGTGACTATAAATGTTAGTTTTGGTGACATCATGTTAGGCTGGTGACATTACAAAGCTGTGAATTGACCATTTTGTGTTCCATTCTTTGCGTCAACCTCACTCAAACTAAAATGACATTGTCTTACAGTAATATCTGTCCCTAAAACTGTTGTCAAGCCCTGGTGTTAATATTCCTTTAATGTTGTGCCATGTGGTCAAATCATGTTGTTTTGATGTGAATTCTAGTTATTGTTTTATCCCTTCTGAGGCCATAAATATATTTCACAAACCTCTTCTTTGTCAATTTAAAGATGCTTACTGACACATAATCTCATTGCCTTGCACTGTGAGAGGTGCATCTCATGGTTCGGGTCAGCTGCCTTGACGTGGCACACAACTCATATGCTGGTTTAGCTGCATTGGAGTGTGTTCAATCACTGCGCTCTGCCAGGCAACAAATGCATTCAAGAAAAAAACAACGACAAAGCACTGTCAGGTGCTGCCAATAACGTTCGCAAGTAAACAGCAGCTAAACTAGAAACACAATATTGCGATAATGAAGATGACAGGTTGTGTCCTCTCGCTCATGCTTTGGCATCATAGCAATTCAGATTTCAGGGAGAGGGAAATGGTCCAGATCGGTGGCAACAGCCAGAGAGGGGACGGCGACAGCCGGTAGCCTAAATGTGAGGCAGAGTCCGAGGTGCAGGAGCAGACCTCGAATCCGTTCTCTGCATGGTCGGGGTGCTGTTGCACCCTCACTCTTGTCCCTGTGGTTTTGGATCCAGTGTCCGGGGAGTCGGACTGAATCTCGGTGCACAGGAGCCAGTCTTTGGCGATGAGGCGGGGGAAGCCTGCCTCAGCCTCCATGTCGCTACTCGGCACCCGCCAGTACTCCTTCCCCTTGAAGAAGTATGTGGAGCCTGTGGGAGAGGAGAATAAAATCCCTTTACTTTTAGAAAGTACAGTATTTTCTCATTTCAAGAATAGGTCAAGAACACTAAGTTTGATGAACCGTAATTTCACAAATCACTGATCCAGGGTTCAGACAATTCATTTCAGGGTGTCATCACTGGAGTCGCTTTAGTGCTGTACATTCATGTCACACACGCTGCAATTACAGATTAAAAATACTCAGCTCTTCATATTTATCAAGAAAAATATAGACTTCATACACTGCAGCGTTTTATTTTCTTATTCCAAAAGTGTAAAGTTGCTCTCTGAACATCACTAGAATCAGTTATAGTCCCACCAAAACACAGTATTGATTCAGATGTATAACCTTTAGAAGCCCCTGCTTTGCCATGGCAACACAACCCAGTTTACAGCTCAGTTTCAGACAGTCTGAGGCACATGACTGTTCTAGCAAGAGGCTTTCGCCATCACTGACATGAGATGCTGTTATGTACTGTAGCCTCACATCACTTAGAAACCAAGTGCCACTTAGTGAGAGCTGAAAATGAGGGCACTGCTTCAAGACGCTTCATCGACTCATCACTACTGCAAGACTTGAATATTTAGATATTCGGAAGAAAAAAATCTTTTTTTTTCAGTTAGCAACCAATAAGTATTACTCCGTTCTCCTACTACAAAGGCCAATAAATAAACTCATTGATCCAAGGATTGCCTTGGATGCATTCTGACGCACGCTTGGAGCATCGATCAGCATGACTGGACAACAAGCTCACAGTGCTGAACACACCGTCCTCCTCGCTATGTGAACAGAAATGTTCCTGCAGCTCTCAAAGAGTGTGAATGTTTCATAAGTTAAACCACTCCTGGAGAAGATTTATGGGTGAGACACACTGATTTATGAGGCCATAAAAGATCTTATCTGTATTTTTTTTCTATTACAATACATGTTTTTCTTGGCACTCAATATATTGCAGTAAAACGTATTGCAGTGTTGGTACAAAAGCAAAGGGTGGATAAAGAAAACTCATTTTTCTTTGCATCAGCTGAAGCAGAGGGGCTATCAGAATCACATTTGATGGGTGGATGGTGATTCTCATATATTGAAAGCGACTCCATCATCTGCAGGGAGGAGAACAGCGGCTCTCCACGTACGAAGGAGCCAGTCGAGGGAGTTCAGGAGCCCTTTCCTCTTTAGAACCACCTTTAGAACCTGGACGTCTGCATGCTAATGAACGAATGAATGAGAGCTATTCTCATTCTAGCATTTTTTTTTCTTCAGTTATGACTCAATTTCAGCGCATTTAAATGACATTTGTCCGGTGACTTTCTCCTCCTTAGACATCCCCAGGTGTGGGCAAATCTCTAGCACGGCATCTTCCATCCCTTCCTGCGCCTTCACATCGATATCCCTCCCTGCTGTTACGGTCTATTTCCATAATGAGGCGTCCCCAGACCTCTTCTCCTTCTGTCTTCAAGATCTCCTTTCCCCTGAGCTGCAGGATCACACTCGCACTCTTTGATGTGGCTCTACGTCCCAGGCCGTTTGCGTGTCTTTGTGTGTAGCAAATAGCTTCCAGAGGAGGTTAAGCAGAGATGTGGCTGACCTCACACACACACTTACGCCACCATCGAGAGCTTTAAGAGGAAACCGAAAGTGTCAACGCACGGCAGACAGCGATACGTGTAACAGCAGAACAGCTCGCTCGAGTGCTGCTCTTTTGAGAAGGATTAATGACATCTGGCTTTCATTGAGATTTTCCCTAAAATGTCAGACCGCTGGCATTTAAAGAGACTTTTACAGATCACACTTCAAGAAGTATTTACAACATCCTGGAGAAGTGTTTCTTTGGCTGGACTAACAGATGCTGACCTCGGGATTTTCCTTGTTGTTAGATGCACAGTCGAGCTTGCTCACTAATGTGTGACAGCATTGTTGGAAAGCAGAAAACATACAAATGTAGGAAATGGATTAACAGACTCATCACAGATTTTAGTATTTTGATTTTTGGTCATGATTGTGTTACGGAAATGGAAGCTGTTCTTAGCACTTGTTTAAGACCTAAGTCTGAGACTTCAAAATAAATTCATGATAGAAATGAGTTTTTAAAATTAAGTTTGAACTATGCATTTATTTTTAATAAGAATGTAAAATTGTTTGCACATTTCTTCTCTGAAATAAACTGCATAAAATAATGTTGATCTTATAGTTTAACGCTAATTTAACTGGCATGTTTATTTATTTAATATAATCATTTTTAAAGGTTTTGCTCCTCTCGCAAGAAACATTGACAGCAGTGTCGCTACAGAATTGGTTTGTCAGCCGCTCACAATGTTCCGCGCACCGTCCACGCTTACTAATGGAAATCTTTCAGCGATTGTTCACTGGGAACATTGTGTATGAAGAGCACGATCTCAATCTTTGAAAAAGAACGTGAGAAAAATGTATTACGTTGAGTTTTCTCAGATGAAACTTAGCACATGTATCCCTCATGTCCTGCCACTTAATACATCCTCTCCTTGACAGTTGGAGCCTCATTTTCATCACGACAGTAAGTCAACTCTAACAGTGTGTCAGACTGTCCAGAAGCAAACTACGTCCCAAGCCTTGCCTTGTCTGACTTGCATGCTGGTGTTAGACTCATCAAACTGTGTCAGAAATTCCACAACACTGGGAGAATGTGTGACAGTGTGCGACTTCACTCTGCTCTAAGACATGCATAGACACAGAATAGAAATGTTTGTTGGACAAGACGTTCGTCATTTTAGCGCCGATTCTTATAGGTGCGAACGCAAAAGACCTCCCAGCGCTGCTCACTTGGAGCACTGCGTTGTCATGAACGCATGGAAAGCTTGGGCTATAAATCTGAGTCCAGATGCACACGATCCTCCGTGGAGACCTTCCTGACCTTTCTAGGGCTATTTTTATTCAGCTCTTGGCATGTCGTCCGGATCCATGCTATGATTGGATGCCGATTACGTCCCATATCTTGGTCAGATCAATTCAATGTGAAGACTCATTGCACTGCAAGCTGCAAACGGGACGGTGAGAGTCGTGTGATATCGGAACATGTGAGCCTCTCAGGAGAACTGCTTTCATCGGAGACAAATTTGTGCAACAGACGTTATTTGGACTGGGATTGAAAAAACATGGATGGATCCATTCAAATCGATTTCCTGGGCATGGCCTGAAATCATTTAATGTCTATTCTACCATGTGTAGAATGGCCTTTAGTTTGAACCAGAACGTAAACATTAGTATTTTGAATAATGCGCTGAGTTAGAGGGTCCTTCTACTTCTACTTAATTCTGAGAGTTCCTTTGTAGTACTGCAAAAATAAAGCAAAATAACTGAATGAAATATTGAATCAAAATTGAACTGAATTGTGAACGGAATCCTTGATACCTTGAGTCGATTTGGGAAATCTGAATCAATACTCCACGGGCTATACATGTGAAATGCCACGTCAATACCGTACTCACCATCGGACCACCTCATGGCGTCGTCAACGTGTGGCGGCAGCCCTTTCCAAAGAGCGCTGTCCTTCGGGTAACCCAAGTCCATGCGCCTGAGGTGGTCGTCGTATCGCCAGTAGCGACCCTCCTTGAAGAAGTAGGTCTTGTCGTTGTGAAGCCAAACAAATGCAGCGTCGACACTTTCCAGCGGTAATCCAAAGTCGCTGAGGGGACGAGGGTAGCCCTCCTCCATGATGTTGTCTTTGAAGATCCAATATTTTTGACCTGAACATCATAAAATGCGACCTTTCGTCAGATAAATACCTTGTCACAGCTTCCACTGAGCAGTAACTTCCAGAATCACACTCAAAATAAAAGTGGATTAACAGGCTGAGCCAACTTCTGTTAATGGTCTGGAGACATCTTTAGTTAAGGCTCAGTGGATGGTCTCCAGGGAGGGCTCTTCCCTGACTGGCATCAGAGAGCTCCTCGGGCAGCCTGATGGCACCTCTGCCACACAGAGTGCTCTCCACGGGGTGTCAAGAGCCTCGTGGCTGTCAAGTGATCCCAGATTGTGAACTGGCTCTAATCCGTCAAGAGCGCGCCGGCCCCTCTCACGTTCCAGTTATCTGGCAAATGCTCACACGCTCCTCACAGAGCCAGCATCAGCAGACACTTAGAGTTTATACTCACTTAATCTGCGTTATTTGACATCATATCATGCTGCATCATAACAAGTGAGCTTGGTGCCCAGCGCTACAAACAGACTCATGGATCAGTTGAATAAACACTCTTTTAGGCAGGGGCACATTTTCCACTCTCCGCCGTCATCAGTCAGATTCAGAGCACGGCGATATCTGGTGGTCAGGAGGGGGAACTGCAGCCAAATACCCCCCGAGTTCATGTTTTGACTCCCTGTCTTCTGGTGGCAGTGCTGTGGTTGAATAGGTAAACTCATTTGGATCTGCATCTGTACACATAAGTTTTACCATCAGGATGGAAATGCTCCAGTGATAAGTGCATCTTTCACTGCATAAAGTTTTTTTTTTTTTTTTTAAAGCAATGTCATCTTCTTCATTGTGGATGTTTTCATTATGACATCACATTTCATAATGTGGTGCAGGCTTGTTGGGGGAGTGAAAAATGTTCCCTGCGAAAGAGAGTTCATACGCAATTAATCTGTGCTATTTGGATCGATTCATTATCTTTGTCAGGAATGAATGAATCAAAAGTAATATTTTACAGTCTCAGCTCAAATGTTTCCCGTTCATTTTTGGAAAATGTTGACAAACATGCACTTCATATGTAAGATGAATAACAACTTGACCTGAAAACCTTGTCAAAGCCACTCAGACAGCAAGTCAGTTTAAGCTTAAAACATGTTATTTTTCCACCATTTGTTTTGGATACAGCTCCTCTTTCAGACTATCAGTGTTTCACCAAACGACTGAATCCTTCTGAAGACAAACAATACCTTTGAAGAAAACAATCTTGTGGTCTCCAGGCCTCTCATAGACAGCGTCTACACTGTCCAAACTGGGTGGCAGGCCTCTCCAGAAACGATGAATCTGTGCCGGACGCAGAGACACCAAGTGCTTCTCTCGAGTAAGACGCCAGAAGTACTTCCCTGAGAAGTGGAGAAAAAGAGCCAAATCCTCATGGTGGTGGTCAACAATATTTCAAAACATAGTATTTAGAGAAATGTCAGTCTCAGTGTGGTCAAACTTTCGTCAGGCGCTTCCAATGATGGTCCCATCAGTCTTGTTTTAAGTTGCACTTTAGCATATATACAGTATGTTCAATCCATGGAAATCCGAATATTTAACAGTCCGCAAAAAGTGTGAGCACTTTTGCTTCCGGTCGTCTCTTAGTCTGTTTCTTGTTTCTACCAACAGTGGGAAGCTTCGGGTCAATCCACAAGAGGGGCAGCGTGAAAGCTTTGAGGATGGCGAGACTCTCAGCGTGACTCAGCCGCCTTGGTTGAATGCAAAATTTTTAGAGATTTTTTTCCCCTCTACCCTTGATATCCCCTTTCTGCTTCCAACTTTAGCTCATTTATTACATTAGTTTGGTTCTTTCCCTCTCACACGGTGCCGCAGCTTTGTTGCTATCCCTTAAGTACCTTTGAAAAAGAAAGCCTCCCCTCGTATCTGGGCCACTGCATCAAAGTTGGCGTCGCATCTGTCTGGGGTGTCCCGCTCCAGCCTGGCGGGGAAGAGAGTAAAGAGAGAAAAGATTGTTTAATGGCAAACAGAAAAATGACTAATGGGAAAGGTGTAAAATAAATTGTTGACGCAGGCATATAATAATGTGTTCCAAACATTTCCCTAACTTAAAAGCAGCCTCTAATTGTAAAGTTGGAGCACATTTTCATAGGTTTTTTCACATTCTCCGACCTCCTCTCCACTGAAGGAAACACAATGCCACTTCACTGGCAACAGCACCAACCGCTGGATGGGCTGGTGACCAGAGGTTGTCCCTCCACCTCATGTACAAAGTACAAGCGCCCCCACCACTCACACAAGGGCATTAGTGTTAGAAAATGAATAGCTCATTTTAAAAATGAGTGTACAGGAGGGGTAAATACATTCTTTTAAAATACCAGTAAGTGCATAGCTTAAATATTTGTATTCATCAAAAAACGTAACATGCAGTTTAAAGAAACATATAATGTCAATAAAGTAATCCTTAATATGACAAATCAGAAATATATGAACAAAAGTAAAGCTTTATGGGAAAAAAAACAATAAAAACACACCACTGTCATTACAAAATATATAATATTAAAATTAAAAAGATCTGAAACAAGAATTGTGAGAAAAACATTTCAATTCACGGGATGAGACAGGATATCTTTTCTCATGAATTTAAGTTCAACACAACAATAATTTTTACATATGAATTTATTGTCTTTCTTATTTTCTATTCACTTACTTAAATACATTATATGTCCCATCTTTATTCATTTTCATGTATTGCTCATTCATTCATTATGTTACGTTACCGGCACCATGAGTGAGAGGGATTATTTGAATATATTTGAACCTTGAATCCAGTAAATTATAAAACGATTCAATATTATTATTAAAAAAGCCTCAATAGTAAAGTTACTTCATCTCTGTGTTGATGTAACTAACATAAAAAGAACATGAAGATTCAGTGAAGTATAAACAAATATGATACTACAAGCTGAAAGATGAATTAAAGTAATATGCAAAACATCATGTCACTCGAAATTTTCCATGCATTCATACATGTCAAACACCCAGATGAGGGGAAGAAGAAGAAGATGTGTAATGGAATTGAACCAGGAGACTTTGCTGCCCAGTTCACCAGCTAAATCTCCTGTACACCACTGAACCACAGCAGAAATGACCGACGCACCACGTGCCAGCAGACAGGCTCTGGTGAGACGTTTTGGTGGAGAGTCTGTGGGAAGCTAGTCATGATGAGATGAAACACATTTCACACAGGTGCACTGACGCTGAGAAACCATGAGTCTGTCTTCATGTTGACATATTTATCCTGGGCGGTCGGTGGTTTGGGTTGGAGATAAACAACCAGACAAAATGAAGTCTAATTGTCCTTGATAATGTGAAAAAGAAAAAGCATGAGAGCTGCTGAACTGGCTTCAGGGAATGACTTAATAAGACAGGCTGGCTTCCAAGCGCCGCTGTCTTGGCTGCGCTGCTGCTGGGACTCTGAGTCTTCTTATCATCACGTCAGTTCTCTGCCCCAAACACTCATTTTCCTGTTGAGGAGCAGTATTCCTGCATGGACTCATTATATTATTTTTATATGTATAAGAATGGAGAACAATATAAAATGATAATAATAATAATTCAGGGCCTGGTCACCCAATGTAGATGCTATCATTGCGCAAATCAATCTTTTGTGATCCAAGTTCACCATGAGCATTTTTTCGATTTTCAGGACGCCATCATTTAAAACATATTAAAACATTGTCCTCTTTAGTCATGTTTTTTCTTTTATTGAGCTCAAACTCAATTTGCCCTTGAGCAAAGATGATGTCATGATGATGTCACAAGCTGGATGAAAAACAAAATCAAGAACAAAGTAACTCACTAAGAAATAACTAACCTAGAAGAAATGAATGAAATCCGTAGTCGACACTTTTGTTTATGGACGTCAACACCAGGTGTCAGCTGCCCTATAGCAGTCTCGATATCAAGATATTCAGCATGAGATATCGAGATGAGAAATTTTGGTTCAACCCTAACACAGGACATAAAAGCCTGAAACAGTTCTGTTGAATAATACATCGCAGAGCGCACACAAAACCAGCTGTTTTCACAGAGCGCCAAATCTTCAACTTACAGTGTTGTAGACTTGTTTTCAGGCAGGTCCAGCAGGACTGGAGGGTCTGACGTCTGAGTTGGGCTGTTTGGCTGGTTGGTGTGTGACACTGAGTCACGGACCCCTGGTGAGGCAAGGTACACAAGAACTTGACGATAGGAAGGTTCATGATGCAGCTAGTTTGAAATTCTAATTCAGGTCTTTGCCTCCAGTGATGGAGCTGTTCTTGTGCACAGGTGCGACACAATGGGACATGAGTTGGACTGGGAAATCAGCGTGACAAGGGAGGTCATGATTCAGCTCTGCCACACTGAAATGATGCGCCAGGTGCTGAGTCGCCCACAGAAGGCAAAGCTCTTTATGTCTTCCGATCATAAAGTACCAGACCACCTCACCATGACAAAAAGGTTCAGCTGGTTCACCGGACAAAACCTCTTGACCCCTCAGTAGCGGACGACTACAACTCTGTTCCTCAAGCAACACTGTGCTCCAGTGATATCACTGGCAAACAAATGAATAAAAAAGTCATATTCAAAATAATTCCTGTGTGTGAATGACTGTTTGCTTGCCTTTGCTAGTTGCCTTTCACTTAGAGGTACGTGGAATCATTCTACAGGCTCCTGCAACAGACTTGTATCACCCAAACAGCACCGTCTAAGTCTAATACATGGAGTGGAAAACATGAAACAGAGTCTCCTGCCATGAAAATAAGCCACATATTTTCAATCCTGCACATTTCATCACGGTTTGCAGCTTCGCTTCACTCAGAAGACAATGTGGTGATAAAGATTTATGTGCAATAATAAATCTCAAATGCTCTGACAAAGGTAGTCACTCTATTTGTACATGTAAAAACAAATGGACCTCAACAGATTTCATGCGCAGAAGACTGAAGTGAAAACTCTTTAATGAGAATCGAGACGTTCTTCTTACCATAGAGCTGCCAGACTCGGACCTTGTCTTCATAGGGGAGATCGTATTTGAGAGGGTCTCCCACCGGACCTTGGTAGTATGGTCTCATGATGGACTCGATGGTGGAGGTGTGGACCAGGCCGATGGCGTGGCCAAATTCATGGACGGCAACGGCAAATAAGTCCATCCCGTGAGAATCTGGAGAGAAAAAAGATCATATGGTTGAATTTCAAAATGAAACAGTAACTTCATGAACATACACATTCACTTTTCATTGACTTTTCCTTTCAGCAGAGGAACACAAGCTAAAATACAGTCAGTCAAGCCACGCTGCAAACCAGAGGTTCTTAACCTTTTGGATGTCAAGGCCCACCCTTTCCAGAAGAAAAGGCCCTGTGGCCCATTCAAGTAATAGGACTAATTCATTACTCATAACTGTTCAATAACCATATTTAATATACTTATCGGTAAAAAAAATATATATGTATATATTTTTTTGATTCATGTAAAGTGTAAACAAAAGTATCGCCATAAAGTTTTCTAATTAATTAAAAAAAACTATTTCAGTCAACAGGTGCTTTCAACAACTGTTGGGAAGCAACACTACTTTCTTTATCGTTTTATCCAGCCCTATGGTTAAGGGTCACTGCTGTAGACGGCATCACACAGTTGACAGCAAAGACACTGCAGTCAAATACCCAAGAAGAGAAGAAAGTTCCTGTATTCTCACACATGGCTCTTTAGTCTATCAATAAAATGAGCACAGACAAAAAAAATCTAAAAGTGAAACTTGCATCTTGAAAAACAAACGCATCAGTAGACATGAATGACATGAGGCCTTGGGACTGTGACAACTTAATATTCTTCATGAGTTTTCAATCAAGCGCACCTGAACCCCTCTCACCTCCAAAATTAAATAAATAAATTAAATAATAAATGAGTGTGGAGTTTGCATATTCTCCCTGTGCCTGCATGGTTTTTCTCTGGTTACTCCAGTTTCCTCTCATAGCCCAAAGACTAAGCGCTGGTTAAATAAATAACAAAAATGTTGCAGCGAGCCTGAAAAGGCAGCTGTATAGGACAGTAGTGTGACCTGCCATGATGTACGGTCAAGAGACAGTTGACACAAAGACAAGAGGGAGCATTAGAAGTGGCAAAGTTGACCAGGAAGCAGAAGATTAGAAACCAGAAACGGAGTGGAGGGAGACACAGAAAAGAGATGGGACACATGTTGGATGAAGAGCGTTGGTAATGGGAGTTCCAGGTTACATACATTCATTGGTTGTCTTCCTCCTAATACCGTAGGTTGACAGCCGTGATGTGAAATGAAGGGGCTTCAAAAGATCATCTCTAACAACAGCTTGGTATGTCAAGCCATCTGTGTGTTCAAGAGAGTGCTGACCTTGGTGTGTTTCTGTTACCGTTTTATTGCTTATATACGTGTTCACGTTGAGATCTTTCCCCTCATTTTGGTTTGTGTGCTCTGGCCCGGCTCTGACTCCCTCAGATCTCCAGTCTGCCTGTCATTGCATGTGCACATCATGTTTAAATAAACTGTTAATTTTACTCCTGCGCTTCTGAGTCTCAGTGCACTCCAGGAATTACAAGCACTTGAGTTCCTCTCTACACAGTTCCTCACATGGAGAGCCAAAGCGCTGGGGACAAGTCTGACTTGTGTCGTAAAAGTGATGTATTATTAAAGTTATTAGCGATTATCAAACTGAATGACATGGGTCCTATAACAAATGCTACATGGAGACGACCCCTGCTTTTCTCGGTCCTTGTTTTTAATAGGTTATTTCAACTCAGCCCATCTCAGCAATAACACGAACTCCCAGTTACAGCCTGGCTCGTGTCTTCTGCAGCTGTAAAACGATAATCCCCACTTCCACAGCCCTGAATACCATTTTGCGCAGGCAGAAATGATGTCAATGACTTGCGGCGGCCTGAATTAATTCCATTTGAGCAGCTTCCTCACCTGTAGCCAATAAAACGACACATTTGGTTTGATCCATGGTGAATAATGGCAGCGAAATGAGCGGCCACAGACTGAGGAACGTAAATCCGTGTCCACAACTGAGTGATTCAACTCAAGTTCACGTGTCTGATTCCCCCTTCCCTCCCCTCTCATCTGCCTACGGTGCAAATGAAGAGGCATAACGGACAGCTCACTACCCTTTGAGGCTGGTGGGGAATGTGCGGCGGGGAGATAGTTATGCTAATCCTGTCTCAGTCACTTGGGTGCCAATCAAAGTGCAGGGAGAGGAGGGAAGAGGCTTCAGGCTATGAAAGAAAACCTCACTTCACAGGTGAAAGACTTTGCAAACGTTGACATACGTCGAAGGGAAACAATTTTGGAAATGTTTTTTTCGAATTTGGTTAACTAGTCCTCTGTGGGTTCAGCTGTGTCCTGAACACAACTCATCGGCACATGCAACAAAGGACAGGTGAACAAAAGGAAGGACTCGGAACAGAGACGGCACAAAACCTGGACCATGTCATCGTGTTCACAGACAGGTGGATCAGACCTCAGGCTTCTGGTGGATAAACCACAATCATTTTATCACGGCCGAAAAACAGAGGGCCATGTGAGGCTTTCTTTATGCTCTGGGACTTTTTCTATTGTAGCACTGACTTCCCCGACGCTAGCTAAGAAGCTTTTCATCGACCCATTTAATTGAACAATGGCCACAATAAGAAGGAAGTAAATCACATTTTTTTTCCATCCAACCAGAATTTATAACCTTGTTATAATGCTGTAAAACATTAAAAGCAAAAGAACATCACACAATTATTTGATTTCAGCAGCACTGTCACCGGAGGAGAACAGAGGTGTGACAACTATCAGAGGAACGTGTTCCGTCGCCTGGAGTCGACAAAAGGATCCAGTGCTGAGGTGAGAAGACAAAAACACCACAGAGACGTCAATTTTCCATTCTTTCAGAAGATGGATGAGGATGATCTCAGACGAGGTCTTGTGTTAAAGCGGAGGCGATGAAAGCTGGTAAGGCAGAGTTCCACCTCATGCACATGACTTTTGAAGTGTTGTTGCACTGGTGAAGAATTGGTCGGCCTGAGCACCTTCACTCAAACTCTCATTCAGGTAGTTAAAAATCAGTGATATACTATATAAAAATACTACATTTTCATTTCATCCATGTGGCTCTTGTGAGGTGACAGCAAAAGTTAAGTGCAACCTTTTCCACCGGGTCAAGCATGTGGCAGCACAATCACTCACTTCTTCACAAAATCCCGATTTAAATGTATTTTAGGCTCCAAAAGACTTACAGTAGCTTAAAGATTTATTAGTGGCGAGTTAATTACAATGAATTAATTACATTATTACGATTAAATAATTACAAAAAAATGAATGTAATGTGATTTAACAGTTTGCTCTCCAGACAACATGGAACCTTTGTAAGGGCAGGAGTTCCTGGTCCTCTGATCACAGTGATGCACAAGACACGTGGCAGCTAGGATGATAACAACAACAACAAACATGGAGGAATGTTTTTCACTACACAACGGCCAGGGTTTCCACTACTCTGAATGTACTTGAAATTCTTATAAAATTGAAATTCTTATACAAATATTTTCAAGACATTAAAAGAGCTTTAGTTTAAATAAGGTGATGTAAAAACTTGAATATAGCCACCATCCTGATTTATTGTGCCATTGTCAAACTGATGCAAAATAAATAATATTTTGTTGTTTAAATGCATGTATGCGGCAAATATTCTTATACCATAAAACTGCGATTAAATGAGATTAAGTAATCACAATTTATCTAATTAACTAGATTATTTTTTTAATCGAATCCCACCCCTAAGATTTACTCAACTGCTTTATTTATTTCAGACCTCAAATCAGATTAAGGTGTAAGAGTACAGTAAGAGAGACTACATTAATGTTATTACTGATCACAGCTCTGCCACTTGCCGATGGTGACAAAGAAGGTGAGTCTGAAACGATGTGTTTCAACAGCAAAATGTAAGATTCATGGAGTATTTTATCAAAACAGACTTCCTATTACACTCCACTGGAATTAGAATAACATGGGCGCTTTGAAACAAAACCTCAAAAGGTAGGACTGTTTGTGTAAACCATGTTTCCTGTGTATGTAAACACACTGCTTCAAACTGGGGCTGATTTAATCAGATTTACACATTGTGAGAAAATAAACTGGCTCTTGCTCCATTACTATTTCAAGCCTCTTGTGCTTCCAGCATATCCATGCTTCACTCCCTGACGATTATCCTACTGTGACACACAATCCTCTGTTTTTTTTTAAGCCATGAAAAGAAAGAAGGGTCAAGTCCAGGTAGTGAGCAGCACGAGCAGGTCCCTGTCCCTCTACACGTCACACAAACCAGCACTGATGAATGAAAATGAACCAGGACTAGTGAAATGCGCTGACTCCAGCAGCCCCAGATTGAAGGTCCCTGTGAGAAGAATGTGGTGGGAGAGTATTAACCAAGGCAATTACTCAAATTCTGATGTGTCTGATAAGGTTCATTTTTCTTAAGATGATTAGTGAGCTGGACAATGTGTGAAGCAACATTGACTTGTGCCCTTCAGGGATGGCCCGACGTGTTTGTCTTCTTCCTTCAGTTACTATTGAGGGATGAAGCACCTGCCCAGGAATGTTACCGACACGTGTTCTGGGACCCAGATTTTCTTTTCTCTTCATCATTATTATTATTATTTTAAGCAACAGAGTTACCCAAGTGTGTTTGCTTCCGACATGAGATACTCGCACTGAAGCACTGTAGTCATCTTTTATGGTTTTATCAAAGCAAAAGATCGACTGCAGTATTGAATAGCTTCACTATTTTTCCGCGAGAAACAAGCTGGGACCAGTGGAGTTCAGTGAGCGGCTGCAGGCTGTGACTGTTGCGATCCATACATCTGTGTAGGGAAAACTGAAAATATGCAACTTAATATAATCCTCGAACCAGCTCTTCTGATTTATCTTAATGAATTATTATTCTTTCTTCTATTCTCTTTGTGTCTTCCACAGTCATGTCCAAACTCACCTTCATCAAATTTAATGTGGCCCACCGCCTCAGTCCCACAATGGACTATCATGCACTGTCAACCAATAGTGACTTGTGATTTGATTTCTAATGTGTATTACTTGCTTTGTTTCTAACAATGTTTGAAAAATGATTTCACCTCTTTTAAATTTATTTATATGTAAAATACAGTGGTACCTTGGTTCTCGACCACAATCCGTTCCAGACGGCCGTTCGAGAAGCGATTTGTTCAAAATCTGAATCGATTTTTCCCATTACAATGAATGGGAAAAGAAATAATGCGTTCCAAGCCTTAAAATAGTCTTTTGTAGGAGTGAATGTAGAGTGTGTGCTGCAGGTGCGCTGTTCCTCTATGTGTGTGGCCGCTGCATGTGGGAGGGGTTGCCGAGTGAGTGACGTCTCTCCAGAAGTGAAGAGGTGCCCGGTGCGTGTCCAGCTCTGAATGTGCGCTTCTGTGCAGTTTGGCTGTGACAAAGTCATAAACCAAGTAACGCTCTGTCCCAGACTCGCCTCATCCCTGTCCCAGCTCCAGCCCACAACAGGACATCAAACCCTGGAGTGAGCGCTCCAGCCTCGGAGGTGTGGAGAGCGAGCACCTCCCCTGTGACACTCTACCACGGTCCAGTGTGGAGACAGGAAAGGTTTTACACCTCAATACGAAAAAAAAAACAGACTGTAAATGTAGCTAACGGGACACGCTTTTTTGGGGGGTGTTCGAGTTCTGGGTTTTCGTCCGAAATCCGAAGCAAAAAAATCTCAAATTTTTGCTCGAAGTTCGAAAGCAGAGGTCCCACTGTACCTTTTTCTTGACAATGTCCCGAGGTTATTGTCACCATAATGCACCCATCATGTGGACGCTACTTTTACTTCTGTCTATTCATGAACGACAATGTTAATATAAATAAATGCATCTCTCGCCATTTAAGTATTTGTTTGAGAGTTCATCCGTTTTTGTTGTGGCCCGAATTAATTGGCAGCTTT
Source organism: Synchiropus splendidus (assembly GCF_027744825.2). Classification (NCBI taxonomy): domain Eukaryota; kingdom Metazoa; phylum Chordata; class Actinopteri; order Syngnathiformes; family Callionymidae; genus Synchiropus; species Synchiropus splendidus. The sequence goes on along the minus strand of NC_071334.1, from coordinate 60,143,463 downwards.
TATTGTTGATCAATAGACATGAACAGGCGCACACACAAACAAAATAAAAATAAAACAACAAAAAAACATATTGAGGAATTTTCTGGACATGTCTGGCTGGGCTGAGACCACAATGCAGACCCAAAGCTAAACCATTTCATCTCACAGTTGGCAAGCGAGTGCTTCAATATACGTTCCATTTCAGGATGTGACTTTTGACTGAATTTCCATATCATCATGTACAGACCTAAATTGCAGTCTATTCCAAACTACCACTGAGACCCTTTGGAATCTGCATGATGTTTTACTCTTTAGACAGGGTCATCTTCTACCATATGTTTTGGACAATTGCAAAAGCACTTGTGAATCGTGACGACACACACAGGATTCAGGTGTTATGTATTTGTAACAAAGCTGACTCAATCCGTTTGAAAAATAACAATCAACAAAGAGTACAGGATTAGCTCCGGATTGGTCCTTTCAAGTTACTGTGTGATCTTGCCTGCTGGACTTGTCCAAACGGGCACTTTATAAAAAAAGTCCCTTTAAATTGCCTATTGTTGGAAAAGATGTTTTTGAGTGGTTGGTGTTTGTAGTTCCCCCCCTCCGGGACCTGGCTCAATGCTTTTGCTCCACTTGTGACTCACGGACAAACCTTGCATGGTCAGTGTTAACGTAATTTTTCGGTCTTCTCTAGAGAATATCATCCACAAAAACTATTGCAACAAAGCAAACTTGCTGACAACTGACCATGTTTTAGTGTCAGGCTCCCAAAGCTGCGGCGCATTTCTGCAGCTGTTGCCCCTGTCGCCTCCAGTGACCCTCACTCACCCAGCCAGGCTCCCACCGCTCGCTCTTCTTGTCCAGCCTCTGCTGCAGCTGAGCAGGAGGTCTAATAGGAGCAGATTGAGCTGCTGTCCTCTGACATATGGTTCACAGACTCGACAGCCTTAAACATAGGAGGAGGGGATTCACAGGAGTCACCCACCTGACACTGACGTTCCAGCTGGGACTGTCAGCCCAGAACCTCTGCTGCTAACTCCACCCGTCATGTCATTTATCTTGGCTCTGGTATATTTCCATTGTTCCAATATGGTGATTGGAATTTCAACCATTGCTGAAGTGTACAATACGTCTTTCCTCAAAGACATTTAATTTAATTCAATGTTCGCCACTGTGGCAGAACATCAGTATTATAACTAGATTCAGTGTTGGGGAAAAACCTTGCACATGCATATGATTTTGAGGGATTTCAGTGAAAGAGTTCCATCTTGATATTTGACTTAAGCATGGGTCAACAAAAGAAGAGCGGATCTCATTGTATCTGCTCCAGTTTGATCTGAGTAAAAGAAGCAAAATAAAATACATCAGCTGGGCAAGAGATAAAATTGCTAGCCGTGAAAATGGATAGAAGTAGTGCACGGGACTCTGAACTAAATCCACAGTAATGTAAAAAAAAAAGATTCCACTCATTCAGCGTCCACCATGTGACTTGTGATCTGGTCCCAAAAGTGACTTTTCAGACAGACGATGGTCAGTGTCTTTTGGAGGCGAGAAATAGCATGTGTGCCCTGTGGTCTAAATGGTCTGAAATTCCAGGTGCTTGTCCACTATTTAGCATTTTCCAGGTGGCGGAGATGCAAATGAATTTATTCACCACATTTTCTGAAACAGGTGTGAGTCCACACTACATTCGTTGGTATCAAGCATGAACACTGTCTGTAAATAGTAGGGTAACGGCCACACCGACACTTCAGATAAGAACCAGCAAAGATGAAGATGCTGCGCTAGTGTTGTTGTCAAGACCACCAAATTCAAGACCCAGTCAAGACCAAGAGCAATGAATAGTTTCTTTCAATGATAGCACTTCATTTGTTGATTTATTAAAAAAAAAAAAGCAACAAAGTGTGTGTCTATGTTCTGTACTCACTTTGCTCTCAGCCTTGGGCGCTCAAACAAGTCTTGCTCTCAACAACTATACTCAACTCTGGAGTGGGTGATAAAGCACCTAAGGCATCAGTGGAGTAAGAATATCTTGAAGTATTTACTAATTATTTTGGCTACTTATGTAGCTTTGCCATAATGCCTTTTATCACCCATTTTATATTCACTTTCTCTGCCAAAATAAATAATTTATCTTCGAATCTGGTGCATCTGAGGTCGAGCAGATGAAAAAGTGTTTGTAGTCACTGTTGTATTTTTCATTTCTCCTGCAGGTAAATAACATGCATTTCTGGCACCGACATTTGTAGGCAGCAGAGCAGCGTGATACATACAGAAAAGATTTATTCTGTTTTTTTTGATCAATGTGATTACAGAGTGGAACTCAGGATTCAGAGAACGGCACTGTTCTTTCAGTGGGGTGGTGAGGGTAGTTTTGTAGTACTCAAGATTGGTCATGGTCTCGAGACCAGTTTCAAGATCACTTTTTTAGGGTCTCGTCTCAGTCTTGAATGGATTTTTTTACTCTGTCTTGTCTTGACAGAGAAAACTGGCATAATAGGCAAAAGATGGATTCTGGATTTTCTCAGTTTTGCTGTGTTTTTTTTTTTTTATAATTATCTCAAACTGATCTGTAAAACGGGCCACATTGGGTGCCACTTTTTGCTGCAACTACTCAGGAGGATACCCAAACACCAATAAATTGTGTAGAGACTGTTTGTCAGTCTGGTGTTGCTTGTTTCAGCTGACACCCAATTAGTTGACCAATACGTGTCTGAACCCACAGTGTCTCATTTTTGGATCAGTTTGAGACTCTTCATATAAACTGTCATGGTCTTGTCGCTGTCTCCATAGTCTCCTGTCTCCATAATGTCTTGGTCTCACTCACTGTGGTCTTGACTACAACACTAGGTGAAGGCCAGATGTCATGCAACCGTTCGGTGCAACTGAACTGCATGTACTTTATTAAAAAAATAATGGCACAGTAGAACAACTTTAATGTCTTTAAATTCACAAACACTCTTGCTTGCTGAAGGTTATGTAGGTCATGGGGCTGCCAAGAAAAGGTTTCTGTAATGAGAAATTCAGGTCACCTCTAATCACACTTGGCGTTTTGCGTAGGTAATGAAGATATTAGTTGAGATTCATTAATTACAGACAAAACACATGGATCCAAATAACACAGATTCAACCCCCCCTCCACTCCCCTGACCAAAAAAGGCACCTTGTGTTGCCACTTCACCTAGCAATACGAGATGAGTGGAAATGAGAGCACATTTTCTCTTTAAAACCTCGCTGTTAGCCTTTTAGGACGGATCTGGGGAATCGCACTCATCATTTTTAAATATACCTGGCAGAACATTAGAGAGCACCCAAAACACTCAATGCAAAATTGAACGATAGCTTGGCTGTAAACAAGCGGAACACTTTTGGGCCAGTGATTCAAACAAACTCGGCAACAATGAGTCGCCAAATGACTGTGAACCGGAAAAGTAGCTCGAGAGAACTATTCCAACTGCAGCCAGAGATTTTCCATGGAGAAAAGGACATTTTTGTAGGTGTCAAATAATGGCCGAATGAACCCTGTGTGAACCTGTGGAAGTTAACTGGAGAGGTGCATTTCCTCCGCGAAAGCCTGAACACTGCTGGGCATTTCGAGGTTTCAGTGGAAAGATTTGAGTGCAGACGGTGGGGCCGTTAAACCCCAGCTGGGTCGCCCGAATCACAGTGTCAGATGATCAAAGACTTAGCTTTATGTAACCTAGATAGGCCGCTGAAAATAAGCAATGCAACCGTAACAAAATGTACACAAAGACGTTTAATAATAATGTCTACTGTGCTGCAAAAGCTTCAGCAACATATAAAAGCTAGACAAGCCTGTTTGTTTTCAAAGGGTCCTTTGTGGTTTTAACTGAAGGGAAAGCTTCTTGTTAAAATTATATGGGAAGGAATTACACAACAAAAATGTTGTGACGGATGTTATGTGAAAACCTCATTGAGAACTGTTTTTGTTCAGATCGCTTAAACCCAACAGTAATCATAAAGTCTCCTGTGTTCACTGTGTGAAGACGTATAAAGCAGGTTGAGTTGAGTTTATTCATCCAGATTTGAGCATAGAAAATAGCTAAGAATAGTGTGGCCTCATACTTTGTGAACAATGTTCTGAACTGTTTTTTTTTTATTATCATTATTATTCATAATAGATACTGCAAATGAAATGTCCTCACCTGGTGCTCTGAAAGTCCAAGCTTCTTCATCATCAAAGTGAGTGTCCCCGGCAGTGAATCTCTCCCCGGGGAAGAAAGCGTGAGCCACCGTGCCCCCCGGCCCGTCGAACGGATATCCATCATTGTGGTCGGCCTTAGTGAAGTCGATCTGAATGTCAGCGTCACTGCCGGCCACCTCGTGGAAGTTCAGAGGAGCAATGTCACTCCAGACTTTTAAGGCGTAGTACATCAAGGCTCGAACAGTGTCCCTGCCCAACAAGGCGGAATCTTTGGGAAATGTCCTCACTCTGAGAGCAAGAAAAGAAAAAAACAATAAGGCAAAGAGAGCAGAATAAATGATAGAAAATAAAGACTGCATGAAAAAAGACAGATCCAAGTGGGCACAAATATATGAACCTTCTGACTTAAACGCAACTGGCCTGGGTGCTAGTTGGAGTATTGTCCATATTTAACAAGATAATAGTTGGAATGACTTCAGAACTGGCACGAATGTGAAATCCAGATGACCTGAGGCCCTTTATCCGATTTTTCTTTCTTCACCACAGTCATCTTTCACACCGGCACCAGAGTTCCTGACAGCCGGCCAAACAAACCTCTGCAACTGGCTGGGCATGACAAACGACAGCCAAGAAAGAAAGGTATCACTAATCCACTCATTCCAACCTTCCAGTCCATTCTTGCCGGAATGAAGTATATATCTAAGATGAAAAATGAGTCGATCCACACAAGCCGGATGAAAGCGAAGTAACAGATGCTGAAACCATTGACCGTTAATACTCGAGGCTGCGGCAAAACCACAGTTTTTGTCGTTCCAACAAATGATAAGAATGAAACAAAACGCGATAAATGACACAGTCCCACAGGTGATGAGTGAGCTGCAAGGCATGATGGGAGTTTTCCAAATTTAAAACAAAATTTGCACCTTGACTGAGATTTGGCAATTCAACAACGTGGCGCCGACATGACGGCACCAGGTTTGAAGCTCCTCAAGCAGGTTGTAATATTTGTCTAATGTTGTTACTGCCTCAGGTGAAAACACAGACATGGTGTACTCCTCAAACTCAGTTAAGTATTTATGTGGGCCCATAATGCTCTTCCATGTTTGGAGTTATCTACAGTGATAGCAAGATGACCAGCATATGGCACCTTGACATACAGTGATGTATGAAAGGAAAACGTTTCCATGTCAAAGTAATTTATTTTTAAACTATGGAGCGACAGCACTTCACCAAGAAGCAAGTCAGCAGTGTTGTTTTTGGCAGCCAGTTATGGTCTTGTTTCCAGTCTTTTGGATGAAAACACTCATTAGTTTTCAGTCTACATTTAAGTTTTGACAACATAATGGTGCAGAACGGTTTGAACATTGACCAATATAATAATGTATCAGTTGTTACACACGTGTGGACACACCCTCTTAATGTTTTTTTTATTTTCATGATTTCATTACACATTTTTACTGAATGCATTACAGCTTAAATGGAATAGACAGAGTAGATAAAAAGCTTAAAAACAACTGAAAACATGTTCTTAAATTTTAGTTTCTTAAAACAGTCACCCATTGCCTGGATTATTGCTTTGTGCAATGTTGGCATTCTCGCAAGGAGCTTCATGAGGCCGTCACCTCACATGGTTTTCCAACAGGTGACTACACCATGAAGCTCATGAAGAAGGCCAAGGGTTTGCAGCGCTGTCAACACAGCAAATGATGGCTACTTTGAGTCATATAAAATATAAAACATACTGACAGTTATTTAACTTTTTTTACCTCTTTGCTACATGAATTGATGTCTTCACAATGTAAAGTAGTAAAAATAAAGAAAAAAATACTGAATAAGAAGGGGTGTCCAAACTTTTGACTGGTAATGTATCTAAAACCATCTCATTGAATCTTCATTTACGCACCCTAACCTCAAAGAATTTTTCTGCAATCCACTCTAACAGACACAACCCTGAGGTGGAATAATATAACTAGGAAGGTAGAAGATACGAGCAATAAAAGGCATTGACCTGTTCACCTGCGCGGTCCTAGACGAAAAACAAATTTGAAATTTTCCACTTCAAGAAAAGGTGCAAGCAACATATGTCATGCCACGGACTTGTGATAGGCAGACCTGTTTTTCATGTCCAGAGGAGGAGGGCTGAATTCGACTCATGCTACTAGCATGCTCATGCTCCCAACGGGGACATTCAACAAATGGATGAGTTGATATATTATCAAATAAACCGTACAAAATAATCTCAATTCCAGTGAAGCAAATGCTTCAAAAGAGATTGATCATTTAATGTACTGCACATGGACACCCTATTAGTTCTCACACTACTTCTGATCAGTTGCACAAATATTCATTTTATACCGCAGTTAACTTCTCATGTGTCATGGGACTGACTTACTCGCTTTTTTTTAAAGCCCTAAACAGTACAAAGAGATTCCTTCATGGATAATGAATGACTCTTCTGCAACACGTTTGTGTCCAAGAGGATTTACGATTGTGTAGAATTACCCCATCAAAAGTTTGCTTATCTCTCTTTCTTCTCTCTGCTCAATATTTTGTGATTGATGGTGAGCTGCCTGATCTCTTTGTTCTAGAATTATGCCCCTCGCTTTGTTCTGAAATGTTCTCTGAGCTGTCACATCCAATACTTTGAATCAAATCTCGGAGGGAAAAGGAACATCAGCTGTTAGATATAATTGTTAATATCATAACACAGTTTGTTACCACAGTGTCCTTTGAGGACAGAACATGCTGGACGAAGAATATTAGACATGGAAGTACCTGGCAAAAGAAGGAGAGGAAGACACCCATTTAAGACGAGGAGAGAAGAAGAAAACAAAGAAGTAGTCTCATACTTGCTGCTTTTAGAAAGGCTCCTTTGTCATTGGTGCTGATTTATTTATTTGTTTATTAGCCTCAAGTTGATCATTATTTCACAGCATTCTAACAGATATCATATGAAACAGACTACATCGCAACCGCTGTCTTTTTAACTCACAAAAGCCGAGGTTCATGTTTGCCCCATGCTGGGATGAGAGCGCATGCTTCAAAAATGCTTGCAAAGTTTCACAGAAAGGTGAGGACAACTTAAAACATAAAAAAATAAAAAGTCAAATAATCAGTTTGACAGAATAAAGTGTGAAGTCCGAAACTGGAAATATAAATATATCATAAAAACCTTTCAATTATTTGTCATTTTTCATTTCATTTTCTGTATTTTTTTTCACCACTTGCTGTGCACCAGCAAGCTACAAGCCTGTGTGGCTCTGGTGCTCCACAGCGACATGAGCTGACATCAAAAGTTACACATTCAGAATCGAGATGATCTCATTTAAAAGCACCACCACATATTTTTGTGGAAAATTTGTAGCTGCATTTTAGGCCCGCTCAAAGCTGTGCCACAGCAAATGCATCTTCAGATGCTCACACGACTCTGGCTCTAGATGAAAGTCTCTAAATTAGAGGGCTCCACATGCGTCCACTCTCTCATCTTTTAGGTTGGTGTCTCAATTTTAACTCTTGTGCTGCAACCACCTGCTGATGTAAAATCTGATGTTTGCAGAAAATACTAACAGCTTGGTTCTGAGCTGGCAATGTCTTCCGATCACAGCAGTGGTGCTCAGTGTTGAAAAGGAAGCAGTTGACCTCACTATTGGTTCCGTTCACTAACATAACCTTTGAACCACCACATAGTTGGAGTCGGCATGACACGGATGCATGAGGTTTGATCATTGATGCTAAACTGAGTTGTTGGTTTTAAAAGCCAAATTATAGAGTAAACTGTGAAAACACGGCAGATCCATTGGCCTCATTATTCATCTCCTCATTTCACAGCTCTCAATTAGACAGAGGTCCACCACTGAGTTTTAATAGCTGCATCTTTTAATACTATAATTATCATCAACCCCCGTCTTAGAAAAAAGCAGCAGGGATTCTTTACATACGTGAGCTTATACCGAGAAAATTAGTAGTTTAGAGCATCATATCTAGATGAATATTTGCACCCTCGTAATCTCCCGTGGTGAAAACACCACAGGTTTTTGTCCTTGTTGAACAGTTGTGGTGATAAAGTCAGGCACATGCTGCATTGCTAGTCCATCATTATCAGACACTGAAGTGAATATTCTTACTCACTTGTGCGGGTGCAACAGGATTTTTGAGTCCACTCAGTCACAAAAGCAAACGTCTGCGTCAGCATTTGTTTTTACTGGTCTGAAACTTGGACACATGGACACATAACCCAAATAGCATTACAGAATGTGAAATGGTTGGGAGATGGGGGGCAACGTTTTGTCATCAACAAGAGACTCTGAGTAGAGGCACATGAGTTTTTAAAACCAAAAAGAAAGAAAGAGATTTCTTTGGACATGGACCTCAGCGCTCCGTCGACCGCTGCACCAAACAATGAATTAGACTGCACTGTGCGATGGTCCACCGGGCATTGGCCCCCAGTCACCAGTCCAGCCCTGAACTTAAGGCAAATAATACTGACATCTATAGCAAACACAAATAAAGTACCAGCTGTATTTTCAGCAAGAAACACGCGTCTCTCTGCACTCCCTTTTTTTTACGTCTGGTCACTGGCAGCTAGATACATGAGCTGCCTGCAGGCTGAAAATGTGACCGACATCACACTGCAAAAACTCAAAATCTACCACGTTTGCTGAGTCTAAATATCATCCCACTAGATTTAAGATAAATTCACTTTATAAATGACATTTCTGCAAGATGGATGGACTTATTTTACAAGAATGCATTCTTAAATATGTTGCTACTTAACTTGTTCTATTGGCATATTGTTTCCACTTATTTCAAGGTACAAGTACTTTTTTGGGGGAATTTTGGCATTTTGGAATGTATGCCCCAAAATGCAGCAGAAGAAATCAAATGTAAATATTTTGCTTAGAAATAACAAAAGATGCGCACAGTGATGAGTGAGAAGGATAAGTAACACTAATCTTATGACTTAAAAAAAGTGGTTATATAGGAGCATTAAATGCATTACCAGCATCAATGGCTGTGCGTGAACCTGCACTGAGTTTGTTAGTATTTACATTTTTCAAATGCTAAAGGTGGAATCAATAAAATAAATGTAGGGCATGCAATCTATCGTACAAAAAAGAAGAAGACAAACAGAAACAAATCAAGATGGGCACAAGTGAACAGCTTGAAAACAGAGTCCTTACTTAGTTAACAATTTTAAGCTCAGCTAAGATAAGATGAGACTGTTTAGAAGTTTAGAGCATCATATCTAGACTGATATTAGACATTTTGAAATTTGACATGCATTTTCCCTATTTTAAAACAGCAGCAAAATTGTCATTATGCTTCAATTGCCAAAACAAATTGCTGAGAGGCTACTGTGAAACATAATTAACATAATGATAAACTGTCACTTTGTTGGTCCAAATATTTTTCTCACCAATTTCAACAAACTTTGGCGAAAGCGAAATCCGAAAATCAGGTGACCAAGGCTATAAATGGAGAACGGTGATGTCCGCACCATTGTATTCATGGCTGTGACTCACAGAAACCAATGCATTGCAGTCACATGAAATCGTCAAGATTCAAATAATAAATCGATAGAAAAATGATGAAACCATTTATGTAGCACTGACAGTTCCACAGTGTATAAACTTGAATGAAATTCAAAACGAAATGTTCCGTTGTCAAACTGTTTCCCACACGTGAATGATGTACAGGCTTCTAACTGACTGGCCAAAGATTGTACAATTAGACATGTAAAAACTCAAAGTGCACTTCAATAATTCTTCACTCCATTCAGAACAACTGCAACTGCTGAAAGACCAAAACATCAGTACATTCGCAATGGCCTTCGCATAGATCTCAGTGTGAGTGTCTACTGGTCATTGTTTGCACTGTGGGCTGCTGCAATTCCAGGAACAGTGTCTGCTGCAGATGCATCAGGGGAGCTGCTCTCTGTAGTTATCGGCTTTGAAGGGGGCAAGACCACAGACAATGTTCGCCATTAAGGCCCATTGTTGAGAGGTGATTGTTTCAGGGGCTCGCTATCACCGCTACATGCAGCGCAAAACGCGATGCAGATTCACTCCCTGTAGTAATTTCACTGATGCACAACTCACATACTGCTATCCATTCTCTTTCTCAGAAGTATCTCTACGTTGCGGACATGTGGGGCGCATCCAAACAGTCACGTGTACAGACTACGGTTTAGCTTTCGTCATCACAACATCCAGATTCAGCAGTGTGGTTTAAGTCTTTTGGTGGCTGGATTTTGGGTGCGTTCCAACGACTATTCATTGAAAGCCTTGAATTTTAAGTTTTTGTTTCTGGAACTGGCGTTGTCCTGGATTCTCAGAATCTTGGTGTTTTCGATTGAACATCCCATGTTGAAACCGCTTTGTCCAAACTCAAGTGTGTGGTCGCTGGAGACGGAAGTTATGGACATAAAAATATCATGATAAATGTCATTTAGCCCCTGACGATAATAATCACGATAAATACATTTTCATTCTATTCCACGTGTTGTGCACAGTACAATCTCTCTTGAAACTGTTTTATGATGAAACTTAGTAGTGGAGTTTCTCTCCAACATCATCAACATATGTTTAAATATAACAGTTAACTAAGTGTCGAGATGAGAAATTCAATGTTGCCAGTTTTATTTAAATTGAGCTCAATTGTATCTCATGTCACTTAGCAGTTGACTTTAACTAGGGACCAGTCTGGACACATTTCCTAGATGCTATTGAAGAAATATTAGAAATAATAATAAATTATTTTTGAAATCATTATTATCATACAAACTGTCAGTCCTTTGTCTTGTGTGATGAAAAACCTTTTCACAATTCTCACTCCTAAAATGGTAGTTTTCACCTATGAGGACCATCTAATAAAATAAACACATATCCAGAGACTTCGAATGGACCAAAGTCATTATCAAAGGTTTCCTGAATTAAAAAATAAGTTTAAAACTACAATCGTGAGCCAAGTCCACCAAACTCTCCACAACTGTCTCAGGAGCGTTTCACGGTCTAGTCATGTTTATTTACGCAAGTCCAATGTGCCATTTCTTCCCGCGGACTGTTCAAAATTGCACTCAGGAAAACAGCATTAAGATAAAGCTATAGTTGTGAGAGGCAGGTAGTCAACTTGTTCGTCTAGCTTCAAAAGAGCTTCCAACGTTGCTCTTCTTCATGTTTCCTGCCAGTGTCAGTAACTGATACGAAATCTGCAAACGTTCTCCAGGACACATTTGTTGTTACTAAAAGAGGATAACCCAGTCTGTCGTGACTTATTTTAATCCTTGCTATTTTCAACAGCGCTCCTCTCAACCCATCGCGTCTGTGTTCCAGCTATTAGCTGCGCTGTCTGCTGTGATAACGAGCTGACAATATGAGATAATGAACTAACAGTTGGCTGCCGCGCAGCCTGGCCTTGTGCATCGCACTCCATTGAAGTGTGCCGCAGAAAAGAAGTGGGGTGAAGACAAATTGGGCTTGACGCTCTCTGCCATGGCAAGTACAAAACTCTTCCCTTGAGTTTGTGTGTTGGAAAAATATCATCCTTCCACTTTGCTGTCCTGTGTAACGACAGAGAGACAAGTGGGAGGTGAGGGAAACAATTCAGGCGACTACGCATGACTGTCAGTAGCAAAACTGTGTACAGGGGTACCTCGGTTCTCGACCACAATCCGTTCCAGACGGCCGTTCGAGAAGCGATTTGTTCGAAATCTGAATGGATTTTTCCCATTTAACTTGGGAATGGAAAAAGATATAATGCGTTCCAAGCCTTAAAATAGGTGAGTGAGTGACGTCTCTCCAGAAGTGAAGAGGTGCCCGGTGCGTGTCCAGCTCTGAATGTGTGCTTCTGTGCAGTTTGGCTGTGACAAATAACAAAGCGTGTCGTGGGTCAGCTGATCGGTCCGCGCTCATAATGTTTTTTTCCGGCTTTTTTTTCGGGGGCCGTTCAAGTTCTGGATTTTTGTTCGAAATCAGAAGCAAAAAATCTCAACATTTTTGTTCGAACTCTGATTTGTTCAAAGTCCGAGACGTTCGAAAACCGAGGTACCACTGTATTTGTTTGGCTCACCTTTTATTGAAGAGCGTTCAGAAAGGAGACAGTGCTTGTGCTTGATCATGTCAGGATTCGTCTCAGTGAGTCAGCAGCGTAAAGACGCATACTGCGCAGGAAGATTTCAGCCATGCATTCGTGAACTATGCTGCTGAACTGGCAACCGGTTTAGTAGCTGTTTTTGTTCATTCTTCTGCATTTTATTTTTTTTCTGAATTCACCTGTGATCGGTCAAAATTTGGCAACACTGAGCATAAGTGAGCAGGATGTATTCCCAACACAGAGAGCACTATTGTGCATTAACAGGAGAGATGGAAATAGTGACAACATTGCACTCCAAAATCAGTGACTACACATTGAATAGGTAAAGAAATGAGAAAAAAGTGGCAGACAGTCAAATCTGGGCAAGTTTTAGTGTTATAAATTGAGCAAAAGGTCAATTGTTGACCATGATAATTAAAGATTTTTTTTTTTTAGGAAATTTCAAAAACACCTGAGAGACCACAAAACTGTTGGAAATGGATGTTGCATTATTAGTATATATATATATATATATATATATATATATATATATATATATATATATATATATATATATATATATATATATATATATATATATGAAGAAAATGAAAGAACACATTTAGTCAAAATAATGATGGAAAAACTAACTGAAGCAAATGCAGTCAAACATACAGAGCTGCAACTTGATGGACAATGAAGGCGCTTTTAATCACTGACAAAAGTTATGATAATAGAAAAGTTCCAATGTGGCTGAAATATGAATTTCTATTTTTGACTCAGTCTAACTTTTAGAAATACGCCAGTACCTTCAAAAGGAGCACAGTAGGTGTCGATTTTCATATCAACATGACTGAGTCCTCGTGGGCTTATTTAAATCATTTGACTGAAGTAATTATTTTCTCATTGGAACCAAAAGACCTGGCCTGTTAATGTGGGTGTTTTCTTTCCAAGAGTTTCATTTTACTCAGCCATGTCCTCCGACAGCATTCCGGATCCCGTTGAGCTGAGTGAGTTTGTGTGTGGCTGGATGTGGACAGACTGGCAGATTGGCATTAATCTCTGAATAAATAAAGACATTTCTGTTGCGCCCCCTAAAGTCCAAACGCACCCAGTGGGTATTGGGCCTAAGGCACTGGGAGCAACACTACAGGTCTACAGGACATAATTTAAGATTTATAGAGCGTTTTATTAAGAGAAACTAACTGTAGTGCTCCACTGGGATCGAGTGTCAATTTAAAAGCCCTTGAAATGAGCAGAATACGGGACCTTTAAAAGATAAAAATAATTTCAAAGCGCAGGGATAGAATTGCCTTTTCGGCATCATTAAAATCTGAGCGCGTTCCCAGAGAATTACAGCGGAGGCCAGTGAGTGGGAACCGATTTGTTGTGGCACTTGAGAGAAAATCTGCAGCGTATGGAAATCTCTGTGGATCTGAAAGCCAGCAGATTATCTTCAACACTTTCTCAGCTCTGTTCTACAATTGTGAGTGCTGTGAACAAAGGTGCTGACTGACGACACGCTGTCTTGTTTCCCACAGAGTGAGAGAGAGCGCTGACAGGAAGACAGCGTTGACTGGCACCACCTAACAAATGAGAGGGCAGGAAACATTTTGGTGGCTCCCTGTTTGGCACACAGTCACACAGGGTTTGAGAGAACTTAAGACGTATATGCACCTTTGCAAGTCTAATTATTAGATTAAAAACCAATTAAAGCTTCAGGCATGTGTCTTGGACAACTCAATGCATTTTTGTTATCAAGCAGACACATTATTACATTCATTTACATTTCAAGGTGCAGTCACAGGGCTAAAGCAGTGCAATCTTTAGCAATGAAGTCTAGCTCTGTGTGCACATGCTGCTAGACTGAAGCTTCTATTTTATCATTATGGTCTGTGTCTTCAGACTGGGCCTCATTAAGTTTGACTAAACCTATTGGTTTAGTGAGGGTCCGGCTCTTTATCACAGGGGACAGAGCATGAGATTGGTGCCCTAGCCATTGCCAAAAAGCAAAGTTCCCTATTAGCGGCTCCATATATGTTGTTCCTCTCACGAGTGATGACAAACTTTAGGCAGTGACTCCCCTCTTGTTGCTTTATTGTTCAGAGTTCACTTGAAATAACAGCTCAACCTCACTGTCAGTCCACACCACTGTCTCTTCACACGTTTTCTTTCTTGTGCTACTATGCTAATACAGTGCACATGCTGCCTCCGCACGTGTAGTAGTAGTCTTCTACACTGCCTGGCCAAAAAAAAAGTCGCCACCAAAAAAAAAAAAAAAAGAGTCATACACTAATATTTCGTTGGACCGCCTTTAGCTTTGATTATAGCACACATTCGCTGTGGCATTGTTTCAATAAGCTTCTGCAATGTCACAAGATTTATTCCCTTCCAGTGTTGCATTTATTTTTCACCAAGATCTTGCATGGATGATGGTAGAGTCTGAGCCTTCTCCAGCACATCCCAAAGATTCTCAATGGGGTGAAGGTCTGGACTCTGGCCAGGCTGTGTATGTTGTTAGAACATTACAGCACCCACTACAGGCCTGGCACATCATATCATATTATTTTTGGTTGCCTTTAGTGGATTTGTGCGGACACCTGAAACAGCTTCATTTTTACAGAGGACAAGATTGGACAACACTTTCTTAGTCTCATGGCGTCCAATAGCGACTCTCATCAAGTGACTTTTTCCTCCTACGCTGACATAGAATTAAAGTGAAGCACATGTTCCACCTTCTGCAGCACATGATGGGTAGCGAACCATGTAGAAGAAAGATGGAGATTAGGTTCGATATGGGTTGTCACGCTGCACACTACGATAAGTCAGTGTATAAAGCTCCATAAACAACTGTGTGTTTCAGTCACGGTAACTTCTACGGGGGAGGGCCACAGTGGGTGCTCCTTTTCACCCCCCCTGCGCCTCCTACCCTTGTCATACAGACACTGAAAATTCGTTGGAAAACGGAAAAAGTCACACGAACGCTAACTTCAGCATCGTCATAGCAAAAGTCTCGCAAGTCGCTATTGACCCTGTTAGAGTGAGAATGGTTTGGAATAGCTGTGTTTCCGCAACACCAAAACCATGCTGTGTCCACGCGGACCTCCACCCTCACTCTCTGGGCTGTCTCCCATTTTTTCAGTGCTCAGTCAGCCCAGCTGAGGGCAGCATGCACCCAAACGCTTAGAGCAAGTCCCAAGTCTGACATTCCATGAAAAACCTTTACCATCTTGGCCAAAAACCTGGATGCCACAGTGTGTGACTTTCAAGTTCTGAGGGGCAAAACCACAGAAGCCAAACTCAGGCTTCTGATCAGAATGTTTCCTGGACTATAGTGAGATGTTCCTGGACAGGAGTTCATCTTGGTTTTCTGGGTTTTTCATGCATGTGTTTACGTAAATTTTATTTACTTCATAAATAAATGCGAAGACAAAGTCATTTCCTAATTGGCTGTTGAAAAAATACATATGGTCTAAATATAAATAAGTATAACAACAGTTCACCACTAAGACAATCGTCAAGACAGCAGAAAATTGAACTGATCAGTTTCTTTAAAAACATTATCAAGCTATGTCAGTGTAACACAATGGTAACAGGTATGATGATGGCGCTGTCACGCCGTCTAATACGTGTTTGGCCTTTCAAGCACTCATCATCATCATCCTTATGGTGTTTGCACTTGTCATACCTCCATGACAAGTGTCTCTTCTTCCACTTGTTAGGCGGAGTCAGGCTTCTTTTCCTGCGGCCCACAGAAACGGCAGACTCCGACACATCTGGCAGGGAACATCTGGGGGTTTTCATTAGTCCGAGCGTGGCTTGGTCTGGAGAAGAAGAGAGATTGTAGTCAGATGAGAACTGGATGGAAATTGCAGAAGTCAGGATTTCTTTTTCAAGGTCGGGAAAGCAATATATCATGTATTTTTTTCGATGAATGTTTGTATAAGCCAGGACAGACTTGATTCCCAGCTTGACTTAGAGATAAAAGTGGGATACCGAAGACTCCTGTTTCCTTCAGGCCTCCAAACTTCTGCATGGCTTTGATGGCCTTGGTGAGGGCCTCCTTGGTCTGGAGCTGGCCACTCACTGGGTCAGGGGGCGGGAGATAGCCGAACTTACTCAGCCAGTCCTGGAGGGAAACATAAAACCAGAAGTTGAGGAGCCATTCCAGGCATTTAAAAGGAATCCCAAAACCACCTGTTTGGCAGATTTCATCTGCCTCGGAGCACACATTATCAGGTTCATCTTTACTTTAAAAATCAGATTTCAACAAGAAGCACGTTGATGATTCATGAAGCTGCTGTTCGGACCTCATGAATTTAATCATGAGAATCAAATATTGTGTACCTGTTTTGCATCAAATATGTAGTGCCAACTTCAATCCCAAACGGTTTGATCGCACAAATACCCCGAATGGTTGGCAGGATGTTCAGTTAAGAACATGGTTCCAAGTATGAAATCTTTGAAAACGATGCAGCTCAAATGCTTGATAATACTACAGTGAACCTCCTATTCAAGTGTAGGCGATCCAGGCTTAAAAATAATTATGAACCATCACAGATACACATCTTACACAGCTGTATGCTCATCTTGCATAAATATATAAAAAAAGATAAACAAAACCGTAGACACGATCGCTTGTAGTAAGGGAATGAATCATTATAAAAATGTGTCACTCTGGCAACAGCTACTGAGTTAATCTCCGTCTACGACTGCTATTTGACTCAGATGTTTGTTTTGATAAAAAAGTTATTTCCATACACATAGATGTTTACACCTTTTATTTAATCGAAGACATGGTGTGTCGGAAGGGGAATGGATTTGGGGCGAGGTTATGGCCTGGGGGCGGGGCATTTAGTTTCTTAGCTAACAGCCTGACAGTGACTAAAATATTTCAGAAACATATGTTCTCAAATAATCTAATTTAAAGCCAAATATGAAAGTGTTTTTTTTCCACAGTTCAAATGTCCACAGAGCTACAAAACAAGGATCCAGAGCACCGCTTTGACAAAGGGACAGTGCATGTCACAGTGAGTGTGTTCATTTTCCTTTCTTCCTCCTGCTCACCAGGGGTTCACTGCGTTGCTCTTTTTGTTTCTTCACCTTGCGTCAGAGTTCAACCGCTTCATTGCCTTGAATCGCTCCCCGTGGTCTTTAAAATAGGCTTTTGATATCAAGCCATTGACAGGGATAGACACAGATCGATAGTGGAGCAACCCCTGTGAAATGAGGGGTATGGAGGACCAACGGAATGACACGCTCTAAGGATGTTTCCCTGCAGATGGTTACGGTGGACTAACTGAAACTGAGCCATAGGAAATGAAATTCAGGTGCAACTGATGGGTTCCTGTTTTTACCCATCAACGACCAGAAACATACATCATAATTGAAACACGACTTCATAGTAGTAGATGTCTCGCTGTTAGAAAACAAAGCCGTCATAAAAAAAGAAAGAGAAGTAATAAATGACAATATTTTACTGGAACAATTGTCACCCACATGCTTCCCTCCAAAAAAATAAATAAGGAGGTTTCATACACAGCTTTCACACTCCGTATAAATGAAGAAATTTTACAGAAACTGGAGCCTGCCACACCTCGTCATAACAAGAAAGCACATCACAAAAACAAAACAATCATCTAAATGAAAGAATACAACAAACAACTTGAGACGTCTTCATATGATCTATAGCTCTACTAGCTTTATACTTTGGAACAACTTCCAGGCTCATGTGGTGTGATTCGGGGACATATTAGACAACAACTAACAATGTTCTTCATTCTTTTCTACCATCACCTGAATGACAACAACAACTCAATGCTTCATGACTCGAATGACTTTTTCAATACAGTTACATAACAGTGCTTGATCCATAAAACCTGTGGTATCGTCTTTACGCAACCTTGTCATGCATTTAACCTGTCTGTATTTGTACTCTGCGTGCAAGTATCAATTTCAGAATAAAAGGGACGAGAATTTAAGTAAGTGATGGACTATATCTGTGTTGTTGACAAAAGCCACAGCACGCAGTGCTCATAAACCTACATCAAAATGTTTGTTTGGAGCAGGCAACCCACTTACACCATGATGTCATCACAGAAAGTGTAAATATACTGGAAAATATACTAAAAGGACTCAGAACGGCGACAGAATGTTAAAATAAATGTCAGCTGTGATGAGACTTACAGGTAGAGATCTCTGCTCTCTCTGCTGAGAAAAAGGGTTAACTTGATTTAAAATAACGTAACATAACAGTTTCACAGCTAATACAGACATTTTTTTTAGATGCTTTTATTTTTCTAATTTTCACTTAAATAAGGCAATTGTTTTCCATTGATACTAAAGCCTACAGTAGTAAACCCCGTTATATTTACTATCAAACTGAATTAGCAAATTTCATTGATATAAATTCAACATTTTTGGGTCTTATGTAGGGCTGAGACTTGAGACAAATCAATTATTTGATTGAAACAATAGCAATAATCAGGTATAAACTATCCTCAAGAGAACAATATTCAGTGCTGCAATTCCAAAATACGATGTGATGTCACAGGCAAAACAGCTTGCTCTGATGGACGGAAAATTCAAGTTTTGTTTCAGAGTTGCTGCACTTAGACCTTGATGTTTAAGGCTACATGTACAGATTGAACTTGAATTTGATCATACTGGTGTCACACATTTTACTGCAAACAATCAGGATTTACTTCATTTAAAATTGAATTTGATTTTACTTCAGATTGGAATAGAATTTAGCCCAATCCCTGATTTTATATAACTTATTTGAAGCCAGATTTATAACATTCTTATGGTCATTAGAATAATAATGACTCTCCTAAGGTAAATAATAATAGTGGAATAAAATAATCACATCAACAGATCTGGACTTGTATAAAGTGTGTGCTGCTTGTTGTCCTGTGGAAGATGGGTAGTTGTCTACTTTAAGGCCCATTTATGCTGCCTTCGCAAAATTGTACCTGTCCGTTTCAAACAATGTTATCGTCACTCATCTCATACTTCCATGTGTTCTTTTCATTGTTATTACTGTACAGCAATATATCCACCAGGGGGAGCAGCCCACAGTCAAAAGTTTATCACAACAACAAACTCCAAAACAAACACGGCGACTGTGGAAGAAGTGTTGATAATGTACTGCTAGCACAAAAGACAAAACAAAGGCACCATTGTGGGAGGTGGTGGTTGGTGAGGCCGTTGTTTTGTGATTAGAGGACGGAGAATTTCCGCCGTCCTCCTCGTGTCTTAGTAGAGCTACGTATTGGGTTGTGACAGCAAAACTGCCCCCACTGTTTTCGGTGGTACTGTTCCGTTTGGTCGGGATCCATGAGCTTTGTAGACGAAATGAACGCAGAGTTTGGACAGAAGACTCCACATGTGGATCCGTCCGGAACATTGAGAATAAACAGGCCTTTAATTTGGGCGTTTCACATGTGTTTGTGCTTCATAATAATAATAATTATGAAATAAGTGAGCTGGAGTTTGGTTTGGATCTTGATTTGTTTCATTCCAGAAACAAAAAAATAGTAGCAGTCAAAGCTAGGTTGACTCACACGACCCAAAGCAAGTTAAACCTCTTCCCAAACAAAGCACACATTCCTCATCTCACGTCTTTTCTCAACAGACATGAAGAAGGTGTATTATATCTCCGACATGCTCGCATTCAGCGAGCAATCTGTGCATGCTACCAATTTGATGTCTTTTTAAATAATTTTCTAAAGAGCCAAAGTGATTTCTATAATCTTCAAGAGTTGAATATGAAGGCAGCAAGCAGATAATCTATGGATGATGGACTCAGTGACTGTCGGCATTTGGCATGAGACTGGGTACATCAGCAGGCTGCCAATACATATTTAAACCATGTACTCACGCACAGACACATTTTTGAGCAGTTAAGAGAAATGCTGAAAAATGGTCATCAAGCTGTGACAGGTTCAAATGTGTGTGTGCATCATCAGAATAGTACATAAATAGATGCTTCCACCACTTCAACCAATCTATAACCTCATTCATTTCTGCAACACTAAGGTGCCCCAACCCTTTCTGATGATGTAATTTCCCCTTTTTTCCCCCCAAATAAAAATTGCCATTGAAATTTGATGTCCAAATTTCTGTTAAATTAACAGTAACAACACAGATAAAGTGGTTGAGGATGTGTACAATTGTTAATGCAGTAATCCAACTGTGCAGCTTTGTGGCATTAACAGACACGACCTCATGTTCTGCTCTGGCCCAACGGGTCTCAACTGCTGAGCTGACAGATGCTCAGGTTCACACGCCAAGTCGCACACGTACAAACAAAACTAAATATAACACTCAATTGGAGCTAACATGCTCGCCTTCAGTTTTGATGTGCAAAGTATATTTGGCTCAAGTCAGAACCTTCAGCTACTGACATGTGACTTCCGTTATGCTTAAATGTAAATAAACAGCTACGGCGTTTAAGCAGCCTCTAATAAGAAAATCACCTTTCTAACTTAAATTCATCACATCTGTGTGAGCAACGTGTTTACCACTTGCTCCTTGTATCTGTCAAACACTGCACGATGCAATCTTCCTCATGATATATGAATATATCGACATAACTTTTTTGAAACTCAACATCAAAATGTGTTTCAATGAAAAAGACAGTGTTTGTGATGACAGTGATTTGAGGACAGTGAACAATATGTGAATCTCCCTCGCTCCTCTTGGTCAGTGTGAACGTCCTTAAGTTGCTTCTAGTTGCTGAGCAACGGCATGTGACTCCCTCTTTCCCCCAACACATGCTTTAATTGTCTTTGTAGCTCTGATTATAACATGCTTTTTAGAATCTTCTTGCCATCAGAGATTCTAAATACATACTGCTTAAAGCCGTATTTAACATGGTTATTACCAACAACGTAAAAAAGTGTTGAGAATTCTATTCAGAGTGAGTTCTCCCAGTGAAGATCCAGCTACAACAAGCTTCACCCAAGGAAACATCAAGGAAGCAAGAAGGAAATAAATCAGTTCTTGTGGTTGACTGGAGCAGACAAAATAGACCGTGGCAGTTTCAAGTACACACAGTCTGTTGTCTGTTGTGAGGGTCATATCAGGGCCAAAAGACAGAAGAAATATATTTAGTGTACATTGTGAGGCTAAAGTAAATACATCATAAACATAATCATAAAACAAGGAGAAAGTGGGTAAATATTAGTGCTATGTCATATGCTTCAAGAATACCATAATGTCCAGATCACACTCTCCCAGTGGCTCAAACAACACTGTGGCAAATATATAGATTTTTCGGGCAAACACTTCTTGCTGCCAAAATATTAAGCCTCATCACATCAAACAAACAAAATTACGAGCATTTTATTTACATAAAGTGCTATATGTGCTCTGCGTCCACAGCCAGGAACGCTTGAGGAAAGTGCTGGAAATACACACCAGTGAAAACAGCGTATAATGTCCATAAAACAAGAGATTTCATTGGTCTGACGTGACAAATCTAATTATATTCGTTTTCACCATTTTCAAAACTTAAAAAACGTAGCGTTCCTACGTACAAATGCGCAGACATGCTCCTGCGGTCTATCGATCAGCACAGCTGATGCATGTGCAAAATCAATTTTTTTCTTAATTTTAGTTGGTTTAGCTTCCATTCTGATAAGCTCTATATAGTCTGGAAATTATGGTACATTTGCAAGCATGTTTCTTCATTTTATATCCATTAAAATTAATATAGTCAATGTACATCATATTTATATTATTAGAAGATTAGTGAATATATTGGGGAGAAAACTACAAGTAAATGTCATGAACATGACATAGCAGCACTATAAGAGAGGTACTTTCTCAACATATTTTTTTAGTGCTACAAAACAGTGACAAAATGTACATTACTCATTTAAACAACAGCAACAACAATCCTATTAACCAAAGTATTTTAATTGAACAACTCAATTGGACTATTAACAGGTACATACTCAAACAGCACAGGTCCACATGTGGCCCGTGGGCCTCACTTTGTCCAGTCCTGCACATTAAGCACTATTAATTTGCTCCAACAGTAGAGTCAAGAGGGACAGTGTCCACAGAGCTGGTGCGGGCACTTTTGACAGGCTTCACTCCCTTATTTTGGAGGAATGATTTTGATGTATAATCCTATACATCTAAAAAGAACTTGTTCCTAAATTAATAAGGTGGAGCAATTATTTTGAGGCGAGAGGATTTACATCATTAGAGACCAACGTGTTGCTCATTACACAGAGCATGGCATGAAGTCAACCATCTTCACGTCACAGATGCTTCTTCAGAGTGAAGCATTTTGGAGCAAAGACTCGGTTTGACGCGGGCCATGTTATGGTAAACGTGTGTGTACAAGCAGCAGCTCCAGGGCAGACTTGTGCACGAGAGAGTCCTGTTCAAACCAAATGGAAAAGGCAGGTTTGTGTAAAGGCTTCACGCTCGAGACGTTGATTAATGGTGTTGCCGATTTGAAGCGGTGCCGAGTTCCTGATCCACCGGCGATCAGAGAAATGTTCCAAATGGCAGGAAGGAGTCAAAAATGATGAAGACGAGAACAGGCAACTATATCTGATTCCCAAATTCAGTCTGAAATTGATTGTTACACTGAATGTTAATAGGAACTGTTTCCTGTCAAATTAATTCCGAGTCTTCTCAGCAGCCTGATGCCTGCGTGGATGAGAGGGCGGACAGGCTTCTGTAGCAGGTGATAACAATGAATCTTTATTCATCTTCCTCTAACACTAGAATTTGAGAGTATACATATGGGTATTGAGGCTGGTGCAGCCGTTTCCTCTGTGATTTTTGACTGCAAATTTAAAAACTTAATAAAGTATTTTCCAACATCAACTGTTTTCTGCAAGTTATTTACTTGTGGAAAAGGAAAAAAAATGGACAAAAATTGACGTTGGCCATCTTGGACCTTCAAAATACGTCCAAACAGAAATCATAACGGTCAAAAAAATGCGGATTGGTGCACCTCTAGTAACTCATTTTTATTTCCTTTTTCTTTTTTTGGTGACGTGCTCGACAAGCGGTGTGCTGTTAGGGTTGATAGAATGTTTCTGTTTATATGCAAATGCTCACAATGTTGCATGTTTCATTTGCATTTTTAATCAGTTATTGCTTAAAAAAAAAGCATGCTGTTTCGTCAACAGCTTTATCAGGAGTTTCTTCTGTTCTTATTAGCCATCCATTCTTTCACTTTCATGAAACATGAACATCCTGTTTTGGTCCTATAATAGTCCGGCGATGAATTCTTTAATGATGCCATTACCATGGCAACAAAAGCAGAATGTGTTTCGCCCCTGTGCATGTGACCTTGGTGTCTCACAATCCCTCCCTGTTAAACTGTGATGCACAGCTGCTGAGTCCCTTCATGCCGACACATCACCACCACCGACAGGAAGTGACTCTCTGAGAGACATTTAACCTTGCTGACCCACCAGAGGTCACAGAGTCCCGCAGTCCATTATGGTGTTTACATTCAAGTGCTGAATGAGGTCAGAGACAAAGCTGACTCTTTTGACTTGTAAAAGGTCATGAATCCTGTCTAGAGTGGAAATATAGTGGTCTGACTGAGTTGAAAGTGAAATGTGCAGCACTATTAAAGCTTTCAACTAGCGCTGCCTCCCTGATAATGTACTATGATAAAACTTAATTAACATAAAAGCTCGTATAATTTTATGGTATGAGATGTTAATTACAGTAGTTGCGAGCATGGAGGACAAATGACAAAGTTAGTCACAAACATATTTTTAATCATGTTTTCAATCTCTGCTATGGACATGATGGACTTTTATGAATATTAAGAACATTGACAATCATGTCAAAAATCCATCTTTGCAATGCCTCCTTCTTTGGCGTCTTCTGTCATAGTTCAATTATATCACAGCCCTCTACTAATAATACCTCTTAAAATTTGTCGCCGTTCTTTTATTTCTTTCCCATGATAGACTTGTTAACATTGTTATGGATGTTTATGTATTTTCTTTATTCTTAATGTAAGCAAATACACTTCTTCAAAATAGTTCCAAATTTTATTTATTTATTTATTAGAACATTATGTTATTTGTGACAGACCCTGTTCATGCAGCACGATATTTCATTGAATATTTTTAACCCATCAGCATGACTCAAGAAAAATGTACTTTTGTCAACGTGAACCTGACTTGACTGGAGGAATCAAAGTGTTACGCCCACATTAGTGAAGAAGTAAGACTTCTTCGTGTGTGTGTGTGTGAATGGTGTGTATGTGTATGTGTGTGCCCTGCGATGGACTGCCGACCTGTCCAGGGTATATTCCCGCCTTTTGCCCAGTGGCTGCTGGGATATGCTCCAGCACTCCCTGCAACCGTGAACAGGACTAAGCGCTGGTTAATTGACAATGCAAGTATGTATGTATGTATATGTAAGACTTCACACAAAACTTAAAACATTTAATTTGATGTGAGACCTTTGCAATTTGGTGAATCTCTTGGGAGTTGTCCATGAAATATTTACTTACTGGCCACCTGTAGTGAGACTCCGAGACAGAGAGCACTGCATTTATGAAAGTTTCCAGTCCAGACATTTTCAAAAGTGTCAGATTCAGGTGGCAAAGAAACGCTGCACCCGACTCCAAAATGGCGATGGATCCAGTCATTTCCGTCTCCGCATAAATGGCACCAGAGAAAGGCTGGTCCTCTAGCTAGGTATTAATAGTTATTCTTGGGCAATTCGCTTAGAGTCCCAAATGTCACGCTCGAACTGATCAACGACAGATTGAAAGAACCATCACATATGAACGGTTGTTGTCATCGGCAATGAGAGGCAGTGATCTGCATTCACCATCCACGCTGAAATCGGCCGATCATAATCTGTGATCGATCGGAGCATGCCTAGTTTTCAAACTATTTATTTGGTCAGAAAACTGCAGCATCACAAGGTCAATACAATTGAGTTTGTCACATCCACCTTTCATTGAATATAACTTACTGTATATTATACTTAGGTCATTCACTACTGCGAACGAGCAACAACCTCAAGAGAACATCCACTGCTTGCTTAAAAAGTGTTAGATCAGGATGATGCAGGATCCAGGGAGTGGATGTTTGTTGACTGAAGTGCTTCTGAAGCCATCGCTCCAACATAAACACATTTAGGGCACGAAAAAGGATTTAGTCTCATTTGTGCAAACAGATAAGATCAAAGAGGGAGAAAAGAGGATAGAAAGGGTGAGAAATTGGTGGTGACATGAAGCTTAAATGACATGTTTAATCGCACAGAAAATTGAAGCTAGATTGCAAGGCGGTGCCAGACTGGAAATTGCCTTGAATTTCTTTCACTTTGATTCATTTGCGTCTCTCTTCTCTGCTGGAGCAGGCCTGCTTCTCTTTCAGCTCGATTCACCTCCTTTTTTTTCCCTTTTCCAAGATCAAACCTATAATGTCGCAGAGGTTCAACATGGATAAAGTTTGGAAAGATAAGTTTATCATAGTTTTTTTCCATATGAAGTGACATGTCATGTATGCCTGATTATCTTATCAATCTTAGAAGATTATTCCATAAAATAATCCAGAGGTCTGATGTGTGTAAAGAGAATATTTGGCTGTGGAAGCAGTCGAGGCGGACAAATGTTAAACATGTTCAATGTTTACGACAAAAAACGTGGGGAGAGCTGACCGATCCCCACTTCCAATGTGATGTGGAACGGAAGGCAGCCATTCAAGGCGTGATCTGAGTGAGACGTTTGATGACAATAAAAGCGCTATCTTTCAATACTGGGGAGTAAATCTCACTCCTAGATGCCGTCACCTGTCTCATGTCCTCGCATTGATTTCAGACTGAAACATGGCATGCGCTGAAATCTAGAAAGTATCATCCGACCCCCCAAAATTTGATTCATTTGGTTTGTTTGGCTGCTCAAACACACACACACACACATTTATATATATATATATATATATATATATATATATATATATATATATATATATATATATATATATATATATATATATATTGTTGTGCTGTAGGCAGAAGATGGTGGCTGGATTCCATCTGACTGTTTCACACAGATCAGTTGGAATCCCCTCCTGCTCAAGTGCTCGATCTCCAGAGGAGATATTTGTCATGTGCAAAAACAATATGATGAAGACATGACACGAGGGTCAATGCATCTTTAAAAATATCACAACAACCTACTTCTTGTCAGCAACAAGAACAATGTGAGCGAGAATGTGACGATGAGGATTAGAATGCCACTTTTAGTGAATTATTTAATCCTGGGCTTAGGAACAGCTGGTTGTTCAGAGAGCTCAGATACAATTCCTTGTCTGTTCCTGGAGGTAGTCAGGAGTGAGGGAGACAGTGAAGGGACAGGAATACAAAGAGGAAATTGGACACACAGAGAGTGAAAAGAGAGGAGAGAAATGGTTGGTTAACTGACATGAATAGTTGATTTCCTAGCTCTTCCTTTCCAATAAGATACTCCACTTTTCATTCAGCGTCAGCATCCGTCTTACAAAACCATGCTGGTGTGAATTGAGAAAGAGTCTTGCTATGTGATTTGCAAAGGAATATTTTAACATTTTGACAAACACCATGACAAATGTTCTCTCGGAGACTTCTGGGACCATCTTGCTCCAGCTGCTTGTTAATTCATGGAACCT
The DNA here is from genome assembly GCF_027744825.2 of Synchiropus splendidus. Classification (NCBI taxonomy): domain Eukaryota; kingdom Metazoa; phylum Chordata; class Actinopteri; order Syngnathiformes; family Callionymidae; genus Synchiropus; species Synchiropus splendidus. Next base: position 60,116,592 of record NC_071334.1, on the reverse strand, counting down.
TTCTATTGTGCCAAATCTCCTTTATCTGTGCTGGTAGCATCTCATTTTCGAGAGTCCAACAAAACACAGCAGGATTATCTGCGCACATTCAAGTGAGATGTCCTTTCATGAGCGACGACACGAAACTGCCACAGTAGTTTTGCTCAGTAGGACACAAACAGATGAGAGGTTTCTTGTCAGTCTTGACAAAGTCGCCACAACTGGCTCTATTTTAGACCCCTGTGACACCTCATCATACTCTCCCCAGCGAGGCCATCCTCCATCCTAATGATCCTCAGCCATGATCTCCCTGTCAGGTTTCAGACATCCCAGCTGCAGGTGGGGTCATGAATGGAAGTTCAGAATAAGTCTCATTATCGAGCCTTTTTTGTCACAGGAGACATGAATATTTGATGCCTTTCTCTGCAGTGAAATACTTCAAACCTTACTTTTTATAAAAATGTAACAGACAAACTTTTCATATGCAAGTTAGTTATCTGTATTATTTGTAAATTCAAGCTCAGGAACTCCAATTTCAAAGAAGGACTCCATTGTCAAAAGTGGAAAGTCGAAATACCCGTACTTAAATGCAGTTTTTAAGTATCCGTATTATACTATATTACAATTATTTTGTGGGTACCCAGAACTATTATCACTATAATGAACAATGATCCTTTGGGAGAAAAGTGTGTGAGTGAAGAATTTCACAATAAGTGTATGTAAACAGTTCAAACACTACTGGTTGCCTGGTTCAGTGCTTTTATTCAAAAATAAAGCTTTGTACTTCTTGTTAGCAGGTAGCAGGTCAAATAGTGTTAAAGACCAAGGAATTATAGTGGCTTGCAGGGAAACAATTCTCATCACATTTATGTGTTTATTTTGTTGTCATGGTTAAAATAGTTTTGTGTACACACCCGGTAGAATGCAGACATATGACTATAATATTGCATTACGGAAAATAACATTTTGGATTCATTGAAGTTCAAGAGGCGTAGATTTTTTTATTTTTGCGACACCTTTCAGAGGACTGTAAGTACATGCGCTCAGTTTGTACCCACGTACTGACACAAACTTGTTACAGCCACAGTTCTCTCAACACTTTACCGGCATAGAGGCCCAGTACACGTAGACAAATCTTTGATCATTGATATTAACCAAGAGTGACTAATGCCAGCGCATTTAAGGAAGTATGTTAAGGATCTACAATCCAGCCTTGTGATTCACCCCTCTCCCGAGAATAAAATGCTAAGAACACAGTACATCGTTTTAGAATGTAAAATGAATACTCTAAAACTTTCTTCTATGCTTACAACTAGAATACTATGGCAAATACAAATGTTATCAACAAGGACGTGGTGTTGTTTGCAACTGGTATCTAAGGCTTCCACAAACGGCAGCATCCATTTTCATATTCCATTGTTCGCTGAAGCTGTGTGTTACCATTGAGGCCTCACTGTCGGCTCATTACTGAGGAACATCAACAACTGTTACACACGGGCCAAAATACATGCATGAGCACACATGTATGCACACCACAGAGAGCTTACAGCTGCATGTGTATTTTAAACCCGGCATAGTTCAGATTCTATTATTACCACTCACCCAGTTAAAGCGCCGGCACAAGGGACGTCACCGTAAACAAAAAAGATCTTGAATTAATACACACTAGCAGTGACCGTAATTCAACTGCTTCGCTCCTGATGGGAATTGCCACCAAGTTGTCTGAGTAGTTAACAGTATTCGTTGCACATGTTAGCTATGTGATACACTGAGATCATCGGGGGTCTTGAGTATCTCACACAGTGGTACACACGATAATCTTGCCAGGCGCACAGAAACCTCAAGTATGCTCGAACGTAGCCAATTCTTGAGGCGATTTATGAGGAGGCCTGATGTTTCCTATATGGTTTTCTTGATCTGGCAATCAAAGTATTCTATCAGCACTTGTGTCGGCTGAGCTACAGATTATTTTTGGCGTTTGCGTGCAGGCCGACACACCACCAGAAACCACTGCAATTATGAGCTCCGGTCCTTTGAATAGCAATAGCCACTAAAACTTTGATCTGGTCACAGACGAGAAGGAGGGCTGTGGCTCAGCCAGTGGAAATAGAACCGTCCACATGCAGTTGATTAGAGGTTTGCTATACGGGGCGCTCTGAAGTGGCCCAGCTCCAGTCATGAAGTCAACATGTGCCAGCGCCGCGGAGCTCGCGTGCGGCTGGGCAGAAGAGAAACACTGACAAACATGATATTTGCCGTCGATAGTGATGATAAACCTTTCATTAGAAGAGGCTGGTTCTCACAGAAAATAACCAGTTGAAGTCCATTCTTAAATGAAGATTCAGAAGACAGTATTTATATAGCCTCCAATTATTCATGCAGGAGCCAATTTCCATGCAAAACATCTCACTCGGGCAGAAGGTCAGATCACCAACCGATTTCATCAAAGACCAAATTCACATGCAAAATTAATGACTCCTTGACCTGTAGTTTGAACAGTAAGCCATTTAACCACAAGGCCCTAAGCAAACATTAAACCAAGAAGCCATCAAAATTCATCTGTCACCCATGGAGGCTGCCTTGTAGATATGCTGCAGCTGCCACACATTAAAACACACGTAGTGGTGCCGCCAGTGCCAGTCAGTTAAGAGTCAGACACTAAAGAGAATGGCCTTAACAGACGTAATACATGCTGCCATGGAGCACCTGAATATAACTTAAAGCAACATTTCACAGAAATAGAGACAACCACACAACTTTCATAGACTATTTACATTTACATGGAAACGGTGGTAAATCATGTTTTTTTTAATTCACCAGACACAGTTTGAATTATTTAGTTTCATTATTGGGGTAAACATCTTTGATCATTAAAACTTATATTTTGGTATTTGAGTATTTTTTCCACATTCTGTTTGAACATAACTCGTAGAATTTTAAACACAGGCTTTCCCATGACATTCCATAAGGGAGAATGAACATAAATACTTTAGTTGTGATGCTATAAAAGGGAACCTCAACAACAACTTAAAATCTGATGTTAAGTTGTTGGCAGGACAGAAAACACTAGTCAACATTGAATTGTAGCCAATGTTTTAACAAGGAACAGAAAAGTTTTTCTCAGGTAATTTGTTGTTTTTACTGGAAGCAGATCAAACTGTGTTTGGTTTTCCTCCTCCATTGACACTGCCTCAAATCACTTATATACTCTTATATACTTAGGACATTTTGTGGTTAATTGTTGACATTCAGTTTGAGAATGGCCTATTAAACGTTGAAGCAGAAACACTGCCAGCTATCCTACTCTTTAAGGGTCATGATATTATAGAGCATAGTGGAATCTAGCTTAGGGTTGATTCGCACCTGAGGGGTTATCGCAGGCCAACCATTGTGAGCTCACATTGCCCATGTAAAACAAGTTGGCATGCTGGACTTGGCCCCGATGCTAAGCCAAAAACTGCAGAAGGACGGTGATGGTGTTGAACCGCCGCTCCGACGCAACGATTCTGGACCTCTGAAGTTAAACTTGTTAACCTGTCAGCACTATCACTGTCTACAGAGTTCAATATAACAGTCGGCTCCTCGCTAACTCTCAACATTGAATGCTCGTCCTCTATGGTCACAGGAACTGACAGGACTGAAGAGCTTACAGCGCCACCCTTTGTTACGGTGGTGAACTACTCACTCCACAGCTTAATCGAGCTTCTGCCTTAGTCGGGCTGTGCTTTGTATCTAACCGTAGTCAGTGATGCGCTTGCTCTCAAAATGAGCAATGACTCTCGTGGGCCACCAACAAATTCGGAAATTTCAGCCAAGGCTCATTTCTAATGTCTTTGTAGTGAATGAATGGGCTGATGCTCGACCTCCAATAGAAAAAGCCTTGTTTTCCATGTCAGAAACGCTTAGAGAAGGCTTTGTGAGTCACACCAGCCAGTTGTGACGTACTGTTTTACTGCTCTTTCACAATAAAGTATTCCCAACGTCACCACGTAGTGTTCGCTTTCCTAGCCGTTTTCCTGTCTGAACGATCCTCTCCACTCCAAGTTGAAGCGGTATCAGCGCAGAGAGAGCTTGAAAAATAGAACAGTCGCCGATCTGAGGCGGCGCAAGGCAGAGCTCAGCCTGCGGTGTACTGTAAAATGACAGACTGAAAATAATTCATTCTTCTTGATAAGATTCCTCTGTGTCACCTCTGTCTCCAGTGTAAATTGGGGGTTATACAGTACATGTATTCAGAAATTGAAACTCCATTATTATGTAAAAAAAAAAGAAAGAAAGAAAAGATCCTGAGGATTCTTTAAAAAATGCTGAGACCATCTCATGATGTCATCATGTGGCTCAGCTTGGAGGTTCTTTGGAAGCTCTGATGAATCAAATGCTCCCGGACAAGAAACCCACACATTTCAGGAGAAGAAAGCAAAGCCAGGCAGTAAGAATATAAGAACTCCATGAAGTAGAAACAGAAAAAAAGTATGAATGAGGCCCAGCGGTGGCATGAAGTCAAGTTAAAACAACATTATGAGGGACCGCAAAGGAAACTGGGTGGAGCTTCTGCCACTCACTTGATTTTGTTTTCTTTAAGCTCTGTGTTCCACGCTCCAGATGGGACTCTCATTGAGGGCATTATCCAGCCAATTCGGATTGGCAAGTTTTCCCATCAGAACCAGAGAACACAACTTGTCAGTCTTCATTACACACAACACTCACAGTGTCCCTGTTACACACACAGGCATTACAGAGGAGGAACTAAATCAAGCAGATGACACCAAACAAAGACACGTGGCATCAACCTGCTCCTTCTCTGATGTATATCAAACCAGATAGGAAGAAGGCGCTGCTTTATAGTTCACTTAATTTTAGCTACGGTGCACAGCAACTACTGCAGGTGGCGCACACACACACACACCAAAATCCCCCATCGATTCAGCTCTTTGGGGTCTAATGAGATTGACGTGTAGGACAGGGATCTTTCCCAGCTGCTTGTTTTCAGACCCAAGTCCCTAATGTCAGGCAGCTCTAAACACAACTGGGTTGTGCCGGGGGTAACCACTTAAGCGCTCTCTAAAAAAATTAAACACCTGCCCCCAAACAGCTCGGTGCAATTTCATCAATTCAGTCGTTCAATCACGAGGGAGCAGGACGGGTGCTCATCTGGCCGTCTGATCAACTCCCCAAGCTGTCCAATAAGCCAACACCACCAAAGGACAAAAACATCTGCCTCCCTCTTGAGAAGGGGCCAGTGGCAGTCTGCTGTTCAAACCACCTGACCCCAGGGAGAGCTAGCATTTGCTTTACTTTGATTTCATCAATATTCAATGATCCATCCATCAAATGTGTCTTTCTCCATAATAACCCAGATATTTACCCTAACTTGAGGTTTGCTGATGATGGCATAGAAACGTCAGGAATAAAATAATATTTTGGAAGACAAGCTTGTAGACTAAGTTTTGTTTTACAAATGTCTTCACGGCATTATTCAGAAAAAAAGACATGGCACTCTCACCTACCTTGGCAGATTCTTTGCATTGAGACACATAACCAGCAGAGTTTGCTTTCTCCCACACATCCAATCCATTTTATTTATAAAGAACATGTTACACAACGGAGCTGACCAAAGTTTTCTACAGGTCACAGACAGAAGTGCAGGAACAATAAATTAACAAACTCAACATCTCCATGTATGTCTTCAAGTCTTTGGCCAGTCTGTCTGTAGGTAGTGTTCCTAACCATTTAGGCATTTATTTTTTTTTAATCAGGTGTCAGTTTGATCCTTTCTGTCTGTTTCCATAGTGCCATTTCAAGATTGAAAATGGCATTACACAAAGAAACAAAGTGTAAATATAGGTGCCATGATTCTGCTCTTGTTTTCTCACGTGAGTCCTGGTTTTGTTTTCTCCCTCCGTTCTTCCTGTTCCTTTGGCACACGGATGGAGCCAATCAACCCCTGATCACCCATGTACAAAAACACCTGGACTCCAGCACCGTGTGCCAGATTGTCTCCTGTAGTTCCTGTGTTCGACTCCCATTGTTTCCCTGTGATGACGCTCTCCTTTGTTCCCTGTGGTAACTCCTGGTTCTTGTGGCTCTCCTTGTTCGTTCTCTCGTTCTGTGCGCTAGCTAGCTTATTTTGATTATTCTGTCTTAAACCCTGGTGCCTGAGTTTAGTGTTTTGTCTCTTTGCGTTTCCTGGTATGTTTTTTGACTATCTCCGTTCATCGTGCTTTCGTCTCTCAGTTTCCAGATTTGAGTTAGCTTCTCCCGGTTCGGTGACGCTTTCTGTTTGGGCTTTTTACTCATGTTTATGGACTTCTTCTAGTTTTGGTTACTCCGTTTGGACATTCAGTCGTTGCTTTTGTTTCTCCCGGTTCGGTGACGCTTTCAGTTGTGATTTTGTTGCTTAATTATTAAAATATTTGTTTTTGACTCGCTCCTGCCTCACTGTGACTTTCACCACTTGCACTTGGGTCCCGCTCCACATCCTTGACTCCGTGACAATAGGGCTGGGTACACACAATAAATCTGCCTGATTTCACTACATATTTTAGAATTTTGAATGTAAAATACCGTAAACAAGAGATCAAAAAATGGCCGTCATCTGTCGTCCACCATATTTTTTTTTTCCATTTGGTTTGATTTGTGTGACAAGCAAATATGAGCTAGCAAGCAGACACTGACATGAATGCAGCTAGCACCGCTAACATGGTATGGCGCACCAGCGGTTATATTTCAAAGCGACATACATTTAACTGTCTGTATGCACACAACTATTGCGGAGTCCTTGTTAGGGAGACTCGAATTGTGACGTCCTCTTAGCAATTGCTTTAATCTATAAAAGGGAAAATTTGATGACAAAATGGACGAAGCGTGTGGACAAGTGTGTTCCTCAACTGACACTAGATATTTCTGTTTCACATCAGCTTCTCCATAAAAGGCAGGCTGCCTACTGTGAATATATGGCGGAGATATGAGGGCAGATTTTTGCTGACACCAAAAGTTGTGGTGGGGAACGTCAGAATTAGCACAACATGAAACAATCCCCCGGAACCTGTGCTGCTCTCTTGATTGACAGTGTAAATCTCCAGCTCAGATCTCTTGAAATGTTTTTGAACCCTGGGTGTGAAAATCTGCTTAACGTAGCTTGTCCAAACTAGCTGCGGTTTAGAGAAGTTGCACAAACATGATGAGAAGAGTTGAGAATCTCACAAGGAATCGACCCAGATTCTCTGGCATTGATGAGCCAAAGTGTGGGCCTGACAGTGAATATCAGCTCAGAACTCCAGCGACGCCCACGTGTTTCTTGTTCTTGCCGTATTCTGGTTTGATAAGATGCTTGTGCGGCTGCTTTAAGGATTTCCTGATCAAACACCAGCATCTCAACCACCACCATCTGTGCAGTGTCTCCACTGAGAGGTCAGGGGTGAACAGTTGCTCACCAATTTCAAATTCTTATTATTTACATTAGTCGGACACAAGAAGACATTTTGTTATTATAAGGTTTGTTTTTCCCTCATACATGACTGATTGCTCATGGTGAAAAATCAATTTGGTTGGACTGCATAAGATGTGAAAACAAAGACTAATTTTGCACTTCAAAAATAATATTTTGTACTGTTCAAGCGCGGCAAACGTGTTTGTGGCCCAATTTACTAACCACACTGTGGCAGTTCAAAATTGAATCATCAAAACTTGCAGGGGCTCCCTTGTAGCCTTCTTCAGTTTAACTATCAAAGCAGACAAAAGTGGGTTGCTCCCACTTCAGAGTCAGTCAGGAAAAACAAACGCGTCACCTGGGTCTCTCACCCATAAATGCAACATTTAATAACCAATTTAAAACCCTGTAATATGTATAATATGTGTTGTTTGTCAGTGATCGTCTCCCTCTTCTGTTGCTACCATCTCCAACATTCTTCGCTCAACATTTCACTGTCTGTCTAGAGTTCTCCTCATCAGATGGTGGCAGCCCTACTTGTGTGTTACACAGTACATTAACAACAGCCAAATATTTTAGACTCCTCGAAGAAGTTATTTCAGTTGTAACACCAGGCTTTTAGCTAGGACCTCGCCCAGAGCCCAGTCCCCTCCCGACACGCCATGTCAACAACTGACTTTACAACAACAAGCTGTAAACATCTATTTGTACAAAAATAACTTTTTATAAAAACAAACATCTGAGTCAAATAAGAAAGGTTGAACTCATTTGCTGTTGCCACAGTAACACTTTCAGATGCCGGAGTCTCTTGGGAAGCAGTTTTACTCAGCTGACCCTGATTAATTAAAAAAAAAATCTTTTTATAATCATTCTTTCCCTTACTACAAGCTAAGTGTCTGTTTAGTTCAACTTCCTTTATATATTTATGCAAGATAAGCAACAGTTCATCTGTTTTCTAAACTTCCACACATTGAAACATTGATTCGTTCAAACCAAATACATATGAAGGTTTGCCGCTTGCTTAAACAGAACCATGTGAATTTTGATAACTGTTAAACTATTTTGCTCGCATTTGGCAAGTGCTGGGTGACATGCAGCAAACTGCAACGCACCCCAGCACAGCTCGCTGCACGGCTCGGCACTTGGGGGCGAAGGGAACAAGCTTTGTGCCAAAATAGTCCTCCAATTACAAAGCTATGATTTAGCTTTGTAAATGACTGTTTAATGTTTGGAACTCATCTGCATGTCCTCCTCTCATCAGTCACAGCGGGCTTCCAAGCCGTGAGTGTGGCGACTCACAAGATGTGGATAACCCCGGGATTATGCCGGTAAACGAATATGGTGGCCGAGCTACGGCTGAGAATCTGTGAATTTCGATCATATTCGGTGAAATTATAGGATGGAAATTACAGGATGGACGTCCTCAGGACACCCAGACGTCCTGCAACCTGTGATTTCACATTCCAAGCAATTTTTGTCTTTTTTGTGAGATCGAATGGAGAAAGAGTCAAGGAGTTCGGTGCAGTGTGTTGAATGAAATAAAATAAAATGTACACATTGTTCTTGAGAAGCAACATTTTTCACCAACTTTTAAAAACACATATAAAAGCTTGCTGCTTGTTTAAAAAATCGAACCAAATGAATTTTGATCCTGTTCCACTATTTTGGTTACTGTGTGGACCCTCCACCCACCACCCCCCCAGTGCAGTTTACGAATCACATAGTCTCAAAAAATGCCAAAATACTCCACCTATTAAAAGCCTGTCAGTTAGTTCTGTAAACAATTTGTTTGGAACGTACCTGTGTTTTCCTCCTGTCATGAGCGTGTGACATCCCATCAAACTTCTATGCTGCGTCGCAACTCGCGAGGATAACCGTGCAATTACACTGGTAGGCAAATATGGGGCATCCAATGACCAAGCTACGGTTGCATAAAGGAATCTGCCAATTTGGACCATATACTGTATACGTGAAATTACCAGGCAGAAACACCCTTGTCATGGAAACCAGTGTTATGACAATATGAGTAGGGCATTAAAGTGGCACGACTCGGAAATTTAGGGCATCCTACTGAGAGAACAGGGTGTCCACTTTCAGTCCCCAGGACACCCAGATGCCCCTCTAGGTGCCTGCTGGAGACGCTCTTGTTCATCTCTGAAGCAACAGCAATGATGACTGGGCATCATCGTTGTTGTTTATGACTGTGAACACTGATGTATTGCTGCATATGCCGCTATGTTTTTCCACAGTCCAGCTACTTCCGTCACCGTTTTGACAGTATGTACTGCTGGCGGATGAAGATGGCAGATGAAACAATCCCCGCATATGTCACTCAGATTGAAGTTACAGGTCTTGTGAAGTTACAGGTCTTGGTAGCTACATCAGCTTCAAATTTGCAGCGTGGCCTGTTTAAATAGCATAATGCTGCCTGCCCCAGTTAAGTGATAGTGGCATCTAAAGCCTTAAAATGACCTTCATATAATTTAAGCAGAGAACAACCGAGGGATAAAACAACATCTTGACTTTATTGTACATCTCAAAATGATGAAGGAAAACTAGGGAATTGTGTTGAAATACACTAAAGTGGCAGCTTTACGGGCCCAAATAGAAATCGCAATGATCACAATGGCAACATAAAAGACTGTTTTGTCACCCGTCAATCTGAAGGTGGGCCAGAAAATAAGACTGCCTCTTGAAAGCTTCAAAGCTTCGACTTGTTGAATCAGATCACAAGCTGACCATATCTGGACATAGCTTCCTGTCCAACAAGCAAACAAGGACATGTTCATATTGATCCAACATGAGGTGACGTGAGAACCATGAACCATGTGGAGGTAAATAGCTGCAAGAAAGTGGCTCTTTGATAAACATGTAGGCGTCCAGACTACTTGGCCCAATACATAATAAACTTAACTGCATTGTGAGAATTCCAAAAAGGCTGAACTTCAGATGACATTGATATTTAAAAATGAAGTGATCATTGCCAAACAGAAATAGACTCCTTTAAATAAGGACAGAATGACAAAATACATGAAAAATATTTATTTATTCATTCTTTAAATTAAGTCACTTCAGTAGATTTCAACACAATTCCCTATTTTTCCTTCATCGTTTTGAGATGTAAAATTACAATCAGGATTAAAATCGCTCATAAGGTCACCAGTAGACAAATGCGCTTAACTGCAGTATAAATATTGCATTCAATGACAAATTGATTTTGACAATGAATCACTTCAAAGCCGGAAACGACTCCAGTCAGTGAGTGTCCAGGAACACGACAGCGTGGTTCGATTCTGAGGCGACCGTTTCACTGACAGCAACTGGACCGATCCACTGGGGATCGCAGGAAGTTCGCTCAAGCGTTTCAAATGGAAGTCAAAGTGAACAGAACATAAACTCACCACCCCCATGTCGAGTTGCTCGGTGGTCAGAGAGGGAGCTGCTTCAGTTAGAGGTGGAAGGCACAGCACGGAGAGCAAGATCAGCGCAGATAAATCCATCTTCATTGTCTGAAAAGAAGCCTCTGTGCTCTACGACAGGCGGCTCCAGCCGCGCTCTGATCCCGAGCCCGAGTGCTTCATCCACGGGCTGAGAGGCGAGGGACACTCGGGTGAAAACACCGCCGCACAGTGGCGCGCACACAAAAAAAAAACAACTCCTCAAAGTGACGGTGTGCCCGTCGTTCTAACTTACAACTTCACTGAGCGAGACTTTCTAAATACACGTGGTTTCGTGACGTCCAACCGACGCGTGTCCTGAGCTCCGAGTCTGGTCGTGGACTCTCCACAACTGACGGCGCTGCAGGAGCAGCGCGGCGGCGCGGAGAGTCCCGGAGGAGAGAGGGAGGAGAGGGGGAGGAGAGGAGGCTTTAGCGCCTCTTACTGCCCGCTCGCGCACGGGAATATGAGAACTGAAATGTACCATTTTATGTCATACCAAACGCAAACTTAAAATGTGCAGTTAATGACCTGTCATATCGTCTGTGTACGCGCACATGGCGTACAGCTAACGATCATCCCATGTGCGTTATGCCGATTTCTTAGGAGCCACTGGCGAAATGTGGGAAGACAATTCTAAAAGGAATATATTGTAAAAGGAATTCTAAAGGGAATACACACACACCTTATACATACCTTGGTTTTCGAACATCCTGGAATTCCAACAAATCGGAGTTCGAACAAAAATTTCGAGATTTTTTTGCTTCGGATTTCGAACGAAAATCCACAACTCGAACACCCCCCAAAAAAAGCCAGAACCATAAATAACATGCGCCTACCAATCAGCTGACCCACGACGCGCTTTGTTATTGTGTATAACGCTACATTTACTGACTGTTTTTTCTTCATATTGAGGTGTAAAACCTTTCCTGTCTCCGCACTGGACCGTGGTAGAGTGTCACAGGGGAGGTGCTCGCTCTCCACACCTCCACTCCAGGGTTTGATGTCCTGTTGTGGGCTGGAGCTGGGACAGGGATGAGGCGAGTCTGGGACAGAGCATTACTTGGTTTATGACTTTGTCACAGCCAAACTGCACAGAAGCGCACATTCAGAGCTGGACACGCACCGGGCACCTCTTCCCTTCTGGAGAGACGTCACTCACTCGGCAACCCCTCCCACATGCAGCGGCCACACACATAGAGGAACAGCGCACCTGCACCACACACTCTACATTCACTCCTACAAAAAACTATTTTAAGGCTTGGAACGCATTATTTCTTTTTCCATTAATTGTAATGGGAAAAATTGATTCAGACTTCGAACAAATCGCTTCTCGAACGGCCGTCTGGAACGGATTGTGGTCGAGAACTGAGGTACCACTGTGTATATATATATATGAAGTCCATTTCAAATTCCATAGTCAATTTCAGAATCAATAGCATCATTAAAAATGTTACACATCTTGTGATGCGTCAGTGGACACGATGTGCCTCTTCTGGGTTTGGTCGATTTCCTCTCTGTCATCTTGGAACTGAACTTCCAGCATCACCGTGAAGAAGACGCAAGCCTCTGCCATCATTTCTTGGAACTTCATTCCCCATTGCCACTTGCCTCTTCCTGTCATGAGAGACATTTTGTGGGTAATCGACTATAATCATAGTTGATTGAGAATTGAGGATGTTATCAACTCATTAATAACCATATTTTCAGGAGCTACTCTTAAGACAACTGCTGTGACTGCAGTCCTATGTCACCTGTTAACTTAGGATTCCTTGAATTTCATTTCTGGAGGATGGAGAAAGCTTTAATGGGATTTTGAGAGGCGAGCTGTTGGTGTTTTGGATCACCTGGAACCTTCACATGTCAGCGACTCAGAAGAGCAAGACACTGACGCATGTCTCCTCCTGTGACAAACACTAGCTGTTCAATTAAATGTAGGACTCTACATTACTTTAGCTGGGAGGAATTTTAACATCACTCATATTTTTATCGCACCATTAACATGTATGGCCCTTTGCACTCTTCCTGTGTGCTTTCCCCATCAATGTTTATTTTGATGTGAACATAGAGCGTTTGCTTTGGTGTGCTCTCCTTCAGAGCATAATGTTGTGCTGTTCTTCAGGGCCTGTGTTTTTAGTGATGTCTTTAGTGCCTCTGAGGTTTTTATTGGCAGAATCTGTAATGTGTTGCTGCAGTGAGCAAATATTTGCATGAGGAAAGCATTATTGGCCACTTTTTGTTGATAAAATTCTCACCATTTTGAGAAGTTGAGAAGGGACTTACTGCACCACCACACATATGAAGCTGATTTGGCCATCCTCCTTTGTTTGCACAAGTCAAAGAAAATCATAGAATACTGGGATTTTCTTTGGCTCATATCTTGGTTTTCCTCTGCTCATTTTCTTTCAAGATTTTCAATGTGCTTGAGGAGCCACACCTCTTGGACTACTATGAAAGTAATGGGCTACCAACTGCCACAAGTGAGAAGAGATGATAGATGAACATAGATCAGGTGCTGATCTCAATGCTTAGCATTATCCAAAAGTTAATTTAGGGTTTCGTAAAACTATGGTCCGTGGTGCTTTCCTTTGCTATCTGCCTATATTGTAGTTGTTAAGTGAATTCCCTTCTATCAGCAGAGATATTGACTATACTCTCCCAGCTGGGGCCTTTAGATCAGATTGTTTGTGCTCATTTACTATGAACTCTGGGTGTTATGTAATGCTGCGAAGATGCCAGAAGGATGGGCAGCGCAAGAAAGTTGAAGTTTCTCTGGATGCAGTCGTTCAACTGCTCTGCATTCCCTCCGCATCCCTGATGTTAGACCCCAACAATGAGCATCTGTTATTTTCTCAGGCAAAGATCAACTAGCCCTTGGAAAAAAATGTGTTTAAAAATGTATATATTGGGACAAATACTTTCAATCGTAGTTGTGCTAATGATGCAGACTTTCAATTAAACAGGGGCAGTGAGCGTCCACGGAGATAAATAACATCCAATTAAATATACATACCCACACAGGCCGGTCCGCTGAAGTGTAGCAGCTGCATATGTCTGTGAAATGCAAAGATGTTTTATTTTGAACCCTTCATTACACTTCCATTTGCACCATATTTGAGAGCACATCTGAGGGAAGCACAGAGCAATTTTCAGGACTGCGCAGATAATTATGACATGAAACCACAGTATCACTCCAGCGAAGACCAGACTCTCTCACTGATGTACTTCATTTGTGTGGTTGGAGCGTTGTTGTAATGAAGAAACATGTTGTGGTGACTAATCTCAAAGAACTACATGCCCTCGTCCTGCAGTGATTAAATCCTCTCGATGCTAATGTGAGTAAAGTTTTAGTTACAATAAATCTTGAAGCTGGAAACATCATGTACAGAGAACAAGAAACATGTATTTATGGTTTTACAAAGAAAACCTCTTGTTAATTTCTAGGCTCTCACAAATACATTTTTTGAGAACTTCTAATGCATGAAAAACAGTCATATCATAAACAACAAACGCCGTCCTCTAATCCAAGCATTTGTTTTTATGTAAGATTAGAAAGCCTATTCCTATGGACCTCGCATATGAGCTTGTGCTGTGGCTCAAAGCAATACCATATATGGTGTCCCATGGTTTAACAGTGATCTACAGTGTGAGCAAGATGAATCGTCACCTTCACATGTGGTGAAACCATTCCTGAGTAATTTAGTTCCCAAAATAAGACGAGACAATATGCCACCCCCTATGTGAGGGGTGGTCAAGCCTGGCCTCAAAGGACTGGAGTGGGGCAGGTTTTTGTTCCAACTGATCAAGCACACAAAGTTTAACCCGTGAGGTTTCAGATGAAACAAGCAACACCAGACTGACAATCTACTTATTGCACTCTGAAGACACCTGCTTGGTGAAAAAGCGTCCTCTCATGTGGTGAGAACTAAAATCTGCACCCACTGAGGCCCACTGTGGCCCACTGCGGAATCCCACCCCTGCCCTTTGTGATCCAAATGTTCCTGCAAATGCGATTGGTCTAAACAGTCCCACTTACAGATTTCGCAGAAAAACTTTTTTAACCATAGTTAACTATTGTCTCAAAGTAGTGTATTTAGGGGGGTCGGACATGTATTTGTCATTCCCAAAACCCGCAGGATGAAAGCTCCTTGGATTGATAAGCCGTCGCTGCTACGTGACTTTTGCTTTCTCTCTCTCTCTCTCTCTCTCTCTCTCTCTCTCTATATATATATATATATATATATATATATATATATATATATATATATATAGATCATACTTTGTTTTGGTTTCATTTTGTCGATAGATAGACTTCCTGCGTCTGCGTACTCCCTCCTGTATCTCCCTGAGCTTGACCTGCTAATGGCTCACACCTGGAACAGATTCTGCAATCAAGAACATCTGCTCATATACACTGCTGTTCCAGTTCTGTGCACCAGATTGCCATGGCACCCATGTAAATGTATTCCTGCGTTCTGTTTGTGTTTGCTCCCAGTTCAGTGACGTCCGCAGTTCTTCCTTCTTTAGTCGTGAATTATGAATTAAACTGTGGAATTTTATTTTATTGCTCAGTAACACTTACTAATAAAGTAACTTTTTAAGTACTTTTTTGACTACTGTGGGTCCAGAAGTAAAATAGTGAATGGACAGAAAAAAATGACAATTGAATCCTTAAACTTACAGCCTAAACAAGTTATTGAGTTGAACTTATGTGGGTAAAGAAGGAAAAAGCCCTTCGTTTTTGTTGTCATCATTGTTATAGTCTTATTTTATTTATATCTCTTTGGGGCCGGGTAAATACAGTCTAAGGGTTGCATATGGGTCCCAGGTCTCACTTTGCGCAGGTCTGATCAAGATGTTGCTTTGGAAAAAAATATAATCGTCTGTTGTTCCATACATAAGTAATTGCTGAATGTTGAATTTAAATATGTATGTATCAAATACGTAGACAGGTGAATTCGGACAAGCTTCTTGGCTAAAGTAATAATAATAAAATAGATTAAAAAAATAGATAAAAAACACTTGACAACAAAACAATAAATATGTCGGTGGAAAATGCCCCCAAGGTTTGCAACCAAGATTACGGATAGTCAATGTAGATTAAAGTTCTTTTCTGTCAATGGCATTGTCCTTCCTGGCACCAAATGGGATTGTGGTGACTGCTGAAAAGAAATCTCGGAGAGTTGAGCCAAATTAAGCCAATACAATTCAGCAAAAAAGACTCAGAGAAGCACAACACAACAAGGCTGCCGTAATGGAACACCATCAGACTTGCTGTCCTCCTGTGTCAAACATCCTAACGCCAAAGCTGCGGTTTGTTCCAGTTTGACTCAGCTCTTTTCTGTGCAGACTTTAGATGCTCACCATGTGCTCAAGTGGGTTTCCTCCAGGCACTCTGATTTCCTCCAAAAGTCCAAACCCAGAAAGAGATTAATGAAGGACTATATGTGAGCAGTGGTGATAGACTGCCTACTTCTCCATGTTGCGCCTCCCCACTCCCACCATCTGCCATCTATGT
Organism: Synchiropus splendidus; assembly: GCF_027744825.2. Classification (NCBI taxonomy): domain Eukaryota; kingdom Metazoa; phylum Chordata; class Actinopteri; order Syngnathiformes; family Callionymidae; genus Synchiropus; species Synchiropus splendidus. The sequence continues at coordinate 60,100,229 of NC_071334.1, read as the reverse complement.
ATTTGGGCTAAACTCCATGGACCATGTCATTGGATAACTTTTTAGGTTCTTTTTTGGTTTGTTATAATCCATCGTATTGTGGTGTAAAAAAAGATCAGTTGGAGTCATGAACTTCAGCATGATTGTACTTGTTCGGTCGGTAAAATTTGGAATTGTTCTTGTTGTTCCACGACACCAAAACAAAGCCCAGTGGACGAGGAGGAAGTATTGCCAGTGACTGAGGAATTCACATACATTATGTTTTTAGGATGACACTTGATCCTAGTGGCTCTGTTTAAAACCTGTGTATGCTAATCTGGATTTACACCTGGAGGTGTCTGCTATTTTCTCCAAATCTACATTTTTTTTTCTAACTCTTGGAGTAGGAAACTGGCTCACTCCTGGGACCCCAGTGCCACACATGACATTCCAGAATGGTCACCAAAGTGACAAATGGTCAGCAAGTTAAGCGGCTGGCGGCTAGATCTTTGAGGGAAATGTAATTTTATTTAATTCCTTAGGTCGACAAAAGGCCATTAAGTCCACATTTTATGATTACTATTGTTGTTGCTAAGTTTTTAAGGACACTGTTTCCAACATGTGTTTGAATGAAGAGAGAAGGCACCATTGTCTTCCCAGATGGCGACGCAGCTGGAAAAAAGACTTGAGCCTTGTGACTAAGGTCATCGGGGAGGTATTGGGTGCAGTGGCCAGCCTCTGACTTATAAGTGACATTTCTGTCTCAGCTGCCAACATGTTTGAGCCATTGTGTCCCAAGGCCCTGACTGAACCTCTGATTGCTCCCGGTGGTCCAATTGATAGGTGGCATCGCAGCCTACTGTCATCAATATTCGATTGTATGCGGAGCGTTTTAGCGCCAGTAAGTGCAATACAAATATGCTCCATCAAAGAAACATGCTGCATTACTGAATTTTACAAGCAAACTGCCATACATGGCGTTAATACAGAACATAGAGGCATTGATCTATGGAACAAAATCATTTGATGCAGAGGAGGAGTCACTGTCATAATAGATATCTGACATTAACAGCCGTGGCCATGCAGACCCTGGATTTAATCTGAACACAGGCAACAGTAATGAAATGTGATGTAAAGTGAAAGGGTGGTGACACAGACGGGCGACACTCACGGCGTTAAAAAGATGAATGTCTTGCAGGTCGTCCGTCATCCCGCTCGTATTTCTGTAATCCCCTCAAGTGTAAAAGGGGCTGCATATATTGCATAGTAAAATGAGAAAGGCCAAGAGGTTGTGCATGCGAAGGATCTCCTGTGTTAATCAGGCTGCCTTGTAATCCCACTGGATCCTTCTGACCAGAGGCTCTGTTATAGTAGTGCTGTAGATTAAAAGTGGTTTTGTCATGTTCACCTGGGGCACAGCTCGGCCTTCCCAGAAGTAATTTGTTTTTTTTCCAGCCACCGTATAGTCTCAGTCACAAACAAGAGCAGGTCTGCCTGGAATTATTCCAGTCCCCAAGATAACATTCACCCTTTAGAATATTCAAACATCTATGAACTTTGTCTTTTGTCACTCAGTTCAACGATAAAGATAGCAGGGCTTTCATTTGAATATTTCAGCACAGCTCTTCTGCGGCACAAGGTGTCTACCGCCACTCATCCTATGGTTTAATTCTGAAATGTATTTTTCAAATTGCCACACTTTGCTTTTAAAAAAATGGGGGACAAATGTGTGCATTTGCTTTTAATTTCTTAAAGCACCGAATCATGCCTGTCGATCTTGCGATGAAATATTGACTCTTATAATCCCTGTTCCAGTGAAAAGTCACAGATTCATCCATCTCCAATTCCCATTTGTTTCTAGGTGTTTGCAAGTATTTTACGGCTTCTCTTGTGTTATCATTTGTTTTATGAATGCAGCTGTAACTGCCACCAACAGGCTGCCTTTTCTTACCACCCATAAATGGTGGCATGAAGTTTTGATGTGCGAAGATTAGCCAGTGCAATGTTCATTAAATGAGAGATGCTGTAGGATATTAGCTCACCAGCGGGACTTTTACGAGCTACGTGATGAGAGACTGAGAGCTACTAGAGCCGTCAGAAATGGTTTTCATGAGCATGTTTACCCATCATTCCTCAGTGGGGATTTTTAAGCTTGGAATAACTCCTTTGGTTAAAACTGTTGCTCACGTCAATTTGGTCAATTCATTCATTGGATGCACAGCACGTTTGTCAAGATTTAAAAAAGCAACAGCCATGGCAGTCTCACAAAAAGTAACTGGTCAAATGTGAGATGCGTGAAGAGGAAAGAGTTCTATCTACAATGTTGTGCTGCTTAGAGTTGAGCAGAAAATTACCAGAACCCTATAACTTTATGTTTTCTTTTCTGACATGCTAAATGACTTTACCGACCTCGGCATCAAGATGTCACTGAAGCTAGAAAACTTCAACCCCTCAAGCTCTAATGGACGATTGAGACTAGCGGGGTCACTATCCAGAACCTGTCAGTGTTGGCCAAGCTATGCAATTGTAGCTTATAGAAATACATGTTGTTCTCGCAGTGGTTTGGAAAGTTGCGTCTGAAAAGTAGCTCTAGCAAGCATTCTTACTCATTACACTCTTTCAGCGTTAAATAGATTGTTGTATTTCATTCAAGAAAGCAGGATGAAATTGCCATCTATATCCATGGTCTCAAATATTGCCGTGTTTGGGAGCATCATAAGTGGTGGTCTAAGGGTTGTCCATCAAATGCGTGTGCCATATGAGCATTTAATGTCTTTCTTTGCATGTTTTAATATCAGTGTTGTGGGTTGTTCACCAATACATTCATCAGTCGGAAGCCCTGAGTCAAAGGTTTATGACATAAAACATAACAATTGTGGAAGAAGTATTGACAATCTACCTCTTGCAGCGAACATGGAAGCAGTGTCGATGGTAGTGGTGGTCGTATGGGAATGGGACTGCAGCACTGCCCGCCCATTCCCGAGCGCAATTTTCCTGCAGCTCCCGGCTGCACACCTCAGTGTTCTGGGAGTTGTTTTTGAACGGTGCTGTCCGCCCAGACAGCGATCAGACTCTTCATTGCCAGGCATTCATCATCTGTATTCATCATCTGTTCGCTCTGTACACGTGGTTTCCGGCTTCTAGGGCCGAGTCGCCTGAGGCGAGAAGCTCACCACCCGCTGAGAGACAAAGTACAGGTCTCCAGCCGGGATCAAGTCTGTGGCCAAAACCTGACTTGCTTGGGTTCACATCTCGGACTTTTGAGCTGAAAGACCTTTGCCTCAAGACAGAACCTGCAGTATGAAAGTTGTTATACTTTAACTACAGACAAGGTACAGCAAAAAGTAGTCAAGCTGTGTGGTTCAATTATGTGTAGTTCAAGCATCCCCTGGCAACAGTGAGCTGTCTGAGAAGCTTTGTTCATTCAGTCATTCCAGAGTCGCATCCAGAACCAATATACCTGGTAAAATATCACATGAAACAGCATATACTGTGTGGCTGGTTACAATGTCACGTTATCTTTATGACCATGGTGGAAGAACAACGCTCCAAGCTACAATATAAAAGCGACAAATGGACCAAGTTGGAGGAATATCCTTGTGGCTTAATCACCAGATTTGAACACTCTGGTTGAAAAAGTCCTGGTAATTGAGCTCTTGAGGACGGCATCACTGTAACAGAAGCATCATGTTGGCTTCACAACAAGACAGACAGAGAGTGACAGTTGAAAAGGAGGGTGGATCAGACAACATATATCGGTGGCATTAGTTAATCAAACTTGAATTACGAGTAGTGTCTTTTGCAGAAGATCGCAAGATCAATCTGTTTCCAGAAACATCATGAAGACTCATCTGCGAGGAGAGGCTCTTATTTTTGTAATGATGTGTGATTTATTGACGTGCAGACAAAGGACTAAAACGTTCTTACTGACAGCCTTGGGCCTCTATTATTATTTTATGTGCTCATCAAAATCGTGAAATGTGTTTTAACAATTTGGGTCAAAAAAAAGGAGTGGAGCTGCAGTTTGATGACAGAGAGCTCTCTTATAAGTTTGGCCTGCAGGCATGGCAGCTCGCAGCTCTGCAGATGAGCAATGGCTGAATAAGCACGTAGAAACAGCTTATGCGGACAGTTCCACTGTCAGTGAGATGAGACCAAAATACACAGAACAACAGGAAAACCATTAACGATTGAAAACACACTTTTACAAGGTGCTGTACGGGATCACTCCCAGATTCTGTTTCAGGTTTAAGAAGAACAAATGGAAATGCTGGTGAGGTTCATTCAGAAGCAGCTAACTTTGTTGCACCTGTGAACACGCAACATCATAAATATCATGGGTTTATTCCGGACAGTGTCACTGTGGGAGGCTGCAGATGAAATCATGTTACGCCTTGTTCCAGGGCAGTGGGCATGAGTCACTAATTTCAGAACATTTTTCTCGGTTTTCATTCGTCCAGGTAACTAACTAAGTCAAGGAAACACTTCTAGTACAAAAGGTCCAACACAGTATTATAGAGTCAGACAAGAAAAATCTTGCCATTTGAATGACAGACAAAACATCGGAAGCAAGCAAATCATAGACTATTCATGGTCTAATGATGTCTAATAACCTTCCATACAATGGAAAAGTCGTGCGTGTGTGTGTAACCTGATTCAGTATGTGTGTTCTTCGGTCCTCACCAATGTCTGCGGTGACCACATAACAAGCCTAACATCAGCTGCGTTTTGTCAGCCACATTCACATTCATTGACCATTTGTTCTCACAAGACGACTAAAGGACATGGTTTTAGGAGACAACACTACCATGTTAGCAAACGTTAGCATGGTTGCTAAGTTAGTCGAGAATTGTCATAGTGATAAAAAGTGAAATTCTGTTCTTTAGTTACTCCACATCCATCATTCTTGTGATACCAAGAAAACACATTCTCCGAAAATATTTCATTTTATTCAGAACATTGTTGTTTAATCCAGAGTTCTGCCGAAGGAGGCGTGTTTATGGACCCCCGACCCTAAAGTAGTTAATTGGTGAGCACAATCGCTGTCTACAGAGTTCAACGTAACAGTCTGTAAAGGCTCCTCACTACCTGTCAACTTTGACTGTTCCTTGCTCTTCAACCATAAGAACCAGAAGAACGATTTTCTCTGCATTGCATGTAAACCATGAGAACATAACGCAATCCGACTCAGCGACTCAGTCAAGATATTGCCTTAGTTGGGCTTCTTTCTTCAAGTAACCATGCTCATTGTACAAGAGTGTGAGTCTCAACAAGCAGAGTCTGTGAAAAACTCTTGTTAAATGCACAGGGACAGTCACGTTCTATGCAGTCCATTGAATGGCCATATTTCAGTAGTACGGATCACCCTTTCATATGAGCCAGACGTCTCCAACTGTGCCTCCTAGATGGTACGACAAGGCTTTCTAACTAATCACATGCAGATCAAGTTAAGAGTTTTTGAGAGGGAGACAGTTGGGAGTACTCATCCCAAAGTCATCTCCTTCTGTCAAAACACTACCATCCTCCCCAGAGGTTACACATACCATGACTGTACCTAACACTATGTACTCAGTGAAATATAATCACAAACAATGAGTTCAATGGTGATAGTAGAGCGAGGGCACTCATGCTCACAAAGCGTGCAGTAAACACGATGAAGACTGGTCTGAATTGGCACTGCTGCTTATCGTGTACAGTTTTCAAACATCTGAAGGGTTTGTGGATGGAAATGTTGCCATCACTTCTTTATACCATCATAAAGACATACCCAACATTTCCATAAGATCTGTTCATCCTCCTTCAAAGCTGTCTTTAAGTACACTGGCGGAGTTGCTCCAGTGTCGGCTCACTCTGAAAAGAAAAAAAGAAAACTCCAGTTAACACCAGCTAACCTATATGTGCCTCACCATGTGAACTATTGTGAGGCCTGCCTTTGTCACAGAAATTATCATTGACCAGTATCAGGGGGTCTTTAATTTCCTGAAGCTGAAGCCAAAGTAATCTGTTAGCCACCTTTATCTGCAACCAAAGACAAATGTAGTCGGCCCCAGCAGCATTGGCTTCTGCATTGTTGTTCCCACACCAGCTCCCAGCCAGTACCGCTCATTTATCGATCCCCAAAATGAGATGCATCCATTGGTTCCACACATAGGATTGTCCTTAAAAGACACCTAACCAGTTTTTATTCTGTATGGAAAAGTTCTGCAGGTCATGGTCTTGTTATCTGCTCCAGCATCCTCTCTCGATGTGATTTCATTGAGATTATCCATGTTGTTTACGTGGAGGGTGCGAGAGGAGTTCTGAACTCCAATTATTCAGCATACCAGCAAGTCATTATAGAAAGGTTCATAGACTCTGCTTCTCTATGCATCACCTGGGTCCTTCTTCCCCATCATTATTTCACAGTCTTATTTATTTATTTATTACTTGAAAACAGCTTTCTGAGGTGCAATGCAGAATCTGTGATTTTTCAATGCTGGGCCGGACAGTTCAGCGGCAAGGGGGGGCGATATGCAGAGAGGAATGAAACAAGCGAGGAGGTGGGGGATGAAGGACGAAGACAGAGGGAAAGTGGGAACACATGCAGCAGATGTGGGCAGAATAATTTGACAGGAAACCTGGAGGCTGAAGCATCTGCAGATAGAGACCAAACACAGGACAGTGACAAAGCACTTGAGATGTCATGTTGGTATTGGTGAGACACCGATTTAGTCTTTTGAAGGCAGATATTTGTGGAATATATTCTGACTGTAAATATGTTGTGGTGTGCACTGTTATCTTCAGCTTATTACAATACAGTAACTTCACAAAGTTGTCTACATTAGCTTGAGGAGAAGGTGGAGGAGTAACAAAGCAATGAACAGTTATTTTTTGTTCTGAGGAGTCAACAGAAGTAGAGCGTAAAATGTATTCTTAATAAAAGTACAGGTATTTTACTGTAAATGGAGACACAATATAAAGCTGGGGCATTTAACATTAATTCTTGGATGATCTGTTGTTTGGAGGCCAAATCAAAAATGATGTGTGTTTGGTGTTGAAATATGAATGATTCACGTTAACCACAAACAGGATCACACACTTTGTTCCTTATATGGACACTATATTTCTTATCTACCTTGTTCTTCTTGTTTTACCTATGTATTTTATGTCGTAACATCATAATCGTAATATGGTAGTCATATTATTACAAACACATTAATTCACCCTGACACTCTTGAATTTTTATTAAATAGAGTTTTCATTTGAAGCCAGGAAGTAGCCCCCTCCACTGCATCTTTGACACTGTTCTTTCCATAGTTTTCTTTTCAAAATTATTTAATAGGTCGTACCTCCTGGACCAAAATCTGACTAGCTTGATGACTTCATCACTACAGTTAATTAAAGTTCCAATTCATATTCCCGTCTTTCACTTATTAATATCTAGAACTTTCGTCTGTAGAAAGTATTTGATCGTAGAAATTCAAGTCTATGCCCAAAATATGTTCATGAGAAGATAAATGCAACAGAGTGGAAAATACCAACACTGAAGGGTGCATTATAGCAGGTGTGAGGCTACGGCAGGCCAGGATGAAACCACATGCATGAAAATTGTTGTATTTTTCTGAGAAGACAGCATTTGCACATCTTCTGTTCTGGTGCTACCTTTTTTGTTATGATTGTGTCATTATTCCCCCTGTTTCTCCCCTCAGTGTATCAGCTGAATGAGAGCTCCACAGGGCAGACAGGGTAAAGAGCCACTATGAGAGTGTACTATAAAAGGATGACTCTCTCCCTCGCTTGCTTTTTGACCATCATCCATGTGCACCACATGGCCTCATCTGTGCTGTGTCAGAGAGAAGAGAACCAGGTGAGTCAACTATTTTTGGCACTTAACATCTCACCAGGACAGACCAAAGTTTATTCATTTAGAAAGGTTATGACTGCCACTAAAAATGTTGATTCATATCTCAATAAATTAAGACAAAGTTCTGATGCTGGCATTCATGCTGTACCCCAGAAATCTCAATTTACTGAATTAACCCAAGAGTTGTATTAGAGTGACTTTCCACTGTGAACTAGAAGCAGAATAAATGGCTTCATTCGCTTTTGTAAACTTTTGGAGGAAAAGAAATGCCAGCAAACTAGTTATAAATGACCGAGTCACAATGATCTCTCAACCATAAAAATGCAAAATGTGTATTTATTTATAAATATATTTAGTATTCTACAGTACATAGTTCTTGTTTGTTATTCGTTCTATGTCAGCAGCATCATTACATTCTTATGGTTATTATAACTCATGGTTATACTCAAAATATAAATAAAATGTGTGCATGTTTTGGCTGACTTTGTTAGTTGTTTTGAAAGTGCTGAGAGTGTGGAGAACATACTTTCTGATTATTGCCCATGCCATAAGTTAACAATCATTTGTCAATCATAAGAATTGACTTTGTGTTGCATTTACAACTGTCAAATGACTATATTATATAGTGGATTGCGCTTCTCTGGCGCTTCTCTGGCGCTTCTCTGGCGCTTCTCTGGCTATAAAAAAAAGTGGTTACACTGTCTCTGCGCTCCTCTAGTGGCTGCTAAAGTGTCCCATCATACTTCCTCAAAAAATGGCTCAAGTAAGGTAAGGCGAGTAAGATGACCATGTCGATGAAGTTGGTGTTTTAGTGTTGAATTGAATTTTTGCCAGTGGAGCTGTGATATTTAATGAAAATGTTTGATGGTTTCACAGTGGAATGGGTTTCGGCAGCTGCTGATGAGGCACTGTGCTGTAATATTTTAATGTCAAAGTTTGAATCTCATCGATCTTGTGATGCATATTGATGACATGAGGGTCATATAGTATCTCTTTACACCATTAACACACATTCTCACTCCCAAGGCAGCAAATGGCGACTATTTTGTCAAGTGGACCTTTGTGGCCTATGTTTCCGCAGAAACAAATGATCATTTAAAATGCTATATATACCAAGTGACACAATTAATAGTGAAGATCAAAAGGAATGCCGCCCTATGGCAAACCCGAACCCCGACCTCTGTCCTTCTTTTGCGTGATTTGATAGCTATCCTGTCGGTACATGCAGCGGAAGACAAAACGTGCCTTAAATGAAAGCCTAATGCGCCAACATGCAATGCCGAAGGATTTTTGGTGAAACATGATTTCAAGACAATCCATCGTCTTAACCTCGAGTTCAGACAAGCTAAATCTGGGTTTTTGGTGCAAATATATTCTGTGTGCTGTGTTATGTTAAAACAATGTGGAGTTTTTTGTTTCCGGAGTCATTTTATTTCTGAGCTGTGAATTGTTTATGAAATTGGACTGCTTCTACAAAAGCCCTCCGTGCTTTGAAGTTGTGCTGAAAGCCAGACTGTAGTATTCCCATTGCATTAACAACCACTCTGGACATTTGCTCTATATTCTTTGACAAAACCATTACCTTCAAACATTCAAGGCAAGCCATTGTTTTCAATAACACTGCCAGGTTAGGGTTGTAGTTGGTGCTGTGCCTTTGAACTTGTGGATATTGAGACAAGGAGGAAGAGCTCAGAGTATAAGGTGGTTACTGAGCAAAACAAACTCAATTGCACGGCAAACTATTGAAGTCTTTTGTTGTAATATGTATGCTAATGATGCTTGTAAACAAGCAAGTGGTAGTTTTGTTTTTCCATCGACCAAACTTTTTTACAGGAGCTGGACAAAATTGTGAAGAAAATGCTGCACTCTAAAACTTTGAAGCTCACTTGCCTTTTGGTGAATCGCAGTTTTAGCTGGGGCGAAGGCTCAGTACTATGTTTTAGACAAGTACACTTTCTTAAAAAGAGAGATGCACTGATCATGTGAAAGGCAGAAGCAGGGGTGCGCTGTTTTTTATTAGCGATATTGGAGTGAAAATGGATCAGGAAACGTTATTAGAATCACCAACGGATAGACAGATCAGACACATGACATCTGGACTTGAATGACCAATGAAGAATAAAATCTTCGGGACACTTGTTCAGCGTCTCCTGACGTCTTAGTGTCACATGCGTTTCGGACTGTGCTTTCCTAAAGCTCGACTCAAACCGAGGATCTTTCTCTAGTGCCTGCCTTATGCTTATGTATATGAAATGCTTGTGAAGAGGGTCACACCCACCAAATCTTCTTTGTACAATAATTGATTTATTCTTATGGTTCATGTTTTTGTAGACGTAATGAATGACCAATGTGGATAGAAAAAAAGAGTTCTTGTTTTCTATTAGCACTTCATGGCTGCTTGTTTAGGAGTCATCTTACATCCAGCGTCGCAGCTCGATGCTCCACACTGCGTGGCAAAGAATGTCAATGAAAGTATCAGACTGTGACAGAACACAAGAGGAAACACCCAGCTTCTCTCAGACTCACAGGAGTGTCTGCTGGCAGCTCCTCTCCTATCTTCTCAACTATGATCTGCCGTCTCTTAGCGGACGAATGATCCTCCCTCATCACTGGTCATCAGGCAGAGTAAGCACTTCAGCACTGATGTAAATTGTCGAGCATGTCACCATCTCACATTGAAGACATGACAGTGTTATTCACCGACTGTGCTTAGGTTTTATTGATTATATGCAGATAAAGCCAGATTTGTTGCACAACAAGGGATTGATGATGAATGCGAAGTGGTCTGCTTGATTGACTTCTATAGAAAAAAAGGTGTGGTCTGTTTAAAATGTACAAAATATACAAAATCATATGCTTAAATCTTCACCCCCCCCAAATTCCCTTTTTCATTTATACTAAAGAGGGTTTTTTTTTTCCATCCAGGACATTTAATTTTAATAGAGATACTGTCAACAGCTGAGAACTGTAAAGGCACTGAGACAGTTCATACCTCTGCCAAGGAGCTCATGTCACATGACATTCTAAAAACACAGCCATAAAATCAAAGGAAGAACTTGATTCAAGAATCGATCAATGCATTGAATATTTTGCTCAGGATATTGTGAGGCCCCATACAAGTCCCAGGTAATAGTGTGAATAAATGAGATGACCACGCATTCTGTCACCTGTGCCATCCCTCATTTGCTGTGATCCGCTCTTCAACAACCAAACTGCTTGGGGATGAAACCCTTCTACACTTTGCTTTGACTGACAAGCATGAAGGATTTGCCATGTTTGATGCGGCGTTGCAATTGGTCTAGAAAGAACAGACATCCGAGACAATAAATGTCAGTTTTTCTTAGTGCAAATATCTGGTCCATGTATCCCCAGGCAGAAAGTCAGTCAACAATTGCAATGCAAATGCTGACTAACAAAAACATGTTGAGTTTTGTGAGCAGTGTTTCTGACAAACAGCTGGTCTTTTGTTGTACCTGATTTCGTCCATGGCAAGTCAACCACATTTCACAATATTATAAACGGCTCGCAGAGTAATGCACCGATATATATTTTTTAACATTGCAAATGGCATTTCCTTGATTTTATTCTGGCTAATACTGATGAATGGTTCTTGTATATATCTCAGCATCAACATTTGTGGAATTAAATTGAAGTCTGAAAAAGGCAGTAGTAAATGTCTCCTCTCAGGAATCCTTCATAAAAGTCAAAACCAATCAGGTGCACTTCTAAATCATGTTGGTTTTTGAGGGCAGATCTGTGTAGAAACACTGGCAAGAGAGAAGATTTATTACATCAACATTTACACACATGCTCAGACACACACACACACACACACCGCCATTAAAACAGATCCAATACTTCAGCAGCCATAAAATACCTCCATTTTCATTAACCCAGAACTGAACCTGGACAACAAGGAAGATGGGGATTTACGGTGACAGCCCTGGTGGGCAGGAAATTATAGCCACACGTTCTGGATGTTTTATGGATCCAAGTTTCTCAAGATATTCAGTCATCAAGCATCCATAAGTCAAAGGATGATCAGTGTTCTTTTGTTCCTCGGTAAAGCAGGGACCACATGGTCATGCAGCACGTCAGGAGAAGGACTCACATAAAAGAGAGCTGGCCAAACGTCCTTCATTACGCAGCAGTCGCTGTGATTTCTCTGTAACTGTGGCACACTGAGGAGAGAGCTCAGAACATTTTCACCCACTTAAACTACATCATTAATGTCAGAATGTCAACATCGCAGCAGTGGCACTTTATCACCTATTGATCTGAACGTTGAAAAGGAACGTTAAGAATGTGAGCCATCAATACTCAAGGTTGTCATCCGCCTCTTCGGTGTCTGAACCTGAAGCTGATGTAGGTTCCGACAGTGGCCCAAACATCCTGTCGGATCACTGCCTCCCACCCCTCGCTTGGTGACTGCTCCAATGACCACCTTCACTTTTGTTCATTACTTTCCACTCCCGCTTCCACCTCGTATCCTTCCATCTTAATCCATTCTTCCAAATTAATCCTGTTAATGGGCCGGGCTGTTGTGCAGCGATGCAGAAAGAAACCCTCTACAGAGCCCGACATGTGCAGCCACAGACACAGGCTTGAACTCAGGCACACATGACACTCAGAAGCCAGGGTGAACACCAGTCACCGTCAGGCATGTGCGCTGCTAATGGCAAGGCTAATTCAATTTGTCGAGCCTGTGGGTGACCTGCAGGGTGTCCCGCCATAGCACTTCCTTAATTACCGACAAGACTAGATTAAAGTGACTGGCACTGCTGGGCATTGTGGGACTCACCGGGTTTATGGGAGGCAGCCTTTTCCTCCCACTGATCTGGAGCAATCTAATATCGCAGTGATTTATAGGTGCACCTGGCCGGAATGTTCTATTTTATCGTACATCTCCCACTGTAAAAGCTGACACATTTTCAGGCAAGTTTTTTTTATTATTATGACATAATATTAGTTGTCACATTGGAATTGCCACAAGTTGCCTTTCCCCTCCTCAACGCTCCTCAACAATGTCAGAAAGTCAGCTTCCCAGGATACGCTGCCCAATAAGTTGTACACACCGATCACATTTACGTGCACAGAATAGGTGAAATAAGGCGACTCTCTATGGAGCTAGATCTCTGCCAACGACTTGAGCGAATGTGTTTTAGTTGTTTTACACTCAAGACAGCGTTGCATACACGCAGCTTACCTCAGGATGTTGTGCGCTGTTTCCACTGTCTTGCGCCATTTTTATTAATTTAGGATTTAGTTCCAGCAGGACCCAGCGCCATGTATGCGCCATGTAACAACTTTTACACGGGGAAAAATAAGTTAGAACAAAAAAATGACCACTGACGTATCACGCCAGACTGATATCGACTTGGCAATTTCGGATCCAAAACGGATCCTCTCGTGTCGCTGGTAGCTCACGACGGTCAGCGCATCATACTTGCAAAAGTTATCCTCAATCGCATATTTATTTTTCTCGTTGGTTTTGGCTTTGCGATAGGAGTGTTGTGTGCGCATGCGCAGTGCACTGCGGCCCACAGCCGTTGTTTTGAATTGTGTTGCAAAAGGAATCATTCAGAGAAGTAAGCATGGAAGAATCCGATTCATCCATGCTTACTTCTATGATTCTTGTGATTATTATATTTGTCATCTTTTTTATCATTTTCCAGTACATTGTCTGTCTTGCTGTGATGTAAATAGTAATAATAAAATATTAAAATGTGCCACGATTGTGTTTGTAAGGTTTCTTTTCAGTTTATAAAGGGAATTGCACCACTTTATAAGGTGAGTTATTAGCAGAGGTTGACGGGTATGGATTATTATTATTATCTATATTTCACAGCGGAATAAGACGGAAAATCCCTTGATTATTCAAATGAATTCAAAGTCACATATCAGGTGTACACGACTCATATATTTGCTTTGTTTTCCCGCTCACCAGTTTGTGGCAGAATTGCAACAAGCTGCTTCTTTGTGTTGGTGATCTTCCGTCCTTGTATTGGCTTAAGCCAGATCATACTGCCTCCATCCTCAGAAGATTTCAGAGTGAGATCACACCAGCCATTGTTATCTCAGTCCAGCTATGATTTTGGTCTAATGAGGCAGGAAACAGCTGCTCTCCCTCAGTTGTTCTGAATTCAAGATGTGACGGGACCCAGCTTCGACCTCTCATTATCATACGAGTTTGCCCAGCTTCAGAACGAAATGTCTCAGAAGGAAACTGTAAACAGCCATCAGCCATCAATAGATACTTTACAGCTAATCCATTTGCCTGAGAGCTAATGAGGAAATGGAAAACGTAACCCACCCTGATCGTGTCGGCACAGACACAGTATGTGCAGGGGTTTACTGAATCTGGTTTATGTTCATAACCCGACATGGCGCAGCTTTGCTTTTATTCCACCACTTATCCAGCAAATTTCTAGCCTTAAACATTAGATTTTCGATCTTGCTGAGGTCCTTCAGCAATGTCTCCATTGCCTTTGAAAAGCTTTCTGACAAAAAAGAGGGGCAGTTGACAAAAATGTTTCGCCATCTCTTTGCAACCTCAAGATGAGGAGTGTTTGGCTTCTGCAGCAGTGTAACACACCAGAAAGTCCACCTCCGTATGGAACCCAAATATCAAAATAAGTCCTTCCAAGAGGTGTTGTCTCCACAGCAAGGTAAGTAAAATTACTTCATGAAACTGAATCAACCATTGAAACTACATTGTATTCTTAAGTCGCATGTTTCTTTACAGTTTAAAACATGTTGTGATATGACATATTTGAATGTCACATTACATGAAAGAAAAATAACTCGAGACTCCTTCTTAGTACTCAGCCATCATGAACCACCAACATTTATTTTTTTGAATTAAATCATATTTGAATCATTTTGTAAGCCTTGTACCTTTGCACCGAAGCATATGTTTTTTAAAATGAAAACATTTTAATTGCTCTCAAAACAGTATTTGTGGATGGTTGCATTACGGAAACCAAAGGAAACCACAGGACCAAAATAAGGGAACTTCAATTGTTAATTTATACCTTTATAACGTTGAAAATTGGAGAGCACTTGTCATTTTTAAGCATTGGCACGTTTCAAAAATAATGCTGATTCTCTCTGCTGCTGAGGAGCTGCTTGACCACCCCTGACATCATGACAGCAGTCATGGCATCTATGACACTGTGCTGCATAGGAAACACCACGTTCTTTATATGGACTATAATAATTGGCCTGAAAGATAAAGAACAATCCATCTTCACTGGAGCTTCTGTCACTGGATACATCTTCTGCCATGTGCTAAAACATCAATAACCTTAGGGGTGTCCACTGATGGAGTAGGAGAACATCTCGACTCATAAACAGTGTCTGAGTTTTTCTGACATCATAAGGTTTTGCAAGCTGAAATGCAGACACAAACGTGTTGCTAAGATGTGAGCCAGTTTTGTTTTCATGTACAAACTCATTCATTTAAGCTGCTCTGAAGAACTCCAAAATCAACAAATTTCTGTGCCACTTTCAAGGTTGGTGGGAAAGAAGTGGTGCTCTGTAGTTCTTGCCAGTCTTTAAACTTTACGGCAGAAAAAAAAGGACTCTATTAATGGCACTATCACACAAAAGCACTGAATGGTTCGCATCATTCTAATCATGACACACTCGAGAACATACGTGGAGATAAAGAGATGGCGCGCGCTAGAATCATGTTCCATCTTAAGAGCTAAGCTCGTCTGATTAGAATGCTGTCACTTTCCAGCAGCCAGTTTAGCCTCCAGGCTACATGAAAATCAAGAGACTCCATCTATGTTGCTGCTCTACTTACGTTATTCTGGCTCTTTTGCTTCCAGATGCTCATCTTTTCAACATTTATCCTGAAATAACTTCAATGTATGTGCTATATATGTGGGTGAGGACTTTATATCTTCAACTTGCGGCACAAAAATGTAATGCAAAGAGCAGTTTGTGGTGACTTCAAGTGCCAAAAGACCAGGATGCCAAACACAATTTTCAAGCCTCTTCAAGCTTTTCAATGTGTTTTCTGATATCCAGTTGAGACTCTTGAATTCACACAGCTCTAGTGTGCAGCCTTGGTGGTCGTGCAGGTATCAGACTTAATGATCCTCCAGCACGTGACATCCACCTCTCTCCATCTCCAGATGATCCAGGAATAATGCATTTCAATCTGTGTTCAATAAAAAAAAAATAAAACCAATATATTTTTTAAATGTAATATTGAAACAAAATTTGCAGATTCTTCCTTCTTTTGGGTGATGATAAATGCAATGGAAATTAGCAAATGGACATGCAAAGGGGGGATATAACAAATGAAATGGTTCAAATCCATATCAGTCACTTGAGTGAGATAGAGATTGAACAGGAAACGCTGCAGTCAACAGACATTATGGGGGAATGAGGATGGCGTGGTGAGGGAGAGTTGATGCACCAGCAAGTGTGTCAACATATACAGAAACATGTACGGCAGAAGCTTGACCAAGTATAAAAAAAAAAAAACAATCTTGAAAGCAAATTCATTTATTCATCACAAATAAAAGTGGATTTCATCACCTTGCCAGTCTGAGCAATGCTGAGAAAAATACGACCTCTTCTGAATGTAATAACATTTTTCTGGAGACTCTAATCCGTCTGAATTTCACCATATACCTGTGTTAGTCCTGAGTTTTATGTTTAAATTCAAAACAAAATCGTTGCCCTCTATCCTGCAAGAATGAATTCCAGATCTCAACAAGCGTTTCATCCCCCACACACAGCAATAAACCCTGAAAGCTTCCTCTGTAAAAAGGTCTCACCTTGAGAGGACACAAGTGGGCATCGCTGCAAAATCAGCTGACAGTCCTGAATTGCTAATGTGTCATGTTTCCACCTTTATTAATCCTCACGTCACGTGAAATCTTAAGGGAAATCAATATGCATTCAAGTCTTCTTTGCACTCCAGAATGAAGCAAGATATTATTTAACGCTCTGGAGCGAAGAGGTTCTAAGCCTAACACATATTTGTCTAAGACCGAGTAGGTGAATCCCCATGTGGAGTGCGCAACTGGCTTGGTTGTGGTTACATTGGTGACATTAACTGTGCCATGGAGTTTTATGTTTTATGCTTATGCCTCCTGACAATCTCTCCAGGACAGTTATCAAGGGAATTCAATGGGATCTTTAGGAGGTTTTGATTCGAGGATTGATGCTGCATTTTGGTGCTATTCCGAATTACTGTGTGGATCCAGGAATCTATTGAAGGAATTCTGTCACCTGAATGACAAATCTAGGCAATTATGCACTACAAAACAGATCACACTCAACAGACTCACACATCTGGTCCATGTCCGATTTCATTTCCATTTAATCCTTCACACATTTTGGCTAGCAATGGGCTAGATGGAGATGGTTTGGACATGTACAGAGGAGAGGAAGCCACTACATTGGTAGGAAGATGTTGAGGTTGGAACTGTCAGGCAGAAGGTGGAGAGGAAGGCCAAAGAGGAGATTGATGGAGGTGGTGAAGGAGGACATGAGGTTTGTAGGTTTGAGAGAAGAGGAAGCAGAGGACAGGGTGAGATGGAGGAGGATGATCCGCTGTGGTGGTGACCCCTGAAGGGAGAAACAGAAAGGAAAAGAAGATGATTGTGCTTTTTAGCCAAAATGGAAAACACTAACCAGGTTGCACTCAAAAGAAAATATAAAAGTCCAAATAAAGTCCAAACAATTAAGTCTATAGTGTTCTACATGCTGAGTCACCATTAGGCCCCAGCTGTAAATCATGAGGGTCCAAGCCAAGACCCAAAAACTGACACAATATTGTGCCTTTGGTGTTTCCACAAGTCAATGTGCATCGTACACGGAGGGGAAAAGAAGTACCCACAAGATATAGATTGTTTTGCAACTGGATGATCAGCCGCTCACTGAGGATTGGACCACATCCCAAGAGCAATGGGCACGAGGATGATGGACACCATCTTGTCATATATCCATACGTACATTGATCAGGATGCCAATTGGTAGATGACATCACCAATGGAAAATATCTGTGCCTCTCAGAAAAACTCCGTACGTACAGTTCCCACCCCCAATTAAAGGATCTTCCATGATAGTCTGGGTGAATTCTAAGATGGCAAGGCCAGGACTCATTGAACTCAAGTTGAGTGAAAGGGTGGCGCATGAGGCATCATTCTCTCAAATGGATGGAAGCGGAAACTTAGGGATGCGCTAGAAAAGGTTTTGTGGTGTGGATAGATTGGCAGATGAGCATCAAGACCTTGGTAAACCAAGTGCCACAAGTAACGTGAATGCTGTGACATCAAGGAAATGTTGCCTGCCATCATGGAAGCTACAAGCCGACCAACAGAATATTCAGGTTTTTGTGGAGGCAGTTTTTGCTGATATATTCCGAACATGCTGTTTTTCATCATGTAGCCTGTTAGTTCTAAGCTTATTGACACATTTCTTTCAGTGCCCTTTAGTGTTCGCGTTTCAACTAAGTGAACAACAGTACATTTAACTTGTTCTCAGAGACAATAATGCAACTGTATAGCCTTCTAGCACGGGATTTTATTTATTCTTTACTAAAAGATGATATGTAATTGTAATAGTTCATTTACAGCTCATCAAATAAACCTTCATGTCAAATTCTAGCAGAGTGTGGAGATACTGGTCAGCACTTTCTTCACACACTTGGGAGAATCTTTGTACAGATAACTGAAGGCCAGCAGATCATGTGGAAAGAGCTGTGCTCAATCCGCTCCGGAAGCAAGGAAGTGCTGTGAAGTTTGTTTACTTGCTCAGATGGTTCTATTAAAGTTCATTTCACAGTGGAATCAAAGGGCAGAAATAGAATCAAAGCAGAACAACATCAATCCGGCTCAGGAGTAAGCACAAGTTAACTTTGGTTTTGTAATGAATATTCAGATGTATTTATTTTAATTTGCCTGAGTCTGACCCAGTGCTGCCTGGAGAGAAGTTCATTCCAGCCATTCGAGGCACAAACACAAAACAAAACTGAGAATATAATAGTGATGTATTCAGGTGAATTCACATGTTTTAAAATATGCAATACACATCAGATCTTCCATATTCACACTTATCAAGTGTGTAGAAGTTTGTACTTTTGCACAACTGCTTTGCGCCTTAAAAGTCAACTACAAATACACCCTTCAATTACCACATCAGTGAACCCATGAGATGATTCCAGTATCATCATGGCTTTTCCTGTGGCTGTAACAGCAGAATAGTGTGTCTATTTGTGTTACTGTATTGCTAAGCAGGAGCTTGAGATATGTTTCAAATGTTGTTGTCTTCCTCTCTATGTGCCTCAACGTGATGATATATTTGAAGTTATTGCTTTATCATGTGTCTGCATGTGCAACACGTACACAGTGCTGCATGTTGATAAATTGATTTGTAATATACACTGAAGGGCTCAGAAGACACACCGATCTGAACAATGTCTCATTCATTTCAGAATTATTAAACACAAAGTATTCTAGTCTTCATCGATGTCATCGACAGATTCCAGTAATGCAGAGAGCATAAACACCGCTCTCTCCTCCCTCAATCCAGTTCAGTGAGTTGTTACAGTATTTGAGTCTCATCGCTTTTGAATCACTGTGGTGACGGCACCAGGCCGTGTTTTTCCTTGTTTTCACACAGGAGCCATCCAACACCAGCTCAGAGGCAGTGTGGATGGTGTCTGGAGGACGTCCGCTCATGTTCATGGTTTTGCAAACATTTTTAAAACATGTAACTCTCAATTCAACTCTCAAGTAGTGACAGAGACCCTGAATAATGTAGGTCTTATTCAATGCAAGAGTTTTCAGTCGTGGTTCACAGACTCAACATCAGATTTGAACGTGCACTAGAAGGGGATACTGGTTCTTAGAAGAAAATGATTCCTACAAATCGTTCCGATAAAGGTTCCTACAGTGCGAAGGGGAAAGTCCGGACCAGTCACACCTGAGTGAGCATAACTGGGAAAATGCAATTTCAGCTCTGGTGAATGGAATGGTTTTGATGGTCAGCGCTTATGTACATTTTCTAATGTAAATATTTCAGAATATATAGAGCTTTATGCAAAAAGAAACATACTGCTGTCATGGGGGCCCAATAACATTTTTAAAGACACTTAAATACTTAGGATAGGTCCCCTTTATGTCCCCTCAGCATTCTCCATACGCTAGTGACAAATCCATATTGCTTGCTATGAGATCTACTCTTTCTTTTTCGGTAAGTGAAAGTACAATTAGTACTGTGATAGTAAGATATGGGATGGTAAGTTTGAATGAATGAATTTACATCTAACTGGGAAACACCACTGTAATTTGTAGTTTGCCAATTTAGGGTTTGTTATGTTCAAGTACAGCACAGTACACCACAATACGCAACGTAGGAGAGAAAACATGAGAAAGATAAACAGAAATACTGAGATTTACGAGAGATTGTAATAAATTGCAAAGCATCTTGGTGTACCTTGGGCATACCTCCCGATTGCCGTTGCAGAAAATAAAGTGGGTGTTTCTTTTGGCAAACTTGGTCTGTCGACCAGACTGCAGACTTTTTCCTGTCCAGCCGGAGCCAGTGATTTTCATTTCACCATACTCTAAAGATGATTGAATCACTTTGTTCAGACCTCTGCTTGAGAAGCTTCATTCATGAAATACGTGAATAGAATTTGATCTGGTGTAAGTACCAAATCTGTCTGCCTGCCGAATGTGACCTACCTGGCGCGGGAGACAATTATACACCTTTGAATGTAGTTTTATTCATTTGCCAGGGGACAATGTGTTTCTGTGAAGGGGTTTTAACCTTTACTGAATCGGTCCGACCACACGTTGTGATTGGTAGATATGTAGGGAGCAGGTTTTCCCCTGGAATATTAATAAAATGATCTTCAGAAGTGTACAACTGTCTGCTATGGAGTCTGTTCTGATTTTGGTGCGATATACAATAAATAAAAACAATAGCCCCACCATCAAGTCCATCATTTCAATTTTTTCTGACTCATTTAAGCATAACATTTTTTTAAAAACTATTGTATCTGCCGGATATGAAGTCATCATCATGCGGCAGCAAATCATATCGCAAATCAGCGGTTTCCAAAGGTGTGAAGACTCACAGGTTCTCTGACTTGGTGACACCAGATTTTGTACATCGCAAATGCTGTTAGTCGCTGTGATCTGGCACATCCAGGATCATAGCTCACCTAAATCGCAGTTGCCGCTCTGACTTTGAGGCTGCACTTTAATCCTTAATCCATCAAGACCTCCGGTGCGTGCCCTCGTTTGCTCGTGTTGTTGTTGAGCTGTGTAGCTCAGGGCTGTGAATTTGCAATATGTTTCTGCAACAGCTTACACAAAGCAGTCGGATTATTTCAGCTCCTTCGCTCTACTTTGATCAATCCTCCAGGAACTCTGTGGCGTGCCCCTAATCATTGGTTAGACGCCAAGACAAAGGAAAGGAAGAAAACCAAATATCTAGAGGAGAGCAGGGATTTTTTTTTTTTTTTAATAATTTATTTGAAGAGTCACAGTTTGACTATTGCAGATGATTTCTTCAGTCAGGGTAGGGAGGATACATTTCTACCTCACATTTGTGAGACAGTGTGAAACAGAGCCAGAATGATCGGGGTGGATCCTTCGTTTCATTTTGGAATTGAGATCTTGCCTCAGATTAAGGCTATGTTGTTGCAATGTCCAGCATCACTGAAAACCACCGGAGCCAAAAAATGTACACCGACTGAAACTGTGTTTACATGGAGCAATTGGTGATATTGAAGTACCGTGGTGTAGCACGTTTACATGACGATGAACACATACTGCTCGACACTGTTCTGTCAATGTGAAGATTTTTCCTCAGCTGTGTTCAGAGACATTGCCACCATGCTAGCAAGCATTAGCATGTTTGCTAAATTAGTCAGCAATGACACTGGTGATCTAAAGCACCACTCTGTGCTTCATTTACCCGACATCTCTCTGAATATTTGTCTTGTCCGTGTCATAATTGACGGCTGATGGACCCAAGTGCAGGAAGTGTTGGTCGGCAGAAGGCACGGGAGACGAGGTTAATTACAAAATTTATTCGTTGAACGAACAAATAAATACAGACAGACAAATGACTAGAAACTAAGGACGCCGGGAACCAAAACACGGACCGGGAACAACACACAGGGAATGGGGTGAATCTGGAAAACAAGGGAGGCGGATTAGAATCAACGACCTACTATATAAATGGGAGAACAGAAAACACACACCCGGAGTTAAGCTCAACGTGGTGGTGGCACTAACCTGAAAGTAATCACACTCGCACACAAGAGGGGTAAACTGACGGATCTATAACTAAAAAGTGAGGCTTAGATAAACAGCTCACACGCGGACTGAATTGAGAGTAGGGAAGTAAACACAGGAGTAGCAAGGAAGAACAAAAGGCGGCGACAGAATAGGAAGGAGGAAAAATCTGGAAAAGGTCGGGGAGTAAAGCGAACATACGGGAGTCTGGAAAGAGTTTTGACCTTGATGAAGCGAGAAGCAGCAATCTGGCAAACAGGACTGACGTTCACAGGTTTATATCCAGGAGGAGTCTGACGAGGAGAGGAGAGAACGCCAGCTGTGTTGCCAGTGAAGCTGGAGAGAAAACAGGAACAGGAAACAAAGGCAACCTGGGGTAACAAAATAAAAGCACAAGAGAAAAATACAAGGAACGGACAATAAAGTGCAGACATGACAGTCCGAGTCTTGATGGTTTAATCCAGACATCTGCCGAAGGAAGCTGTTTGAGACAATGACACCTGAATAACGGGGACCGCGGTCAACCGTCGCTCCAAAGTGCTGATTCTGACAGTCTGAAACGGCTCCTTGCTACCTGTTTGCCTGTTCTTCTTCTACTGACAGCAGAACTGGAAGGACAGTTCTCCTGGTGCCACCCCTCATCACAGAGGTGCATGTACTCAGTGTAGCCAACTCCCCAGCATCGGAAGTAGCCATTGGCCCGCCCTGAAGTAGCTAAAAGTAGCTAGGCGAGTGGTCCAATCCAAGCGTGAGAGCCGGGGGGTAAGGAACTGTTGACAGCATGGACTGTCTTGGACTAAGCGACAGTCCGTGCTGTTCTCAACTCCCCCGCCCCTCTCTGTCTCTTTCTCTGAACGGGGAAATAGAGAAAACGGCGCAATTATTTTTTCCCCTCCCGCGATCTTGGAGCCTCTGATCACCAAAAAAAGTCGCTAGATTTGTCGCTAGTCGCTTTTGTCTAATTTTCTCACAAGGGGGGTCCAGAAAGTAGCTAAAAATAGCGACAAAGTCGCTAAGTTGTCAACACTGCATGTACTGTGAACTCATTTATGGTTACATGCTGCATTCAGTGCGCTGAAACTACCCCTCATTTGATCCACTCTCTCCATGCCACATGACACGCTTTGAGATAACTGTTGTCTCTGTTGTAACTGGTGATTACTGACTTGAGCCAGCTTTGGATGGTGAGGTGATTCTGGTGCGGAAGCTAGCAAGTGGTTGGTTCAGTCATTTTGCTCAGCGGTATTGTAAAAGGTTCTGCCGGACTGTATGGGTTTTGTTGCTCTTCTTTAACAACAGGTTGGTCAGTGAATGCCTCACTCGATATGTTTGTGACTGAGATCTGAGGTCATTTATTTAAATCCTGAATGATCTTGCAAGAGTGTTATTCACCAGTACTAGTGATTGAGAAGCATTTGTACAGTGAAATACAGCCAAAAGATTACAAAGCAAACTGCATTAGCAGCCAAGCAGAGTGTCCATAAATACACAAAAATAGATCTTTTTGTGGAAAAAGCACAAACTGAACTTGAACCTCAATATTTGGTTTACACAGTAGCTGTAAAGAGTCCAGCTGCTCCTCTGTGTGTGATGTGCTGTTCCAGCAGATCTTGCTGTAATTTGCTGTCATAATACTGAAATGTTTTAAATGTCCTGCAGCTGTT
Organism: Synchiropus splendidus; assembly: GCF_027744825.2. Classification (NCBI taxonomy): domain Eukaryota; kingdom Metazoa; phylum Chordata; class Actinopteri; order Syngnathiformes; family Callionymidae; genus Synchiropus; species Synchiropus splendidus. The sequence continues at coordinate 60,076,488 of NC_071334.1, read as the reverse complement.
TTAGTTGAGTAAACAACTGGAACAAATTTTGCACAAAATGTATGATGGATTTTTTTTTTGTTTCATTTCGTCCACTGAAGAATACAGTGCTGCTTTACATCCAGCATGACATATTGTTTTGTGGAAAAGATCGTCCATGCCATTATACCTTAGTTTGGTTGTTCTTTCCATTCTGTATTATTTATCTAATAAACAAATAGATTACAACTCTAAGTTGCCCTTGGGTTGGAGTCTTGGAGTGGTTGTGTCTGTAGGTTACTGGCGAGCATGGCCCTGAAATGAGGGTGGTAGAAAATGAATGAGTTTTCATTCCACTCCTGTCATTTTTATTATTATTATTTTTTTTTATTATAGGTTTGTTCAGACTTCTTTTCGGGCTCCGGTATATCAGTTCACAGGTCTTGGTCTGTCGATGAGCCCAGCTGATGGACTGGCCCAGGCCGGCGTGGACAATTTCGGGAATCTAGTTACTAGCAAAACTGGAATTATGTGATGTATTTCTTCATCATCACATGATCACACCTAAGCCAGACGACCTAACGCTGATCTGGAAATGTACATGTGCTTGGATGTGCACTCAAAGATGCCTGAAAGAAGGAGATTTGTGAGCAGGACAGTGTCAGAATTTTTCACCCACAGAGGAAAGAAGGGATATTTGGTTGCAGATGTCCTTACCATACCATTTCAAGATGGACTTCTAACCAAGACACACACGAAAAAGAAACGGCAACTTATGTAGTAAAGTTGTGCACGTTCAATTGTCTTGCTGATGCATATCAAAACCATTGAAGTCTAGCCATGATCATGGAACTGTAGTAACATCTTTACACTGGTGAAAAATGGAACTGCCATATTCATTCAGTTCACCTTACAAAGGATGTGTTTATAGTGATTTAAGGTGGTGACAATGGGGACGACTGACAGGAACCAGATCGATAAAACTGTATAACTTTCATTGAGCTGAAAAGATGGAATCAATATGAAGCATTTAAAAGAACAGATGTGATGTTACACAAAGGACATGAGGTTTACTGTCTTGATGTTGTCCATCATGGCGGACTAGCAGTTAATCAAATGCTGATAGTAATAATAATAATAATAATAATAATAATGAAAGTGCCACATAGAATTGTAAATGTGAGACAGTAAGAAAATGGAGACATTTTGTTTTTCTAGTTTGTCTGTACATCAGTGCTGTGGTAAAGATCAAAGTCATTAAAATAAATAAGATTGAAAATGTCACATTCATAGTCACGGTCACTGAAACACATCAAAAGCACACAATTTTCTCTGTAACCTTTCGAACGTTCAAACCCACTTACCATCATAAGCGTGCTATATAAAAATGTAATTATACCATGTGGTTACCACGGTCAGACTAAGCATGGTCCAGATCAATCCATGGATATGGATAGATGGAGTAACAGTAACCTTCCCTGAGGGAAGCGCACCTTGAACCAGGCCTGGGTTTTGGGCGAGTTCCTTCAGTAGTGACCCATGTAGCCTGGCTGGGCACAGCCTGAAAGACCTGCATGGATTCTCCATTCATTCCATCCTCATTCTATGACCCAACCACCAGTGGGAAACGCTGCTATTTAGGTGGCAGTGGAAGAGGGCCACATCTGTGTACAAGTCCAGGGCTGCATCGGCTGATTCTCAGGTCACCTCGCTGTGAGGTAAGGAGGCTGTGTTAGTGCGGGAGGTGGAGCGTTACCAGTTGTCTCTGATGGGGCTCAATTTCATTCATGATTCGGGACTCCAGCTCCGTGATGGGGCTGGACTCTTTCCTTCTCTGGTAAACGGGCGTGGAGATACTGGTGGACCAGAAGGTGGCATCTTCGCAGCTTAGGCTGAAGGAAGGCATAACTCTGACTGTTGTTTGTGCATACAGTATGAGCCGAACAGTAGTTAGTAGTATTCAGTCTTCTTGGAGTCCCTTGGTGAGGTCTTGTGTGGGGCCCACTGGGGGATTCCATTGTCCTCCTTGAAGACTTCAACGCACACATGGGCAATGAGGAAGAAACCTGGAGAAATGTGATTGGAAGGAATGGTCTGCCTGATCTGAACCCGATTGGCTGTTTGTTGTTGGACTTTTGTGCTAGTCATGGTTTGTCCATCACAAACACCATGTTCAAACGGGAGAAAGCTCAGAAGTGTACTTGGTACCTGAGCTCCCTAGGTCACAGGTCAATAATCAATTTTGTAATTGTATCATCTGACTTGCAGCTGTAAGTTCTGGACACTCGGGTGAAGAGAGCGGTGGAACTGATCACCATCTGGTTCTGAGTTGGAACTGAAGGCAGGGGAAGCCTTTAGACTGAGCAGCTAAGCCCAAACAAGTAGTATGGGTGAACTTGGAACATCTAGAGGACAAACCTGTCAGAGGGGTCAGACCTCCAGGAAGCTTTCTCCCACATCCCTGTGGAGGTCAGGGACATCAAGCACGAGTGGTCGGCGTTCAAAGCCGCCATGTCTGAAGCTTCAGTGGTGAGTTGTGGCATGAAGGTCTCTCACAGGACGCTAACCCAAGGACATCTTGGTGGACCGTACTGGTGGGTTGTATTCCCGGAGCGGGAGTTGTGTCCGGACCCTCGCATGCAAGGTGTGTTTCTGGTGGGGGTTGGTCTCTGCCAGGGTTGTGGTTTGTTTTTGGTTTAAATGGGCGGGATTTCGAGGCATAGCTTTGGTGGGGAGGGTTTGCAGTTATGTGGCCATCCAGCCACTAATATTTGCAGAAGATTTGGTTCTTATGACTTCATCAGGCTGTGACCGTCAGCTCTCACCTGTTTGGTTTGCATCTGAGTGTGAGGCCACTGGGATGACCTCTAAGTCCGAGGCCATGGTTCTCAAAGGGAAAAGTATGGTTTGCTCTCTCCAGGTGCGGAATGAGGCCCTGCCTCATGTTGATGTTATTGTGCTTGTCTGTTGATACTTTTACTGTAGAAACTGCTGTATCTCAAGGGCTTCAGAAGAAAGCCTTTTGAAAGACTCTTTCTCAACCTCATCGAGCAGTTATTTTGAAATTGTTGACCTTGACCATGACATTATTTGTTTCAATCCAGTCGACAAAGCTCTAGGTACATGATCTTGAACTACGGGTTTCAGAGCAGAACACCTGGGTAAGAGGGATGCCACTAGCAAGAGAACAACAGCGTCAATACATAAAAGGTTTTTCAACTACAGCGAGAATCACCCTGATCAACCAACCACAAAAAAAGAAAAAAAAGAATTACTTAATAAATGCTTCCTGTCTCAGTTTATCCCACCTGGTGAGGAACTCAGGGGAAATGGCAAGGTACATTAACGTGTGCTCTTGCAATTCCTTCAGAGAGAAAGGTCAGAGAGACATGGTGAGATGAATAAAAGGGTTCTATAGACATGTTAAGAGGGGACACCTGCATGGATCAGCACTTGTTCACTCGTGAAATGGCTCGTTGCCAGAGGAAACTCAAGTGAAAGTTGATGTGGTGTTCAGTGGGTGAATGTGCCCGCCGCCAAACACAGACTTCCCATTTGCACTGTGTTGACCTCTATCAGGACTCATCTACCTCACAGGTCCCTCCACTGGAATCGTGGCTACTTTTCCTGTAGATTAGGTATTTCTTGTGCTGTAATGGAGCTCATACTGCCGAAATAGTTTTCCAATTCCATTCATTCTCATTTTGATTTACAAAGATTGTAAAACATATTAGTCATTTTAGGCGCAGAAGAGAATTATTTCAGTGCCTCTGAGGTTACGCTAACACATGTTCTTGACAGTATCTGTTATGCTGGGTTGTTTTAGGACAACATTATTGGACACTCGTGAAGTTTAAATCTTCCTTCAAGTTACATTTAGAACAGAAATAAAATATGTAATTGATTTGCCATTAGTCATGAGTTAACTCCGCTTTAGTGCAATTACTTGAGATTATGTCAAACAGCCCTAAACAAAACCTGTTTTTATTTTGTCCAAACATACCTGGGTGACATCACTATTCATGTAACCTTGTTTAAATCTGGATAACATGTACAGTAAGTGCTTGGTTGCTTCTAACATACCGTAGATGTGTTTTATATCCTCATGAAACCACTAGCAATGCCACATGCTGCACAACGGAAAGAGTGAGTTCATGCACAAAGACAAGCGAGTTATATATATCAACTCAACTAGCATCAGAGAAGAACATATTCCATTGTGGAATACAGCTTCCTTTAACCAATGTCATCCAAAGATAGTGAACGACTCGTTCAGTGAACTACACTCTGTTCTGACAGAAATGAAAGATGCTTGAAAAGAAATTGAAAAGAAGAATGAATGTAAAACAAAATGAATGCAGCCAGTGGATGGTAGCGGAAACATCCCAACTCTCCTCACACATGTGATACCTGGGGTTTTATGAAACTCTGACATCCATCTCCAGCCAAGACTATTTGATGCACCGCAGCATAACAAGCAGGAAGCGCAAAGGAACCGCCAAATATCCTGATTATGACATAAGTCACACATTCTCACGATTCCACAGCCGAGATAGGAAACATGACATTATACATTAATACAGTGTGACACTGGATGGCTCATTCCACTTCCTGGAATTGAGATGGCTAGTGAGCCAAATGAAGACAAGAAAACTTTCATGTGAATCCTCACACATGACTGAATAAGATTGCACCTCCAAATAAAATGTTTATATGTCACAGTTATATGGTTTTTCTGTAAGCAGTCTGCTGCCCACAAGAACTTACTGCCATGCTTCACGTGGCGCTCATGTCTGCACATGTGAGACTCAGATGATTTGAATGCAGTGAAATGGCTCGGTCTCATTCAATTCAGGATTCAATCTATTGCTGCAGATGTGTTCCCTTTATTTATTCCAAACACAGATATTACCAGTTGGCCTCAGGATGAGTGTTTCTGGGAGTTCTGGCACGCGCAGAGGCTGCACCTGATTATGTGACATCATCACACCATTAATCCTTTTGGCTGGAAACTATAGCACAGTGATGAAAATCAAAAGTTCACTTGTTTCACTGTATGACATGCTTAGTCTTCTAGGCTTTGCTAGAGAGGGCTTTTATATTCCGGGGGACTGTTGGGTATTTGCCCAGAACCCTGTTCCGGCACTAAAGAATAACCCATGTACACACCAACCAACATGAATTTATGTAATTCAATAAATCTACAACACTGTCATGAGGATGAAAAATTGACTTATGACAATGATACATTTGCAGTGCATTCATTTTTAGCACAGAATTTTACAAAATGCGGCTGATAAACTGTTTTTGTGTGGAAGAGGTGATCACACATGAAAAACACATGAAAAATCCGATGTGCTGATATTGTGCCGATATTTTGAACGTCGACTTGTCAATGACAACCTGAACGGTTAGTCGACTAGACCCCATATGACACATATGGGATGTTAAACCCACCAGAATGTTCAATTGTAGCGCTGTGTGGTAAGTGGTAATTAGAAAAAATGGAGAAAAGTACTTAAGTAAAAGTGTGTTGAAGGAAGTGTAATTCTATTGTATTTTATAGTTCTCCTTTTAATCCGCCTAGAAATAGTTACTGTCTTAACCTTATTTCAATAGGGAAAACTTAGTGCTTGGCTGCTTCCAACTTATGTTTTGGATCCTAATGAAACAATAGCTAGCTATGCTAAATGCTAGCCAATAAGCGCTGTGCACCAGAGAGCAATATTTCAAGAACATATTTCATGATGGAACTGTGGTGGCCTTTTCCTTTAAATCTTGTTCTAAAAACATCTAAAAAGTTGGTTTGAAAGATGCGTAAGGCAAACGTAGTCTCACTTCATGCATCCTTATGCATTTTATATTCTGATATCAACCAATACAGACATTCAGAGTTTTTCCCCCTGAACTAGTAAGGACCTTGTCACATATCTCCTGACATGGAATTAAACACGGCGATTCCCTACTAGTACCACAAACTATCTGTCATGGCTGTCTGTGGAGTCAGGCCCAGTTGCTGTGTTGTTGTTGGCTGACAGAAAACTAGGAAGAGTGTAAGACGAGTAATACAAAGACGAATGGGAACGGAGAAACCAACGGCGTCAACACCAGAAGTGGAGCGAGGATGACAAAATACTCGGGAGAGGGTCAAAACCTGGAACGGAATACAGGCGAATAAGTACAGTAACTCAAGCCTGACTAAGGGGGACAACGAAAACACACTCAGAAATTAACTCACAAGGCTAAGACGATCTAAGACGAGAAACAGAAAGCGGAGCGTTTAGAAATGAAACTAAGGAAGCAGCTGAAAATGAAATCAAGCACACACACAATTTATAAAGATTCATGGAAATACACAAGAGAGTTTACTGTTGGAACGTGAAGAAACCATCTGGCGACGCGAGTTAGCACCAAGGTGTAGGTAGCTGATCGATGCCAGCCGTGCTGCTCAGGAAGATGGGCAAAAACAAGGAAACGGAAAGACATAACAAAGGAAATAACAAAATGAAGCCATGAAAGAAACAAACATGGCACTATATAGTGGAACTGGAATAATATAACATCATCATCCCTACTCTAAGACTTCTACCACTGGAATTCCACTACAAAGTTCAAACAGTCCAAAATGCAGTTTTCTGTTCTCGTCACTTGAACATCTTTCCCGCAACACATCATGTCCTCAAGAAACTTCATTGCTTGGTTGGCTTCAGGTCCATCTGTGCTCTGAATTTTTAATGACACTGCTCACCTTCAAAGCCCTCCACAACCTTGCTTCTTCATATTGTAGTGAACTTTCTAGACCCTGCACTCCCTCCCTAACACTCAGTTCCTCGCCTGCCTCCCTTGTCTCCCTTCCTCCTGCCCATCAAGACGACGTCTCTGCTCCTTGACTCTAGAAATCTATTCCCGCAAGACATATGGACTTTAACTTTATTACCCGCCTTCATTCCTTTCCTTTCTGCCTGATTTTATAGACATTCACACTTTTGCTTTACAATTCAGTTTTTGTTTTTTTCTTATCAGCATCACCTTTTTGTTGTTGCTTAGTGTATCTTCCTGTTTGTAAACTAACCATCAATCTATCCGTGAAGAATTTGTGTGCCATTTTGAAAATATGGGTTCCAAACTTATCCCACGCTATGATGAAAGTGCATTCTTCTCAACAATGATTCATCCATTATTGAAGGTCTTGAGTGTATTGTGGTCCTGAACAACAATGGAGAGTGTTTTCAAGTAGGCCTCAATGCACCAGAGCAATCCGGAGTCAAGGCCTGGTCTTTCAGAAAACTCTTCAGACACGGCTGACCTTTCGGCAGTGTAATACACTTGTGTGTGTCCATGGTCATTTAGGTCGACATCCATCACAGTTTCAACCTGTCAATTATACCAAGATTCATCTTGAAGATGTTCACACTTGAATTCAGTGCACGAGAGATAACACTTGGCTGTGAAAGAAAGGAAAACATGGATGGCTTCCATTATACAGTGGTGTTGACAAACTACATTAGCTGGGTTTAAAAACTTAGAGGAAGGTTATATAGGTTTCAAATCTAAATCACAATGTTGTCCTACATGACTGCCATCTTTCACTTAGTTAACATTTTATGACATGATAATTTGCAAAGTGGATTGAAGACATACCCCCAGGTGCATTCGGGGCATCAACCGTCCAGTCAGTCAAGTTATCGCATGCATTACTTTTTCCCAGATGATGGTAGCCAAGAATGAACCATGTAATGTGAAAATGGAGCGACACATTGTGAAGTAAAGGATAGGCGGGAGCAAGAAAAAGGAAACGGCAGAAATTGGACACATATTTTATTCTGATTCAGACCATGTGCGTGTTGCTTTTGTGTCTTGCAGATGAGGATTCTAGCCAAGTGAATCAATAAATGCACTCCGTGAGGCGGGAGGCCCCCAATGTAGGAACTGTTGTGAAATTTCTTCACAGCATTCTGAAGTGATATGTGTTATCTAATCCCCTGGGTAGGGATGGGAGAGTTAAGTAAACTACCTTCATTCTGATCCCAAATTTTGAATTGAAAACACAGAGGGGGATGTGTGGCAGAAGAGTGAAAAGGAAACTTTGCCGGACAGTAGTGAGACCTGCCATGATTAATGGGTCAAGAAGCAATGATGGAAGAGTCAGAGTTGAAGGTTTCCACTGGGAGGGACAAGGAAGATCGTGATTAGACGCAAAGATACGGCGGTCAGCGTCAGGTGGTTTGTATGTGAGCCGAGGAGAAAGAGGGAGAGGGAACATGTCGGACCAATAAGAGGATGAAGACATGGTTCATGGATGTGGTAAATGATATGAAGATGACAGGAGCAGCTGTGTGAAATACTGCGGCGCTAGAAAATGTTTGGATGTTAGATCACTCAATTTGAGGTTCGGCAAATTCTGTCAGGTGCTCTCCGAAAACATCAGATTTCAAGGGCACTCTATTTTATTCAGTTACCTCCTGTGGATCTCACATCATGCTTTAATAACAGAGTCCAGTGCATTTTATGTTTCAGGTAGAAAGAAGAAAGCAGCTTCACCATTGGTTTTTGTCAAGGAGCCTCTCAGTAAATACAATGAAAACAAACATCGTTCTCATCTGTTTTATAGTCCACCTGCTCTTAAGTCACACGTGTGCAAGTCTCAAGTCTTAACCTTCAAGTCTCGAGTAAGTCCCCAGTCATTTTTTCTTTGGCAAGACAAGCCAAGTCAGGTAATAGGTAATGTCAAGTCAAATCCAAGTCAAGTCATCAGAAATATCAAGTCAAGTGCAAGTCGAGCCATTGGTTATGTCAAGTACAGTAAAGTCACCTTATTTACAAATCCCATTTAATAAATTGAAAAGACAAGATATAAGCAATAGTCACTAAACATCAATCTGATTGTGGGAAGAATAAAGGCGATCTAATTTAATTTTACCACTATTAAAGCAAAATACAAGGAGTCCTGCTAAACAGAAATGACTTTTTTCACCCTCTTTTCTACAGTGTGGGATCCAAAATCAAATTTAACATCTGGCATCTCTCAGATTTCTCCCTTTACATACACATACATGTGAAACAGAAGCAAAAACATGAATGACATTTAAGTGTTGTACATACAATGCCATTCAACAAAAAGTATGGGTAACAACTCAGTTTTCATATTTTCTCAGTTCAGTTGACTGATCATATGTATTGCTTTCATTTTATTGCTTTTTTTAACATACTTTTTAACATTCTATGTTAAAACACATCTACTTTCTTTGCTAAGAATAAAAAAAACTATCTTATGTCATGATGTTAAGCAATATCAGTACAGTATTTACCTGTTTTCCAAGCCTGGAATTCGTGTTGCCTTTGTAATGTTTGTATTCGGTCAATATTGCAGATTAAAGACAAATGTAATGATTCTGAGTTGGCTGGCAGATCATGTAGCTCATTTACCCCGCTGTTGCTCACTCTAATGTTGAGCTCATGGCCCCGGGTCGGAACGTTAGCTAAATGTTCGCAAACTATAGAAATACCCCCCACCTTACTACGTATCACATAATTCCGCGGCAACTAACATGATTATATTTGCTAGATTGTTTTCTTATTTAATTCCATTTTTCTAGTGTAGACATTGACTGCAGAATGGTTCTTCAGGTGACAGAGGAAGTGTGAAGTCGTGGGTGATCTCTGAGCCTCAGGTCTTGCACTCCACTCTCCACCATTCAAATTGAGAGTGGACATTCTTAACATTTTTAATTTTCTTAAATCCAAATTGTCCAACAGCGGATAGTTCCAGTCATGATGCCACTATCAGCCAGCACTGAAGCCAGGTAATGTCTGATATTTAAGTTCATTCATTCAAGTCATCATGCTTCAAGTCAATTCAAGTCCTGAGTCTTCAACTTCCAAGTCAAGTCTTTCATTTTTTGTCAAGTCACATGTTATGAAAACAGTGACTCAAGTAGACTCAAGTCAAAGTCACGATGACTCGAGACCCCACTTCTGGAAATGAGCTCCTTGATAGAGGTCTGCCCTAGTCTAGCCTACTTTCAAACCCATTTATATTTAAGCCAACATTGACACAATTTCTTGAGTAGAAGCAAAATAAATATTTTACTCTTGGCTCTTCAAGCACAAGCAGAAGGCTGCGCTGGCAGTTTCGGAAAAAGCGCGCACAAAGTGGAAAACAAAGGATTATTAACCATCTATCCCAGAAGAGCCAAAGCCTCCAGGATTTTATTATCTAATTTTATTATCTGCCTTTCTGTTGAATTCCGCTTTATTTGTGAACGGCACACGAGCACGGGACAGGTTTTACAACACACTGGCCTCACGCTATTTTAACGTGTCTATTCCTAAGTGGCTTTAATTACCGGGAGCATGTCTGATGACTTTAATTGGATCAATTTGTCGCGAGATAAAAAAGAACTACAGCTGCTGAGTGTAAAAGGGAGGCTGCCAATGGAGATCTTCTCATGTTAACTAACCTGTTTATAGGCCAAAGGATTTGTTGGTCTTCTGGGCAACAGTCTATTCTCTGATCATGAATTACTACTTCAAGTAGGAGCAACACGGTTGAAGTTCGTTCTGCTGTATCGCTCATTCTGTTAGGTCAGTTGAAGGTGACGTCTACTGTTTGAATCTGCACTCAGTAAAACCCGTCTCGCTGCCACATTTAACTTTCAGGTAGACGCAAGTACTTGCTCCCTCAACACCTTGAGAAACAGAGCGCTCCTCAAATCAGCATCTCAGTCAGGAGGTCATGTGGCATTGTGTGGTTTCGAGCTGACTGGAAACTGAGTTGTGGCTATGTCACATGACTCAAACAGAGCTTGCCGAGCAAAGTTGTCATTTGTAAAACTTCAACTGAATGTGCATGAAAAGTAAAAAATGTTACGTTATTTTAATGCAGAACTATTCTACTAGCATGACTACTATTCTACTAGTACATTGCTAAGCAATGTAAGATTTGATTTCTTGAGAAAAACATCACACAATACGGCCCCATTTAACATTGTGGTTTTATCCACCTTAAGAAAAACCTTTTTCCCTGAAGTTTTAGTGAATTTCTAGGGTCATGGTGAAAATAATTTTCAATATGAAACTTGCATGAAAAGCACTTGACTTATCCTTGGTACAGTAGATCTATTTGGAAGTATTGTAATATTACTGTAATAACTCCAAACCTGCGCTGAAAGGAACTGTTAAACAGCAGAAGGTGAAAAAGGGTGTTTTAAAAAATACATTTAAATTAGTTTCTTCAAAACAAACACTCCACAAAAACGGTTGAAGATTTCTCAGGTGCTGTTTTGCAGTTACTATTCAGCTGTAAATGTTTTGACCTCACTGATGCTGATCAGATTTATGTAGAATTAGTCAAGGCACATTTGTTGGAAAAGTGGAAGATGAATAAAAAAAGAGAAATTATTCATGATGGCAGGAACATTAAAGCTCATCATATTTCACATGTCAAAGATGGATGCCATCAATTACAATATACAAAAATCAATGCAAACGTTTTGGGCGCACGGAGAGGAGAGTGGCACGATGAATGTTGGAGAACTCCACCAACACTACCTGTTGAGACTTTCACTAGGTCCCTCTTATGTTGCACCAGAAGCAGTGCTGTCAAGGTGAGGCATCTCCAGCGCCACCAGGGAGATGAGTGCTGGGGAGGCAGTCAGGCAATATCACCTAAACACGATGATGAGGAGGTGCCAAAGTCACTCAGGTATGAGGCTTCTTGGAGAAGAAAAAGCTGGAGGGTGTTCGAATGGTGCACCAACTATGGTAACTAAATCACGTTACACCTGTTGAAGAAACAGCCAGGGAAGAAAATGGCTGTCACGGTAACAAGTGTTGACTAAACTGAATCACAGTGTCTGGGCTGGCTGTAAATACATCAACCTGCCTTGATATCTGGCGGTAGCTAGGGACACTTATTGGCCATTGTGACATGAATGTGATTTTAAGTTAGCCCCGGCACAGCTGAAATGGGTTTGGATTATGTTTGCAAGCAAAAATCAAATGCTACATTGACCATGCGCTGAGACATAATGGTGGGTTATTTCCATTAATCTAATTGGGTCAATCATTCTGTCATTGTCTCTGTTCGGAGCGAGAGCAGGATCGAAGGAACAACAGGCCAGAAATTTTCTCCATTGCAGGGTGGCTGGAGTTATACGTTTTCCCCGTATTCTATACATTTTTTTTACTATTTCAAATCATGTACGCCATATAACAACTTTTATACGGGGAAAAATAAATTAGAACAAAAAAAGATTGAAACATTTTAAAACATGCTGCACATGGTAAATGTAATGCAAGACCTTTTATATATGTTATGTCTGTGAGTGACATCTCTTGAAAAGTAAAGAGGTGCCCAGTGTGTGTCTGAGCTCCAGCCGACAACAGGACATCAAACCCTGGAGTGTGCGCTCCAGCCTCGGAGGTGTGGAGAGCGAGCACCTCCCCTGTGACACTCTACCACGGTCCAGTGAGGAGACAGGAAAGGTTTTACACCTCAATATGAAGAAAAAACAGTCAGTACATGTAGCTAACGGGACACGTCTGCACACAGAGGCTGCGTTATACACAATAACAAAGCGTGTCGTGGGTCAGCTGATTGGTCCGTGCACATTATGTTTTTTCCGGCTTTTTTCGGGGACGTTCGAGTTCTGGATTTTCGTTCGAAATCTGAAGCAAAAAAATCTTGAAATTTTTGTTTGAACTCCGATTTGTTCGAAGTCTGGGACGTTCGAAAACCGAGGTACCACTGTATATCGTTTTTTGACATTCCTCTGTTCTTCTTGTACATGGGTGATGGTCAAGATTCACTACAGTGAACACAATTTTTACAAAACTGCGCGCTGCCATAAAGTGGTATCAGTTTCATGTATCATGGCCATTCCATGAGTACGAGTAAAGTCCTGTATCAGACTGATACCCGATACCGGTGTCATCGGTGCAGCTCTACTAGGGATGAGTCCCACAGTGGGGAAATTTGATAACAGCAACAATAAAGACATTATAGACATGGAAAAGACTAAAGAGAAAAACTACACTATTAAGGATGTACCCATTGTTACATACTGTATAACAGATACTTACATATATGCTGGGAAGCAATGAAGTGACTGAGAAAAAGGTATGGAAATGATGTTGACGTTGCTCAGGAGTCAGAGCTGCTTCAGGCTTGGCTTCAGAGGGGAGTGTGACTCGCTCAGCATAAATGATCAGATGCTGCCGTTCATATTTTGCCTGCAGTTGAGTTCATGAAATTCTGAGTACGCCAGGACTCGTGTGAAGGGTCATGCTTCTGTTTCTTCTGTTATATCAAATCTCACTGTTGTTCTGTAAACAATACAGTTACTGCACTAGGAAAAAAAACAGCAGCTTTTGAAACAGTGAAATGAAACAAATTTAAATACGATTTCAGATGGTTGTGAGTCACCATGGTGAGTCGCAGCCTTGAGCTGTCCTTATCTAAAGTCTATCACTCCCATGTTGCTCCTCGCTGTTCCACTGTGTGCTGAGCTCTGTGGTAACGGAGGTGACCTGAAGCAGACTGTTTGCAGACAATGAGACGCGCATTTTGGCAGCGTCAACAATTTGTCCATGTATCCACAGACAATCGTGTATTCCCACCCTTTCTGTGGCCGCTTATTCCTGCCTTGCAGCCATTAAACCTTTTATGAGCTTGCCAAGTGCCTGCGTGTAGCGTCTACTTTATTGGCTGAACTGTCTGTTAAATTGGCTACAGGTAGGTTTTCTTGCTTGTTTTTTTCACCCCTATTCTTTGGATTATGAAGGATGCAGAGACACAATGTGCTTCTCTGCGATTCCTGTAAGCCTTTTTCAAGATGTGAGACCTGATTTGAACGGTGAATCACCGTCACTTGAGCATTGTTATCTCTTCTCACGAAGCAGAGGAACAGCTCTCTAGTCCCTCATTGTCTCTGCTGCCGGACACTTACATACGTCTGTTTTGTCTTTTTCCTTAAACATCTGCAATAGTCTGCTCATCCGCTCTGCACAACTTGTCACTTCTTATTCTGGCTGCCATCACTTTTTGTTTTTTCTCTTCTTAGCTTTCTGCTTTGGAATGACATGAACATTTGAAAAGTGACCATGGAATCAATATCACCGAGGTCCATTCATTTCACTTCAAAATGGCTGAATAAATCATTCGGGTTTAGGTTTAGTTATTTAAATACCTGCTGATAATGTGAAACATAAAGATATTAGGAGTTCAGATTATGATATTCTATTGTGTTCTTTGTTCATTTATAATACTAATATATTTTTTATTTTTATTTTCATCGCATTATATGCTCTGTGTTAATTCACCAAATTATAAAATTGTGCAGCAGCTTTGTGTTTTTGCCTGCTACTGACATATAAGAAGGTGTTGGATCTTACCCCACAATGACATAGCTCTTAGTACATCAAAATACTATCTGTTAGTAGAACAACTAAGCAAATGAAAACAATAATGACAGCCCACATCATCTTTATAGACATCTGTAAACACTTGAGAGTAGCGTTATCACGTTATTTCATCATCTCGAGATGAAGAAAGATCTACTGGCACATGTTATTCCATCCTACAGACCAGTGGCCACCTTCAGACATCTTATTTTGTCATTCTGGTTTTCAGACTCTCAAGCCACTTTAATACCCTGCACACTTTCCCTCACCTGCCTTATTCCATTACCTTCAGTGGAGCCTCTCAAATGTGTTCATTATCTTGAGCCCGCCGTGAACTGTGATTGGTGCCGACTCAATCTCTGCTGGGTCAGATGTGTTTTTGAGCCGTTTTTGAGCGGAATCCAATTTGATCTACGCTCTGCTTTGCAAGTTAAAAACAATTCAAATTGTTGTAATAGAGCTGAACAGTCACTGACACACGATTTTGAGTGACTAACAGTAAAATAATTCAGAGCAGGAACAAGGTAATTGATGGTCCCAGTATTGCTATCTAAATACTCCCGGCGGTTAGCAAAAAGAGGCATCGCAAAATTGAAACTTGACACCCAAACTAAACCCACAACGTACAAATTGAGTAACCATCATGACAGGGTTAGGCACGAGTACATTTTTATTACACAATAATACAATGTAGTAGTAGTTGAATTTTCTTTTAAAGTTATACTCAATATACCACCAATCACATTGCAAGCTGCATGAATGAATAAATGTGTGGGATTTGGAAAAAGATTCGGTCATTGAGGTGTTCCACATTCTAAAAGTTATGTGCAGTGTTGCTGTCACCCTAACATGTACTTGTACTGCAAATCCATTAGTAATATACTTTAAAATAAATAGAATAATGCCCCCCCCCACGACAGGAATGAGGACAAAAATACTGACAGACGGGTACATTTAAGCTGCTTTAAATCCACCTGTGATGGACATGTTTGAGCAGTCGACTGTTGACTGAAACGCACAATTGTTTGAGGCGGGCAATTGAAAGCCTAAATGCGTCAACATGAGAGGTGGAAAGCAGGCTTCGGCATCACTTTGGAATACAATTGTCCGGTTGAAAATAGTCTCTCTTTTAATGTAAGCACAGAATTTTAAGTGAGGCGACCATTTTGGAAACTTGATTTAAACTTTCAATTCAAAACACGGCACACTTTAATTCAGAGTTCAAGAGTTAGTTTCTGGAAACTCCAAAAAGTCCAATAAAATCCCGCCGACATTGCTCTTAAGAAAATATTAGGCTCTGTAAAGTGGAAATAGATGTGAGTTAGTCATGTCTGGGTGTCTCCATCGGCCTGCATTTGTCTTCACCTGTCAATACATGTGTATGGGGAGTTCTCGGAGCTCACTGGTCAAATGACACCTTCCTTCTTGTTATTCCCAGAGGTGCAGTCAGGATCTGAGCAGTTCTGCTGTCTAATTCACCGGACTGTGTGTCTGCCATGCTCTGTTACAGACAGTGAGAGTCTGCCCTGTGGGAGGAATCTCGCTTTTTTTGCAGGCAGCTCTAGAGTGGGGCTTTTCACACTCCATACAGCTGAGCAATATAATGAACAACGTTTATGACCTATGGACCGTGAAGTACAAACCCGTCCAAACACAAATTTCAATTGTATATCAATTTGTTACGAGCACAGACACTTCTTTCTTTTTTTTTTTTCAAACGTCTAGGTTTAGTGATCGAGAATTGCAAAGGCTTTTGCCAGAGGGTACGGTTATTGTAAGTGAATGGATAAAGACAGAACCACACAACCTGAAGCAGCACGAAAAGGAACATTTCGTTTCACTGTTCTTTGTAACCCATAATATGTAGCATTATGTGAGGAAGATTCTAAATGTTTTTTAAATAGTTTTACACATCATGGAATGTCTTTCTGAGGATACGGGCAAATGGATCTATTTTGGATGACCTCTGCTCAGAACCCAACACTCATGGTGACACAAGTGAGCACTGTCTAATGCAGTCACCGAGACCACCTAATGCAAGATTGAGTCAAGACCCCGACCAGAGCATTCCAAGAGAAAGACGAGTCCAGGACTTTGAGGGGCTGTGACCATGTCAGGACCAACAAGGAGAAGTGAGAACAGGTCCAAGACAGAGATGAAACTGAATACAGAACACTGAAGCATTACTTGTCATGTTGAAAAATAAATGTAATGCCTGCCTTTGTTCTGCAGATCCTCTTCAACTTTTTTCACAAATGTTTCTCTGGAGACTGAAACCAGCCCCGAGTACCTCAACACCACACAAAGAAAAAGTGAGAGTCGAGATTGAACGTGCAAAAACAGTTTTCTAACAAAAGTCAGTTGCCAAGAACAAAACCAGATAGATAAGAGCCACAAGGAAATAAACATGCATTGACGGTGAACAGTCCAAACTACAAGGTCCGAACAATCCCTTTCAGAGCACAATAAATCCTAATGAGTCCTACGGTACATGGGATGAAGTCCTCTGTAACAGAGGAAAATGCAGCGAGTGCAAGCCACAGGGCAAAACAGATTTAACAAAACAGATGACAAGCGAAAATGATGAATATCTGGGGATGATAGGTGACATGTGGGCTACTCAAGGGAGTCTATGTACAAGTAAAGAAAGATACATGACATAACAAAAGCCAACAAGCAGTGACCTTGACTTTTTTTTTAAATTCTGTCTTGGTCAAGGAAAATTGTACGGGAACCTTTGAGTTCATTTGCTTCTGCTTTCAAGCCAGACCTACAACATCATTTCCACTACTGTCCATTTGTAGCAATGAGACAAAGATAGAAATGGTCATCAGGTATCACCATCAGTTGGGAGAATACCAAGAACGGTGTAGCCTGCAACTCAGCGACTGACAGGTGAGCGAGCTCAGTCATCTGGGGGCTATTCGCTTCCATTTCCAGGCCATTCATATTAAACAGCTCGGAAAGTTCTCACATCTCGCCAATTTCCTCAAGCAGTTTCTGCCCACATCCTTATCCTAAGGTTATTTTTTTGTTGTGTGAGTAACCCTGGGATGCGCTGGTACTGTTGCAGTTTCAAAACAAGAGAGATTCTGTGAAGCCCATGTGGACATAACACTGTGCCATAATATTCATGAGCTCTTTTGTAAAGCACACTCAAACAGACGGGGTCACCAACATGCCTGCCTGTGTGACCCAAGTGTGACAGTACAACATCAGACATACGCTAATGTACGTTTCATTTCTTTGACAAGGAAATGGTCAGGTCTTATTTTTATGGCAGATGAGGCTGTTTGTCACTCTCCATTGCTTGAACTTGGTCAGACAGAAGTCTGTCTCGAAGCTAGAAGTATGAAAACTGAGGATGACAGATGTGAGCGGCTTATTGCATTAGAATGTACCCAACGGTATCATATGTCTCTCATCACTTTCCCCTGGCTCCATTTTGAAATCTCTTGCTGTCTCTGTTTTCATTTGCAGTCATCCACCGCCATAATGTTGTTTACAAGTCTGATTTAACATCAGTATCATATGAGAGTGGATGGATGATGACGGAACAAACAAAGAAGCCTGTGAACTGACTCGCTCAAAACTTCCAGGAGGCCATAATGCATCGTCATTCATCATCATTATTTTTACTTGAAAACAATGACATCTCATTTGCCATTCTTCTGTGGTGGCAGTGAAATATCATTTTATTTCATGTAGTGTTTTTTGCTCTCCTAGCTGGGAGTAGGCTGAAGGAGACCATTGATGTGCCGAGTAGCACTTTCATGCATGATGGTACTACAAACAGCCCAACACAACAACGCCGCTGGCACTTGCTGAATGCCTCCAAAATACAAAAAATAACATGAATATATAACATGAATTTTGCTTCTGGTAATACAGAGAGGCCTGATGGCGGCCACTCCCGATCGCGGTCTAGGCAATAGTTTATATTAGAGGTGTGGGAGGATTGGTGTGATAAGTCTATGCTGCTGAATACAAGCCAGTAACAGGTAACCAACTGTTCGCTGTGGCGGACATGAGGTTTTAGAGGTAATGACATCCCACTGAGTAGAAGGCTGGATGCAGTTTTTGTTCTTTAATGACATATTGTTTGTTGCATTTGACGTGGATATCCACAGTTCTGAATGACTGCGAATCATACTGTGCTGATGATTTTCACATATTCTTGGCTCTTATGATTGCATTCATTTTGCTGCCATTGTTGTTTGTCGTCATCAAAGTTCAATTCTCCATTATTGCACTTGACGTGGAATAAACGGTGCTGAACATTGTGAAGGTGCTATACTGTACATGTACCTGCCATATGCAGCAGAACGGAAACTGTATGGACGATGCTATTCTCCGTTTGATTGTCCTTTGTCCATGTCACTGGAAGTTGACCAAGCATGGGTGTGGGCCATAAAGCTCAGGAATAGGTCTCGTGTGCTGCCCAAAGGAACTACTAGGCCTCTATGGCAACATCTGTACTAGTAGTAGTGTAATACATGAGACAAAGAAGTTCTGTCTTGTGTCGTCCATGGTGGCACGTGCTGTGTGTTCTGCTCTGTGAAAACTTCACCGATTCAACATTCATTGAAAATTTCCACAACAGACTTGGTGTCAGAAGTGGGATCGCAGGACGACAGACAGACAGACGCTCCGCAGACAGAGGTGTAATCACCCAGGACAAAGAAAGACATCCTGCCTCTTACCTACTGTAAATCAAAGACGTTCGGAGGACTGGCTGCTTCTGGACCTGGCTGTCACCTCAGGATCCCACAAACTCAAATCCTGATAGTTTGCGGTAACCATGACTTGTCTCAAGGAGTTTTATTCAAATTATGTTTTGGCGTGAGTGGTTACAGTCCACAAGATGGTGTTGGCTGCTCAGGCTCGGTGAGAAGCCAAACTTCAAGAACTGCGACCGAGACATGCGTGAGAGATGGCTGCGCTCGAAAAAAAAATCTCCTCAAGACCATGGACTAAGTCCAAGAAGAGATTTTCTAAAATCATAAATAACAGTGAACTGTTTGAGAAACGGATACTGATAGTTAATAATAATAAAATAATAGTTAATAATAATGAAATAATATTAATAAAATAACAATAATACGGGACCAGAAAACAGCAAAGGATCCAACGAGAATTTGGAATATGGATAAATGATTATGGCTTCACAAAATGTAGGGAGCTTTAGTTTGAATCAACTGAGTAAATTGAAAGAGAAATTGAACATTTAAATAAGGAGAAAGAAGAAAATGAAGATGGGCACTTCATTTTAAATATTGGAGGTACAATTACTGGAGTTTATTATAAGAAATACAGTCAAGATCTCACAACCACAGTCTAACTGAAAATAGTCATTCAATTGGGCTGTAAATGTTGTTGTGCTAGTATGGTTCATTTCCCTTTGACATTTTTTTTAAAATTGTTATTGTCATCATTTTTCCCTCCATGATGCCCAGAGGACAAAATCATTTTTCACAAATCACACCCAAAGTGTTGAGACCAAAAACGAATCCCAGTCCAATCTTTTAGTCCAATTTCGGTCAGAGAAGTAAGTAAACAGGCCACTTACTCTTAGCTTGTCTGTGTTAGAAACAAATAAATTAATCAGAAGGTTTCTGCATAGCCTGGGGCCAAATAGGAGCAAAAACAGAAACAAACAAACCAAAACTTTTATCCATCTATTGCATTGTTTTCCGCTCCTTGTAAGAGCCTTAAATCAAGTGAAGGAAGCTGAAGTGAACCCATAAAACACTAGTTAGTCATGCATATGTATAACTACTGCTCGTGGAAGCTCATGTCTGTGACACAAATTAATATATAAGGACCTTTATATTGATAAAATACGTTCTTTATTTTTCCATTTCTGCAAATTGTGTTTATAAAACTGGATCACCACCCAACCTCAACTTGAATAAACAAGTTTGCAGCTTCTTTCTCAATGGTTGAAGGAGGAAAAGAAAACCGCAAAGTCTCTTAAAATGTGTTGTTTTTGTCTACTTTATTTATTTTTTCATTGATACAGTTCTGTGAGTTTGCTATTTCTCATATTTTGTTTAATACTAGCAAACATAGGGACCATGGACTATTAAAAAAGCGTGTTCAACACAAGCAGTGTTAGTTGACCTGTGAAGTAAATATTTGAGATATTTTTATAGTTGATGATTATAACAGCATGCTGTTTTGTTTTGTTTTGTTTTGTGAGTCACTGGATGCAGCAGCCACTGCCCTTTCTCAAGATGAAGCTCACGAACCACACCTTAGACCAACACGGACATGTAAGGTTGACACACACTGGGTCACGTGATGAAAAAAATATATATATATTGTTTATTATTCATTGTTTGTTCTCCATAGATAATGTTGTGGCAGTCATTGGCAGTTGTTTAAAACAGTTTTTTTATTTCAGGCATGCAAACAATGCCCCCGTCCTCCAGGAGCAGTGATCAAGAACGAGGCTGTGAGTTACTGGCTTTTTTTTTTTGGCTTTAGCTTCACATCGGTTCCAACAGAACTGCCATGTGAACATATTAGAAAACGCTAGTGTCATTTATATATAAGTTTATCATGTAAATTAACAGCTGAGCTACACTGTCAGTGATTTAAATCTGAACATAACCTTAGCGCAGGACGCACAAATCCTTCTGTAAATAAACCACGTCAGCTGAAACATGGTCAGTTGACACAGGCTGCATTGCTTCTGTTAGCAGTCTCTGGATTCAGCTCCGAAGACAACCATGTAAATGACACACAAACGCCAATGTCAACTAATGTAAACTAGAAGTGAAGATCCCTGCGGTGGTGAAAATGCTTAGTTTCTTTTCTCCCTTGTTAGTGAAATGCAGCTTATTGAAGTCATCTTTGTCAATCGCTTCTTTTTTATGTCTCAACCTGAGGGGACTCTTATTGCAATCATTATCTGAAATACAATTTCCATGACTCATTTATTTTACAAGGCATTGCTGATTTGACTATTATAGATTTAAAGCCATTTAAAATGAAAGTGAAACGGATGAGAAAAAGGGGAAAAACACAACACTAAGTGCGCAATATAAATACATAGCAACCATCAATGCAAGCTTGTACATGCCTTAAAGGTACACTTTATTTATTTGCACTGCAGGAACCTGCGGCTGCACCTATTTAACATTTCGAAAATTTCTGTAAAGTGAATTAACAGTTGCTATGCTCAGTGAAAATGAATGCTAAATTGCTTAATAAATAAAACATAACTGAAAATAAGAAGCATGATAAATCTTTTTGGCCAGAGGCTAGTAGCTCAGATATTCTTTGCATGTCTGAAAGGCATCCATCAGTGAAATTTGTTTTGGTCTCACTGGCTTCCTCATCTGCCGCCCCGCATTGTTGCAGCGCGCTACGCTCACTCTCCTGATTAACCCCTCGAATTGAAAGTTTGAAAAAAATGTGCTGTACTTTAGAGGGGACAGATATTAAAGAATATCTATTTTTTATTTTGATGGTGGGGTTTTTGTCACCAGATATGTCTTCATTTTGGGGAAAAATTTGGTTTATTTAATGGAAGATTATATTCAGGTTCTGCCCATTATTTGTTGTCACAATGTCTGCTGATGTTTGTATTGTGTTGTGCTAAAGAAAAAAAAATCACATTTCCCAGTTCCTCGTGTACTTTGGGCATGATGAACCCAGACAAAAAAAAAGTCATGAATAAAGGGCACATATGGAATTAGATTTGCTGTTGGAAACCACTGCAAGAGAATTGTCGGAAAGAACCCATAAAGACAGACAAACTTTTTTTTAACATTTAAATTTCTTACACATTTTAACCATAAAACATGCTTGAACATTTTGATCAGTGGGTGTATTAATTTGTTGTTGAGTTGTTTTAATATTTAAGTGTTGTCCAGATATAACAAATATTTTAATCCTCCTGGGGGTTGCAGCGGTGTGGTCCTGAATTGAATGGTGCCATCGTACAACATGGAGATGCGAAGAGAGATCCAGCCTGTCGCTGGTGGCAGTAGTCCCAGTTGAAATCTCCAGGACTCAAATGAGCTGAACGTCAGACTTTTCTAATCTATCCTCATAGGTAGTGGAGCGAGACTCTGGATTCTAAGATGTTGGTCTTGGGACCAAAGCCATATCGTTGGATTGGAGATATCACACACTCTTGCACTGTTGTTGCTCTTATCCCATTACAATGAATGGAAAAAGAAATAATGCGTTCCAAGCCTTAAAATAGTCTTTTGTAGGAGTGAATGTAGAGTGTCTGCTGCAGGTGCGCTGTTCCTCTATGTGTGTGGCCGCTGCATGTGGGAGGGGTTGCCGAGTGAGTGAGGTCTCTCCAGAAGTGAAGAGGTGCCCGGTGCGTGTCCAGCTCTGAATGTGCGCTTCTGTGCAGTTTGGCTGTGACAAAGTCATAAACCAAGTCACGCTCTGTCCCAGACTCGCCTCATCCCTGTCCCAGCTCCAGCCCACAACAGGACATCAAACCCTGGAGTGAGCGCTCCAGCCTCGGAGGTGTGGAGAGTGAGCACCTCCCCTGTGACACTCTACCACGGTCCAGTGTGGAGACAGGAAAGGTTTTACACCTCAATATGAAGAAAAAACAGTCAGTAAATGTAGCTAACGGGACACGTCTGCATACAGAGGCTGCGTTATACACAATAACAAAGCACGTCGTGGGTCAGCTGATCGGTCCACGCACGTTATGTGGTTATGGTTATAGTGTTGTCCCAATTCTTAGGGACGTCAATCACTTCACTTTGTCGTTGGAGGGCACTTCATAGTGGACAGCACTCAAAACCAAGTGCTAGTGTTAGGGTGAGAAATGGGACACAGCCTAAGTGTGATCTATGCTTGAACAAAAATTGCAACTTGACTTCAGAAGAAAAACTTACCTGGTCTCCCTTGTAGTAGACCCAAACAAGGAACTTCATGGCTTGGATAGTAACTGATGGATATGTATTGCCAGTTCATAAGCCTTAACAAACACACAGTTTCCTACAGTCTGGCGATCTTGTGTGTAGCCAGGAGTAGGGGATGTAACAGGCATCCAATTCTCTGCTGTCATGAAAACACACAAGCTACCAAGACGCTCTACACAGAGAGCAGGAGAATAATTTTAAAGCGCAAAAAATATTTGTTGCGTTACGCATCTGGGTGTGATTGTATTATTCTCACCATGTTAAGGGTGTCAGACAAGTCTTAGGCTTGAGTACGACAGAGTAGATCCCTATTTTGAGGGAAAATGCTGAGAGTTTGCCCTGAAACCAACCGTGTCTTCCTGAAATTGTTTTCACAGATTGTCTCCTCCCCATGCAATCAGTCAGAGCGTCGCGTATATTTTGAGTTTGCATGGTGACAAAAACAACATGATTGTGTTGCATACATCACAATTCTTATTTACAAAAAGCAGTTATATTTAGGGTGAGTGGAAGCACACCTCATTTCTCCAGCAGGTTTCATTTCACTTATCTCTGGCTTAGCACCAGACTCCTTGCTTGGTTACCTAGCTTAGAAAGTGCAATGCCAGCAATGAGCGAGCAAGGTTTCTGTCACTTCACATCATTGAAGTGCCTTCCCTTGTCTGCATCGGTGACTTCTTGCCTCTGAAAAACCTGTCTGCAAAAACCAGATAACCAGAAATACAGTTTAATAGCGCCGGTCTCCTGGTGTAGTCCAGCCCCAAAATACTTGCACAGTGGCTGAGGGAGAGGAATTGGGAAAGCCAAAAAAAATGTTGACTGACATTTGTTTTTATATAAACTTTTTTTTTTCAACATATTCTAGCTTTTGTAAAGTGAGTCCTTACTCCAAGGTGCCCAGGCGTCTCCCATACAGAAACAGCCCGACTCAATTCCAACATTGGTTACGTCTATTGAGCAAACAAATAGGCTTGGATTTTTGTGGGGGTCATGTCAGTGTTCAGCAAAGACTGTGCTAAATTTGAACTTAGGTAAAGAAATGGTCTCATTGGCAGCTGAACAATGAAAAAAGCATTGTATCGCTGAAAATAGCACAAATGGGAAGCTCTCTTGAAGAGCTCCTTGTGGCTTCTTTCAGCACCTTGGTGGCCAGACATGAAATGGGAATTCAATACAAATGAAACCAACACTGAACATAAGGAGGTAGGACTAGCCTGCTGAATGATTTGATGGGAAAAAAAAAAATGTCTCCACTGCAATTATGTGTTGGGTTCTTCTTTTCGTAGCTCATGAGGAACAGTGGGTCTGTTGGGAGGGAACACTATTCCGAAAGCTGACAGCAGCCAAGTTCTTCTACACCAAACGTTTGTGGTGCAACAAACATTGTGCCTGGGATTTGTCCTGGGTCTGAACTTTAAGTCAGGCAGTCAATCTCTTTAGCATGTGGATAACAATGTAGCAGCTGACTGAACATTGAACATTGATGTGCCCAAAACAATGAAGACAAATGTACTTGGCACCTGCCCTTGGAGCAGGTTAATGATGTCAGAAAATAACAGAATGGATTTCAAGTTGATGTTATGCCACAATGATTAAATGCAGCAGAAAATGCTTAAGCAATTCACATTTTGAGAGTCGCCGGAAATTTGTAATGGATTGCTGGGAACACACAGCTACTTATGGCTCTCTCAGTTGTAATTGCTCTTTTCAGTGAGGCAGCCATATGTTTCAACATTAATTAAATATAACTTGCTAAATACGAACGTATGCGCCGTTGTTTTAATGGGAATTGAAAGAGTGAGGAACAATAGCTGTGTTCCCCTTAACGGACGGCCTAACACTGACTGTGCTGAGAGCTTTCCGTCGAGCTCCTGGACACCAAGAATATCACCTGAACTGCTGAATGCCACACTGCACTATAGGTTACATGCATTCATGGCCTTGTGAGCCTGTTGGGGAGATGGATCACTGAAGTCTAACCCTTATTACGTTGTACCAGCATGTGCTTCAGCAGAGAAAGAGACAGAACCAAAGCCCCTCAAAACTGAAAGGCAGATTCAAAAATAGACAAGGTTTGTGCTTTTATGTTTGTTTTTTTTTAAAGACAAATTTTTTTTTCTTTGTTTTCCTGAACAGCAATCGCAATATGTGCACAATGTACAGTGACAATGTGATTCTAGTGTTCTGTAAGCTGACGGCTGAACAAGGCCTGCTCCCTGGAATGATGACCGGCTGCATGAGGCGATGACTCAACCACGCAGCGTGTAGTGGTTGGACCCACTGCTGTTGTCCGAGTCTGAGCAGAGGAGAATTATATTCATCTAACAACTTCAGAGACTCTCGCAGCACAGCGTGATGGGCAACCCAGAGAGAGATGGAGCAGGCAGGAAGAGTGAAGCCATTGCTCAGAACCCTGCCTGTAAACTGGAATAGCTTGTATTGAGCACAATTCTGCAACTGCACAGATAGTAAAGAGAACATTTACCCCTCATGTTTGGCAGCTTTTCTTCACTTTGTGCTTGATTAGCTATTATGTCCTTACTTATTACAAAGTGCATTATACATTTACTTTCTCCACATTATTATTCATTTATTTAGAGCCAGACCAATACAAGAATCCTAATAAAGCAGCACCAAGTATGTGCAGTCGCTGGAGGGCAAACAGGCGCCGGGTAATGATATTTAAAAAAAATGCACCCTGCAATTGGTACAGGAAAACACAGAGGTGCACACAGACTATAACTATATATACATATATATATATATATATATATATATATATATATATATATATATATATATATATATATATATATATATATATATATATATACATATATATATATATATATATAGACTATAACTATATAGATAGATAGATAGATAGTCTGTGTGCACCTCTGTATATATATATATATATATATATATATATATATATACATAACCGACAAGTTGCAAGTTACATTCATCAGCTGAGGATATCCCCTTTCACCCTTTCACCTCAATACAAAAATGGCAATGGCTTTCTCTAAAACTGACTGAAATAGGATTCACATTTTCACAGTAATATTGAGAGTATTACAACTGTCTCTTGAGATGATTCTTGGTGACACAACACTCAGGTCTGTAGTGACCACTGGAGCAAAAATAATGGGGAAAGGATTATTGCAGGCACCTGTCTATGATGTGGATATTATGAAAATAACATCAATACTAGCTCAGGGCACCACCATTGTGGTTCACAGGAACATATTAAACTATTGAATTAATTAATTAACCATAAGAAATTATTCAAATACTTTAATAAATCTGAAGCCACAGCGTGTTCTCTTGACAATAGTGACCTGACTCTCTTAAAAAGATTATAATTCACACCAAAGCAATGCACTTACAACCGATGATGATAATTTTATTAGGTTTATTAAAGGGAAAAAATAGAAAAGAATGTGTGAAGATATAAAATGCAAGTGATCCTGTGCATCACACCGAGGAAAGACTTTGTGGCAAACTTCTTTGACTCAGCTACAGTATGTTTAAGTACTAACATCAGATGAAGACAACCTGGGCATTAATCTCTCACACAAACAACGTGAATAGAATCTTACCAGATGAGGAGGAAGGGCTCAGGGCTGACGTCACATGAAGGTGAAGAAGGCCTGGACAGTTCTTACATCAGCTCATTTGAGATTGGTCGTTGAAAGGATCAGTGACAATTCAATCGCCAAGAATCAAACAATGATAATATTTAGGTAAAAATCACATTTTGGAGATGAGCTTAAAATAATGGATCATATCCTAGTTTATATCATTATATTCTTATAAAATACAATACCCTTGGAGCTGAACGATTGCTCTTCAAAATGTGTCGTATTTTACAGAACAATTTGACATGAACATTGTCCAGGTGACAGCTCAACTCGACTCTCTTAAAATGTGAAGTCACAGAAGAGAAAGGATCTCAGTCAGCAGCAGAAGAGCCGAGGGGGATTACAAGATAATGGCTGGGAATGAGGGGGAAAAAATGCTGACATGTCGAAATAATGATTTTCTGCTCTTCGACTTATTTCCTGTGGTGGCAATCCAGGCTGCTTTTTTGAACGGTGGCATTCTGATTTACATGCTTGGCTATAATCTGACCACTGAGTTAAAGATGGCTCAATGTTTTTGCTTTTGGCTGGGGATCCCGATAACCCCTGTGACTTGTTCACATATGTGGGGCCTCATATATTGTAACCTGAAGAAAACATCTTGACTAGCTATTTTATTAAATTGGTTGAAATCCAGAACTCAGGTTCAGACATTTGTTTGTGTAGACATCTCAAACTTTGCTGGAGACACAGTTCCTGGTGTAAACGCTCTCTGAGAGCCAATGCAGAGGGTGACATTGTGGTTCACAGTGGTGAGAGGTTCCACTCGCGACACCCAGCATCAGCTGAGCAAGGAGGCGGGTCGGCAGCAGACAGAGAAAAACACACGAAGCAGGAACAAAGAGCCGGTTCTAGAAGTCACATGTGACTGATGGCAGGTGATGAGCTGGCACCAGACTTCGAGTAGCAAGGCGGAGTAATGTCAAATAAACAAATGTATTTCTTGTAGAAAGAAGAAGAAAATGTGTGAAGTTCACGCTTGTTGAACAGAAGGGCCTCATGTTTGTGCCACTTCTGCTGACCAGTAAGGGGTATTGCCATGGAACGCAGTGACTCAACTATGTGCTCAGCTACCATCACGACTGCCATATACATGTGACTTGGCTGTACTCACTTCACTATGAGGCTACGCGTTCACACATAGTGAAGTGTGTGAAAGCTGAGCACAGTTGAGCGGCACTGTTGGCTATAGTGGATATTTTACTCCTGAGTGAGAATGTATTAACATATTACATTTAGCGAATGCTGTCAAAGGGACATGGAACAGATTTTTGAATTTTGGTGGAGCACCAGGCTGCCACCCAGATCCAGAAATCATTTAATGCTTTTGTCACTCACACACTGTGGTGTTGAGCTGGCACGCCCACGACACGCAATCCACACCCTTTGCCTGGAGCGCTACACAGGAAGGAAAATGTTTTTTAATCCATTGAAACACAACATGCAACGCTGAAGGCAGCCTTTGGCCTCAGTTTAAGACGCAAAAGTCCACTTTTCCATGTTCTGTATATTATACGTTGGGAGTGAGGATGGCTTGTTCTGTCATCATGAGGTCATTGCAATCCATGATTTTTTTCTATAGCAAGAAATATATAGATATATTAATGTAGGGCAATAATATTGGGCAAAAAAAAAGACTGAGTTGGAGGCGTTTTCTTTCTGTGATCCCAGGCAATATTCTACTTGCCCCTGCATTGTGGATCGCAACAATTTTGACGGATGACTTTATAGCCAAAACACAGTTGTGGTAGACTGGTGTTCACATAGGCAGTGTAGAAGTAGGTCAGGTTCTGACAAATTGGTGAGGTTTACTTCGGTCCATATCTAGCTGAGAGCTTTCTGAGCCCATTAGTTGAAAGATCTGCATCTAACACCAACACTGTTTCCCCTGTGAAACATCATTTTGTTTGACATTTCTCATTAGTCTGACAAAGAAGTGGATGTCAGATGGTAACAAGGTAATTAACCTGAGTTGCAGTCAGAGTGTTCAAATAAAGGTGACGTTGAAAACGGCTGCAGACATTCATGACAACGCGTTCAGACCAAAGAAAAAACCCACCAGAGACAACGGAATTGGATCAGGTTGTGAGTGTCCTGATAACAGCATTTCACTGCAGGTGTGTAATAGCTGCTGCGCTGCAGCTTCAGCCGAGCCAGGATTTAGAGCACTTAAATCAATTGGCATACTGTGCACCTAATTGGGAATATTGTGTGTTTGCCCAATGCTTCTGAGACAACACCGTCCGCTGAAATGAAGCAGCACGAAGCCAAGTCCAACGTCGGCGATGAAAGCTTTTTGCAGCGTCTCCTTCCAATCAATTCCCCACTGAGAGAAGAAAGAGGCGACAACAACATTTGTCAAACAATGCCTTTTATTTAAAAGTGAGGAAGAATCAGGACAAACCTGAAGAGAAGATTTTTAATTTTTTTCAACAAAGCTGGTCATGTAAACCTAGAGTCTTTTTCACAAACAAGTAAGTCACCATATGGCACCTAGTTCACACAAAGTGTTTCATTTTACATAGATGTTAAATAGATTGAACATGTCTTCAAAGTGAAGACAAATTCCTCTTATTAAATAGGTTTTGAGGCAGAATGAACGTCCCTCCAGGTACATGTGCCTTCACTGTTTGAGGTCACTGCGTGGCGACTTCCAACAGCTGCTCATTGGCAATGCAAATGAGTTGCTGTAATTCATTTCTTGTATGTCATCCCATATGCTTCTGTTTGTTCTTGTGCGCTTCATCTTTGCTCAATTATCTGCTGAATTCATTTAGCCTCTGCTATTACTGATCTGCGACGATGGTTATTTCCGAGCGTTGGTTTACTTCTGCCATCCCTCGGGGTTGTAACCATATAGCATCCACAACTAAAACCATCATTGAAACTTTTTTTTTTTTCTCAAATCTGCTCTTCTTTTCACTTGACTTGAGTGGGGTACACACACTGAGTATAAAAAAAAATCATTCATTGTGTTTCTCTATTTCTATTAGTTCCTTAAGAGCCCAAGTAGCATCTTATAGTTTCCTTGTGTTGTGCCCTTGATCCACACATTTCTTTTTTTTTCAGCCAGACCTCTGAAATTTTGAAGTAGCTGATGGAAGCGGCTGTGTAGGAAAACAATAAATTCAGGCATCACTGGGTTAATGGGGTTTAAAGCGTATCCCAGCTACTTGGGGCAAAAGGTAGTGGAAACCTCGGGCAGGTCGCCAGTGCATTAAAGGTGATTAAACACATTGTTTTGCAAAGTAAAATAAAGACAGTTTTATTAGCCACTTGTTTTTCAATATAGAGCTGTAATTCAATAGAACAATGGAAGCATGCATCTTGTGTAGTGTAGTCTTGGCCAATGCTGATGCTAAATGCAGTCACTCTTGGGGTTCAAGACGTGGGGCGGGACCCAAGTGCAGTGATGAAAGAGTCACAGGAGGCTGGAGCGAGTCAAATCCGAGGATTTAATAAATAATACAAAAAATATACAACAAAAGGCGCCACCGAACTGGGAGAGGAAAACAGAAAATAAATCCAGAGCGTCACTGAAACCGAGAAGAACCCTAACCCTAACCCTAACCAAACGGAATGAGTCCAAACAAAGAGCATCACCAAACTGGGACAAAGAATGCAAGCAGAGACTGTAACAAGAGAACACACACACATTGAGTTGTAAAACACAAAGTACACTATTGAGGACGTCAAAACAAATGCATGAGTAGGAAGTAACAGAAACAGAGAGAAAACCAAGAAGCCACACGGAGCAGGGAGAATGAAGGGAGTCAAAATACTAAAACTCAGAGCACCAGGGTTCAGAAATAGATGAACAGAAGATAATTCAAATGACAGATAAATGTACGATGGGCCGAGAGAAATGAATATAGCGAATTGCAGTGAGGACAAAAGGAGTCGATCCGGCACACGTTGCTGGAGTCCAGGTGTTTATAAACTTCGATGACGGCTTGACTGGCTCCAGCCGTGCGCCACACAAACAGGAAGGAAGGAGGGAGAAAACAAAACAGAACTCAAGGGACCAAAATAAAAGCGGAATCATGACAGTCACAGTTCCATCATACATCACCTTCGGGTGGATGCAGAGGATGCCGAAACCATCTTATGTCACGTTATACAAAACGAAATAGAAAAACCAATGTGCTCCTCATTCCTTTAATGTGACCCTCGACGAGGTTTCCGGTACAGTCACCATGAAACAGAATATCTGGAAGCACCTGGGATAAAACCCAGTCAGGGAATGAGAATGAAACTTTAGATTTAAAAAGTGAACTAAGTGGATGATTAAGCCTGTTGACATCTTACTCATTTTCAGGGACTTGACTGGACGTCTGTTTGGATTAAGTCCCCGGAGTAAATCTGGTCCTGCTAAAGCTCATCGTCTGCAGTGCCAAATTGTCTGACTCCAGCTCGAATATTCCGCTGTCGGTTTGAATTCCAATTACAGAATCAATCTTTTCTCGGTGTCACAGGTCAACAAATTGCCAACAGGTCCGAAAGTAAAGGAGGTCGTTTGTCTTGTCAGCAGCTGTCACACTGCCGTCTGTGTGTGGCAATTTGGGGGTTTTGTCTTCCCGGCCCCAAATCAGCCGCTCCACTTCCTACTTGGAACAGCTCTCCCTTTCTGCACATAATTGGTGCTGGTCTCCGTCAAACATATTCGCCTCCTCTTCATCACTTGATGCTTTTGTTTTTCATGTCAGACAGAGCAACGGAATCAGGCTCCATATGGTCATGTATGAGTCAGAAATGTATACTTCAATGTTCTCTAAGAAGAAACAGAAATAGGAATTGGAGCAGTTGAGCCCATCACTTCATGTCTCATAGCTTGGGCTTGAATAACTTGAAGTGACTGGTTGACTTCACAAAACACGACAGCCATTGTTGCATTACTGCTCGATCCAAGACTAAGTAAAGAGATGATGTAAAGCCACTGCAAACAAGCCTCATCTAAAGAAGAGGATATCAGGGTTCTTGTTTTAATCTTTGATGTAGCTTGACCTGAATATCGGATCATTTTCAGTCTTTGCGATTCTTTCTCCCAGTGTGGTGGATATTCCGCCTCGACTGTTTCATACGTATTTGTGATTGTGCTCTCACTAGCAGACTTCTTCTCACCAGAACCTGAAATGTAGCGCGATGACTTCAACTCACTATGAAGGAACGGTAGACAACACACCGGTGTAGAAGCGTTGCCTGTGGGCATGAATTGATTTCAGCAAAGACAGATGTGCACCAGCTTGTTACGGATGTGTGCTGTTTCCAATCGACATCAGACAGTCTTACTGTATGATCTTCAAAATGAAATTTTAAGCACAAAAGGAAAAGCTATCAGAGAATTGGGAAATGGTTACACAATCATATGTTTTACTTTTTAGCATATTTTTATGAACTTCATGTGGATTGTGCTTTTCTCCCTTCTTCAGTGATCAAATCTCACACACTAACAAGTTTACAAAATGGCCACCACTCTTATTAGACAGGAAACAGACTCGCATGTCATCTAGGCAAGACATTTGTTTGGATGAGCAAATGCCAAGACAGTGCTACTCGTACAAGGAAATTGTAAGTAAACTCTGAAATGAGTCAGACACAATCTTAAAACGGAATCATGCAGCCTCTCACCATTACATGTTTATTATCCCTTGTACAATAATTACTTGGAATTTTAAGTGATGCAGAGTCTTTGAGCAAACTTTTTAAATAGAAATAAAGCATAGGTTATTCTGCAAGTGCCAAATACAATCCTTAGAAAATGAATAAGAGCAGCAGAGATCAGAACAGTACCTGACACGTTCAAGAAAAATGTATTCAACTCCTCATAATGAATCTGTGTTCTTCACAGTATCAACTGGCTTTGATTAAATTTTGCTTTCACTCCTCAACTGTAGGCGTGTGAACTCTGAAACTCCCACTGAATTCATGAATTATTCAGATTGCTTTCTTTACAAGACTCAGGAAAGTCATTTGGGACGTTGGTTTGAGACAGGAGTCACCAAACTGTTCCAGGAAGAGTCGTGGTGGGTGCTGGTTTTTGTTCCCACCAGGCAAACACACGCAGTTTTACCAAGCAGGTCATTTGCTATGAGGAAGTTATCTGATCAGTAAGGCTGCAGACACATTCTATTGAAAGTGGCCAGTCCCCAGTCCCACATTTATCACTTCGTACAAAGCCTTTATTACCAAAGTGGGGAAAGGAACATGAAGAAAAATTCTTTCATTCATTCATTTATATATATATATATATATATATATATATATATATATATATATATATATATATATATATATATATATATATATATATATATATATATATATATATATATATATATATATATATATATATATATATATATATATGCTTTTCTTTAGCAAGCTCAAATAAATTATTTTGAAACCAGTCCATCCATCATCAAGCTAGTTTACAATGCACTGACTTGAATTCAGTTTGTTTGCTGATCTGTGTCCTTCAAACGGTTGTCTCTGTAAAAAAAAATGGCAACAGTAGATGATGAATTTATTAAAATGAGAAAACTACTCATTCAGAACAGGTCATCTGTTTAACAACCTTCCCAACACATCTTATACATAACTGCCACACGACATCTGTTTTCTTTCCAGAGACAAGAGTCTTTTGTTTGCCAGAGAGATTACTGAGAAAATGCTGTTGTACTTTTGTAACTTTTGGTAGCACCACCTGCATTACATATATATATATATATATATATATATATATATATATATATATATATATATATATATATATATATATATATATATATATATATATATATATATATATATATATATATATATATATATATATATATATATATATATATATATACACACACACATGTTTCATTGAAGACCATTTATTTTTATTAATTTCATAAAATAAGTATTTATGTGTGACTTTTTTTCAATGAAATATTACACCTTGGGGAGCAAGGCGGTTTGATCCCTGCATCGGACCACTTTTCTGCAAGATTGTTTTCCCTGGTGTTCTCCAGTTTCATGTATTCATGTATTCATGCATTATAACATGTATTCCATTGACTGCTGGGATAGGCTCCAGCACTCCCCGCAAACCTGAACAGGACTAAGCACTGGTTATTTGACGCTGTATGTATTTCCCTTTGATAGTACTTCAAAGGGTAATAGCTGGGAAATGGCTTGAGATAAAGGTGCAACATATATCGAAATACACATTTAAGATGGACTTTATTTAAGTGCCCACCAGCTCACTTTATTTATCAGTAAACCCAGGAGGCTCTTCAAACAGTCCTATTTTTTCTGATGTATGTGCTGAAAAGCTGAACTGTTAAGTGTAGAGAAACTTTAGTGTCACAAGTGAGAAATTCTATATTTCGATCAGTGAAGTGGATTTGATGTTAATGAGCAAAGACAGAAATGCAAGCTAATGAATGCAAAGTGCCTTAAAACTCAGCAGATAGGCTTCTAACAGACGACAGGACTGCACTGCAGTTTTGGGTTCACTGGAGGCTTTTGGTTTGTTCGAATTGATTATCAGATTTTATAACTTCCTTTTAAGCTACCAGCAGCACTGCTGAAATGTTGACCAAATACTGCAGAGTTAGATCCTCGTGCAGCTTAGTGCTCGATGTTCTTCCAAATATACGGCTCCTTTCAAAGGAAGCTCAAGACTTGCAGTTGGAACAGCCAGCTATAGGAGATAAGGCTTGCAGAGTCTGTTTGTTCTTCGCTCAACATTCAGTTTTTAAATTTGGCTTTCATGTGTCATCATGTTTTAACATAGGCCCTTGCTTACCTCTGTCCTATAGTCTTGTTCTCTCACTTCGTTTTTCTCTGCTACAGTTACTACAGTCCTCAGTTGCTCACTTGAGTCTGGTTTACTCTGGGTTTCTGCAGCAAATATTTGTGAAAATCTTCTTTGACCTCTTCTCAATGACTGAAACATACAGTCGCTTTTTATACCAAGTGACGCATAGGTATACACAAAGCAAAAGGGGTGCCATCCTATGGCTAACTCCATCCCCATTCTTTCTTTTATGTCGCAGAAAAGTTTTAATCCCCATCTTAGTGAGCATCCCACCAACTAATAAATAGCTTTGGTACATCGTGAAAATAAAATAAAATAAGCCAGAAGGAATGAAGCAAACTCGTGCGGGGAGTAAAATGACACACTTGCCGATCCAACTTTCCTGACTAGATGCATATGTTTCAAATCTTGAAGTCTTCCTCTCTATGATGCTCTCAGTCACTCACCATGAAGATGCTCTGTTATTGCTTTGGAAAGTTCTTTGCCCACTGAAATCTTAGCGAAAGAGAGCCTATCAAAAAAAGGCAAAATAATAATAAATGTTAAACACTTGAATATCTGTAGCTTTTTGCTAGAAAACGACCAAAATCCTGCTTTGCATAAGCTCAAAATGCTTACCACGTCGATGATTTAGCCACATTACTTAGACCTCAGTACGGTACAAGTTCTTAAACAGCCAATTTCCATTTGCCCTCAACGACACAAGATAATCTATTCCCATCCGCTCTTTAAGGATTGAATAGAATGTAGACCTGTAATTGAACAAGTCATGTGCAAGTGATCATTTAATAATATTCTGAATCTCTATTCTAAAATAAGTCTCACATACACTGTAGAAGCTACCATTTTCCACTGAATGTTCACAGATGAGCTCAATTCCTGAGAGTATTTTCTATTCGCCGTACATTTATAGTTCTTCAATTCACTTTTTTTCTCTGCCGACAGGTTAGAAGTCGCATATTTTTTCATATTAATTCAAGCAGTGGACTGCAAGTATGGGGTACTCTATTATTATTATTGTCAATAGTTGAATTTTTTAACTGTGGAATAAGTAAAGGACATATAACAAACTAAAATAACATTGTCAGGAGGGCCACAGGGCAGCAAAGGACCCATCACTTCGCCAATATGTTGCTTAAACAAAACTGTTTTACATTCAAACAATATCAAAACAATAAATGTTGCACATATGCATTGTGTGAACTTAGGAGTTGAACTGCATCAAAGGAGTGATGTTGGGTTTGAAAGTGCCTGTCCAGGTTATTCTGTCTGACACATTACAGATACATTTCAAATGTTACTTGACAAATTATATGACTGTTTTGTAATTATTGTATCACTTAGCTTCTTGATTTTTACACTGCATACAATTCTGTCAGTATTTCTACTTACATGATGCAGAGATGGAAAAGTAGCAGAGTGGAGAACAGTACTTATGATGTCTGTCCCTTATTCCCACTTTCCCTACTTTTGGATCACTGGATCTGTGTGTAACTGTGTGGGAAGTGTTCTGTTCATTTGTGTGAGTTGGGCTTGTTTATCCTACTTTGTGGGGACCAATTCTTGACAAAGCGCTATTCTTGTGAGGACCATATGACATTGTGGGGACATTTGG
Organism: Synchiropus splendidus; assembly: GCF_027744825.2. NCBI lineage: Eukaryota > Metazoa > Chordata > Actinopteri > Syngnathiformes > Callionymidae > Synchiropus > Synchiropus splendidus. The sequence goes on along the minus strand of NC_071334.1, from coordinate 60,040,152 downwards.
CTGGTCCCCACAAGGTTAAGCCGCCATTTGAGGAGGAAGACTTCAAAATAAGTGGGTCATTGTAGGTTTCAGTTTGGTTCAGAGCGCTGGTTAAGGTCGACCATGTGTTTTGGATGGTTAGGTTTAGGATGAGAGGCTGGAGAAAGAGTTATGGCAATGAGAGGCCTCATAAAAATAATGAACCAAACATGCATGTGTGTGTGGCCTGGCATCAGGGCGAGCTGAGGTGAGCACACAAGCATGCACAATGATGTGCAACGGAATTATTCACAGCATATTACCCAGCTGACTGAGTGTCTGACCAGCAGGTCCGAAGCGTTCGTAGACAGAAATCAAGTGAATCCACAGAGGCACATAAACACCATCCTGAGTGAGACAGAGAACGGCCTCTACCTCATTATGATGTAGCATAATGTTTGGCCATTACGCCATTCCACTATGTGACAAACAATTAAAATGACACTTGTGAAAGCCTTATGCTTTCATCCCTCAGCTAAGTCATCAGCTTCCACGCCCAGCAGTCTCGCATCCTCCACCATAGTCTGAATGCCAAAGTAAACTCGACTTCAGCAGTGTATAATGTCAGTGCTTTTGCTCTTGCTGCACACCGTCTCACAATAAAATGTCTTTGAATTCTGCCAGTGCTGACCTTCGTCTGAATTGATTGTACGTTGCATGTGATGCTGCTCATTCATGCAGCTTGAATACTGGCTCACCAATCATTCCACCAACAAAAGGTCATTTAAACTTTACTCTTCAATAGACTCTGGCATCCTGCTCATTTATTTACTAAAACGATCTAGTTCAAATTCTACATAACTAGTGCCAAACAAACCACCAAGCCTCACATCTAGAAACATCATTTTGCAACTAGACCATGATGCATCAGCACCACACCCAAAGAATCATTCATATTCAATAGTCAAAGCAAAGATAAGGCTCTTGGTTTAGAAAGGTTAAGTTGGCCCCCGGGGGCCAGCGCTGGCCCTCAAAGACTTTAATACATATTATTAGGTTGACCGAATGATGCGCTTGTTCGAGCAGTACGTCTTTGTTGCAGGACAAACAGTGATCATCTCCATGACGCAGTGGAGGGAGATGGGTTAACCGATAAATCTGTGAAAGCACTCTTTCATAACACTAACCCACCATCTCTGTGGGGTCCGCTCATTAACATAATGCTTTCCCCAGCCTCTATTCCTTAACTTCACCATCCAAAACAAATGGCTAACATTCACCAGGACTCCTAACCAAACTTAAACCTAATTATAATGACTTATTTCACTTGAAGTCTTCATCCTCATATTGAGACTTAACCTTATGGGGTCCAGTAAAAGGGCCCCTCACACACCAAAGGGCCCCACAAGGAGGTGTTTCGACTAGGAAAGGTATGCTTGAGCACGCGCACACACACAGGCCTTTACATCAACTTGTTTTGAGCTACATTCTGACAGTGTCCTTTTTCAATGTATGCAATGTCAAAATAGAACGTTTATGGATTTAGAAAACAATCAGCTAATGGTTAGGATGCCACATGAAGGCATCTGTCTGTGTCAGGAAAATCACAAACTCTCGTGGCTGAAGTCGTTGATCAAGTCTTTAAGAGTATTAAACTTTCAACTAAAATATACTTATTTAGCTCAGACAGCTGTAGTGGCATTGCCAAAAAACTTTGCCAAATATATCAGCTTATATTATGACATGAATTTTTACTTCTTTGCGGTAAATGATGATAAACGCACAAATCTATTTCATGCAGGAATGTCAACCTTAAGATCTGAGAGTTTGTTGAGTTTTGCTTTTTACAATTTGCGATAGGAATTGCCTTGAAAGAAGGAGTCATAACTGAACTTTGGCTTCTGTGGACAGTTGGTTTTGCCAACTGTTCATTATATTTTGCAGTTATTATTAATAATGCTTCTGCATCTAAAGTATGTTTAATTTCCATGTTATATGGAGCTGGAGACGTTAAATTATGAATAGAGTCTCACATCTATTGTGGCATTTTATTAAGTCTTGTGTGGTTGAATGTGCCCAGCTTTCCTTCTATCTTTGTCTCACACAAATGGCTGTAATGCGGGCAGTGTTCCTAAATCGATCAAAATAAAAAGGCAAAAATGTAATGTCCACTGGTGTACGGAGAACCCACGAGAGGTTTAAACTTGATGAAGTAGAGAGCGGTTAGAGCCGCGCACATTTTGTTCTTCACTGACATGTGTAATTACATGACATGAGGGTGTTGAAATGATAGTGATTTTTAGCAAACCATAAGCTTTTATGTATCAGGCCCGTGTTAACTGTTGAATGAATGTTACTCATTCACATCCAGGTCTTTATTGGTGGTGCTCTCTGATTTATTTACTTTTCCTCAGTTATTAACTGCCACCACTGAGATGAAATTATTGCTCTGTGTCCAAGTCGTCGTGAGCCAGTAGGGAGGGTTGTGGCAGGAGTGAGCAAGGTGGGGGGAAGAGGGGGAGGGGCGGGTAGATGTACGGAAGCTCTCTTCACTGATTATTATTTATATATAATTGCTATTTGTAAGCCTTTACAGTTTGTGGCTCTCCTCCTTACTGACGGTGTCACCATGACTACATGCACGGTGGATTGACAGGCTTTAAGTAGCAATAGGCATGTTGTTACTAGGGGTGGTATTCGATTAAAACAAATCTAGTTTGAGAATTTGTCAAATCAAATGATGGACCCATACATCCATTTAAACAACAAAATATTGTTGGGGGTTTTTTTGCATCAGTTTGACAATGGCCCAATAAATCAGGATGGTGGCTATATTCAAGTTTTTACATCACCTTATTTAAACTAAAGCTCTTTTCAAGTCTTGAAAATATTTGCATAAGAATTACAATTTTATAAGAACTTCAAGTCCATTCAGAGTAGTGGAAACCCTGGCCATTGTGTAGTGAAAAACATCCCTGAACAAAAGCAAACAGATGCTTTTGTTTGCTTTTGTTCAGGGATTCCTCCATGTTTGTTGTTGTTGTTATCATCCCAGCTGCCACGTGTCTTGCACATCAGTGTGATCAGAGGACCAGGAACTCCTGCACTTACAAAGGTTCCCTGTTGTCTGGAGAGCAAACAGTTTTATTTTCTTTAAACTTTTTATTTTATTTTATTTTATTTTTCATGATGTACCAAAGCAATTTTATTTAATTTTATTTTTAATGCATTTTTTGTTGTAATGAATTAATCGTAACTAACTCATTAAAGTCCCACCACTATCGCTTACTGAATCTCTATCTTTTTATACATGTGATGCTACAAGGCGGGACGTTGTTTTGTTTTGTTTTTCTTTATATATAGTTATAGACATACAAGAGTAGACTTCCTAACATGAATCAGTGACACAAAAAGAAGTGTTCAAATGGTCTGTAGATTGCTCTCTGTTGTGCAATAGTCATTTTCTCAGGAAATGATTCGTAGTAATGAGATGAGATGTTCCCAAAGAAGGGGCTAACCCTAATGCCAACCACTTTCTGGTACATGCTGTGCTGCCCACGCAGCCAAGAAATGCCACGTAAGGTGATGTGCTTCAATTTGAGGCCAAATGTGTCGACATGCAACGCAGACGGCATCACTGTGGCAGTGAGAATGTGTTGGCACCAATGCTAAGTCATGCGTTTTTACCCAAGACTTTCTGACTGACTATGTGAAGGTTCTAAAATGACAGAAAAGCGGCAAGGCTTTCCAATCCTTCCTCCAGTATCGACCCTTTGCTTTGGCCTTTTCCACGTGGAGAAATGCACCGAGACAGCAGCTCGTGGCAGAATTAAACTGGTAAAGCTCTTTGTTGCCCGATCAGTACCGTAAGAAGAATCGAGTGCACTGTCTTCGCTCGCACAATGAAGCATCCGAGATGCTCTGTCAAATCAGATTCCTGTTTTGATATCAGCTCCTTTGTATATCTCCCCCATCCATTAAAATGAAAGCATTCTGTGCCTTTAAAGCTTCACAAGAGATGCGGACAGTTCATTCTGTTCCGTACAAATCAGTGAGGGTGGTGCCACCTGTGCTGTGCTTCTATCCAGATGATGAGTTGCTAATAGGTTTGCCATTAATGAACTGACATCTTTGACAGTTTACATTTAGTGCCACCTGTCACTGCTCTGTCAAGAAAAGATTAAGTTTCTCCACAGGTTCTCGAGAGCACCATCTTGTCTCAGTGGCTGACAGAGGCATCCACGGTCATTTGGTGGCATCAAAAGAGGATGCATGACAGAAGGGTAATATGTTGGATGAAATGACTGGGCAAAATGGCTGACAGAACATTGAATTCTGTCCCCAATTTGCAGTCTTCCAAATGGGCACCCAGAGACAAGACAGGAGGGAGTCTAAGCTACCTCATTATATTCGGTGGGCACTGTAGAAAAGGAAGGACAAACAACCTGAGGACAGGTGCCAACGTTGGATAATGGAGTGCCTGAGCCTCAGCTTAAAGAAGGGTGGTGTGAGATTACTGGCCAGTAGATGCTTCTCTGTTTAATCTTGGACGTAGGATTAGTGTGGTTCAGGGGTGGGATACAGGTCCCACAAAACTTAGATACTTAGCTCACTTTTATTTTGAAAGGACAACACATTTCTGTGCCTCTTCTGGCATCCTTATTTGCCTCTCTTGTCACTTGTCTTGATATTAGAGTTTAGAAGATGTTGACTGAGCAAATGATGCTCAAAAGAGTGAGGGAGAGGTGAAAACACTTCAGAGTTACAGGTGAGTTTTAGATGTAAAGAGACGGGTGACATAGTCTACAGTAATTGACAGAGAGGTCACTGATGTGTTATACATATATGAATGAATGTGAGAGTGGTCATATGATTAAACATCCGTTGGCGTTCACACACAATGTTTTTCCTCATGCATATCTGGATCAGCTTTGGCCTTGAGTGACTGAAAACAGACCATGTTGTTATCAGTCATGTGCATCAGCTTTAAGTTGATTTTGACAACTGAAGTTACAAATTCAACCTTGCTAATGTTTAGTTGTGTACACATTTTTTTTTTAATCATATGTGAATATGTTTTTCCCCCATTGCATGAGACACCTCAAGCTCTGAGACCATTCATATTTTTCAGCTTGGTTATTAGAGATCGAACAAAGACCTTCAGGTCAACAACCAAAAACCTCCTTCGAAATTTAACTAATATCTTTTACTTCAAAGTTTTACTTCCTGCCTTGCTCAAATGAATTTAACAATCTAAATATATAGTTTCATTTCAAACCATATACAGTGGAACCTCGGTTTTCGAACGTCCCAGACTTCCAACAAATCAGAGTTTGAACAAAAATTTAGAGATTTTTTTGCTTCTGATTTCGAACGAATATCCAGAACTTGAACGCCCCTGAAAAAAAGCCGCAAAAAAACATAACGTGCACGGGACGCACTTTGTTATTGAGTATAACTCAGCCTCTGTATGCAGACGTGTCCTGTTAGCTGCATTTACTGACTGTTTTTTCTTCATATTGAGGTGTAAAACCTTTCCTGTCTCCACACTGGACCGTGGTAGAGTGTCACAGGGGAGGTGCTCGCTCTCCACACCTCCGAGGCTCCACTCCAGGGTTTGATGTCCTGTTGTGGGCTGGAGCTGGGACAGGGATGAGGCGAGTCTGGGACAGAGCGTGACTTGGTTTATGACTTTGTCACAGCCAAACTGCACAGAAGCGCACATTCAGAGCTGGACACGCACCGGGCACCTCTTCACTTCTGGAGAGACCTCACTCACTCGGCAACCCCTCCCACATGCAGCGGCCACACACATAGAGGAACAGCGCACCTGCAGCAGACACTCTACATTCACTCCTACAAAAGACTATTTTAAGGCTTGGAACGCATTAGTTCTTTTTCCATTCATTGTAATGGGAAAAATCGATTCATATTTCAAACAAATCGCTTCTCGAACGGCCGTCTGGAAGGGATTGTGGTCGAGAACCGAGGTTCCACTGTATTATTTTTATGACTATGTTTGCATTCAGTTCTGCATACATCAGTTCTGCATATATCCTTCTGTACAATCACTGCATGATGAAGCAAATGCAGCAGAAAATTCTGAAGTCAATCATCTTTAGATGCAATTGCAGGGATTGAAAGTTAAATATGACAAGGCATGTTTCATCCCACAAATCCAAGCCATCTGCTTTAGTCTTCACTCTGAAGCCAACAACCTTTTGAAACCACTCAAAAGTGCATGAGATGCGCTTGATACAGGGAAGCACAACACTTTAATCGGGTGGGGAATGATTTACCGTCTCGTAGCCATATGTTGTTTGTTCAAGTCAACAAGCATATGGCGGCTTGTTTCAGTCACAGTTGTTTTCAATATTCAGACAAGCAATGAATTTAACGCTTCAGTTCGATTCCCAGTGTCAGGCCTGAGGGCTGGTGCTTTGCCTGAGAGAAAGAGACTGTGCTGAAGTTCGGCAGGAAAACTGATTTGATTGCGTGAGCTGCTATCAGGTGCTGCCATCAAGGTATTGATTGGGTTCTTTATTCCTGTTTTTCTTTCTCAGAGGTGAGTTGGAGACGCGGTTTCTAGAGCTCTGGAACAATCCAAACTGCAATTACTGTTCTCATTATGACGTCTCAAAATGAAGGCGGAGTTTTAGGGACTTTATCATTAGTACTTTCGGCTTTATATATATATATATATGGATATATATATATATAGTTAGACATATAGTTGTGTTTATGGAAACCGGAGGCCTCAGACCGAAATTTTGTTGCCATAATATAGTGACATGTTTTTGTGCAATGACAATAAAGAAAGTCTAAGTCTTTATTTTCCAGTACATGTCAGAGTTGACTTGATCATTTATTGTCCCCATCAACTGTTCGCTTTCTTGCTTGCAGCTCCAGTGCTCAATCTGCAAATGTATACTCCCCCGCCTCGAGGGGGTTTGTGATAGTTATCACGAGTAAAAGTTGCTTTCTGGATTTTGTCGATAATTAGGAAGCGACTGCATTATTCACTCTAGAGGAAAGCAGGATAATGAAGAAACAAGACAGAGAGAATAAGCTTGGCAAATACAAAGGGGATTAAAACTGAAAGAGATATTGGTGTTTGCAGCTGCAATGGCCCTCCGGCTCCGTCTGGACCCAGAGGCAAAAGAAGACGGATCTCCTTTGGGCCACAGGAAGGAGAAAGAAGTGGGAATATATCATGATGAGTAAGCAGAAGAACACTGTCCATTAACAGAATTCTTTTATTATTAAAAACATAGGAGGGGGGGAGTGGAGGTTGCATGGTTGAACGGAAAACAAAAATTCACTACATGAACACTTCACTGGTATGTTGAACAAATGACTTGACAATAATACTGTGATGTTCACAACCATCTACCTGTGGAAAATGCATTTGGCATTCGCTGATTTGAGACACCATTATGGCTGAGGTTCTTTGATAAAAGTAATGAAAATAATTCAGACATACATACACGTCAAACAGTACTTAGCGAGACACTGAATTTAAAGGAACCCTGGTTTGAGCTTGATAATGTTACTAGCTTTTCATATCGCAGTCCAACTGAATATGACTCATTTTCAGCATCATCTGATGTGTTCATCACATGCATATTTTTAATTTGGGTGTCTTAACAACCACTCCAGGTGGCACGTTCCAGCATCTCTCCTTTCATGGCCGACTGAATCTTAAAATGAACCATATTTTTTAAGGTTGGGGACACAGTCAAACATGACACATCTGTAGCTTACTTGGTTAGAGTTAGCAATGGTTTTGCCCGTGGTGACATCATTAACAACATTTTTATCTGTTGTTGTTGTGTTATCTTGCTTACTACCACAAATGGTTTTATTACTATTATATTACATTATTATATTATTCACTATCCTCCCAGCCATTACTCAAATGAGCCAAAGGGCTCCTACTGTGCCTCCTTGTAGGTAGAGAAGGCAGCGATCACACCATTCAATGTGAGAGGGATGAGTTTAGTTTTGCTGCAATGAATTATGGGTCGCAAGACACATGTTTCCTTAATAATGCAGCTAGAGAATATCATGGCATTATATGTTGGTGGCGTCTGGTCAGTTATGGTGAAGTATCAAAAACATTTTGGTCACCCTGATGGAATCTCATGGCTAAATGAGGTAGCATATATAAGTACTGAACCCAATTTCGTCACAAGTGAGATGAACCTATCGCATGAAAGACAGCTGGGCTGCTTTGAACAGCCCCCCTCATCCTGATCCTGACCCCAACCGTAGTAGCCTTAGTTGGTGCAGGATTTAGTGTCAACCAATCAAGAGTCTGCTGTTGTTTGTTTCAGCTCACACCTCAATGGTGAAACTGTGTGAGGTTGATCGGTTGGAACAAAAACATGCACCACCCGGCCCTTGGACGACTGGTTTGCCCATCCCACGCTTAGTTCCATTTTCATTTCAATTTTGCAGGAGAACCATTAACAACAGGTTCTTCCAAACTGCTGGTGAGCAGAAATTGAAAAGAAATGTGACTGTCTACAGTCTGGCCCGCGACATGTTTTCTCTAAGTGTAATTGTTCAAAGTGTGCATGGTCAAGGTCGAGAAATAAAGTGTATTCTATAGGAAATCGTGAGTGTACTCTATGTTGGTTTTGTGAGGTGTGAAGGTCTTATACCATGAGATGCTAATGCATCAGCATTCATACATACTGTGCATTTTTTATTGGAGGACAAAGCGGAAACGGGCGATAGGCGGGGGACACCCTGTACATGGCGCTGCTTCATCACAGGGCAACACACATATAAACAAGCAACCATTCACAATCAATGAACCGGAAACCAAAAGAGCATGTTGGACTGGGGGAGGAAACCGGAGAAAATCCCCCCACACACTGGGAGAGCATCCAAACTCCAGACTGAAAGGCCACCGGTCCAACCCGGGGATCGAACACGCAGCCTGTGTGGCCTTGTCTATTTGACAATAAAATGTCCAGGAACAGAAAATGTGTTGCAGTATTGATGCTATACAATGGATGTCTGGAATGTGACCACACGCATGATCGATTCAGTGGATTTAGCCATAAAGTCGGAAAAAACAAAGATGGCTCGATACACCAGTTCCCTCCATAGACGCAAATGTCTTTTGTATTATATGGAGTTGAAGTTTGCATTTTGTGAAAAAATCCATTTAAAGTTTCCTTTGCCTGTGAGATCTCTGACAAAGTTATAAATACAAAGCCTTTTCCCAATTAGAGTGTCGCAAGATCAATTTGTATCCCTGCACGTTTATTTGAGGCCACAAAAAAAACTCTTCTAATAAATGAATCAGAGGAGTTGTGCTCCTCACAGCAGCAGCCAAATAAATCAGTTGGTGTAATGCAACTTGGCACGTTTTCATTCGTCAAAATGACATAAAACCAGCAGTGTTGATGAAGCACACTGTATTTGGCAGCCAATAGCACTGAGATCTGATAAATGGGTCAGAGGAGGACGGCGAAGTGATCCAGCCAACTGTCGTGCGACGGCAGTTGAATCAGAAAGCACAGGAAGATGTTAAAATTGATGGGCCGAACTGAGGAGGCTCTTTTTCTGAGTCACGTTCACCTGCTGTTGGCAGCCGTGTCTAATTAGTTTACCGTTCCTCTTCCTTGAACAAAACTTTTTTTTTTTTTATAACATTCTCATTCAAACACCACAGCATTTATTAAAAATGCTGCACCACTTCAATCAGTGTTCTGGGACAGTTGGAGTGGGCGAAGTGCCTCGTGGCAAATGGTGGTTAGAAAATCCTGGCATCAACTTCTTCAGATGACTTTTTTGATAAATTAATACACATCTGTTACGTACTGATAGTAGCGATACAGCAGAGGAAAACTGGAAATTGTGACCTTGGTTTGGTCAAAAAAGAAAAAGCTCTTCACTAGTCAGTAATGTAATGTTTATCAAGTACTTTCATGTAATGTTACACAACGCCAGTATTGAGAGGTTTAGACCTTAGGGTTTGTTGTCTGTTGTCGGAGGACCTCATAGGTCATGTTGCCTCCATCAGGCTTCCAACTGTTGCTGAAAACATCTGCAACCAACCAGGAAAGCAGCAGGGTGTGGGTTCGCACTGCCAAGTAGATGTGAGACATTGGGTCTTGGTTAGAAAAATATATGTCCTGTTCAGGTTTTCAATGAGATCTTGGTTGGTGAGCAGGGGAAGCGTGGATCAGAAGATGTGTTTTCATTCATATGAACTCTGTTTGGCTGTTTCCAGTTGAAGAAAGCGCACTGCTCTCAGTCTACCTGACCTTTAATCCGACATAGCGACAGATATACCGATAAAGCTGAAGCAAGTAAGGTTTCTAAGGAGAGGCTTCACTGTTTGCTGATGGATGGATGGGGCTTCCGCTGAAAACCCTCTACAGTGTCATCGAGGGAATACAATCCGAGTCACACACGTACAACACTGGCCAGCATAATTTTGCTTCACTATGCTCCCAACCATTACTAAATGCTTTTGGTACATTTGTCCTCCTTAATTCAAGTTATCCATCTCAGCCACTGGGCTGTCCGCCCTCTTCTGGTGTTGCTGTTGAAAGTTTGGAGACTTTCCAGACCTGCGAATAATTTCTTGGCTCCTCTAGTGGTGATTGTTGTTGTAAACAAACATGTAGAATAAGTGTTTTTCTGTAGTATCTCCGCAGGACCGGAACTATGCACTCCAGGCTATAAATGCATTTGTAATGCCTTGTTTCTTTTTGTTTTTTAAACTAATATACTTTATTTCATCTTCATAAATCTGCCTCCATATAATAAAGTTGTACCTTACTTTGGAAAATTTTGCGTTCTTGGATTCAGTGGAATGCATTCTGGGATCTTCTTTTTCAAAACCAAGGCTGCACCATTGTTTTAAACTTTTGCAGTTTCAAAGTTTCTCTACATTATTATTCATTTCATTACAAGGGTCTGTAGCTTTAAAGTATTTAATGTACATTGAATGAAACACCAAGGGGTTGACAGTCTCATTTTTAATTAAAGCTGCTTCAAAAACAGGTGCTCTCTTTGAGTTCTGGGGAGCCCAGTGGTGGTTTGCCATTTCACTGAAGGTTGCGCACGCTGCGAGCTTAATGAGATGTACAGCTCAATTCTAAATGCATATGTCGCATCTGTTTTGCTGCATAAATGCTTGTATCGTTCAAGAAGTTACTCCCTTGTTCAAATATCATGTTCATTTGAGTCTCTTTTCAAGGACGATAAGGAGAATGATTTGACAATCTTCAGTGCTTTTGTGCCACTCAAAGAATATGCTGATGAAGTTCTTGTGTATGCTTTGACTATATCATCTACTTCTTCTCAGACTGAAGCCAGTGATCATCTACTGAGAGCAGATTACTAGGATTCACTGCACTCCTAATGAGTCCCAGCGACGCAGCAGTTCGTTCACATCCGACATACTTCATAACGTCAAGTCCCTGATTGTGATTGATTCTCTTCTCTTACATGTCTCCAAACTGCCTCAGATTCGCAGAATGTCACACTTCTTACCACAAACATCTGTATTTCAGTGTCTCAACGTGACTCCAGTCGGTCATTCCCCAAGTGTTTTTATTTCATTAATGTAAGGAGGTGACTGTAGCGCAACCTTTTTTTTTTTTTTTTTTTTTGGGGCATGTAAAGGTTAGTGATGATTTTATCAAACCATAACTGCAACCCAAAAATCAGGCATGGTAATTTTCTTTATTTTTTTTTAAACCTTTGAGATACATCTGAGAGATTTATTTCTATTTTATTTGATTTTATTGGGACATCTACAGGCGATGAGCATGCTACGGAGATGATAGTGCAGTGATAGTATTTTCTGGCAAATGGTAATATAATAATAATAATAATAATAATAATAATAAAATGAAATCAGTCATGCAGATGAAATTTCCCAGAATGCAGAGGGATTGAATGACTGAAAATTGTTCACAAATCATATCACAACTTATAATGATATCACAACTGATAATGTTCACTGCATCTTCCTGTTTGTGTCTGTCTTGTCTCATCCCACCCCCTAATCCCATCATCCTCACCTCATCATCCTTTGTTCCCTTTATCCACCCCTCCCTTCTATAATACTGTAAATGCTCTGGTCCGTATGAACTATTGCCTGATCCTGTGCATGTTTGGATCCACCTCCATGAGCAAACGTAACATATTACCAATCCTAAATGCTGCGCTTCCATTATGTAAGTGCCATGATGTAATTCAGAATGATACTGTTGCTCTAGACTTCATTGTCTGCCACCAAGTATGTCCCACATTATTTTATTCCATATGAAACATGAACTGTGCTTCTTTAAATGAGGAACAAACATTCTGACCACCTGAGAACTGCATGAGCGATACTCGTTTTGACCAAAACTTTGTTTGTTAATGCGGTCAATTCATGTCAAACTGTAATTATCAGTAGTTTTTGACTTTAATTAGATCTTATTCTGTGAATTAATTTCTCAACTAAATGCACTACATATGCTTCAGTTGCAAGAAAAAGGTACTAAGAAAAAGTAACTTGGATTTCTGCATATATGATCTTCATTGGAGTCGCATCACGAGACAGACAAACTAATTCTGCACCAAAGAATATACTTTTTTTCATTTCAACACCACAACACGTAAACATCAAAAACAAAAGTAAGTGAACCCTAAGACTGATGAGCTAATCGGAGCCATGAATCAGCCAAGCTGGAGTCCAGTCAGTGTGTTGAGATTGGATGCATTGGCCCTATAGAAACCACACAGTCTTGAGCCACCAGTTTTGCTGTCCTCAAGAGAGATTGTTGGGTGCGAACCCTGCCTGTATGGATGTCAGTAAGAGCATGGTACACAATACTCATTGAGGTGAAAAAGAATCCTAGAGTGTCAAGTAAAGACTTCTAAATCTATGGCCCATGCTAGCATTATTGTTGACAAATCTACAATGAGGAAAACATTAAACAAGAATGGAGTTCATGGGAGGACACCACAGAGGAAGCTGTCGCTGTCCAAAAAAAACATTGCAGCACGTTTGAAGTTTGGAAAAGAGCACTACTGGCAAAATATTCTATGGACAGATGAAACTGAAATTGAGTTGTTTGGAAGGAACACACAATTCTATGTGTGAAGAAAAAGAAGGCAGTGCACACCAACCGCAATACCTCATTCCAACTGTGAAATATGGTGGAGGGACCGGAATATGGTTTGGGGCTGCTTTGCGATCATCAACAGAAAAATGAATTCCCAAGTTTATCAGGACATTTTGCAGGAAAATGTAAGACCGCCTGTCCGCCGACTGAAGCTCAACAGAGGATGGGTGATGCAGCAGGACAACAACCCGAAGCATAGAAGTAAATCAACAACACAATGGCTGAAGAAAATATGCCTTCTGGAGTGGCCCAGTCAGAGTCCGGAACTCCACCCGATTGAGATGCTGTGGCATGACCTCAAGAGAGCAATTCAGATCAGACTTCCAAAGAATATTGCTGAACTCAAACAGTCTTGTACAGAGGAATGATCCAAGATTTCCCCTGGCCGTTGCAGGTCTGATCTTTAACTACTGTACAGGAAACGTTTGGGTGATGTAATTGCTGCCAGAGGACGCTCAACCAGTTATTAAATCCAAAAGTTCACATTTTTTCATTCACGCTTTTTCCATCCGACACTGTGCATGTTTACATGTTCTGTTCAATAAAAAGATGAAAATGTACACGCTTTTGTACGGTATTAGTTTAAGCCGACGGTGTTTGTTTAGTGATGCAACTTAGATGAAGATAAGTACATATTTTATGACCAATTTATGCAGAAATCAAACTAATTGCAAATGGTTGACATACTCGCAAGTGTATGTTCCCTTAAACACTTTTAAATTTGCCTTCCTTTATTGCTGCCAGAAAGAAAAATGAATATTGGATTTGAAGAGGAAGTAAAAAAGAAACCAATTAGCAACGCTGTCATCCGCTCTGACATCTCTTTCCAACAGTGCAAAAACAGGACAAAATACAACCACAGTCCTTGATGTCTTGAGAGGGACAACGCATAACTTAATAGTGTGAAACACTCTGGTTTTCTTCAATCCAAAAAAGTGTATTCTGTGGATAAAACCTTCCTGTCCGGTAATGAATGTTTGATATAGTGCTTGTCATGATTTCCAGGTGAAAAGTGAGAATGCAAGTTCCAAAGTAAATGATGCATTTACTGTATAAAGAAAACGCCATGAGGAATAGGTGCATACCCTACTTCACATCTTGGGCATGGTGAGAAGCAGAACAGATCAAAAGACGCCTGAAATCCAAAGGGATTTTGATGCTCTTGGTTCCAGCAGGATCATTGAATTCCTTCTTGAGAACTCAGTGGTGCATTCATGCTTTGAAATCGCCACTCAAGTCCATCCCAAAGGGGCCTCATGCAGCCATGGGAGCTTTACAACAAACTAGTGTTGTGTTAAGGCACTGGGTTCCCAAAGATTCAATTGTTTTACACGATCCTCCTGAAAGACCTGGTATTGCCCAAAGGCACCTTTTGGAGTCAGACATGAGTTGAATGAGTGAAAACAGAATCTGTGTTTGCAAAAATCTACCTCAATGACTTCATCTAACATTGAGTACTGAACAAGAACAAAAAGAAAATAATGTAAAATGCCACAGTTGGTTTTGCAATGGTCATAAGAGCAGTAGTACAAAACATATATACTGTATATGTGGCACATCCATTCATGGATTTCCTTGTTAAGTGAAGAAACAAGCGCAGTTTCATTTATCAGTGTGAACACCAGCGAGGTACAAAATCTGATGAATCTCTCAGTGTAAATATATGTTGCTATGAAGACCATGTTGCCGTGTGTGTTAATAAAATGTAAAAGTGTAAGTGGCAATGATGATGATAAAGGGTGCACAAACAAATACTAAATTGGGAAGGGATGGGGAAAGAAGATGTATTAAGACCACTGGCGCATTATTCTTTTCCTCAGAGGGGTGAATAATTGATGAAGGAAAAGATTAAGGTGTGGATGCTGACGTATATTTTGGGGTTGACAGTATCCTGAAATGCACCCAACGCTGGCAGTATCTTCTCCTTTTCCCCCCCAAGTTTGAATGCAATATACGAAAGCAGGTCTGATATTGCCTGAGCGCACACACGGTCATGTTGGAATACAAAAGCTCAGATTTAATATTTTACTATTCTGTAAACTACTGAAACATGTACAAAGATGTAAAAATGTTTATACTGTACACTTGGCTATATATCATCGTGTCATGTTATATTCATGATACAATGAACATTTCCACTTCAGTTAGCAGTGAACTGGCTCTTAGACATGTTTTTTTTTTTTTTTTTTAGGTGAAAATATTCCATACTTTAACATATTACTTTAGAAGGTTGATAATCGAATGCTATTGCATATACGCTTTTCCACTGAAAAAGATGAGCTTATATGGCTTTTAAGTACCAAACTAACAAACCCATACTAAAGCAGACACTAAGATGAAGACATAATATTGTTGATCTCAACACAGGATTCTCAAATGTCTGTAAAAATCGACATCCCACTGTAAAATTGGGCATTTTCTGTGTATTATCTGGCATAATTGACTGTGTGACTGAGCGACAGAACAGACTGGAGAGCTCTCGCCCTGTCAGAGAAATGACTTGTAATAGGCTATTACTGTAGAGGAGTTGCTCGTCTCCAACCGTCTGCCTCCAGGGTCTTCACCACCACCGAAGAGAATACAAAAGACAGAAACGCAGAGAGCAGATCAAGATTAAGATTGACTGACTGAAAACGATAACGGGACCCAGGATCCAGTCGCACATAGCGTCTTGCGAGAGATGCAGCGTGTTCTGTGGCCTTATAAGGTTTGTTTCAACACGGTGCAGAGCTCAGAGTGGGGATCTGTTGCAATGATCTGTCACGGTGTGCCCCTCATTTAAGAGCACAACAATGTGATGTTTTTAAATAGATAAAGGTGTCTGCTACAAAAAAAAAATGCTACTTTAAGCATGTTAAAGTGATGATCAGTCAAGTCACTTAAAGACATTCTGCTTTGAAGTGATACTTCATTACTGCACGCCTCACTTAAGAGGTTCTTGCTTTACTATACCACGGTACTTGACAAGTCAGCGTGCGAACAAATGAAATACTTTTAATTTATGTGAAGCACATCAAATGACAGTGTGTTTCAGTCACTCTGACGCTATAGTATGTAACTTCCTAAATTGAAGACATGTTGAGAGGAACATTACAAGGGAAACACCTATGTGTCAACACGCAAGGCTGAAGGCTGACTGTTGCGTCAACAGAGGACACAAAATTCACTTGAATAGTCGCTATTTGACACCCTGTGAAATGGGTTGGGTTGTGCCTTCTTTTGTCAGCTCTCTTTCAGGCCCCTCCCTTCTCTGCGTTCTCTGGAACCTCTCTAAGATCAACGCACCTGTCCGCACTACGGTGCCAGATCGTCCATGTTCCTACATTGTTTAAGTGGTGGCCCTGTTATTCTCCTGTTCTCCCTCTCATCAGTTTCTCCTCCATTTCTGTAACTGCATTCTGACCACCAGGCCGTCATTTTTTTATATATATAATGGACTTAAAAGAGAAGAGGTGCTTTGCCTCCACTGAGCTTCTTGGTGGAGTTGTGCACCCCCTGAGTGTTTTTCTAGTCCTAGTACTTTCATTACTCTAACAAAGAAATCCAAGTAGCAACACCTCCAGTCAAGTTTATAGCATTCACAGTGCGCCTTAAAACGATCTATTTCATGTTAATGCACAGTCAGAGACAAAAAAAAAAGTTTCTGTGATTTTGCAAAGTTTTTGTGGCTGAATGTGCAATGACTGGAGAAAAAGAACTTATACAACTGAGGTGCTCTTCTGTCCCACTTCAACTCGTGGAGTATGTCTAAAATTACACACAAGAGTCGGCCGGCAGAAAGAAAACCTTAAAAGCTTGTGCGCTAACAGCTTCAAACAATAGCAATTAAACTCCCCAGTGAGTACAATGGAAGACTAAAGGACCTGTTGTTTATGTTGCCGTGCCCATTGGGACTGTTAAGAGCGCACCTCTCAGGATGAGAGCATCTTTGATGAGACTGGACTGCCATGGTTCGTGTCTAAGAGAAGCCTATATAAAATGAAAAAAGCCATTCTTCCTGGTTGCTTTCATCTTCAGAATGCAGTGTTGCTATACTGGGATGAGTCTGGCATAGAGAAACCTTTCAAGGGCTTCAGTGTTGCTTCTGACTGCATGACTTTTACCATTCATTTCGCCTTTCATTGCCAGGTCACTGTTAAATCTATTCCACCACAGTGGACTGATTTCAGAAACATGTCAGTGTTCTCTGATCCAGAGCGATGACTATGACTAAAATGACCTAAAATTCTATCAGAATTTGACTGTGCCTGCCACTTCCTCACAGCAGGGTACACGTGCTTCGAGGCTAAACTACTTTTGAATGCAGTCATTGCAAACGCCGGGCCAGACCTGACGTCAACAGGTCACACAAGGTTTTGGACTCGAAGTGGAATTTTATGGCAGCTGGTTGCAGCCACACCTCAGATGAAGGGATAAGGATCATAGTCCAATACAGGAGGAACGTTTAGGAACTTGCAGCCACCACAGTAAGAAGCAGCTCTGGACAAGGACTAAAGTGGAAGGAGCCCATTTGGCTTTTCAAGGAGCCACCAGTGCAACACACAGAAGGTCTGTGCCAGGTAATACGGAGCCTGAGCTCCACTAGACTAAGACCCAGGCGTCCGCTCCGATATACCTAATGACAAAGCTCCATAGTCGTGGTAAGTTTCATGGGTTGTTCAACACCTAGTCCTCAGATGTACAATACATTCATCACTGAAACAGCTCTGCAAATCTGTGGCAACTCCAGTCTTTAACCTTGATCATTAACTTGATTTAAGTCATTATTTTTTGTCACAAATCAAAAGACAACATGAACAAACATCATGTTAACAATCAAGGCTTTGATACAAGAAACCAATAAACAGTCTGTAAACCTGTCCTGTTCAGTTGCCAGATGCGTTGGAGATGTTTGTCTCTGGGTTAAAGAAGTTGTGGACTCCCAAGATGAAACAGTGGAGCTGCTCATACAGAGGAATCTATTGGCTTATTTTGCCAGAGACAATGTGAGACGGTCACGCTACCAGTCACTGACTGACTCGCCTTTCACACACTTACTGACCATGCACAAATATACTGTCCATACGAACCAGTCAAATGAACTACTTTAAAAACACTCAGCCATCAAAGCTCACACTGTGAAACATAATGACTACCGACAAAATCATCTCATTTACATTTTCTCATCCCAATACAAGCGTAATCACCCATAGACAACAAAAATTCTGTTTAGAAAATACACCACAACTTTAGCTCAATCTATATGAACCAATCTGCTAAAGCAGAAGATTCAGTCACTCAGTAATCCATGAGCTAAAGTGAAAAAAAAGAGGGAAAAAAACCATTAATCTTTATTTTGCATAATGGGACTTTGTTTCAGAGATTAATTTTTCCACGCACTGTAAACTGAACTTCTTTCACCCGTGCGTGTCAATCACCCGTATCTTCGTCGAACCAGTGTTTGACTTTCAGTCCGTGGTGCATTCAGCTGTCAGTCATCTCTGGCTGTGGGAAGTGGCCAGAATTATTCCAACTTCCAATTGTACATTCCTCTGTGCCGCTGTTTAATAACTGCAGGAGATCCACTCTGTAAACAGAACTCACGTGTTACATTACAACATAGAAGGCATCGTTTTTAACGTTTTAAAACCACAATGACTTCACTTTTAACGTACCCAGCAGGGGCAGATTCTCACTGCCCCACGTTACCAAGGCTTTTATACGGTGTGTGTTTTGAAGAAATCAGCCTGCACTACTTCAGTGGCAGAACCTGACTGGATGGAATTAGACGGCTTCCTACACATATACATCTGTCTCGCCTCTCAGTAAATTACAAAGCACTGCACTTTATCCCTCAGTGGTTCCGGGGGTGAGAGCAAAATTACAAGTAGTCCATCAATCATTTGTTGACACACAGAGCAGTAAGAGAAACCAATTTCATTTGAGTCCTGTTTGATCTCCTCTGCACTCGTATTATTTGTCCCTCTATCTGAAGCACTGACTTCCTCTAATTCTAGGTGGACCCAAGCGCCACCTCTGGCACCAGACAAATGTGTCATTTCTCAAAGTTCCCTTTGGTATGCTGCTCATCACACCCCGCCTCAGCATACAGGCTGACAGTTATTTATTCATTTATCTCTATTCTGTCTATCAATGAACATGAACTTCCTGTCAGGGCTGGAACGTCCTCTGGTATTTACAAACCTGTAATTACACACCACCTATTTTTCAAGCCATTTACCATGTACAGAAGTCATGAACGGCTTTCTTCTTATGTGCTTTTCAAAGTAGAAGAAAAAAGGTTTCTAATGGCGAGAGGCTGATCAATATTGCTTTATGATTATGTTTATTCATCATGGTGTCCTCATTTGTCTTTTAAAATGGAGAAGCAGTGTGTGACGCAGATTAGATGCTGATCTAATCTCTCTCTCTCTCTCTCTATATATATATATATATATATATATATATATATATGTTGTAGATTTTTTCATGTATTCAATAGAGAGGCGTTAAGTTGGTTTGTCGCAGATTCCTGAGTATGCATGTATTTTTAATTCATGCATGCACATAGACTTCCCTCTCTCCGAAATGAGCGCAGACTTGCACCTGCCAAGTGCGTTTATAGCCTCGTGTCCACAGCCCAGTGCCATTATGCACGCAGGAAAACCGCAGACGTCGCCACTCGCTGCCCCACACGCCGCCATAACGGTGATGAATGAGGTCGCTGGAATCAGTAAGTCATTTGACACTTGGACTAACTCTGTCTGGGTGAAGGATAAGGTTCGTGTGACGATGACAAAGCTTGTTTTATCACGGCATCCCTCACCCAAGCGGCGCTGTGACAGGAATGCTGGTGAGAGAATGAGCATACAAATTAGCTTCTCTCGGCATGAGTGTTGCTAATATTAATAAATTATGACTGCGGAAAAGTGGAATAGTGTGCCTGAAACTTGCAGATGTCTGATGGCACATAGCTCCCATAACCATGGTTTAATGGCTCATCTGACCCTTTGGAGGTGGATCATTTATTAAATTTATAAAGCAGCCGTTACAACTAGTTATCTGTTTCATCAATTTCCAATTGTCTTCTTCTTCTTCTTTTTCTTTTCCTTTCGACTTCTCCCTTCAGGGGTGGCCACAGCGGGTCATCCTCCTCCATCTCACCCTGTCCTCTGCTTCCTCTTCTCTCAAACCTACAATCCTGATGTCCTCCTTCACCACCTCCATAACTTTCCTCTGTGGCCTTCCTCTCCACCTTCTGCCTGCCAGTTCCAACCTCAACATCTTCCTACCAATGTAGTGGCTCTCTCTCCTCTGTACATGTCCAAACCATCTCCATCTAGCCTCTCTGACTTGGTCTCCTAAACACCTGACCACATGTGCTGTCCCTCTGATCTACTGCTCCCTGATCCTATCCATCCTGCTCACCACAGAGAGAAGCTCAGCATCTTCATCTCTGCTACCTCCAGCTCTGCCTCCTGTCTTTTCCTCAGTGCCACTGTTTCCAAACCATACAACATTGCTGACCTGACCAGTGTTTTGTACACCTCCCTTTCATCCTTGCCTTTTGTCACACATCACACCTGACACTTTTCTCCAATGATTCCATCCTGCCTGCACCCGCTTCTTCACTTCTCCATCACCCTGGACAGTTGAGCCTAACTACTTAAAATCCTTTACCTTCTTTACCTCTACATCCTGTAACTTCACCTGTCCACTTGGCTCCCTCTCATTCACACACATGTATTCCGTCTTACTGCGGCTAGCCTTCATTCCTCTCCTTTCTAAGGCAAACCTCCACCTCTCTAGCTTATCTTCCACTTGCTCCCTGCTCTCACCACAGATCACAATGTCATCTGCAAACATCATTGTCCAAGGGGCTTCTTGTCTAACCTCATCTGTCAACCTGTCCATCACCAAACAAGAAGGGGCTCAGAGCTGAGCCTTGGTGCAGTCCCACCTCCACCTTGAACTCCTCTGTGACACCTGCAGCACACCTCACCACTGTCTCACACCTGGCACACATGTCATGCACCATTCCAACATACTTCTCTGCCACTCCAGACTTCCTCATACAATACCACAACCTTTCTCTTGGCACTCTGTCGTACACTTTCTCCAGGTCCACACAGACACAATGGAGCTCCTTCTGATCTCCTCTGTACTTCTCCATGAACATCCTTCAACAATTTCCAATTGTAGATAGTGTAATAGAAAGCCTGCATTGTGATTGTGCATTAGGTATATAAAAGGTTTTTATTTTTTGTTATCCACAAGAGAGGACTTATAATTAGGAGGATACACAAAAGAACCTCAATTGGTGCGGTGATTAAAAAAAAACAAAGTCTCTGTACGTTTGCACGCAGTCGGCAAGCATATTTTTTTAATCATAGAAAGAGTGTATTCAGATACAGAGTTGTGCCGCAGAAATAATAACAGAAGATCTTTGTGGACGGAGCACAAAAGATAAGCTCACCTCTCATCAGCTGCCTTCAAACTCTTTTATCAGTCAACCCACATTTTTCTAATTCAGCCGCGTTCGAGATTCTCAGCATTGCACATTTCGTGTGACTCAGAAAAGCAGGTTTTCCAAAGTGTTCTGAAACTTTTCAGTGAGGCTTTATAAAGTGATCAGGTCAGACGAAGAAGCTGTGTGAGGCGATGGCAGGCAGGAGTCGAGCATCCAGCTCCACAAACCCGCACTTCGCAAGACTTCCACAAGAACTGAATTTCTGGTGTCAGAACCGGGAGCAAACAGAGACCAAATTTGACTGGCTCAGATTCTGATGAGGAATATACACACTCTGATGAAGATGTTTTCTTCGACCAGAGAAGACAGAAAGTGACGCTGTGGATAGTGACAGTGTGTCCGTTTGCTGTGACGGTCCACATGCAGCATGTGCTTTGCCTCACTGCGTCCTGGGACTTGGTGGAGGCATGGTCAAGCACCACTTGTTGGAATGCTAAAAAACAAAGAAATTGCGAGGAAAATATGCCATGGATTGTGGTGGAGGCAACAGTGGTGTTCACTGCCCAGACAATGATGACCAGCATCATCTTGTTGCCTGAGAGATAAGGAAGAGTATCTCCAGTAGATCAGAAAAAATATCTACATAAGTCATGCATCGCATGACATTTACTGTATCTGCATAAGCAGTGTATCGCACCACCTGGTGATGTCATAATACATAAATTTGATGAATTTGCTATCATCGCAAGCCTCATCTGACACTGAAGACTTTTGAAGTTGAAGCTTTAAGGTTACAAAAATAACATCTTTGAAAAATGATGTCCCTTCGTGTGAACGTGCAGATTTTTATCAGACAGCAACTCTTGTAGTTGAACGCAGGTTTGAGTTCTCAAACACATCTCGAGCGATTTTAAGGTCCATAGAATCTTGTGACGATTTCAGGATCTATTTCATCAAACTGCTACTTTTCAAAGCAGAGCCACTGCAATGTCACATTTTTGCTGTAAAACAGCAGCGTTTGGTATTTAGGCTCACACAAGCTCATCAAGAAAGAGCATTGATGCATGAAGGCTGAAATCATGTTTGTCCTCCCGCTGCCCTCTCGATCCCTGCGACTGCCGCAGAGATTATTTTTCTATGGTTTTGTTTAAGAAATGAATATTGCGTGCATTAATCAGTCAGGTAGGCAAAATAAAATCTTGTTCACATTTTTCCAAGGTTATTAAACTTTCTAAAGTCATTGATTTATCAGGACACAAACATGATGGATGGGGAGCTCTAACAGTGAGTGGTACTTCTCACACCCTCATGAACATCGATCATGCTGAACAGAGCAAATTGGCTCATCGTGTAGTGTGATACTGAAACTGGCAAGTTCTGTTATGTTTTTAGCTTTATGCTTATTATGGGGTAGTGATTGATTTTTTTTTTTTCATTTGAGGCTTGCAATTCATTTATGAGTGACATCATGTAATATGTTTGACGTGTATTTTCAAAACTAGACAAAGACAAATGATTTACAGCTCCTGAATCAGCAATCTGGAACCTTGGAAGTTTGTCTTTTGATATGTTGCCAGTTTTACTTCACTTTTTTTTTTCCTTATTTTTTCAGTGGCTCACTTGATTCAAGTCACACATGATTATATCATGTACAACAAGTTTCTCTGTGATGCAGAAAACAGCAGTTGCATATTTGACTACACACCGGTGCAGCATGACTGCCATCAGGTCAGTTATAATGGCAGTGTTTATCTGTTATTATTCGTGACACGCATTTCTCTTCTGGTTCTGTTTTGTCCTCTATGACCTGGGCAGAATGAAAATGTCACACTTCTTCATGAAAAATTGCGTGAGAATAACATCATCTGCAGCAAGCATTGTATGTCAAGTGCAATTCAATTCATCTTGGTTTGTAAAGCTCTTTCTCACATATTCAAACATGAATGTATAAAAGGTGGCAAACCCAATAGAGATAATATTATGCTTTAGACTGGAGGGCAGAATTGAAAACACTTGAAACGCTAACAAGTAATAACTGCATAGAATCATGCAGTGTGATGAGAGGACTTTGAAACTTTGCCAACTTGCAGACAACAGGTTTAGAGACAACCCTCTTGGTAAAAGATCTGATCTGAAGCTTTATAAAGCAGTGAGATGTAGATGACGTTCTGTCCAAGGCTGTACTAAACAAAAGCTGACTGGAGATAAGCTGTGAAGTTGGACCTCAAGTCTTTCAATGACCAGCATGAAATCAGGCCCAGCCACAGGTGGTGTTTTTGACAGTTTGAGATTTGTTTCTGGGTTGCCTTAATGTAATTACAGTTAAAATTGTTGCGGGAAAAGGCAGAGAAAAAGAAAAAGGAGAAAATGAATGGAAAACCATGAGATGCAACCAAAAACAACACCAACAATGAATTTAGCTCTGAGAATCTGTGAAGCAAAAGTGGTGGGAAGTCTGTCAGGAAGACAGCTGGAAGGCAAAAGAATGCAGACAAGCTGTCAATTCACACTACAATGATAAACCACGAGACGTGGGAGGTCTTCCGCCATTATGTTGAAGTCAGTCACCTGTGAGAGGGGGATGATCTCTCACGTTTTTTTTGTTTTAGCTGACTGTCTTTATGAGGGATGTGTGGTCAGATATCAGGTTTGGTTCGATCTAGTGCAGCTGTAGCATCGCAAGGTTGATTTCACAGATAGCCAGAACCACAGAACAGTGGGAGAGTTCACCTTATCATTTATGGCTTTATCGCTGTGCTCCACCGCTGCTTCATTCTGTCTCTGATTGGTGAAGTGTTGCTGACATTGATTCAAGAAGAAGCTGTGTGTGTGTGTCAGAATGGCAGCAGAGTCATGTGTTCCCTTGGATGACAGCAAGCATGGGCGAATAGTGCTGAAACGATTACAAAACAGTACCTGTAATTCACTTGATTTCATATTTAGTTAAATTATTTAGTTATGAATCATCAATATCACACCGATTAGCCTGTCCTCACTGCACTCATGACTGGAAAATTCAACATATGTGTCAAACTCAAGGCCCAGGGGCCAACTCTGGTCTGAGAACATCAGCACAACATGAAACACACCCAAACTAGATCACTAAACAGGACAGTATTTTGACCTACGAAGAGCACTGTGTTTGCTGGTGATGGGGGAATGAGCTGTTATCTAATAGTCTCCCAATTTTCAGATGTGAGGTTTTATTGACGTAGTCGTTCAAGCCATCTAAAGATTATATTGCAGACAGTGCCAGGCAGTGGCTTCTGAGCTGTACACTGTTTCATGGAACCTTATTAACTCATCACTCATTTGCTGTCCAACACGTTCTTGCCCAGTTCATTGTTAATGTCAGTGCTTAACCTGGAAATGGAAGGGGATGGAGACGTAAGATGTTGGTGCTTATAAAGGAGAAAACTCAACAAGTGGCCTCGGACTGTCTCAGGGTCATCCCAGAGTCAGTGCTGCTGGGCGATAGAAGAGGAGGTTTGGTGCTCCCTTTTGAAGCTGCAACTCCTGCAATCCAGGATGGATGGATGGATGGATGGATGGATGCATGGATGGATGGATGCATGGATGGATGGATGGATGGATGGATGCATGGATGGATGGATGCATGGATGGATGGATGGATGGATGGATGCATGGATGGATGGATGGATGAATGGATGCATGGATGGATGGATGCATGGATGAATGGATGCATGGATGGATGGATGATGGATGCATGGGTGCATGAATGCATGGATGGTTGAATGAATGGATGATGTATGGATGGACCGATGGATGCATGGATGGATGAAAGAATGGATGATGCATGGATGGATGGAATTTAGGTCTTTGCATTACAGACCTGCACTAGCACATCGTCTTTACCCAACAACAAAGAGACATCTCACAATTCGAGGTGCTGATCCTCATCCTTCCCACCACTCACTTGGCTTTGAACCACTTTGGTTTGAGATGTAAAAAAGAAAACATTTGAGTTATCAATCAAAACGCCTTGTTGTGCTTCATTAGGCTCTTGCTTTTTCCTTTTTCAAATATATGCTAAATATAAATTGTTTCACCTGGAAGACTCTTCTTATCTTTTACATTCAAATAAACAGAAAGGCTATTGTATTGACTAAAACTGACATTTATTTTGTAATCTACAGTGTTTACAGAACATAAAGGAACATAGTTTACATTTAGTGGTCATCATTTGTCGTGAAACTGTGATGCCACTTCAACCTTGAAGTCTTGATTTATGCCTTGCCAGGTGGGCGCATCGCAACAGGAATCCTCTGATGCTGAAGTTGGAACTTGTAGCACTGAATGGACTATATGGTGATGATGTCCCTTTCTTTGAAAGAGCTTGTTCTGGTATTGTAATTTTTCTGATCAAGCATTTATGAAGCAGACACAAATAAGCAGCATGGAGGCCTTCCATCAACACACATTGAAATATAGTTGCACCTGCTTTTTTTTTTCAATAAACTGCCGGTGACAAGTATCAAGGCACTTTACTTGTTTACAAACAACGTTGCATTTGCGTGAGTGTACGTGTTCAGCTACGTCATCTTTTTGTCCTCAGACATAATCCACCGGTTCCAAGCAGCCACACTCGCTCATTCATGTTCGCCCTTCCAATGACTTTTTTCTTTCTTTCTTTGTTCGGTGCTTCTCAGAAAAATAACAATACCCACTATTGTCTATTGTTCCCACAGGTAAGTGAGTGATGCTGCAAATTCTCTCCCTGCTTAGAGAAACCTGACAGTTTCTGGTGTTGACTCAGTTTCTGTCCTGCTTGGTGGTTTCGCTTCATCCTTACTCCCCCTGCACATGCAGCTATACCAAAGTGTGATTAGAGGTTTGGCTGCATTTCTAAACACCACTGATCATTTGGAACTGCTTTTAAACACGCATATGTGCAGTAAAGGTCCCCACATGACACGCATGCATGAACACTCACGCACACCCTCATGGGAAATGTCACTCATATCAGCATATTGATGACTTGCCAAATGTCAATCGGCATATATTTTCATGTCTAAGCTTCATCTGAGAAACACAATGTTTCAATATATTCCACATGGAATTATAGAGGACGCATTATATGAGTTCTATAAGGCCACACGTCCTGTTTGATCTTTTTGAGTCTTTTGCTTAAGAGCATCTTCAACTTCCTCAGAAAGGAGCAAAGAGTGACTTGTGTGTGTGTGTGTGTGTGTGTGCCAGCGTGAATCCTGCTACTGATCATGTCCCTGTCAGCTCTGAGGCGCACTTAAAAGCCGATACCAGCAGACTTTAGAATCAATGATGTACGATACAGGGGAAGTGGTTGGAGCTTCTTCTGGGTGTTGCTTTCAATTCATATTTTACAAAGTGTTTCTGAAAACGCACAAGGGGAGCCTGAGGAATTACCGTCGAGCCGACTATCTTGTTTACACACTCCAGGTGAGGCTTTTCAGTGGATTTACAGGACTCTGTGTATTGAAGGTTGAGATCAATACGGGCCGATCGAGTCTGAAGACTCCAGTGGAACAGAGAAAGACTGTACAAACTGATTAACAAGGCTCCTTCCGATGCATCCAGTTCTGATGCTTCACAAGCAGCATGGGGAGTTTTTGGAGGGAACTGAGTATAAAGTGAAATTGAATGCTCCAGCGCCAGCTGAGCATGTGTGTGCACGGGCGTGTTTTGCCATACTTGTGAGTGCCATGTCTTGACAAGGCACCATCTTGTGAGGACACTTTAGACTCTAAAGTCTAAAGTTTAGACGTTTTAACCCTCTAAAGTTTAGAGGGTTAAAACGTCAGTAGTAGTAAAAGTAGTTCATTATCATTAGGTGTAAGTTTAGTTCAGAGACCTGGTTAAGGTTAGCCATGTGTTTGCGATGGTTAAGTTATGAGTGAGACGCTGGGGAAAAGCATTATGTCAATGAGAGATCTTCACAAAAACAGTGAAACCAACATGTGTGTAACTGGTCGATTTTCACTTGTAGGTACCAATTCTTGACAACACATTACCCATTTGGCTGAACCCCACAAATCAAAGCCTCGATTTGAGGATGAAGACATCAAAATAAGTGGGTCATTATCATTAAGTATAAGTTTGAGTCAGAGTCAGAGGTTAATGTTAGCCATTTGTTTTGGTTGGTTAAGTTAAGAAGGACAGACTGGTGAAAGCATTGTACTGTTTTGTTTTGTTAGTCTTTCGTTTTATTTTATTTACTTTTTTTTGTTTTGTTTTCAAATAAAAATATCAGAGTGGATCCAGAATATCAATTGAAACATCAAGTTTCATTTGAGCCATTTGCAAAATAAAGCATGAATAAAGATGGATTGAGAAACCTCCACTGCAACCCAGCAGGCAATTATGAAGTAGACATCAGCCAGTGACATTTGACTCTGTGAGTACATGGGTGGATGGATATGGATCCGCGGATATGTATGAAGGCACACCTGAGCTGTGCCTTTAAAATGGGATTTCGAACATCTGACCATGGGTACAATGTCCAGTGGTCTGTACAGCCTAGTGAATCTGCAGTGTTTTGCTTCGCAGTGTATCAAAATCGAGGGGAAATTAATATCTCAGTGTTTTCAAAATCTGTACCTGGTGAGACAGTCCGTAACCGTGAAGAGAAGAAAGAGCTGATCAGAGAATCGTAACTATACTGTACTGAAAAAAGAAAAAAGACCTTCACCGCTTGACTTAAACCCTATAGAAAAGACTACAAACATCACGATAATCGTGTTTTGTCCTCAATGTACAATTATCTTTACTTTTACAAGACAGCCTGTGAGAGAATCCTTGTGCCTGGGGTGTGTTAAGGGTGAATTTGTTCCAATAATCGGCTCTGAAAACCATTAAACACCTTCAATATTTACGACTACAAAGCTTCACCGGCCTGAAGAGCCGATTGATCCCAACCTCAACTGTGATGTGGAATGGAATGCAGCCGCTCAAGAGCTCGACACAGAAACAAGGAAGCAGAAGGTGGAGTTTTTTCATCTATTGAACTGATGACAATAAAAATGATGGCTGAGTAAATCCCACTCCAAACCGTCCTAAAACAGTTGGGGCATTTTGTCTTCTGTGAGCAGCAGATGTGATCCTGTCATTTTGTTATGATAAAGTTCCTTAAAGGTTTCAGTTCCAAGATGGTGAAGTGGCACATCCTAATAATTTAGTTCAATTCAGGGGCCGTGGGAGGAGATATTTCATGTTTAATCTTTTCTATTTATTACAGAGGAAACCTCCTCAACGTCAATGAGCATAACAGTATATTGGTCTCATTTAAGCATGTAGATATATTTTATTTGGAGGAGTGCCAAAACCCACTTCCACAAAACACTTTGACACGCCTGTTGCATTGAGGAGCACGTTCACTGAAGCAGGAAATTGGCAGGAGTGTGCAAGTTTTGTTCAGATATAAATCTATGATGGGAAGCTGTGAGGCTTGTCACTCCGTATAATCTGAAATGACAGCACCATTTTTCAACCATGCTTCCTCATTAATCTCAAACACACACATCCTTGGTGACTGACACCAGTAATTGATTGACAAATGTATTTAAAAAAAATGAAAAAACAAGTGTAAATAATGTACTTAATGAAACTCTCTGATTTGCTTTGTTCTGTTTTATCTTCACCCAAACATAGGTGTATTCCCAATGTGCTGCGGGAGAAAAGGAGCGATGAAATGTGCAACAGCGTTTTGCTCAGAACCCAACTGTGAAATTCACCTTAATCATTTCATCAATGCCCAATTAACCCAAGTCCCCCACACACCTCTACAGTTAATCTAGATTATGTAAATATGTCATTTTGAATTCGCAGCGCAGTGTGCTTTCCATTCAAAAGGAAACAAAGGTCGTTGGAAAGGGAAGGATTGACGTTTAAAAGAAAGAGACCAGATTCATTGCGGTCTGACTTTTCCTGTTACGGCCTCCAGAGGTGCTGACCCACCAGTCTTCTGCCGCACAACAAATTCAGAGAAAGCTACTGGACATTACGAGACAGAGATTTTAAAGATGAACTACACTTCTGAAAATGTATCTGTCTCAGAGTGAGGTTGGAGAAAAACGGGCTGGAAGATAAGCTTCTGTCACTGATATGACTGCACTTGAATGAATGAATGTTTAGTTCCATCACTTCTCCTACATCGCAATTACATTTCACATTTGTACGACTTACATTTCTTTGCAATTTATATTGCTCCCGATACATCACGTACAGTGTCAGTTAAGGCTTCTTTTAACATACCATAGATTTCGAGAAGGAGCAAATGAAGAACTGTTTTACTACAACTGATGTTTTAACCCTCTAAACTTTAGAGGGTTAAAACGTCTAAACTTTAGATTTTAGAGTCTAAAGTGTCCTCACAAGATGGTGCCTTGTCAAGACATGGCACTCACAAGTATGGCAAAACATACCCATGCACACACATAGTCAGCTGGCGCTGGAGCATTTTCATCATGACCTTTGGTAGGTACTTTATGGGATGCAAGTCAGATCAGATTGAGAACACTCAAACTTCAGCATCCCGCCAATACTCACCCTTTCAATAACTCCCACAGACCTGTTTCTGCACCTTAGTCCCACTTTCCCTATTTTCCTGATCAGAGATTGTGAGGAACTGTCTGTATACTTGTGCCTGTGTCATATCCTTCAGGTTGTGTCTTGAAGTTTCAGCGTCATGTACATTTTCTTCCTTCATCACTGAGTTTGGAGAGGCATTAGCACATGGTTGCTAATAGTACCCTCTTCTTCTATGCTCCTCGTCATCAGTTAAGTTATTTTAAAAAGTCTTAGTAGATGATATGGTGGGAGTCCACCTCATTTTGGTTCGAGTTCATTGGTATACGCTCTGAAATCTACTTATATATCATTCTAAAAGCACATTAGCGACAACCTATTTCCCACCACTGGCTTAACTGCCTCATTTCTCTGTCAGTTCTTAACATTGTGAGTCGTCCTCACCTCAGAACTGAACTGATGACGGAGCTCCGCCACGGCTGTAACAGAATGTGGCGTTTCACAGCCAAAACGAAACATGAAAGAGTCTTGTCATGTTTATTTTACAAGGAAATAGCTGTCGCTGTCCTCAATTTTCCCGCAGCTCCTGGCTGCACACCTCAGTGTTCTGGGAGTTTGAGAAGTTGTTTTTGAACAATGTTGTGCGCCCAGACAGCTATCAGACCCTTTACAGCCCGGCGTCTATCATGTTTGTGTGGAGTCGCGCTGTACACATAGTTTCCGGCATCTAGCGCTGAGTCGCCTGAGGCGAGAAGGTCACCACCCGCTGAGCAACCCACTGAGAGTATCCTGAGACAAAGTGCAGGTCTCTAGTGGGGATCAGGTCCGCAGCCAAAACCCGACTCACTTGTGTTCACATCTCAGACTTCTGAGCCGAAAGAGCTTTGTCTCGAGACAGAACCCGTGGTGTGAAAGCGCCCTTATATTCCAATGCATGAGACTTCATAGTCTGTCTTCTGGTTGTTTATTTTGCCCTCCCACTTCCTGTTTCCTGCTCCTGTTTTTTGTGCTTTATGTCTGAGATGCTGGCCAAACTGCTGGAGGCAATTTGCAATCACAACATTGAAGTCAAGTTGGCGGAGTTTCCCTGAACGCACCGCCAAGTGATCTTGTCGTCTGACTAGGCATTAGGGCAAATTGCTACTTGTGTATCCTGGACCTATTCTTGTGGATATTCTTGTGATCTCTCCTGGCGTTGGTTACGTTTTTTGTTGAGAAAGTGACTCTTTTTTTTTCTTTGTTTAATGCAGTTGGTGCCTGTGCCTCCAATTGTTCCCAGCCTCTTGCGTTATGTTCCCTCCATGATAGTGATTCCCTTTGTTCCTGTTTTTGTTTGTTTGTGTTCTTTGTCTGCTGACACCCTAAGAATGTGGATTATTTGTGAATAAACTCTTATGAGCTCTATACTGTTTTTGGACTTCCGCTTTTGGATTCACTTCACCTCTAAAGGTCACAGAACTAGTTTGAATGTGACCTAGTACTGTAGAAAGCACAGAGGTTCTTAAAGTTGCGTACATCACCGGTTTGAGAACCAGAACCGTGTCAGTGAGAAAGGCCTGGAGCAACTTGGCCACAGTCCTCTTGTCTCCAAAGTCCTCCACTGAGTGCAGCCCAGAACAGTGTGGGCCTTCTTAACTAGTCAGTCAAGCCTCTTCTTGCCTTGGTGGGAATTACTTCCAGCCCAGCAGACAAATCCATAGAAGAGTCATAGACGAGCCCTAGAGGGTCCGCAGGAGCATTCCCAGCACCCCAAAGGACCTCGGCCTCCTAGCAGGAACAGTCTGCTCTGCCCTTCTTTAAAGTGCGCAAAAATGCATGATCGACTAGTTAAACTAGTTGATCATTCAGTATAAGGGCAGAGAACAGAGTCCTATACAGCAGTCAGAGAATGTCTCTTTGCTACCTCTCAGCTCTTTCTTTATATTCTACAGTTGAATCAGGAGGACTGAAGAGCTCACAGTGCCGCCCCTTGTGACAAAGGTGACATGGTCAATATTTGCTGCAGGTAAATCCGGGTTGGACTCTGTGGCTTTATCGAGCTACGAGTCGGGCTACAGCTCTCTGCATGACCATAACAAGCATATTCACTGTGGGAAAGAGCTGCGCATAAACACTGCACATATCAGTAAGACAGGGGTCACTTTTCTTCATGTTTTCCAAAGTGTTTATAATGCTTTTGATCAGCTGAAAGATGAACAGTTTTCCAGAAATAGCAACAAATTTGGGGAGTGTGGGATTTCTTTCTGACATTTTAAATTTTGTTTTGATGCAGTGATGCTCTACACAAATGAGATTTCATTACAAAAGGGGAAAAAAATCTCTTTAAGCATTGTGATGATCATGATGGTGATGGCCATTGTGTAGTAAATGTTGTGAAATCTTGTGAACATTTAAGGCTACACTGCCACTAATTCACATCTGGATATGCTCAGCAATCTGGTTACCTTTCAGAAATGCAGCTTGGGCACGATGAAAGTCTCCATACTTTAAAATCTCAAGCGTGTCGACCAATTTGAACGAATTTGGGACGAGTTATTTCCCATGCAAGTCTTCATTTCCACTAATTAAGAGATGGCTGGGGTGTTAAGCTGCTGAAGATATGCTTGTCAGGATCTATTCTCCTGAGTGATACTCTGTGTGTGTGTGTGTGTGTGTGTGTGTGTCGTCCGGTGATTCCTAACATGTGGCACAAAACTAGATAACAGTCGCAGCATGAACTCCACAATTATTGTGTGAAACGGAATCCACGTTCCTCCGCCAAAAATAGTCATTTCTGTGCAACCCCAGGCTACAACAGAAATTATCTTTGGAATCGTCTGACACTTAGGAATCTTCTGAGCAGCCTCTTGCAGGGATGACTGGTGCGACAGGAACATCCCATTCGATGTTCGCCTCTAAGATCTGTCCCATCAAACATACACAGCTTCATGACAGCAAATATGCTACAGCAGACCTGTGCACAGTGTGGCCTCATGCGGCCCTTGTGACAACTCTTGTACGGATCTAAACCGATCTAAACAAAAACATTTTTAAAAATGACTTAAAATGACTCATTATTTTGTCATTCTTATTTCATGTGTTATCAAAGTATGGATTATTTCTCTTTTTATTACATAATACAATGACTCTACAAATATTTAATTTATTCAACTCAATATTTTTTCCACTCTTAAATATTTAATTTAAATCTCTTTTACACAGTACCCAGCATGACTTAGCAGTAACTGGCCTCAAAACACAAGTGCCAAGAAAAGAAACCAGTGCCACCATTCCTAATCAGAATGAGGTATTTAATAGCAGATTTTTTTTGACTAAATACTACGACAGTGTTGTAACAATATCTGTCACTATGGGATTGAAATGATTTATGGTCCAAAGCACCATCCTTTTATTGGCCATTTAATTGATCAAAGATTAAAATTTTTCAAAATTGTGTGAATGAAAAAAGTTAAAACACTTCAGTTGAAGGTTAAAATACAGGAGTGTAAATAAAGCTTGCAGCGCATGGGGGCCGCTGGGTTAGTCATGACCAGGCCTGGCTTTGTCTCTGTTTTAATCTTTTTTTTCATGGTGCCTTGAATTTTGATGATTGAAACACATGCTCAAAGTTCATTTCATTTGGAACGTGACCAAAGAATTGCAATACAAAATTGCTTTCATGGAGAAAATGCACTTTGCTGTTGAAGAGTAGCTATCAATCCATCTGGCACCCTCAGACTGCATCCAAGGACTGAGTCGGTGGTGTATCCAGAGAGTTGACACGGCAAGTTTAGCTTGGGAATGAGCCAGCACCCTTTAGTCAGAGCTGGACAAAGTCCTTACAAAACTGACTGATGACATTATTACCTGCTTGTGATGGAGGACGGCTGAGTGACAATGGAAGCAGTTTAAAATGAAGGTGTATAAGGAGAAGGCATTGGCCTGGAATGCGGTCAATAGAATGAACTTTTCATGGCCTAATAATCGACATTTATAAACGTCCTGCTCCAGATTAAACCTCCTTCCTTGGCCATTAGGCATCAGGCCTGTTGAGCCCTGTTGCTGTTGAGGATGATAGACTGCCGCAGTTGCTCCCCAGTTATTAATTCTTTCAGTGATATTAATCACTAGCACTGTGAGGAATATTTGTCTCCCCATATTAAGCTCTCAGGCGTCTGCTGGTCCCCGAGGCTAACATTTGTTTAATGATATTATTTTTCAAACCTTGCAAACTATATTTTTTGGTGACGGCAGGGGCTGTAGTGAGCTACCATCTGTAGTTTTTTAGCTTCAGTAATAATACACATCTTCAATGATTTCAGTAATTCACTATCATTTTGAAGTGAACAGAGAGGAGGGGAGGTGTTCTTGTGTGCAAAAGCCCTGGTCTCGCTGGCTGTGTCTGGAAGAAGAGAGAGCTCTCGTACGATACAAGTATCTCTGGAGCTCCATTGTGAGCTGCCATTGACTTGGATATGCTCAGAGCAGTGTGACTTTGCATTTTCACAGATAGATCATTACTCTTTTTCTCCTGGACTGCATTACTGCATGCCGTCCTTCCTTTCATTGTTGTGGCCCTACATTCCGCCTCCGGTCTGACCAAGCTACAGGTCAAAATCCATCGAGCAGGATTTGCATTTGTGACCATGTTGGAGGGAGACCACATGGAAAACAGGCTCATGGAAAAACAAATCAAGCTCAAATTATCAAGTAAATCACAGACAGGGTAGATTTTTAACAAACACCATTTAGTGGTGTGTTAAGTCACCTCCAGGATGTCAAAAGGTAAAACCGAATATGCTGTGTCATGGTTCAGTGGAACGCAAACTTACTATTATGTTACTATTACGACTTTCAAAGGTTAATGTTGATAAATCAATTTTTTTTTTGTCACCAATTCCCAGTGCACCACATGTGATGTCACAATCAAAATATCCACGATGATAGAGACCAAATGAGGTTATGCTGATAGATGGAAAAATTTAGTTTAAAAATACAGTGGTAGATCGGTTTTTGAACATCCTGGAATTCGAACAAATCGGAGTTCGAACAAAAATTTCAAGATTTTTTTGCTTCGGATTTCGAACAAAAATCCAGAACTCGCCCCGCAAAAGCTTGAAAAAAACATAACATGCGCGGACTGATCAGCTGACCCACAATGCGCTTTGTTATTGTGTATAATGCAGCCTCTGTATGCAGATGTGTCCCGTTAGCTATATTTACTGACTGTTTTTTCTTCAGATTGAGGTGTAAAACCTTTCCTGTCTCTGCACTGGACCGTGGTAGAGTGTCACAGGGGAGGTGCTCGCTCTCCACACCTCCGAGGCTGGAGCGCTCACTCCAGGGTTTGATGTCCTGTTGTGGGCTGGAGCTGGGACAGGGATGAGGCGAGTCTGGGACAGAGTGTTACTTGGTTTATGACTTTGTCACAGCCAAACTGCACAGAAGCGCACATTCAGAGCTGGACACGCACCGGGCACCTCTTCACTTCTGGAGAGACGTCACTCACTCGGCAACCCCTCCCACATGCAGCGGCCACACACATAGAGGAACAGCGCACCTGCAGCAGACACTCTACATTCACTCCTACAAAAGACTATTTTAAGGCTTGGAACGCATTAGTTCTTTTTCCATTCATTGTAATGGGAAAAATCGATTCAGATTTCAAACAATTCGCTTCTCGAACGGCCGTCTGGAACGGGTA
Source organism: Synchiropus splendidus (assembly GCF_027744825.2). NCBI lineage: Eukaryota > Metazoa > Chordata > Actinopteri > Syngnathiformes > Callionymidae > Synchiropus > Synchiropus splendidus. The sequence goes on along the minus strand of NC_071334.1, from coordinate 60,004,394 downwards.
CAGGTACCACTGAACACGAATAGAAACATGAAAAATGATGGCATAAAATATTAAAATGTAATTAATCACAATTAATTAATTATATGTGAATTTGATTGTTTCTTGACTTTTTTTTATTAGATCTCAATAAACAAAAGGTAAAACTGCCCTCGACTAGACTTTGATCTGGTTGGAGCTACACATGCATGAGTGGGCAGATAAAATTGCCTTCTGATCTACGTGCTTTATTTTGATGTGCCATGTTTTGTCTGTCACGTTCAGGGGGAATCGCATGTAAACACATTTGAACTCGTCCCTCGGCTACTGATTTCTCCTTCGGAACATTCAAACTGTCATTTAATTCTCTCACAAAATTACTCCTTTCATGTTTGCCTTTGATTGCATGTTCAAAGCAGCAGCCTGCCTCGCTTTAGCACCACGTTTCGTGTTGCTGCTGTTTCTTTGCTGTCATTGTTGGTTCTTGGAGACAATGAGGTTTGTCTTTGATGGCAAACTACAGTAACCATGAAAATATATATTTAATTTGGATATTTCATTATCCAAATTTTGGCATTTATTGCATCTAAGGGAGAGGCAGTCGATCCTATTAAAATGTCTGAAATTGTATGTATTTCAATCAAAGTAAAAGTTTATTTTTGAGTGTGTATTCCTTTATTATGTTAATAAAAAAACTAAACATTTTCAATTGTTACATTGCTGAGATTATATTGCTATTTTCATACTTTAAGAAAAGGAGACATTTTACCTGATGGTTTTTGCTTCATGTTTACAGCGTAATTTTATGTTTGTAGAATTATGACATCCATTCCATGCTCAGTTCCATAATTAGCAAAAGAGAAAGAGAAAGCCCAGACAGTTAAGACACGTCTGCATAAATTGCACGCTCTCAGTGGATAATGTACGGAGCAGACAATGATCCAACATTTCTCAAGTGTTATGAAACTAACAAGCTGCTGAGGGAGCCAAGCTTATCATCCAAGAGAAGCTGCTCCATGACCTGCAGCCAGCAGTGCTGTTATCCGGCATCACCCTCCAGCAAAACGACAGGTCTGAGGCTAAACACACTTTTTTTTCTCCACAGCCTCAGTTTTTGGCCTTGTACTTGAGGACCTACTTGCGTAATTTTGCCAGCAGGTCGACAAAATGAGCAACAGAAACACAACCCCTGGGACGTTTTCAATGACTCAAATCTCTTAAGAAGCACGGAAGAGGGAAAGCAGTGTTCCTTTGATGTGCCATTGCCATCTAGCACACATTTGCTAACTCAGATTTGACGTGCAGTTCATAATAATGGGTTCGGCATGGAACTGCAGCTTACTCTATCCCCATCCATCCATCCATCCATCCATCGTTGCCCGCTTATCCGTTGCCGGGTCGCGGGGGCAGCAGCTTCAGGAGGTCACGCCAAACACCCTACTCCCGGGCGACATCCACCAGCTCCGACTGGGAGATCCCGAGACGCTCCCAGGCCAGTGTAGAGATATAATCTCTCCACCTGGTCCTGGGTCGACCCCTCGGTCTCCTCCCAGCTGGACGTGTCTGGAACACCTCCAAAGGGAGGCATCGAGGGGGGCCTGATGAGATGCCCGAACCACCTCAGCTGACTCCTCTCAATGTGGAGAAGCAGCGGCTCTACTCCGAGCCTCTCCCGAGTGACAGAACTTCTCACCCTATCTCTAAGGGAGACGCCTGCCACCCTTCGGAGAAAACCCATTTCAGCTGCTTGTATCTGGGACCTTGCTCTCTCGGTCATGACCCAGACTCTATCCCCAGACTCACAAAATAAATAAAATGGTACATGACAAGTACGACAAGCTTCTTTTGAAACAGACATGTTCTTCCTTTATTTTTATTTTTATTTTTATTTTTATTTTTTTTATTTGCTGACGATGTTCTCAAACTAACGTAAGACTTACAACTGAAGCAAGATTCATTTGTACATCATTTGCACGTCTTCCGTTCAAAAACGGAACTATTCGTGGACCAAAGTTTGACTTCGCTGTACAAGAGTGGTCCAGTGAAGTTCAAGTTGGAAACACATTTTTTGGTGAAAAGAAACACCTTCCCTAATGCATCTCATGAATTTCTGTGTTGTTTTTAAGGGGGCAAAGCCAGAGCGACTGCTATTTGATCTGAGACACTCCTGCATGTGTTTCCCCCTTGTGACGGTTCAACCTCAATTTTCCCGAGTGTCAGTGGTTTTGTGCCCTGCTGTGCTCGCAATTTAATCCACAAAACACACAATTAGAGGAGTGACAGAGAAGTTAATGAACAGTGTTGTGCTTCTGTGAAGGACCCACAAGAGGAGGCTTCCTCATTCTAAAGGCCAATCAAAAAAGTTCAGCTCCTTGTATGCATTCCCCTTTATACTAAGTGAAATCCTGCAAGGTCATTTGCTAATATGTCTTCGACAATTTTAATAGCTTTCCTTATGGCTGATGTTCAGCGCACCTTTTGAGGTCGGCCGTGCTTTTAATCCGTTTATTGGAGGTGGATACCAGAGTTACTGACGATCAAATCTTTCTTCAGTTAGCTGCGTACCTTCTAATTTCAAGTGCCCAGAAAAGTGCTCTTCAAAGTGATGGTTACCCTTAATGTCAATCTTTATGAGTCATGTTGTCTTTGATTGGTTTCACTCTAAATATATTATCAACACACGTAGTGAGGTGAGAGTTTAAATTCCACTCTGGCAAAGTCACTCTGTCCAAGAACACACTTGAACAACTTACCACTGTGTGAGTTCAGTTGCACACTGACCTCACGAGGGCAGTAATACATACATGTTTAAAAGGCTCCTAGGTATTCACTAGTAAATATGGGATTTTTGTTCATAACACAATCATCCCACTACCAAGTAACATGTTTCAGGTGATAGTGATGGATTTTCAGAAAATAAAAATACTTCTTTAATGGACTCCTGTGAAATTCCGGCGTTCAGCGGACTCTCTAATATGGAGTAATAACCAATAACTAACATGGAAACCTGATATGGACCATGGTCCCTGACTGTCTCGATGCAGATCATGCATCTTAATATCATGCCAGCACCACATTGGAATTCACCTTCAACGTCACCTTCTTCTGCCGCTTATCCGGGGTCGGGTCGCGGAGGCAGTATTCGGAGCAGGGAAGCCCAAACTTCCCGGTCCGCACAAACCTCCTCCAGCTCCTCCCGGGGGATCCCGAGGCATTCCCAGGCCAGACCGGAGACATCATCTCTCCAGCGAGTCCTGGGTCTTCCCCAGGGTCTCCTCCTGGTAGGACATGCCCGGAACACCTCCCCAGGGAGGCGTCCAGGGGGCATCAGATGCCCGAGAAACCTCGGCTGGTTCCTCTGGATGTGGAGGAGCAGCGGCTCCACCCCGAGCTCCTCCCGGATGACCGAACTCCTCACCCTATCTCTAAGGGTGCGCCCAGCCACCCTGCCGAGGAAACTCATCTCAGCCACTTGTATCCGCGATCTCATCCTTTCGGTCATTACCCAAAGCTCGTGACCATTGGTGAGGGTGGGAACGTAGATCGATCGGTAAATCGAGAGCTTCATCTTGTGACTCAGCTCCCTCTTCACCACAACGGTCCGATACAGCGACCGCATCACTGCTGCCGCTGCACCAACCCGTCTATCAATCTCACACTCCCCTTTTCCCTCACTCAAGAACAAGACCCCGAGATACTTAAACTCCACCACTTGGGGCAAGAACTCTCCACCGACCTGGAGAGAGCAAACCACCTTATTCTGGGCGAGAACCATTTACATCGGAATTTTAATCCTTAAAATGAACAGCCCATTAAGCTGCCTCTCAGATTTATTAGCTGGTTCACATATGGTGACATGTGATTGCAAAAGTCATGTGGAGTCACGGATAGTTGCGTCCCATATGTCCTCCTGGACTGTATCATGCAACAGTATATAAGTGTTGATGAACAGCCACTTCAAAGGTCGTGTTTGTGAAAGTTGCTGGGCAAATGCCACACTCTGCTTTTTCATTTTTGGTGCCGTACGGACAAACTCTTACAATATACAAACTGAATTATTGCTACTCTACTCAAAGGGCTCCTTTCTCTGTATATATCTCTATTTGAGGTCAAATGGGAGCCGTGTACTGTTAGTGGCAAACAGGTCACTGTTTTTCAAACCAGAAACTAAAGAATAGTCTCAGCAAAGACTTAAGTTTGTTCCATTTATTTTCCGCATTTATACTGTACCCTCCTACGCTGAGAAACTAACAGTATCTGGCTTCACACAACTTTTCTAGATGACTTTATAACACTGTCTTACAAGCCATCAGCCTCTAAACCCGTCTGTAATCCCTCTCTGGTGTCCATGTGCTTCACCGGTGACCCAGCAAATGTGATACAACTAAATTGCTGCCCAGGTGCCAGCGTGCTCCTGAATGAACTTGTGTCCAAAATCACAGCAGAGCACAGCTGAGACTGTTTGCACCCATGCATTATTGATTCGCCAAATTTGAATTTAGTTTGAGTTGAATAGAAAGGATGCTGACATGTGCTGCGGGTATAACAATAGGAGACTCTGTCCCAGGATTATTAGATTCTATATCTAAAAGCATAGTGTTGTGTTGTGTTTGAGGCTGCTTGCTCCATGAAATACTGCCAATAGAGTTATTATCTCTGCCAAGGAGGTCATGTGATCATTTGTCTGTCTGAAGTCTATTATCACGGGAAATATGGTGAAAAGTCGACCATGTTCCTCTGTTCTCCCCCCATGAGTGAAGCCATCAGAATGTAATTTTGTCCAACTAGATGGCAACTTTCTTTTTTCCCTCTGCTCACAACCTCTGTAGACAGTCACACAGAATGTACCACAACCCGGATTATCCCTGTTAACGTTGAAGCATAATGCTTTGGGTAGAATCTGGCCCCTGCTTGCTGGCAGTGGGAGCAAGTGTCCACATCTGGACAGGAAACAGGCCGACCTCAGCACAAATGTCTATTCAAACAGGAATGCTTCATTGAGTGGGGTAAGTTGTGTTATTTTGATTGTGTAATGCAAATGTCAACATGCAGTTCATTTTGCAAAACTGAACCGACGCTTTCTTATTCTTTAGAATTACACATTTAAATCCTGGCTGGTTATCTTCAAGACCATACAGCAAGACTAGCGTCTTCAGTGTTATTTGAGGACCATGAGCTCAATTGAGTGTGCCAGATGTTTTGGATCATCAGTCAATTGTAAGTTTCCAAATGTGAGCGCTGATGATATAAATCATAATCTCACTCTGCAGCTGACTTTGGCTTTGGCTATTTATGACTCCATACATATCATTGCACATGAACACATGTAGCACACATCAATTTGTGATATTTTTCCTTCTTAATTGCCTTTTTTCAAGACTGCATGCCTCATTTAGAATCATGTTATCTTGTTTTTTTTAACTGAATGTCTGTAATTCCCATACAGTCAATTGCCTGCATTGATAAGAGTCATGAGGCATTTGATGGATCCTGATCTGATGCTGCGAACCAAGTGAAACCAATAGGAGTTGAGCTATATTAAAGCGACACCTAGTGGTGATATTGGGAATAACTCGTAGAAACGACTTTATTAAGTCCCACAGTGGGGACATTCAGCATTATTAGTTTTAGTAGCAGGTTATGCTGCTACTGGAAGTTTTACATCTATTTTATAATATTATATATATATATATATATATATATATATATATATATATATATATATATATATATATATAGATAGATAGATAGATAGATAGATAGATAGATTAGTGCTGTCATTTTAACGCGTTAATTCGATTAATTACGCAGCAATTTAACACGTTAAAAATGTAACACAATTAATTGAGTATCAACGGTTCTTCATTTTGCCTCATTTAGAGGCATATTCATTTCTTTATTGCTATATTGAGCTTAAGTGCCTATTTGAGGCAACCTTATTTTATTTCAGAATTTTATGTATTTAACTGAATCGCTGTATTTGTATTACTTTTTTGAAGACAGCGTTGTTTTATTTATTTAACTGTATTGCTGTATTTGTTTTACATTTTTTAAGACAGGTTTATTTTATTTATTTCACTGTATTGCTGTATTTGTTTTACACTTTTGAATAATGCACCTGAGCCTAACTGGTTTGTGGATGTGGTTGACCTTTACTTTTGGATTTCATTTATGAAGCACAGTTCACCAATAAAAAAAATGGATTTCAAATCTTCTCTTCTTACTGTATTCAATTGATTAGTCATGCACTACAAGTTGTATTTTACTTGACGTCTTCATTGAAATAACTTTGCTGTAATGAAACAAAAGAAGCATTTTAAACCCTCACTAAACACTCAAATGGGGGTCGATTCTAACTTTTCATTGAACATTCATCACCTGTTTCTAGGTGTGGTCAGTTGGAACAACGAGAGGAACCAGCTCTAATAAAAGTAAAGCCGCAGCTAACGATATTTTGAAAACATTGTATGCGTTTGTTTTTGAGCAAACAAAGAAAGAAGCGGAAGTCGCGGTGGAGCCTCTGTGCCAACCGTTACGCGCATGCGCGGTAGTGCTGGTCTGTCGGACAGGTGAGATTGTCACAGTCCGCGAGCTGCAGGTATCAACGGATGTTAGCTTGGTGGAACAAAGGAAAACGGTGATATTTTGAACATTTTAAGGAGGAATCTGGTTCCGCAGCGTCGTCAAAAACTCAAACAGAACCACAAACATCCCCTGTTGTGCTTTTATTGTAACCGGAAGACGGACGTGCGTTTGAAATAGTATCGCGACAGGTGTGTTTTTGAACGATTGTTTGTCTACAACATCCTTATCACAATGGCGTGGGTGATGTAGAGCGGGATCGAACATGGAGGAGTATTTTAAATCGGTAGGTGAACGACCCAGCTGTCGTCAAATGCAGAAGTCTAAGGTGTGTTTGCTTAGGTGGGGGACGTGCGGCGCCTCATCGAAACGATCTCCAGTCAGTCAGAGGAAGTGGAGAGAAGACACGCTGTCATCCTGTCTTCCACCAGCCAGAACAAAAGTAAGCTTGCCTTTGTACACACGCACACACACACACACACACACACGCAGGCTCGCACGCACGCACGCACACAGAATCAGAATCGAATTTATTGCCATGGTCAGTGGGAAGCCCACCAACTCGGAAAGTGTTTTGGAATAATGTGCTGACAGAAAATATAAAATAAAATATGAACAGCCTTTTATATATACAAAGGCTATTCACGAATTCAACAGTCTGACGGCCGAGGGGAAGAAGCTGTTCCTGTGACGGGAGGTTCTGGTCTGGATGGACCGTAGCCTCCTGCCAGAGGGCAGAGGAACAAACAGTCCATGACCAGGATGAGAAGGGCCGGCTCTGATTCGACCTGCACGTCTCTGGGTCCTGGACAGTGTATTTAAAGTGGAATAAATGTTACTCTACATCTGAAAAAGTGTCACTCGCCCATCACATTCATGGTTTGTCTCCAGAGCAGAAAGACGAGCTGCAGCGGCTGAATAATGAAACAAATCGGAATGCCAATGCAGTCAGGGCCAAGTTAAAAGGTTGGTTTTCAATGTGCCTTGCTCTCTCTGCACTCTTGCTTTATTTATGACGGTTAAGGTTCATTGAGGTTTGGTGCTGCAACACTTTGTAGTCTGGCATTGAATTTGTTTTGCAAATTAGTGGCAGCAGTCTATGTATAGAACAAAAGGAAAGATTCCATAATGTCGTCCAAGAACTGACAACATTATGGGGCAGCATGGACTTGATCTGCTCTGTGCTTGCCTTCTCAGAAATGCAAGACAAACCACTGGCAGGAGGTCACAACCACACTGAGTCAGTTATTCAGCGGATTCAAAGTAACCAGGTCTGGGATCAAAGCCAGGTGCACATTGTGTGAATGTTTATGAAATCAACTTATCTGAATTCCTGCTGAACAGCACTCCCACCTGACGCGATGGTTTTCCGATGTCATGAGGAACTACCATAAAGCACAGATCGACTTCAGAGATAAATGCAAGGCACAAATTCAGAGGCAGCTGGAGATTGGTAAGTCTCAAAGATGAGGGATAATATCAACTTTGCTTCCCCAGCACTTGCGTTGCTGAGGAGTAACTCTTTCAGGAGTGACTTCTTGATGTGTTGATGCTTTTTTCTGTCACAAATCAGTTCAAGCAAACACATTTTTTGCCACTCAAATGAGCCACAGAAGTCGGCCTGCGTAAAAGTTGATCATGTTTTTATGTGTTAATTCAAGTGTGGTCCATGTGTCTCTCTATCACTGTCAGAAGCCGGCTTATATACTTTGTTTCTTTATGTTCTTAGTTTATTTGTTAAAAGCAAATGTGTGTTTTAGGGCAGCACACGGTGCTGGCTTAGGTTTTAAATATTTTATAGATACTGTTTGAGTTTGTCGTCTGGCGAGGTTTTGTGGAAGTGTGGCTGGAAAATTGAGATGCACAGTTGTTTAACAACGCTACTTGTGAAGATGACATTCAGTTGTGTTGGCAATTGCTGATAAATTCATTCCGGTTTGTTCTGCCAGCTGGCATGTTTTTTTCATTATTTATGTCAGCAAAACACTGATGATAAATCACGGTAACTGTATTTTTAGTATTGTTCTTCAACAGTTGCTTGCATTTGTCTGTTTATTCCAGTGGAGAAAGTGACAACGGATGAGGAGTTGGAGGAAATGCTCAACTGTGAGAAACTCTCCATCTTTATAGCTGACGTGAGTAGATCCTTCCATGCTCTCTTGGAGCTCCTTCACACGAACACAGTTCAGGTTCTTGAACCGGTGTTGTTTGAGACTCTCAGAACCTCAGTGCATTCTATGCAGCCTTCCCAGGTTCAGACTCGCAGAGCCGAAGTGGAAGGGCTCTAAAAAGTGACTCAGTTTAACAATGGCAAGTAACAAAGCAATTTACTATTTTATAACAACCAAAAAGATCCTAATGAAACATATATATGCACCCGCCTATCCTATGCAAGACCGTCACATCATCTACTCTCTTCTCATTTGTAAACTGAGAGTATGATACAGCCACTGATGATGTCACGGTTCACAAATCCAAACCAACTTTTCAGGCTACAGACCACTTCTTTTCTCGGTCCGAGTACGACAGCACGGTTCAAAATTGCGGGAACTGTGTGGAAGGTCACTTATTGTGTCTCTCTGAAAACATGCGTTGCCTTTTATTGAGAAGAGAAGTGACAGACTTGAGTATAAAGTAAGTGCTTCTGTATTCATTAGATCAACTCGGACGCTCACACTTGTCGTCAGGCTCTGAGTGAGATTGAGTCGCGGCACCTGGACATCATCAGTTTGGAGTCCAGCATCAGGGAGCTGCACGAGGTATTTGCAGATACAGCCATGTTGCTGGAGAGTCAGGTGAGTGGCAGAAGCTCTCTAACACCTGAATCAACAAATGAAAATAACATTTAAAATTGACTATGCTTCGGTTTACAATGTATTTTTTTCCTCATGGCTTGGTCAGATGACACAATATCAGCCCGATTTTTGCCCCAAATGTGTCGTGATCGGCACATTTACATCATCTGATCACATTTAGAACAGCCACACGTGACAGTGACGGGGAGAGAGTCTTGTACTGACTTATTGACTTCCTGACCTGCCATTTGTTGATTGAGACCTTCATAACAAGATGAAACGCTGAACAAATTCACTTTCAATCGTGTTGTCTATGGACAGTGACTGGAAACTGTCATCGGCATTGAGTAAATCCAACACTCTTCCAGAGTCACTGTCATTACTTTAAAATCAATTGAGAGTTTAATGCATTAAAAATGTGATCAGTTTGGTAGACACTGTTGTGACACAAAGGACATTCTAAATCATAAACAACAATCGCGAACATGATAAAGATTATGTCATCTGACCAAGCCATTAGATGAACAACAAGGGCAAAGCGTTAAATGTCAATCCTCAAATTATAATGCTCGTATATTTGGGATTGCACTGATGGAGCTGAATGTTTGATGGAGCTCATCATGTGATGTACAAAAAAAGAACCCCAGAGTCAAAAGGTTAATCCATTGTGCTTCATAAAACAGGGATGATAAAGTGGCAACAAAAAGTGCTGGTCGTTTAAAAGCCAGACTTGTCCGAGGTCTAATGATGAATTTGCTGCGGTGGATTTGTCCTCACGGGTGACCGCGTTTATTGAGAGTTTACATCAACAGCTGCTTCACATGAACAAGGGTTGCCGTGCTCAATGTGACTTCTACTACAGCATCCGTTTCTAATGTCTGTAATCCCTCATAACAATGGAGCGGACAGTAGCTGCTGGGCAACGTGCTCACTCAAAAGACTCTCTAATTCCTATTGATTTTTATATATTGGAGGGTGTTGGGGTCAGGGATATTGAAGAATATATGTTTTTAAGTACAAATGTAACAGATGTACATATAAATCTTAGTGTCTAGACTAAAATAAATAAGGTAAATATTATTATATTGTTATTTTTAGAAGGAACATGAAACAAAAACAGTGAGACATAATGTCAATACTAATCATATACAAGAAGATTAATTCAAAATATTATGTTATTACAACAATTAAAAAATGGCAGACTCTAGAATTCAAAAATCCTTCGCAGATTGTGACGATGATCAATGTGCTGTTTCACCCACCAGGGGGAGCTCATCAACAGCATAGAGAAGAACGTCATGAGCGCTGCTGAGTATGTGGATCAGTCCAAATCAGAAACCCAAAAGGCTGTGGACTACAAGAAAAACCGATACAAAATAGCCTCCATGCCTAACTTTTTAAAGTCTTTCAGGAAACCAACTGTTGTTAAAGCTCCGGAAGAGCAATTGACTGCAGACTTGAACCATAACCAGGCGTCTCAGGCTTCTGACAAGTGAGATTCAAGACATCGATGGAGACATTTGTGGTTTTAAAAGTTGCTTTTTATACACACCATGTGACAGGCAACACATTGCAAGACCAGAGGTATTTTATAGCTCTGATGTGACTGGTGTATATTATCAATGTCAAGTCTGAGTGTGAACATTTTCTTCTTTGAGCCAATCAGATCGTACTGTATTTTAAATACTTAAAATTATCTGAATAAACCTCTGTCCAAAAAATGCTCTATTTTGATTCTACAAAACCTGTTTGATGAAGACAGAGAAATTATGTCTTCTTCACTGAAGCCGCCCACCGTCATGGTCAAGCATGTCCAAACATTCCTCGCTGTTATGCTGTTGTAAACAGCTTTCTACATGTGTATAATAAGATTATGTATTATTGCTACAAGTCATTTGCAATGCATGCGACGTTTCCCTCATTGTCCAGAGGGTGGCGCCTCTTCTCCACATTTCTTCCTACTCCCTTCAGCTTGGAGTTTTTCATTCTTTAATCAATGTAAAATGTCATTTCCATGTGGTTTTAATTTCAAACTTATAACTATACTACCTTTGATGGGCATTTCTTTTTCCACGGCTGGTGCCTGTTAGTCACAAAATGCTGGGTTAATATGATGGTGTTTGTGGATGGACGTTGTTCTTATATCCCAGTGGATAAAATCCCCTAAAGCTCAAGTGCAGTTTTATTTTTACATCTGGAGCTCAGAGTAGATTTTAAAAATAAATAGACCCCTGCAAAAACTCTTCATGAAAATATGTGGTGGTTCAAAACATGGTATTAATAGATTCACTACTCATTCTGAGTCTTTGGCCTTTTTGACCAATTGTTTTAGTGAAACCTGACATTCTTTTTACAATAAGAGTGCCACCTTTGGAGCTCTGAAAATGATGACACTGTTTCATGAAGCTTCATCTACCAATCATTTCAAATTATTGCACTTGCTGTTGGCACTGCTATGAAGACCCAATGACGCCGCTCAATGTCAATAGGAACAGAACCCTTATAACCATGAGCACATATGCTGTGTAGCTCCATGTTCACTTCAACACCTTACAAACAATGTTTGTCAGTTGGTTTATTCAGAGTCTCTGTTGGGTGATGTTGCTCTTTGCTCCCCTTCTTTCCTTCTGGACTCACAGCTTGTGGGTGAGAATGAATGCTGACCAGAAAATATATTTTTGCTTCTGGTGGTTATTTCAGAGCCTCCAAAGTCTGTTTGTGAGAGGCTTCGTCTTCTGCATATCCCAAAATTACTTTCTGAAACTCATTCATTTCAGTGAAGATCATGGCTTGTTCTCTGCTTTCCTGCTAGAAATATCTTACCTTTGAAGGGGCTCACTCCTGAGTGGTGCTGTTGGTCGGCTCACTTCCAGAGCAGGGATGATGGGTGGAAATCCTATCGCATATTTCAATGAGTGAAATGCCCCTCAAACAGACTCCCTGCTCCGAAATGTTTTCGAAACCTTAGTTTTGATTGAATCTTGGTTTATTTATCTAGTTCAGATCATGAGCTGCCACTATACTCCAAATATATTCATCCCATGGCTTAGAAAGAATGAACGCAGGAAGCAGGGGTCCTATAAATGGGACGTTATCCTGAGAGATGCACTTTGAAGACCAAATTAGAACTTTCAGTGATATATATTTTCACGTCCACTATCTTGCTGACGGGTGCAAGGAGCTATTATTTTTTAAAAAGGCGTTACAATGACAATGCTGCCTTCTGCAGCCACCCAGACAGACTGACTCTCTTTTCAGCGCGATGGGACAGTTGCCAGGATGAACTCACTGACTCATCTCCGTGACTCTGCACTTATCTGCTTCCTCACCGTCTCCTGGATAAGATTTCGCAGCATCACGTTGTGTTGCTCCGAGCACAGATATTTTTTCCGCTTTGTTTTTCTGTGTTTGAAACAGACTTACTGGACATGGTTTAAATAAAAACATTTATTGGTTGTGGCCTTATATTTGTGTCTGCTCTGACTCTCACTTGTGGTGATAGCTGAAGAATATTCCCAGTTTTGGCTTTCTGCTCAGCTGCTTGTCATTTGAGCAGAAGGCCACTTCGCACAGAATGGCATGTTTCCAAGAGGAGCCATTACATTTTCCACAAATGGAATGGACTGCAAGGACAGACGGAAGGAGGGACAGTCTCTTGTGTTTTTTCACTTCTTTGCTTTGCCCTGGGCAGCAACAGCCTCCATGGCTTTCTTCACCGTTTCCTCGTCTCCCAGGAAGGACATGGGTTTGACCGGCTTCAGGTCTGCATCCAGCTCATAGACAATAGGGATTCCAGTGGGTAGGTTCAGCTCCATAATGGCAGCGTCAGACATACCTGGAAAGACACACATGATTTAAGTGCATTGGCAGAAGTATAATGACAACTGCAAGGAGCCATTTAACAGACTGAAATTAGCATTGCCTCATGTATTACTCCATTATTATGCCCTTGGTGGCAGACATTCTACCCTCCGGTTAGTTAACTGTCTCACATCCTTGGAAACCTTTACAAGAAAGGTCATGACTGTAATAGGAGCCCAACTCGTGACCCACTGTCCCTGAGCTCCACTGCAACTGTCCACTTCAGCTATTTATACCCACTGTAAGGCATAACTCTGTGGGCAAGCATGCATGCATACACGGAGGGATGGAAGTGGAGGGTTAGATGTTCCCAACCAGACCTCCAAAATTCTCATATTTTATGAAGGCCTGCAATATCTTCCTCGATTGCCTCCTCTACATTTAAAATGTAGTCGTGGATCTAAAGCGATCTGCCAATGGTCAAAGCCAATGCAACCCCCCATGCCTTCAGTTTGATAGTCCACTGGTATCTACAAATCCATCCATCATTTTTTTCCCCGTCGCCCCCTTCATGTGTGCTGGCTGCCACTCACCTTCCAAGTGCTTAACAATGCCCCGGAGACTGTTGCCATGCGCGGCAATGATGACGTTCTTCCCAGCTTTGATTTCAGGAGCGATAACATCATTCCAGAAGGGCAAGGCACGAGCGATAGTGTCCTTCAGAGACTCGCACGTGGGAAGCTCACCTGGCTTCAGGTTCTTATAGCGCCGAGACTGAAAGCAGGGAATTTAAATGTCGCGACTGTATAAAGTTATACTTGAAATTTATCGGTGTTACGTTACCTCGCTGATGATTTTGTGGTACGGGTGGTCCTTGTCCATGGGAGGAGGGGGGATGTCGAAGGACCGACGCCAGATCTTCACCTGCTCCTCGCCGTGCTTTTCAGCCGTCTCAGCCTTGTTGAGGCCAGTCAGGCCTCCGTAGTGACGCTCATTCAAACGCCAGGTCCGGTACACAGGCAGCCACATCTGGTCTGTGCCCTCCATGATGGTCCACAAGGTCTTGACAGCTCTTTTCAGCACAGAGGTGTAGCACACATCGAACTTATATCCAGCATCCTTGATGGCCTGAGCTCCGCGCTTGGCCTCTTCCACGCCCTTCTCGCTCAGATCGGCATCAAACCAGCCGCAGAAGCGGTTCTCCTGGTTCCATGCGCTCTCACCGTGGCGAACAATCACCAAACGATGTACGGCAGTCATGTTTCTGGTGACTATAGCCTCAGTCCTTCTCAATGGTGCACACACTCTGGCTGAGCCTCCCACTGCATTCCACTGGCTTTTTATAGACGCTGGGGAGCTCTCGGACCAGAGACGACAGGCCTCTTCAACCGTCCACCTGTGATAGGACTTCACCATGAGACTGACACGGACCCTGGCCTATGGAGCACAGCCTCTGCACTTGCCCCATGTGGAAGGTCAGGGGTCAGACAATGACCCAAAATAGCAACATGACTTTTAAATTGATATAGACGAAACAAAAGTTTAAAGATCAGACCTGGCTGCTGAGAATCACTCTGAAGAGGGAGGATTCGCCCGCCGACAAGAAGTGCAGGACTAGTAACAAGAATGACTCCTAATGTTTAGCAGTAAATATAACATTTGAGTAGTCGTTGTTGTGATGACAAAACTGGTGTCTGTCTTCACCGGTGAGCAGAAGGGTGGAATTAGCATACACTGTGTTCATGTGTTAAAATCCAGGAGTTGCATGTAGTTAAAACAAAATACAATACAAGTGTGTATTTTTCAGTGCCCAGTACTTAGTGTGTCTCACTGCTTTTGCCTTATCAAACTTAGTTTTGACTTTTGTGCTGCACTGGAATGGAGTTAGTGACAGAAAAGCATATATCTGCAAAGAGAAAAAGAAAACATCTTGTGATCACTTCTGAGAGGAAATATTTTCACTTGCTCTGTTTAGTTCAAAATAAAAATACTTCTTAACAGCTAAACCCTGAAATATGTTATATATTTATTTAGTTACATTGTCTGTAGCTGCCTCTGTTGTCTTGTCTTCATCCAAATCTTGCCTGAATATAATTTAAATAACATACCAGTAGCATGTACTGAATGATTTTGCGAAATTCTATGAATCCCAATGAACTCTCGCAAATGACAATTGTGACCAACTAATACTGTAGTTTCCATGTTTGCATTAACTGAACACTAGGTGTCGCTGCTGGCGTGTCGGTGCTCCGATCAGTGTGGAGACATGGGAGATCATGTCAGTGTTAACACAAAGTTGATCTTGAACACTTTTTTTCCCATGTGTATCCACTGGACATGAAGAGATTTGCATGGGTGCATATGGAGTACGGCATTACCTCATCGCTTTTTTTTTTAAATCGTCAATCTTCACCCCAGATTTCTCCCTCATCTCTGAGTCATGTCCTCCTGAAATGATCTAATGACTCCTCTTCATCATGCTGATAAGGAGAAGCACAGCATGAGCGGTGTGGAGTGTCTTGTCTCAACACCAGGAAGAGTTACTATCACTTAGAATGAGATTAAAGAACCATCAAATGAGCCACTAACTGGAATCAATGTGTAGTCATTATATGATGCATTATAATGTCTTCCTGCAGCAGCGATGGATCAGAAAATGCTGGCACTACATTGTCACTGTTCTTCGACTCTCCCTCATCTTCCGCAAACAATGTTCAGCATGCAGACTGTTCAACCACTGTGAGAATGAGAGAAGCGTTCACAGGGGAGTTTGTGAGGGTAGCCGTTTTGATGACTCAGCCTGCAGCAGAGACCGTGTGCCTCCTGTTAATGTCCCCAAACTCCCACCACCCTCCCTTTTTTTTGTCCTGGGTGCGGCACCGTTTTGAAGCACTGCATTACAGAGGTGCTCAGTTACACAGACAAGTTTTTGTTGCATCTGCAATTCATTTGATTTTTTTCTATCAGGCAGAGAAAGGTTCACAAAAACACTCCTGTAAAGAATGTTTGAAAATGAAAAACTTTGTTGGAATAACACGTTCCACAGTAAAATGCAAAAATAATATATGAATCAGAGTCAGGCAACTGATCATCAGAGTGACTTGACCCTATGAATATTCTATTTATATTTAGATTTTATATTTTTCTTGCAAAAGTTGATTGATCAAAGGGACCAACTCTCATGAATAAACACACAGCAAAATTTACCTGGATAAGAAATGGTACAATAGGTCATCATTCATTAAATGTACGCCATATTTTGGGTTTTTTTTGCATTTCAAAGTCAGGTCATGATGAGTGCACTGGGGCACTGTTCTCCTCCTGTCATTGTTCCCTCAACTTAAAATGGAAATATTGTCTCTGTTGGTGTCCTTGCATCCTCTTTCCTTATCAATACAGCAGAAAATTCTATTACAGTAAAAAAAGACAGGAGAGTAGCAGTCAAAACTGTGTCAAGACCAGAGCACACCAAGACTAAGAACAAGAATCGGAGGGCCGGGAAAGAGTCAGGACCATGAGCAATGAGGAGGGTGACGCCAAAACCAAGCTGAATGTAGGATAGAGAAGCAGTTACCTAGACACACGTGTGAAAAACAAGTTTGTCATAGTCTTGGTCTTCAATTTTCATTTTCATTGCGACACTTGCAGCTGATGTTATGATCGGTTTCCAGGCGGAAAGTCATCTTGGAGTCATGGAGTGGAGGAAAAATGGAGGATGAGATGGACAGACTTTCGGAGCGTCCTCAGTCTCCACTCCAATGGTCTGTCGTGATGAGGACCCACCTGAGTCAAATGGCAAACAAGCAGTCAAAAAGTTTTCTCGGTAGGGTGGCTAGACACGACTTTCAAGATCGGGTGCGGTGCTAAGTCATCAGGGAGAGTCTCACAGGTATTGGAACACTCCTCTTCCATGCCAAGAAAACGATGCCCTATGACACAGTCTGGACGCAGACCGAGGACACATCGGAGAGACTATGTCTCCTGAGTTAATGTAATGATATTATGCCACTTTTCTGTTTGAAATAAGTACGTCTTGAATATCATTGTAGGATGTTTGATTTTTTGTGTCATTCACTAATGGTGTCAACAGTCCGCTCAATGGTCTGTCTTAAATATTTATATCGGTTTTCTTGATCTTGTCTTTTCTAAACTTCTCCTTACATTTAGTAGAGATTCATGGCTGCATTACCCTTCTTCAGCAGCAGGAGGGATGCTGTGTCATTGTTGTTAAACAGGACACATCCGCCCCCCTCCTCCTCAGCTGAAAACACAGCTGTGTTATGTTTCAGGTTCTGGCTTTCTTATCACTTGCACGACGTGCAGTCAAATTTCACGTCATTATTTGACCTTTATTCTCCTCCATCCTCTCTCACCTCCTCCCGCACTTCTGAGGTTTCATTTCTTGCGGTTGCAGTGTAAACCAATCAAGCCGCGTGGTCAGAGTTTGGAGGAAAGAGCTTGCGTCACAGATCTGTGTCCTACTATAAAAGCGCTGCCTGCTGCAGCTCCTAGAGCAGTCAGTGCTTAACCTCGGCTCATTACACACACTCTCTTACAAGAAGAAAAAGAAGGAGCACCTGTCCTCACTGAACCATGAGTAGCTTCGGGCATGAGCCTTACTACTCTTCTTCATATCGCCGCAGGTTTGTGGAGTCAACTCCTCGTGTGGTTCTGACCCGAGGTAGGACCTACTCCTCCTTCCATTCCTCCCATGCCTCCCCAGTTTCCTCCTCCCGCCAGCACTACTCTTCTCCTGGTCGTCAGCTCTTTTCTTCCTCCTCCTCCTCCTCGCCATCCTCCTCGGTAGAGTTGGAGCTCAGCCAGGCAGCTCAAATCAGTGCTGAATTCCGTACCATCCGCACTCAGGAGCGCTCCCAGCTGCAGGAGCTCAACGACCGCTTTGCCGGATTCATCGAGAGGGTGCGCGAGCTCGAGCAGCAGAACCGTGCCCTGCAGGCTGAGCTCCAGCTGCTGAGGCAGAGAAACACGGAGCCGTCCCATCTGAGAGCCCTGTACGAGCAGGAGGCCCGCTCTCTGAGGGCAGCTGTCGATGATGCCAGGGCTGAGCAACAGGCAGCTCTTGGGGAGAGGGAGCGCCTGGAACAAACCCTAAGAAACATGCAGGGACAGTTTCAAGAGGAGGTTCTTGCTCGAGAAGAGGCCGAGGGCAGGCTGATGGAGGTCCGGCGTGAAGCTGATCAAGTGACCCTAGCCAAGGCTGAGCTGGAGAAAAGCGTGGAAAGCCTGCTTGAAGAACTGGCCTTCCTCAAGAAGATTCAAGAAAGTGAAATGGTGGAACTGCAGACCCAGATGCAGTTAGGAGTCCAGTTGGCTGTGGAATCTGAAACCGCTGCTCCCGACCTCTCCGGTGCTCTGAGGGATATCCGCGCGCAGTACGAGAGGCTAGCCACTAAGAACATGCAAGCCGCTGAAGAGTGGTTCCGAGGGAAGGTGGGCTCCATGACGGAGGCTGTGGCTGTCCACAGTGATGCAGTGAGGAGCTCCAAGGACGAAGCTGGAGAATACAGGCGTCAACTTCAGGCCCGACTGCTGGAGATCGACGCCTGTAGAGGCCTGAACGAGTCACTCGAGAGGCAGCTGGTGGAGATGGAAGCAAAACAAAGTGCAGAGATCGCTGCCATGCAGGTCTGAAGGGGGGACATACAGGGAAATAGAAGGACTGAATTGTGACTATGGCCTTGTACACATTCATCTTGTTAACAAACTGCAACTGCAAAGATCAGATAGTGGTTCAAAGGATTTGTGTCTTTGTCTGACTTGCTCATCTTTTATTCTAGGACACGATTGCAGATCTGGAGAGAGAGCTTGGGATGACCAAAAAGGAAATGGCCCGCTACCTGAAGGATTATCAAGATCTACTGAACGTCAAGATGGCTTTGGACATTGAGATTGCTGCATACAGGTGAGAGGTCGCACACATGGTAAGTCTGTTACACAGTCAAAGCAATGATTATTACTGTCATGCCTCTACTGCGGCAGTGCATTATGGGACCTGTATGGGACTATACACTTCCATCACATTGCAGGCCGTATGAAATCAAATCATGAGCCATTGCAGGCCCTCAGGCCATGAGTTTGACAGTATGGCCTCAAGTCAGTAAATTCTATGTTTATATTTAAGAAGTTTCAGGAAATCATCTCGGTCTTTTTCTTGTCCGTTTCGGAAACAGGAAGCTCTTGGAAGGGGAGGAGACTCGCCTCAACGTTGGCATGGCCGGTGGTGTTTCTTCTTTGTACGGACACACTTTAGCAGGACCGTCCTTCACTCGGCCCCTCCTCTCCAGCCTGAGCACTGACTTCATGGTGACATCGCGACTTTATAGCTCAAGCGTCAGAACCACCGAGGGTAGTATCATTTCTGCCAGCCACGCCCAACACTCAGAGGCCGTCCCTCCAACTGGAGAGGAGGAAGTTGAGGAAGAGGAAAATAATGAGGAGAAAACTGAGGAGGGAGAGGAGGGAGACACTAAAGAGGATGAGGAAGGTTAGTGCAACTTTTGTTCAGGTCAAATGGCAAAATAGCATGTATGTCACGCAAATATGTACGTCTTCAGCAGGTGGTGATGAAGAGCAGCCGGATGAAGGGACCGTAGCGGACGACAAGGCCGGCGAAGAGGAAGGAGAAAATGTCAATAACAAAGAGGAAGTGCAAGAAGATGGGAAGATGGAGGAGGAAGCAGAAAATAGTGACAGGAAAGACAAAAACGAAGCTGAAAAGAAGGAGGATGATAAATGTGCTAAATCTGAAGTTGCACCTGATCTGACCGCGGGTGACACCAAAAAATAAAACAAGTGTATCAGAGCATAGCTGGTCAGCACTTTATAATGTAGCAACATCTGCTTTGAATAAATCGCTGCAGGTAAAGATGAACTTCTCACGGCCCATGTCTGCAAAGCACAAACACAGAGATCAATGTCTAATAACATCGCAGTCAATACTTGGATCAGTCGTGAGTAAAAGCTCAAGGTTTATGACCCTAGTCAGCATCTTTAATTGGCACCTATAGATTAGTCTGGGAATTTTCACATTATCTGTTTTAATTGATTTACCATGCTGTTCAGTGACACATATGTTTATGTATTCATTTGTATGTATCATTTGGATCTTAAAATATAATTATATATAACAGACCATTGTAACAGTTTTCTTGCACAAATCATCTCTTAAATGTCACAATGTCCTCACCAGCTTGAAAGCTTTAAAGTGTCAACTGTGACTTTGTGTCAAATAAAATGCAAAAATGGAAATGATCAACTATGTTTTGTTTGATTCTTTCAAATAGAACTGGTTCAGTTCGAGTGAGTTTTACACCAGTTCAAGTTGGATTTTATGTTATGATTTGGTCCACTAAAATGAAGCTTAACATAAATTGAATATGAAGCCGACAGCAGGTGACAAATGCAAACTTAAATCTTTAAACATGAAAGATTCTCTGCAGATGCAGTGCATTGTGGTTTATTCTTACATGGCTGGCTACTTAGCTACAAGTGTTTGATTTGGATCAAGTTTTTGCTGGCAGACGGTGCTTGCTGACAGGTGATTTTAGGATCAAGTTTAGTGAAATACTGCACATGAGTTCGTCATTACTTCATGTCCACATGTCAGCAATTTTGAAGTTCAGTCTGGTTGGCAGTCACAAATTCTAGGGATGATCTGAGAAGGATTGCAGGGGCAACTGTCTCAGCAGGGAAGCCAAAAGACTCCTTCCACTGGCCACTTTCATCATTGTCTCAGGTAGGATCATGAGACGTTCCTGGGCCAGCTGGGCCATAAAATTGCTGCAACGTGACCTGGGTCAACCCAAGGCCTCCCCCCTTACAGACAAGACTGAAACACCTCTCCTGGGCGACATCTGCCCGGCATCTAACCTCCCTGACACTAAAACATTGACCATTGAAAAGGCTGTGAGAATGATGTCAAAATAATGAGTTTGCTCAAGTCAGAAATGCCCAGATTAAGTAAAGCTTGTTGTTCAACTGCTTCTATATTTGCATATATTTTATACATTATATATTTGTTTGAGAAATATTTAATCTTTTCTGATGTGATTGTAATTCTATCGTTAAAGATAAATGTCCTAAATTTGTGCCACATTGAGGCGTGTCACAGCTCCCTTCGTGTTATAATGGGGCGATTCAAACTGCATTTAAATCCTATTTTCTCAGCTCCCTCAATTTTGTTATATGATTTTGCCAAATATATGTTTGGGATTTCTGATTACTTATACAGATGCAAGAACAAGTACCATCCATTTCCTGCTTTCAAGCTGAAACGCAGGGCTTTTATGTATATTTGAATTTGAATGGCATGTACTGTAACCACATGGTTTCCCAAAATGCACATCCGGTGGCATGAATTTCCAACTCTAAGTTTGCAGATGTATGTCTATAATAGCACCTGAATCATATAAACAAGACACAAGAGAGTTTGGTGACTTCATGATGTCATTTATTAAGCAAATGCTGCTGGGAAGTTGATGATGATGATGAGCAAAGTCATGGGATTGCAAACAGTAGCACCTCATGTGTTTCTGTTATGAAATTCAAGTCCATCTTTTGCATACAAGAATGCATGTAGCTGCGCATGTGCACTGGTTTTTACTTATTTGCACTCAGATTAACATAACAGGTAAAAAGCATGTTTAAGGCTACGAGTTCCTTCGGGTTTGATTTGAAGCTTTTCTTTGCTTTCCGGTTCTGGATGTGTGTTGCTCTTCTGGTCGTGCCCGGTTTCTTGCGTCACTGCAGGGTTTGTTGATTCTTTAGATGTTTAGAGGTGTTTTTTTTTTTTTGGCTCAGTTGGTGTTTTCACATATTTAGTAAGGCTACTTTAGTTCAGTGTGTGTCTGAGTGGCGGTTTGATCCTCCTTGGTTTCCACTATAAACCATCTATATTGCATTTAGTCCCTTCTCATCGATAAATACTTGATTCTATGAGAGGAAAAGTTTCCCCTCCCCTGAGCTAGCATGCAGAGAACACCCCACTGCCTACTGACTCACCGTTCATCAGCAGAAAGAGAGCATAAATCCCCCCCCACCCACCCACCTTGTCTGACCACACCTTGCAGCAAAGCCCCAATTAAAGCTGTCACTCAAACATGCATTTTTAAGCAGCTTCACTCTACAGTTGGTTTCGTATGTTTCAGAGAGTTTATGTTGATTACGCTCTAGCTGTATGTTATGTTAGTTTTGGGTTTGACTGCTCGTCCTGACTGCTGCTGCTCCACCTCAGTGGTATCCTCAGTTGCCCTGGGTCACCTCCTTGACGGACTGGGTGGAGTGCTTCTCTGTCTTCTTGGTGGAGATCACTGTGTCCTGGAGCACCTCCTCAACCTCTTTGACAGTCTCCGTCACTGTCACTGACTTGGTGACCAGCTTTGATCCGTCCTCTCCAGTTGTGATTGTCTCCACTGTTTTGGTGATCACCACCTTTTGGCCACCGTCGTCTTTCACTGGGCTCTCGTCGACACCGTTGGCTACTACGTCGCTTTCTTTCTCCTCGTCCTTCTTCTCGTCTGGACTGGACTTGTCCATGTCACCATTCATGGCAGCGTCCTTCGTTTCTACCTTGGTATCTTCAGTTTTTTTGTCAGACTTGTCTTCGGCTGGCTTCTGTGGCTCGGATTTGCCAATCTCCGTTTTTGGGGGGTCCTCTTTTGCAGGTTCTGCTTTTACAGATTCTGATTTAGGACTCTCAGATTTGGGGGACTCTGCCTTGGGTGAACTTTCTTTGGGGGACTCAGGTTTCTGAGATGTTGGCTTAGGGGATTCAGACTTAGGGCTTTCGGCTTTAGGTGATTCTGTCTTGGGAGAGGTGGGTTTGGGGGCTTCAGACTTTGGTGAGCTTGGTTTTGGGGAAGTAGGTTTTGGGGATTCAGATTTGGGAGATTCTGCTTTCGGGGATTCAGACTTGGGTGACTGTGGTTTGGGCGATTCAGATTTAGGGGAGCTAGGTTTAGGAGATTCAGACTTAGGGGACTGTGGTTTAGGAGATTCAGACTTAGGGGACTGTGGTTTTGGGGACTCGGATTTTGGAGATGCAGCCTTTGGGGATTCTGACTTGGGTGAGTCTGCCTTGAGGGATTCAGGCTTAGGTGATACTGACTTTGGGGATTCAGGTTTAGGTGACTCTTCCTTTGTTGTTTCGGGCTTGGGCGAGTCAGCCTTAGGTGAACTTGCTTTCTCTTTTTCTTCATTCTGGGTTTCGGCTTTGACTGCATCTACTTTCAGGGCTTCGGTTTTTGTAACGACTTCCTCTTTTATTTTGTCTGTTTCGGCATCATCGGTCTCATCTTCATGTTTGGAGGCTTTGTCACTTCCAGCATCATCTACCTTCTCCTCCTCCTCCTGCTCTTCTTCTCCTTCTCCACTGGCTTCCTTGTCTGTGGTCTGCTCTTTTTCAGGTGAGGCTTTTGACTCTGGAGCTTTAGCGCACAGTACTGTTTCCTCAACTTCCTCTTCATCTCCTGCTTCTTCTCCTTCATCTCCTTCTTCAGCCCCCTTTTCATCCTCTTCCTCCCCCTCTTCTTCATTATCACCCTCCTCGCCTTCATCACCCTCCCCCTCTTCCGCTCCATCCTCTTCTTCCGCCTCCTCCTTTGAAGGAGCACTGGCACTAACTTTAGCGTCTGCAGCAGCTACAATTTCCTCCTCCTCCACTTCATCTGCCTCCTCTTCTCCCTCATCCTCTCCTGCTTCTCCTTCCTCCTGCTCCTCCTCCTCTTCCTCCTCTCCTCCATCTTCCAGTGTGGCTGAGAGTTCCTGCGCAATCTCTGCGAGAGCTTCGTCCAGCTCCGCCTTCTCATCCTCCACCCTGGTCTCTTCGATGATCTCTTCCACAAACTTGTGCTGCACCTTCAGCTTGGGAGGTTCAGATTTGGTCTTAGAGATTTTGGGTGAAGGCATCGACTGTCTGTAGGGGAAGGAGCTGAAGTGGGTTTCTTCTCCTTCCAGAAGTTTCCTGGAGAAATGTAATGATATACTTGAATGAATGCACCATAACAGTGGTATTTAATGCAAGAATCCAGGGGCTGCATTATACCTGTATGCAGCAATTTCAATGTCCAGCGCCATCTTGACATTGAGGAGGTCCTGGTACTCGCGCAGATGTCGAGCCATCTCCCACTTGGTGCTCTTGAGCTCATTGTCCAGCTGATGAATGGTTTCCTAAAAAAAAAAAAAAAAATAGAGAACATTTATTCAGCTTAAACTTAAAAAGGAGCCATGCAATACTTTGCACTGAGGGTTTCATATTTTATTTCCCCAGCAATATGGATCTCTTCAAGGACAGTCAGCAGAACAGCGTGTGATGCAAGGACAGCGCCAATAAAGGCATCGACCAGTGACTCTGACTCAGCAGCATGAGGAGAGATGAGAGGGAGGGGGAGGGGAGGGGGGCTGTGCTGCAGTGTGGGCTGCTTAACTCTTTCCTGACACGCCAAGTGTCTGCTGAATGCACAATGAGCGTCATTACGCAGCAAAAGTCTCAACACGACTAAACTCTCCACCAACGCCGTTTTTAACTTTAAATTCATCCCGATTTTTATGACCAGAAGTAGTTGCCCCAAACACAAGTTTCCGAAACTGAATGAAAGGGTGATTTGTAATTCTAGAAGTGGGGCGTTGATACCTGCAGGCTGGACATGTCGTTGTTGTGACGGTCCTCGATGTCATTGAGCTGCCGCTCCAGAGATTCCCGGGTGCCGCGGACCGACTCCAGCTCCACGGTCTTGGACTGGAGCTGCCTGCGGTAGTCTGCAATCTCGTCCCGAGCGGATTTGATGGCGTCCTTGTTCTGTTCCGCCGCCTCCGTCAGCTTGGAGTAGCGACACATGAACCAGCTCTCCACCTGCTGCAGGTTGTGGTTGGAGTGACCCTCCAGCTCGGAGCGGATCTCCCGCAGCGCCTCGGTGATGTCCGCCTTCTGGACCTCCTTCCTCTCCACGCTCACCTGAGACTCCTGAATCTGCGCGATCAGGTCGCTCACCTCCTCCTCGTGGTTGTTGCGGATGAAGGCGATCTCATCTTGAAGTGACTGAACTTTCTTTTCCAACTCGGACTTGACCAAGTCCGAGTCGTTGGCGTCCTTCTTCAGGACGCGGATGATGGCTTCAGTCTCCTCCCTGATGCGGGCTTCCTCCTCGAAGCGGTCCCGCAGCCTCTGGATGTCCTCCTCGATGTGCTCGGTGTCCAGCTGGATCTGAGCCTTGTCGTGGTGGATCTGCTCCAGGACCGCGCGGAGCTCCTGCAGCTCCTGGTCGTAGAGGTCCCCCAGCTGCGAGCGGGACACCTGCTTCTGCCGCAGAGCCTGGATCTCTGCCTCGATCTGCTTGTTCTGCTGTTCCAAGTAGTGGACCTTGTCGATGTACACGGCAAACCGGTCGTTGAGCCCCTGAAGCTGCTGCTTCTCGTTGGAGCGCTTGAAGTCTCCGTTCAGGAGCCCGGGCTGCTGCAAGTCCGCGCTGTCTGCCGAACTGAAGACCGCGGAGCTGCCGTAAGAGCGGCTCACTGGTGCGTTCAAGCTCCGCTTGTAAGAGGAAGTCAGGGTAGAGCCGGGACCTGTCCTGGACCAGGACTGGCTGCGATAGCCACTGGACATGGTGGCCCCTGGGCCACGACTAAAACTGCTGTATCCTGGTGTCCTAGTATCCATCGTTCTTCTGATCGAATCCACCGGGTAACTCATCCGGTCGGGTAAGTGAGCAGGGATGGAGGTGAGGCGTGTGTATGTGCGTGCGTGTGTGCAGGTGAGGAGTGTGTGGCTCTCACAGCAACTAACACTCCCTCGGTCTGCTCCTTTTATATCTGAGGCTGTGGTGCTCACTCGACAGGTCCGTCACTTCTGTTTGGTCCACAGATGGAAGAGGGAGGGATCAGAACCACAACGCCATCTCAGAGTGGCCCAGGGTTGCCCTCACACCAAACCGCGTCACTCGAGCAGACGGCGTGTACTTCGAGAAACACTAGGGGCCCCTGGCACATTGGATCCAGCTTCCGCAGGTCTGCATCCCTCCTCTCTTTTGAAGAGGATAGAACGGAGTGAAGAGATGTATTAGTGAAAGTTTTCAATAGTTCGTATATTATTATAAAAAAATATAAAGACTCAGAAATATTTCACATTCATGAACTTTGAATGTTTGTTATTATTATATCGTTAATACACTCATAACAATAATACCTTCTTTCCAGAATAACTACAATGGACGTGACTGTTTATAACAATATAGTTAATAATTTAAATCCAGATGACAAGTAAATTATAGTTTGCAGAACTTCCCTTTAATTAACATCCCAATGCTCAAGACTGTCCCAAAAATAAGAAACTACAACTGTGGATAATAACTGTGGCTATATAATCTATCAAATGAGCTTTAAAAGTGAAACCTTATTCTACATATTATATTTTTAATCCCCTGTAGCGTTCAGCCGAATGCGCTGTCCGGGGTCCTGAAAGCAGTTCGCTTCCAGCCGCTATGTTTTGAATGTCAGTAATGACACCTTTCTTATCTTTATTTAAGGACAATACAATATGACCAATAACCGCCCAATTGCTTCACAGAAATTGATAGGAACAAATAAGTTAATGATCATTTGATTGAGACTTCTTTTAGGTTTGCACTAGTAAAACACACCGTTCAATCAACCACCTGCAGAGTAGCGAAATATTTTAATAAAATAAAGTAAAAAAAACAAAAATAAAACATCACATGCACCAGAAACACATTGAAATTTCAATTATTCAGTTTGGAATAGCTGAAAGTCAAATGTGAATCTTCCAAATTTTTCCATCACCGAGCGATGACAACAAGTTCCTGAGTCAGAGTCATAATTTCTATCAACCATTTGTCTTGTTCAGTCACTCTACAGAACAGATGGCAGATCATTATCACTCTTTTATCACAAAATTGTAATTTAACTGATTCAGCTCGAACGGATCTTGGAATTCATTCTTGTACTACAGAGGTAAGAGCTGAAGTTTGCTGGCACATGATCGTCACATCATCTGCAGAGAACTGCGATGAATTTTTAAACAGCCAGGGAAAAAAATCTATTGAAACTCTGCACACAACTCCCACTTAGGGAGCGAAGCTATCCACATAACATGTGTGGAGTGTACTGCAATACTCCCAATCCCAAGCCTTTTACCAAACAGCTGTCTGAATGACTGCCAACATTATATCCACACTGAAACAATAATGGTAGATTGGTAGCGTGCAGACATCCTCACACATCTCCACCAAAGCACCAGGGATTTGTGGGTGATCCCTCTATTTGCTGAGATGCTACCCCCCAACTGCGATGTGTCAGTGTCCTCACCCTCCACCTATTGATCTTCTATCAATCCTGGTTTTCCTCTTTGATCAAAGGTCACCTGGCTTCATTGCAGAACGATTAACAATAGTTGGGGGTGGGGAGCGGTAATGCAGCAGAAAAGTGGCCTCTGTGTTCTTTAAGAATTCATGACCATTCAGTCAAAATTATCACCTCATCTATGTCATCCCTTTTTGTCTCTTCATTTGCTCTCCTGCATGAGCATTACTCAAGTGGAGCTGAGACATCAGGCTGGGCCAATTTTAGATTGCTCCAGAGAACTAGGCATAGAGACAAATAGCCTGAGAGCGAGACGGAGAGGGAGGGAGAGACGGTCAGTATGACTTTCTCCCCTATGTGTACACGTCTGTCTATTTTAAGCTCTATTACACATGATAAGGTGCCACACCCATCTGCTCACACACCACCGTGTCCTTGAGACTGTGAATACAGACCCCCTGCTGGCTGCTGGTTTATGAATGTAAGCATTTATATGGATAAGATTGGCCGCTGAAAGTGCTTTTGGCTGCCCTACAAAGGTGGCAGTGGCGTGATATACGGGGTGGAGTGAGTGAGTGAGTGGGCGGGACAGAAACAGTTGAGTCAGTCAACATCAGTTCTCAGGTCCAGCACGCTGCAGAACACTGTTTTCAAATGGCACTGCAGTAGAGAAAGGCCAGAGCAAGCAATGCACAAATCGGAGAGACCCCTGCTGCCTCGACAACCTGCATTATATGTAGCAATTTCAGAGCCAGATCACAGAAATATGAGTCAATACATGGCAAAAATGTGTTTATCAGCAGAGCTGGCAACTTAACTGTCAATGTCTGAAGACTTTATTGGCCTCAGGGAGGAGGTGTAATCTATCATCTTCTCTCTACCAGAGAGCAGACTTTCATCCTCACTCAGGAGAATTGCTCGGAATGTGTTCAGAATGTCCTTGAAGGTTGCTGGAGGTGTAATGTCAACCCTCATTTGTTTCTTTGACATTCAGAAAACAACACTCCGTGGCATCTTCTGCAGGTACAAACTGAGCTTAGTGCACCACACATCTATAGGCTTTCTCATCTTGGCTATGTTCCTAGAGAAAGTTTAGGTCCCCATAGAATCCAACCCTTGTGTCCGTTCGCACTGGTGGTGAGACCGCAAGAGAACACCTCCTTACCCTGGCTACCCAGTTAGATATTCAAGGCATAGGGAGGCACTGGTGCCGATCCAGGGCACATTGGAACATGTTTGAGAAGCTGGAATAGGTTCCCAGGAAGAGGGTATCCTGGACCTCTTTGCTTTGACTGCTGCCCTAATGACTCCAAGCAGGATACGCAGTGGACAATGGGTGGATGGGGTTTGAATATCAGATTTTTTTCACTACGTTTGAATCACTATGTTTAGGTATTATCTAAGTTACGCTCTACTTTATAAGTTCACATCACTGTGTGTACTGTGTGTATAATAGTCTTTTCTCTTCCAGAAAGTGCCTCATGATGGCTAGAGTTCTTTATTATTTATTTATGCCTCAGCCCTCCAACAAGTGCATGCGTTGAGATCACGAAACTTTAAAGAAAAGCACTTAAAATTGGAAATATAGGATGAAAGCGCACGTGAACAGAAGGCATGATCTCGATAGGTGATGTTGAGACTGAGGGAAAGCTATCGCTCCCACTCTAATTTAGATTTACGTCGCTGACGTGGGGCCCACTGTTGCAGGTTTACTGCGAACATATATGTGCGAGCTGAAGATGAATGGTCCATGTCATGGCTCACGTCGATACTGGGAAAGCTACAAATCTAACAGAGTATCATCGTCCATGCCCACGCACTTTTCTTAGTGCCTTAAATCTCAGCTGAGTTGCGTCTGGGGCCCAATGTTCATGAAGCGCAGGCGCCATAAACACTGGTATTCTTATTTAAATCTAAACTAGTATGATGCTCAATATTTCTGCTGTAAATAATCCCCTCAACATGGGGGTGTGTACCGACTTGCACGTCAACAGCACAAGATTTGGATTATTGCACCTTCAGCACCCAATTAAGGCGTGTTGTATATTGACCAACATTTTTCCCAGAGGATTGTCAGACCTGTGCTGGTGCACATTCAGGCCAATGAAATCTTGCTATTGGGTGAGCATATGAAAGCACAGCTGTTATGTGATGAGCCAATACACACTTGGCTCACCTGTGTTTTAATGTTTGCTAATGTGAACATGTAATCTTGGTACACACCACTTTATCAACATCTTAGGCCACAGAATCTAATGCTTCATTGATCTGCTGACTTAAGCGATTCTGTCCGCCACTTCGCTTGGCAGGGAATCAGTCATGGCAAAAATCAAATCCTTTTTTTCACTAGAATGGTGAGTTGAAGAGGAGAGTGAAGGCAAGAGTTGGAACAGAGACAACTGTCTGTGTGTAGAGGAGCAGCTGAGGGAAGCCTTGTATGACAGTGATGAGACTGGTATTGTATGTGTGTGGTTCGGAGATAGTAGCTCTGACACAGAGGCAAGAAACAGAGCTTGAGGTCAGA
The DNA here is from genome assembly GCF_027744825.2 of Synchiropus splendidus. Taxonomy (NCBI): domain Eukaryota; kingdom Metazoa; phylum Chordata; class Actinopteri; order Syngnathiformes; family Callionymidae; genus Synchiropus; species Synchiropus splendidus. Next base: position 59,974,385 of record NC_071334.1, on the reverse strand, counting down.
GTTGAAGATGCCCGGGGTTTCTTTGGACTGACTAAGAAGGGCAAGATTAGAAACAAGTATATTAGATGAGCAGCTCACATAATATACGTTTGAAGACAAAGTTAAGGAGGCCACACTCAGGTGCTGGGACACATGGAAATGAGAGACACTGAAACATGTCAGATGAAGAAACTGAGTTTCCTATTAAAATGGGAGAAGAACAACCATTGAGGTTCATGGATATACTGAACATGCATATGAAGTGAATAGGTCAGCCAAAGGACAAAGGAAAATATTTGAACTATTTTAGAACTGTAAATTGCATTTACTCAATCAATTTTCCATGTTGTTTCAAGCGGTTTTCAGTGTTTACAAAGCAAATAAAATCTGCCATGGTCACGACTGAGTTTTCTGAGTGAACCTTTCTACAGTCTAGGTATGTACAAACTAAACTGGCAGCCTTTTCTATGTCAAAACAAAAGTAAGCTGAATCAGTCAACATAATGTAACTTGACACTTCTTAACAGTATAGTCAATGAATGCTCATGTGTACACAGTTACTCGGTTTGTTCTGACTTGTATAGATTTTGTTAATTGTAATTCTGCCTCTTGCTCTTTTGTATCACCTGACTTAAATACTGTTTTTCCCCACATGAAGCAGATTAATACTCTTGTTTGTACGGTGAAAGACCAGCCAACAGCCACCTGAAAATCATCGGTCCCTAGGAAAGTCTTGGGTACACTTTATCTCGAGTCTAACTGGTCAGTAGATTATTTACTGTTTGAATCGGCAAACTTCCTACTGCAGCATCCTGTTGGGGGGCAGAAGGTCTGCCTGCTGTTTCAAGATTGATGGAGGAGAGGTGAAAGGCTAAGAGGATGTGATGGTGATGAATGCATGGTGCGGCACCCAAAGGTAGCAGTGGTGGGCCTGTGTTAGTGTGGTAGGTATTGATGATGTCATGGTTAATGGAAGGAGAAAAATGAACCAGGATGAATGAGAACTTGGGGGTGGTATAGGTGAGTAGAAATAGAACGGTTAGACACTGCAGTTTATCTGCAATGCATCAGTAGCTCCCTCTCTCTCTCTCGTCCTCTCCCTTGTTGTGATTTTACTGTATGTAGATTTGGCAGATGCAGCGTCTTTCATCGGTCGATGCTGGATGGAATTCCATCCACAGAAGCTCATACTTTGATTCTACATATCGATAGTTGGAGGCTATCAAATAAAGTGGTCCCACCCAACTTAAGGCACTCTGGGCCCAGATATTCACCTCAACAGATGGACTTTCAAACTATGGAGGTATAGGATTTGACTATCATGTTTTGGGTCATCACAATAAATTATTGGGAAGTTCTGTAATCCTCTCAATCTTCTGCTGTATTTTTAGCACCTTCACTTGGTTTCTGCTCTGCTCGGATCCCTAACTGATAAAAATTAGTGTGTGTTGGGGGTGTCTTGACAAGCCGACATCTTGTGAGGACTTTTTGCATTATGAGGACATTTTGGCCTCACAAGGTTAGGAGGGTTAAAACCTCAGTAAAAGTAGTTCAATATAATTGGGTGTAAGGTTGGTCATTTGTTTTGGATAGTTAAGTTTAGTCTGAGGGGCACAGGAACGCATTTTGGCAATGAGAAGTCCTCACAAAAGCAGCAAAGCAAACATATGAGTCAATGTGTGTGCATCTGGTTCCTCCTCACTTGTGGCGACCGATTCTTGGCAAAACACTCCTCCAACCCAAATCCAACCCAACTCCAACCCAACTCCAACACTCCTCCAACACAACTCCAACACAACTCCAACCCTCCAACCCAACTCAAACCCAACTCCAACCCAACTCCAACACTCCTCCAACCCAACTCCAACCCAACTCGAATCCAACTCCAACACAACTCCAACCCAACTCCAACCCAACTCCAACACAACTCCAACCCAACTCCAACATTCCTCCAACCCAACTCGAATCCAACTCCAACACAACTCCAACCCAACTCCAACCCAACTCCAACATTCCTCCAACCCAACTCCAACCCAACTCCAACACAACTCCAACACAACTCCAACATTCCTCCAACACTACTCCAACACAACTCCAACCCAACTCCAACATTCCTCCAACCCAACTCCAACCCAACTCCAACATTCCTCCAACCCAACTCCAACCCAACTCCAACACAACTCCAACACAACTCCAACACAACTCCAACACAACTCCAACATTCCTCCAACCCAACTCCAACACAACTCCAACTCAACTCTTAACCAACTCCAACCCAACTCCAACATTCCTCCAACCCAACTCTTAACCAACTCCAACCCAACTCCAATCCAACTCAAATCCTTATGGGGACCTTATGCCAATTTGAGGATGAAGACTGCATCATTATAATTAGGTGTGAGTTGGTTCAGACTCCTGGTTAAGGTTTTAGATGGTTAGGTTTGGGGTGAGAGGCTGGGGAAAGGGTTAAGTCAATGAGAAACCTCACAATGTCCCCACAAGACGAAAATAATAGAAATAGAAAATCAAACGTATGTGTAGTGTGTGTGTGTGTGTGTGGATAGAGGGGGATAGAGAGAGATAGCTGCATCCTTGCTAGCGATATTTACAATGACCAATTCTTGGAAACACACCTTAAGCTATTTGTGGGGAGCGGCAAAGGGTCCCCAGGTTATAGTATCAATTTGAAGATTACTGGAGGGAACTTCAAAAGAACTAGGTTATTCTGACTGAATAAAAGTTTGGTTCAGGTCCTGGATGGTTAGGTTCAGAGTGAGAGGCTGGGGAAAGCATTAGGTCAATGAGTGGTCCCCGCAAAACATTCAAACAGACTGTGCGTGTGTATCAGTGTGTGGGATTTCTCCCTGGTTTTATGTCAGCAAATCAGATTTAATGGATTCGCAAGTTGAGCAGCAAAATGGCTTCACAAATCAAATTGTCTCTAATTAGATTTCAAATATCACTGCATCGTAATGTGACTTTCATCCAGGGGAAGAACACTCTGCAGTGAGCCACAAATAGTTCAATTCAGTTGGAGCTGCCACCACTGTGAGTCTTTTTCTCACTTTTGCTCGAATGATCACACATTTGGTCTGTTTCAGTCATGCATCCCTCACCCTGCAGGATAAGTTAGTTGTCCCACTGGACATAACCACAAACATACTGACATCCTTTGAGTATTTACTATGATGCTCTTCCTGTCATTGTCTTACAGACATTGCAGTCCCCCAAAATGCCACTAAAATTTGCTGATGATACCTTTATTTTTTCATCACCTAATTTTATGACAAACACACTAATATACAGCATGTGTTTACTTGAATATCCGAGGGTCAAAAACACTGTGTTGATGGAGACTGTGATATTGCTTATCTCTGCAATATGGTCACGTGTGCTTATTCAGGCTCCTCTCTACACAAGAGACATGACATTGACCTTTTTTTTTCCTTAACTGAATGGTTTTGTATTTCTCTGTTTCATTTTTTATACATCAGTTTGTGGAATATAACATGACTCATTGATTCACTTCACTGATTGGTAGGAAGTAAACATTTTTTTGCTTTTTAAAAATTGCATATAATGTCTTGGTCATAGCTTTTGTGACACCAGCAATGTGTTTAGAGCTGTTGATATTGAGGTAGCGTGGTTTTATTTTGAGTATTTGTGTCAAGCCAACAAGGCAAACAATGCTTCACTCATTTGAACATTTTAACCCAATTTCTAAGCATCATGAAATTAACACTACCTCAACATATACATATTAGCAGGATATCTTGAGAAAACCTTCCAGTAAATGCATTTCATTATGATTTTTCAATAGCCAGGTCTGAACCCAGGTCTTATTGCTGTATTGTAATGAATCAAAACTTCGGATGTTTTGGTTTAGCTTTGTTTTTAAACATGTGGTAAAAAGTGATGCAAAGAACCTTTTCACTGATCAGTTGATTGTCAGTCTGGTGTTGCTTGTTTAAGCGGAAACCTCATTGGTTAAACTGTGTGTGTGCTTGATCTGTTGCTACAAAAACCTGCGCCACCTCGACCCTTTGAGGACTGGTTTTCCCACCCTTGTTCTAGAATGACCTTCCTGTTACTGCTCTGATGGACTCGCTTTTAGTTCTTGCTTGTTCATTGTTGGGCTGAGTCCTGTTTGTTATATGTCGTTGTTCAATAAAGCTTTTGCTTCAATCTCTCGTTTTGCCTCTTCCTTTCTCTGCAACTTGTTCAGAGTCATTACATAACTCTTGATAATCCACGCAGTGGTGGCCAAGAAATCGAAAAGGAAGCACTGCAGGAATTATTAAGAAAGGATGTGGTGGAAAAACTACAATAGCTGAAACAAGCAAAGCACCAAATTTATTGAAAAACATTTGCACTATTGGAGAGCAGTCATTCGCACCATGCGAGGACAAGACAGCCTCTGACTTTCAAGCAAGTAAAATCCCCAACAAAAACATTGAAAATCATTGATGTCATGCAGGCTAACTAAATGGAACAAAGTCCTTCTGTGACTTCATGTCCTGTGCACACATTTAGTTTCAAACCTTTGTTAGTACCTTCAAACACACCACTCACTCAGCCCTGCCTTCCTTATTTTCCTAGGAGCCTTCACGAGATGCTTACAAGAAGATCATCTCAACAGAAACTGTGTCAACAACTCTGAGTGAAATGTTTAAGTGAATAATGAAAACTATATTTTCCCATGACAAGGTTTTTTTTTTACATCTGTGATGCAAAAATACAGCATTATTTTCCTTCCTCAAACATTCTCTCTTATTTCTTATTCCTATTTCTTCTTAAATCTCTCTTATTTTAGCTAGGCCCTGGCAGAGTGTTGACCCTTACTTCAGACATAAGGTGGGGTCACTCGTCCATCATGGATTCATTTTCATGTGTGGAGGCTTAGGCTTCATGTGTAGGATAGCTTAATGAAAAGCGTACATGAAATCGTCCATTGCATTTGAAATAACAGATATTCACCTCAACAGATGGACTTTCAAACTATGGAGGTATAGGATTTGACTATCATGTTTTGGGTCATCACAATAAATTATTGGGAAGTTCTGTAATCCTCTCAATCTTCTGCTGAATTTTTAGCACCTTCACTTGGTTTCTGCTCTGCTCGGATCCCTAACTGATAAAAATGAAATACATGAAATCGTCCATTGCATTTGAAATAACAGTGAACCTCAGAATACTTAATCTGTTTCCTTCATGTAGTCAGGCTGCTGATGAAAGCTGTGAGCGTGCGGCAGCATTCGATTGTCTTCCGTACGAGTGTGATCGACACAAATTTGTTTACACGTGTTGTGCTTGACCTGACATGTGTAGAGGAGGGGGTTGCATGTTGCTGCGCAAAAGCGTTGGAGCAGCACTTTTTCATGGTCACTCAGATCAAAAGTGAATACGTTTATGTTCTTGTCATAAGACCACTGAAACGCACGAGGAGAGTCTCTTCCCTGTTGTGCACTCTCCAGTGCTGACAAGGTTCTTGATCAGGCTCTGACAAGGAAAGTCAGCAGCTTCCCCCATGACGTTGTTAACTACCAGCAGAATCCAATGCAAACAAAACACCACCACGAGAAGCCGATGCGTTAATCCATCGGTTTGTTTCTCTTCAATTCTCTGAATTCCTAAAGTGTTTGCATCATGTTCTAATCTGCAGTCACTGGTCCTCTCTGCATCCCTCCTCCCTCACAGGCGAGCTGCACCCACACCGTCTCTTTTAATGTCTCCGTCTTCCTCAATCATTTCATAGACATTTTTATGGTATGCTCACGATGGGTCCTCTTATTGCTCCTCACTGCCAGTGCTTTAGGAAATTACCTCAATGCGTATTTCTGTTCCTCTGGAGGGGCAGTCAGATCCTAAAATTATATATTACACTGTAATAATCATTTGCAAATTATTTCATCCATGCGTTGCAGCTACAGAAATGTTGCGTCTGGTCACATTCCGTCATAAAGGAATATTGACGCTGCGGACCACAGCTGAATTGAATCTTGCCTCATTATTCCCTGGTTAATATTCTTGGGAGAGAAAAGAATGTGCTGCTGAAACTATTCAGCCTGGACCTTGATGATTCGTGTAGTTAACTGCCGTGAGTCAGCATTGCTTTGAAAACAGCTTGCGAGCCAGAGAGTATAGCTGAATCAAAAGTCTCACTCTCACTGCTTTTGCAGCAAGTCTCATTGTGTACTACTCAACAGCTGCTGTTCTATCCATTAAATCTTTACATTATCATGAGAAGAGTCTCCAAATGACCTTATTTCTTATGATTCTGTGATGGAGTTTTGATGTCAGCTATCTCTCTCATCATATGAAGTACTTTTGGTGACCATCTGTTTGCAAAGCAGAGGCTGTTTTCAGAAATAGCATCTTCAACTCTGCCATTTAACTCTGCTTCTTGTCTTTGTGTCAGGGTTAACGCCTCTCGACCATGCTTCATGTCTGCTGCCATTTTTGTCCTTTGAAGCTTCCCTTTCATTCTAGCTTCTACTCTTCCATTGCAAATCACCTGTCACCTTTTCTCTACTGTTCCACCCTGCCTTCACTCTCTTCTTAATCTCCCTTGATCTTTGGTGATTTTTTAAAAATTCGATTATATTACTAAATAACTATAATAGAATAACTTCCTCAGTCTTTTGTGAGTTTCTCTGATCACGCTTTGGGCGCAAAGTGTGTAACCAGATATGCTAAAAGCCACAATGAACAACTCAATAAATCTTCTTCTCCAGCTTTCTTGCTCCTTCTCTGCTCTCTTGCAACTCCCAGATAGAGTTGATGCCAAAAACACAAGTAAAAGTTCAAGTTTGTACAAAAGTATTTATTAGAATTGTTATTATGTATATATAGACATATAGACAATAAAAAGTGATAAAAGTCTTTCAACTTCTTTCGACCCCCGACACTTATGGAACGTCCAACCCATGTTGGAGGCAATTCACCAGCTAAGAAAATAGGCCACATTGACATGGGTAGCCCTTTTTGTCTTTTGAAGAAACGTTGTTTTTTTTGTTGTTGTTTTTTTGCGTGTAAATACTTAAAGTCAGTATCCATCTCACTGTAGTCTGTTTCTACAACTATAACTGTAGAATTGTTCAACTGAATGTATGCACTCTTCAAATATAAAAATAGATTTAAATGATACATTTTTATGTTTGGACATTAATTCTCTATCAGATATTTTTTTAATTCTGAAATATTTTAGCAATGAAGTGTTAGTCAACTTATCCAAAAGCAGATGTCACTTCTGATTTGAAAAGAAATGACACTGTACAGCGTCTGCAGAATCCATGTACTGTAATGGGATTATTTATTGTTTAATGAATAGGCCGTCTAGTTTTCAGGAGAGAGCCATCCATCATCCGCTAATGGCAGCAGTATGGATATAGGTGAGCTGTGCATAGAAGATGGTGAGATAAAACCCAGCACAAGATGGTATAATCACTTCAAACTGCTGCTCAGCAAAGGTCTGAGTTCAGTTTTTCTGAAGCAAAGAATTTCTCCTGACAGGTCAGACAGTCTGAGGTGCAGAGGAAAGTGGAGTCATGCTGCAGAGGCTCGTACAGAATCATGATACAGCTGAATACATGATGGGAGAGGGAGAAGTGGATGGAAAACAGCTGCACTGAGGTGCAAAGAGATGGGTGTGCGCAGTTTGGGGAGGCCGAGTCATTACGTCAGTGGCTGTTGATGCAGCCTGAATAGATTATTGTTGCAGTGGTGGTGTTAGTCTGCAGGTTTGATGTTACTGGAGAGAGTCTTGCCGACAGAGACAATGCCCGTTCTTTATCACATCCAGCCTGGGGGAGAGTCATAGATCCATATTCATGATGTCTGTCTTTTCCTCAGTAACCTTCCTCAGTGCTTCAATGATTTATATTTTCACTGAAGACTCTTTTTCTGACTGTGTTTCACTCATATTTTCTTCACGTGCTGCATGTCCATTCTTTATAGGAGCATGGGCAGAACAATTTCTAGAGGGGCCATATTATATATACTGTGGCTATTTTGAACAAAACAAGGGACAAACAGAAGAAGGGATGGAGGAAAAGTGCACCAAATCGATGGAAAAACTGAAACCATTGATACTTCAGTAATAAGGATAAAATTGAAAACATCAAATGATGAAAGGATGAATTGTAACAAGTGCAATAATGCAACAAGACATTATTGTGTTAATGTTCGAAAAAGCATTCATTGCTCCTTACACAGTTTTTGGCATAGCAACACCATACAAAACCCCATTCAAAAACCAAAATGTGCGGCTCAGATGGGAATCAAGAACAACTACTTTTCTCAGATCCGTGATCCAGAATACGTTAGATATTCCAGGATAAATGGGAGGAGGACAAAACAGTACTAGCCAGTATTCCAACAGCCTATAGCGGCTCCATATTTTCAGCAAGAAATACCATTCAAGCCTACGGTCAGAAAGATTTTACATTCAGAATTTGCATCACACTCACTAAAGCGCAGCCAACACGTGTCAGCTCAATTGAGTCCAATAGAAAAGTAGGAGCTGCATATTCATTTTCAATTCACCATCTGTCGCAAACCATTTATTGTAGAAACTTGAAAATTGGGTTGATCATGTAAGGAAGATTCTACCATTGCTGAGATATCCCCACTTGTTCAGGAGGTTCAATTTTGCCGCTCAAAGCTCGAGTGATTTTGGAGGTACATCTATGCCATCAGATATTAAATATGAATTTGTAATACTTTTTTTTCTTTCATTTAAGACAAAGTTTGTATTTGAAATGTTTGAAATGAAATTTTCTAACTGTGATATTCTATTAGAAGAAATAATATAAATATAAAAAATGTTAAATAAAAAACAAAAAGATCATTAAAATATCAATATAAGAACTCAAACATCCATATCCAATTCTATATCCACAATTCCAATATCCAGAATTTAGTTTCTTGAAAGCTTCACACAAACAAACATGAAGGGCCACGCGTCATGCATTCACATGCAAATTGCATCATCTAGCATACATTATATTTGCAAGAAAATACAATGAAATTTTATATATTTATTCATGTATTGAGAGACAACAGACCCACAGAAATGAAAGAATCAGTAAAAACCCACGGTATAACTGATCGTGTTTTTTGCCAAACTATAGCTTTATGGTAACCCTGTGGTTAGCTGTTTACCTCATTCCCCAATGATCAGTTTGATAGTTTTCTTCTGAGCTCATGAGGGACGCATTAAGATAGTCAAAGGGCGCTCGTGGGCCGTGGGTTGCACTTCACCTCAGTCAGCTTTAAAGTGAGCACATGGACAGTTGAAGTTGGCAGGCACATGCAGAGATATTTTGGAAGGCTGGGGCTCAAGCTAGAAAGAAAGGGCACCAATCACAAAATTCTTACTTTCTTAGAATTATTATTATCATTACAAATGTCAAAATGAGACTTTTCTAAAACACAGCACACCATAGAGTCACGTCATGAAAAGCTAATATACACTCATTCGTAGTCAGAGCTGTGGAACATAGATGAAGGTTTGAGTCCGGCATAGATGGTTTAACTGTGAGCTAATTCCAAATATCCAATTGAATAATGGGCCACTTGTGATTTCAGACAACCAAATATGTAATATAATATATGGGACAATCCAAAAATATCCTGATAAATATCATCAATCCCATGTGGATGGCTCAAGCACCATCTTTACCTGTCTGAAGCCGCAGGTCAGAGGTTTGACTGTGGCTCTGCATGTCATGAGGAAGAAAAGAAGGAGGAGTCAAATACATGCCCTGTGAGACACCATAATTGATGGGAAGAGATAGACTACTATGGGGTCTATCTCTGCACGTCCCTGTAAGTTGGTTCACTTATCATCATGGAGAGATGGTTGCACTTATGCCTGGTGCATCAAGCTGGGAAAAAAACTGTTTCAGTCCAAGTTGGTTGTAATGTGTTTAGTTTGAGGACTTGGGATTCTTCAGTTACTGTACTTGAAGGTCAAGGTGGTGATGAATCATTGATATCTCTGGATTCACATCAAAGGGTGAGCAGTAGATGATTATCGATCTAATATCTAAACCCGAGTCCAGCTGACCTACTTCAAGGCTCTTATTATAACAACCTAGATGACTGTGAAACCACACATTGTCCAACTCCTGGTAGTCGTTTCAAGATGCAGCTGGACTGGGGCAGGCCATGAAATCCAGGCGACCCCACCTCGAATACATAGCGCGCAGCTCGATGACACTGTTCTAAAATAATTCAGACTAATAACACACACAGCAAACAAAGCACTTGTGCGCTTATTTCTCAAATTGATTACTGTAGTCATGAATCATTATTAGTTTTCGACCACAGCGTCACACCAGCTCAGCCCTCAAGACAACTCCTGCAACATTCTTTGTTCCGTAGAATTAAAGTGATCTTGACTCCGGCTGAGTAGATTTATTTCCAGACTGTAATAGGTTCTGTTCAGCACCAGTGTGGGGCGCCTCTAGCCAATTCTCTTAAGTATTCGGAGACGCGCTATCCCTCAAGTGTGATTGCTTCTTGAAAGATGCCAACTCCCCAATCTTGTATGAGAAATATACAAATGGGAGCAGAATAATGGAAAATCTTTCGAAGCCAAATGGTGTGAATATATTGAAAATTGCCTCGACAATGAAACACAGGCAGTGGCAACTTCAACACGAAAAAAAAGTCAAATTCATGCATCTTTTTAGACAAAAATGTAATGAACCAAAGCTCTTTAACCAAGAGCTGGAGCAAACCCACATTTTTGTGTAATGTTACCCCCTGTTTGTGCTGCATTTGCACTGAGGTTAAACAATATACTTCAAACATAGAGGTAAAAAGACATTGTGTTTCATAAATGACACAAAAAAGTCTTTCCTTGCGATGGCGCAGTGCCTGACTGCCCAAAACAGCATGACCTCCACGATGAAATAGATTGAAATACAGGCAATTCTCTATCCGCAGCAACCCGGCTTTCAAAGAGCTGTAATGCAGTGAGGCTTAACAGATTCATAGTAGTATCACGCTTGAGTACGCCGTCACTCTAGTTTGGGTCAGACTGCGCAAAGTCGTTCAAAAGTAGTGACTGGATGGAGGACTGCATATTTCATGAGACCGACTCAGGCTCGTGAAACTGCTCTGTTGTGTGGCTGTAAACACTTTCTATACAGTTTCTCCCAATCTTTACAAATAAATTAAACACATTTTATAAAGTTATTCAGCACAAATGTCATCTGAGAGGTTTTCATTTGACACATCTGCAGATAAGCAGATTTTTCGGGGGGAAAACACTCCACAGTGAAACAGCAGAAAGTGATAACAATGAAACACCACCGGCGACCCCCGTGGGCAGACTGACTCACTCTGATCTTACAGAAACAGCAGTTCCAGACTGCGTCGTGTTGTGCCATGGGAGACCAGCCCAGCTCCATCAGCATATCAAGTTCTGAAGGAAGGAGATATGCTCTCTTGTGTTCTGAATTTTGGGTGCGGCACGTCTCAAAGGCATCCATCATAAAAGTTTTCTGCCTGAGCCCAGACACACCAGCTTTCCTGTTTGTGTTTCACAAGTGTTTGTAATTGACTCATTCAATATCTAACTGTCTTGATATGATTTCGCCTGTGATGCTACCCTCAACATGCCAGTGTTGACAGCACAAGGACGGGTTTGCCTTTCTAGCTCAAAGACATGCTGCCTGCACCCGTGCATCTTCGCTTAGTATTCAGTGTTGTCATCTAACCTAAGGCCACAGTGAACACGAGTTCAGCTGGGAGATCCCATAAATATTTGAGAAGCTCATTCGGTGGTGAGGCAGGATTCATTCTGCCCTGCTCCACTGCATGAAATACTGGACAATAGCCACACCAGTTTGTTATTTTTGCCATTCATGTTTGTATACTGAAGGATCAAATTAAGCAAAGGAAGGTGTTTCACATTTTTACTGCTGTATTAAAATATCCATCATTCATTCAAAGGCCTTACTACGGGCTAATATGTTTTATAGATAGTATGAAATGTAATGACAATAATTTTGGACCACTTTTATGCAAATAACTGCTGGATCACAGTGTATTAATTTAATAAAACTATGTAATTAATCAGGCGCTTTTTTTTTTTTTTGAGGGTCCCAACTGGGCGATAACATTCTTAGTAACTGAAACACACTCAAAGGTCACTTTATTATTGATCTCACAATGCTATGATGTAACAATAATACACTATGCTACATTTCAAGGGAATAAATATCTAGCTGTCAGAGCCGCTGTCTTCCACAAAATAAAATGCCAGTTCATCCAAAACAATAAACTCCATTAGCATTGGTTTTGCCTGTGGTTCACTCCAGCTCATTCTTGCTCGGTTAACCTCATGGTAGCGCTCAAAAGTCTTTTTTTTGTGTTTTACCTGCGGTTTACTTTGTGGGTGCAAATTTGACGGCGATGTATTGCCATATGACCGCCATCTTGGTTGGCTTGCTATCTGTTGCTGCAGCAGGTCTACGAATGTGATTTTCCTCGGAATTGCTTGTAGTTTGTTTCTACATTGCGACTTACAATTTAAAGAAATAATAACGTTACTCAGTGTGTCTGAATTTAAATAGCATCTTACAAAAAGGGGGTTGTTCAGGATGATTTCAAAAATGTCATATCAGTGCAGATAAAATGGCTGACGATTATATTATATTTTTTATTTTTTTAATTAAATCCCTGAATTAAAAAATTCAAGTTGTCAATTTAATTACCAATTTAAATCTGTATACATCAGCCTAACCAAATTGTGCATAACGTTTTTGTTTTAGGTAAGACATGAGGTAAAGGGGAGGAAGTCAACACTGAAATATATACATATATCTCATAAATTTCCTATATCTCATAGCTGCTATTTGTAGGAGGTAATAAACATGACACAGCGTGGCAGAGCGATGTCTTGGTGACTGCTGTTTGAAAAGCGAGAGTCTCCTTTTGAATTTCTCTTCGACAATTCCTCTCCCTCGCTCAGTGGCAACTCCTTCCTCTCAACGTCTAATTTCCTATAAAAGCAAACACAGCTCTCCTGATAGCGAAAGCAGCACCATTATCAATTACTCTGCGTCTCCTGCACCAAATGACCCACCCTGCCAACACAGCACATTTTCCTGGCCCAGGGTGGAGAAGGAAACTGGGAGAAAGAAAAGGTGGCCAGAGAAAGATGAGGCGAGGAAACTAGCCGGACAGCCAGGGTTTGAGGAGACAAGCTAATGTATTAACGGGGTTAGAAAGTGCTTACGGCATTGAACGTCTGAATGCCCTCAGGACCGCTGGGTGATAAGGAAGGCTCTAAGTAAGATATGACTGGGGGGTCAAGAGTTGGGGTGTGGCTTCGTTCATCCAAGTCAACACAGTTGCATGTGCACAACATTTTGACATATTTGCTGGTGGGCCAATATTTGTGTTTACCTTTATGCTTCTGCTTGTATGACTTAAGACCACAGTCGCTTCAGTATTAGTATTATTCGTTGTTAAGTTACAGCTGGTAAATATTGCGAAGCTTCCTGACATGAGGGCTCTACTTACCATGGAATCCAGTGTCCTGCTTTCCGGCAACAATCTGGAGCTGCATGGGCAGTAACCTAATGAATTATGGTTCAATTCAGATGTTCTCCAGTCTTCTGTGGAAAGTTCAGGGAATCAGAGAGTTGACATCAGTAACCACATACAGGTGAGTTGGGGACATGATGCCATTGAGTTTGGGTAGAGGAGAGTTGTAAGGGTAAGTTCATTTCAAGAATCATCCGCAACTTAATTCACCAATCTTTGTTAAAGCAAAACCCAGTTCTCAACAGTGTAAATCCTGGATACACTGAACGTGGGAGAATAAAACATCTCCTTGGACGGTATTCAAGTAAAAAACATTGTGTTGGGTTGAAGAATAACACGCACTGCAGCGAACCACAGAGCAGGAAACTGCAAGCAGACAGTTCTTTGTGAGACCGCTGTGGTCACGGTTCTGAAAGAGCCAGTGTCTGTAAAATTCAGGCCTGATATGGTTGCATAACCCTTTGAACCGCAATTGTTGCACAATTGTTTTTTATTTTTGTTTGGTTTTTTTTATCATCATAGTTTTGTTTTTGTTTTTTTGTTTTGTTTTGTTGATCATTCTCTGGAAGGAGTACATCACTTCTCTTTTTTGTGTAAACCCTTAGATTTGCTGCTTCCATCAAAACCAAAGTTATTAATGAAGGTAAGGAGAGTTGAACTGGGGTAAGTTTTTTTATGCTTTCTATGATGTAACAACTGTGTATTTCTTCACTGTATGCCAGACCTAGGCAAAGTGCGGCCCGGGGGCCATACACAGCTCGATGCCTGTATTTTGGTGGCCCGTTTGATGTCAGACTAAACCTATAACTAATATGTCGAAATTCTTCTACCTTTTTTGTTCTCTCTTTAGGTCACCACCGCTTCTGCAGTAAATATAGCATGTTCTTGTTATAAGACTAAAATTGTCTTCTTTTCATTGGCCATTTTTGTGTTTTTCTTGTTCCTCAAATTACATTGAAGTAATACTGAAAATATGTTTTAAAATAAACTGCCTTTTTATCTTGAACGTCTCGTCCATAATTGATTTATATTCAAATTAAGTGCATATAAAATGAAATATTTGTCATATTTACACTTCTTAATAACCTGAATTACATTTTACCCTTCACAACCATTACACTTTCTAATGTGGCCCTTTAGGAAATTTAGCTGCCCGTCTGTGCTGTACGCTGTGCTAATTTGTCAGAAAACTAATTTAATTGACTTTATGTGTTTCATTTTATGCAACTGCACTTTTTAAAATTCATTCATTCGCGTGCTGTATAGTCAGATCACTGTTATTACATCCCATCCTCATTGAAAGTGATCCAAGGACTTCTTGACCGGCCTAACGCCACACTTGCTTTGTTTTTTTAATTGAGGCCCAATACTAATGTTTATAACAAAATGCATTTCTCTGCTCTGGTTTAACTATTAGAATAGCTTGAGTAAATTATAACAACGCACCAGGATAAAGTTCTGTCGGGCTCCTGCTGGGTTCCGCCTCTGTACTGCTCATCCTCAGTCCGTGAGCAGAGCCAACGCCCAGTTGCTGCAGTGCAGTTGACTTTGTGAAAGCCCCCTCCCTCTCCTGATCGTAACCTCCTCGCCTGTCTCTGCTTCTCTTTCTCTAACACCCACAAACAGGCATGCGTGCGCGCACAGACACACACACAGTGCCTACCTTTCTCTGCAGTGGGAGCTCTGGGACAATAATGTTGATTTACCGTCAATCACCAGCGCAAAACTGCGTGACTGTATGAACACAGCCAACATGGCTGTTGCTCATCCAATACTACGGACTGATCTTAACACTTTAGGAAACTTTGACGCTAAACTTTGTATTAGTTATGATTTTGATATTCAATCAGTTATGAATAAAAACAGAAACCTGAATTTAATTTTTTTACTTGTGTAAATAAACACCAGTGGATTGTGTTGAACCTGTAATGAACCTGTTTTGCTCTGCCAAGAAAGTGTAGAAAATCTACATTTCCATTTTTTTTCACTAAAAAAGATGCACAAAGTTCACGCTAAATAACTCTCAAGGACTCCACCATGAGAACTTCAGCAATGTTGATAATATAAAGTGTTGATATTCCATTAGATCAAAGGCGACATGTACCTCACATTTATTACCCCCTAATCTCTCTTTATAACCTCGCAATGGCTTGTCATTCATGCTCAGATGGTCTTTTCTATACAGTAGCCTTGTCAATACACTAAATCACGGGTGTCAAACTCTAACAAGAAGCTATATTTTTAAACACATTTCACTTCAGTGGCTGAAGAAAACGTGCCCTCATTGGAAGGACAAAAGTGTCTAAAGAGAAAGTGCCTGCTGTGTCCTTTAATCATTGGAGGCTAATTCTAGCATCAAGCGTCTATGTGGTTACTTTCAAAAAATATAATGTGTCCTGCCTCGCCACAGTCACTCAATCAAGTCAGTAAACTGGCTGCCATTAGGTCAACTGGATATGGTCATAGAACTGTAACAGATTAATTTTGTTAAAGTCATTGCAGACAGAAATAAATGTGTATAAATACTCCAACTAATTTTAAAAAAATGTAATAATGCAACATTCATGGAGTCATGTCCCTCCTCCAGAGTAGACTTCTGGGCCACTCGCATTTTTTTTTATTGCGAAACGGATGCAGCAAAATTTCTCAACCATTTACATTAAACAATACAGTTTACCCTCAAAGCAGATCGACTCTCCTGACCATTTGAAATATGCTTTCAGAACAGCAATATAGGTCATGTGCAGTGAAGGTCAAACTGATTCATGCGGCAGCCTGGCCACACCTCTTTCAGGGCTGTTGCCGGGCCACGATGGCGATACAAGTGGTTCCATTCTCATGGGTAATATGATGTCATCTGCAATGTAAATATGAGCAATCACCTATTTAAAAGCATTTTGATAAATGCTTGATGGGAACAAGTGGTTAGATGCGATGATAGGTCAAAGTGTCATCTGATCTCCATTTCAATCTTTGTCCAATATCCTGTCACACTCCATCACAGTCCCACCCTCCCATCACGATATGTTATGTCTCTTCACCTCACATTATTTCATGAAGTGAAGTTGAAGCATGGGAGCTGCTTCGTCACACTGACTCTCTATTTAGATCACGCCAGACATTCAGGATGTACTTCCTAATCTATAGAACACGGTATTTGCTGTTGCAGGTTGCGCGAGCGGTGCAAAGCAAACACATTTCCTGTAATGTAACTCTTGTAAAATTAAATAAATAAATGAATGAATACAGGGATCGATGAGTATTGATCGCAGGCTTGTCCTCAAGTGCTCTTGAGTTGCTCTCCTCGGCCCTGCAAGGTAATTCTACCCCTAGAGGTCAGCCCATTTCCCAGCACAGTTTAGGAACTGGTGCAGCAGAGGAAGGGAAAACTCAGCAATCTCTCTGGCTTTACTGGACATTTCAGTTAGTTAACTTGCTTTTTTTCCCCTTTTAGCAAGTTAGCATCTCAGTATTGAACAAACCTGGACGTGTAACTTCAGCTGTTTTGTGAAAAGCTTTCACAATGAAAAATGAGAACGAAGAGATGCTCCAGCTTTCTCATCAGCATTTCAGATGTAAAAAAAAAAAAAAGAGGAAGTTATACCACATCTGCAGTATTGTAACGTCTTGGCTTTCATGGGGGTGACTCTGAGATAATTTTTGAGCAGCAGCCAAGTTCTGTCTGCCCCATAGAGCGTTGTGATTCGAGACGCTGGCATGTCTGAGCACAGATCATCAATGACTGGCTAATGGAGATGCTGAAATTTCAAAAGAGCACTGAGTTTATGCAGCGCTTTCTGCATTCGATTTATGATCTTATATATCTGTTCCGCAGATGATATTTTCATAATTGCCTTGCAGCAAGAAGCTTGCGTGTTCGATTCCCGGGTCGGACTGGTGGCCTTTCTGCATGGCGCTTGCATGTTGTCATCCTGTGTGTGGGGCTTTTCTCCAGGTACTCCAGTTTGCTCACATTTGGAGAGATGAGCACTCACACAAACCGCTGGAAACTTTTAACTAATTAATTTACCTCTGAATATTTCAAAGAAATCTTCTAATTTTTATATTCGTTACTCCTGGGATTGAAAAACTATGAGACGCAAACCCATTGTAAATACCTCTCATGACAAATGATATGACAATCGTATGTCCATTATATAACACGGCTTCATTACTGTCACATTACTGTCAATGGTGCAGGAAACTGGACTCAAGTGCTCGACTCACACAGAAGGTCAAGGCCAAACAGGTCTTTATTCCAGGCAAGGTACGGTACACAGGTGATCAATCCAGGCAGACAAAAGCATCAAAGGGGGTTGGCAAAATACAGGCAAGGTTTCACGAATCACAGATCACATACAGGATATATAATGCTGAAACGCTCCGACTGAGATAAGACAAACTAGCACTAGACAAAAGAATCGCTGAAACTACACAGAACTACACAGAGTTCAGCAGCTGATGTGACAAGCTGCTGTTTGCACAGGTGGATGGGACATGACAGGAAAGTCAAGCAGGAAAAAGGCACAAGTGCCACTCTACAAAATAAAACAGGAACTAACAGAAAGAATAGACAGAATAACAAATTAACAGATAAACATGACAATTACATAGATATCAGACAATGTTTCTTCTTACATTTCACAGACATTGAAAAGGTGAAGCATGTAGAACAGTTATAGTTCCGTCCCCTTGTTCCCACTTTCTATTGATGGAATCAATGTCCATAGTGTGAGGAAGGTGTGGAAGAAAATGGATGGATGGATCTGAACCCACCATCCACGGGCTTATAATTCTCGTCACACATTACCTTAATATGAAACATAAATCATTAATGTATACAGCTTCCATAATATGTGACCCACAAATACAAATATTGTTATTTTACGACAGACAGAAACATGCCATATTTGACATGATTGGTAAATCCGTCAGACTGTTGAATTTGTGAACACCCTTGTTGTTATTTTATTTTATTTTATTTTATTTTATTTTATTTTATTTTATTTTTTGTCAGCACTTTATTCCAAAACACTTTCCTAGTTGGTGGGCTCCCCACTGACCATGGCAATAAATTAAATTCTGATTCTGATTCTGAAATTATTTCCTTATCCTTTTCTGTTCCTGCTCCGACTTGTGTGTATGTTGGGACATTACTGACACCTACTGACTTGTGTGAGCCATTTGCCTTGGAATTCAAAGAGCTGCTGGGTTGATAAAATTAACATATGATACATAAACTTAGGGTCATCATTTAAGGAACAAAAATATGTTAAGTAAAACACATTCTACACCATTTATTAGAAACAAATGTTTTCATTGAATGGCAAAATATGGAAAAGTGAGAATGAGGGGTAGAAATTATAAGAGCTGTTCTGCACTTTGCTCTTTCTCAGTCTCTGTGAAATGTAAGTAAGAAGAGATATAGTAATAACGAAGGCATGTTCTAAAATTGTCCAACTAATGTTCATAGAATTTGCCATTGTAAGGGATTTACGATGTGTAAAATAAGATAGAAATAAACATTAATTCATCGTTGCTCTCAAGTGAGGAAATTTAATGTATTGTTGCTTAAGTATATTTGAGTGGCGCTGTCCTTGTATTTAACATTGACTGCGGAGATGGTCACTTTGGATGGACGCAGCACTTTTGGCTCAGCACCATGATGATGCAGACGAAAGCGCAAGTCACTGACAAGGGCGAGCAGCGATGTGTGCAGAAACAGGGGGGAGTTGGAAATAACTGACGACCAGTCCCTCGCAAGGTTTCTAAATTGACTTGTATTGTAAATGTAGCAGGCCATGCTGACCTTTCTTTAAAAAGCCTTGACTCGGGTCACCTGTAATTTACTGCGCATTTATTATTGTTTATTATGAATCACATCGCACCTTCATCTGCTGGTATTTTCAAACTGAGCTGAAAATCGCGCAGTAGCAATGGCAAATACAGACCACTTGGTGTCGCTCAAACACAGCTCTCCGTACACGAGAGCGTTTGCGAGCTTGAACTTGGTGCGCGGATTGAGTGGTTTATAGAAATATAACGAACCAAAGTAAATAACTACTCCACTCAGTCGAATCAGGCTTACCTTTTATGATGTAAAAGGTAGGAGTTTTTCTCTTGCGTTCGTTAAATGTGGTTTGACTTTAATGCTCTCGACGATGGCCGATTGTAAACAAATCAACATCTTCTGATAACAGATATATAATTCGTGTAACTGATGTGGAGGTTGCATAACTTACTCTCCAGTACACGAGCTAAACTTCACATCAATGTAGGTTACCAACTCTGACTGTTTTCATCCATCAGCGGCTGTAAGACACGTGTTAGCAGTTAGCATGAGCTAAAGGGAAACGACGGACTTCCGCTTTATTGGCGTTGTTTCGTTTTAGTCGTGATGTGTTTTAGCACCACGGGAAGGGATACAACTTCAAATTATAATGCATGGAAGACTTGAGTGCGACGCCATGAATATGTTATTGCATAATCACATAGTTATATATATTAGCCATGCATGTTGCAGATGTGTCATTTTGTTTCATTTAAGGAGAATTTGCAGAATTTCTTTCAGAATTTGGCGCCATTTTGTACTAGTCATTATCATTATTTTATGGAAAGTGTGACCTAATTTTGATTATGATTTAGGTATGAACAACGATTCAAATCAACATCGCAACGACTGTGACATAAAAAGTGAAAACGCGCCTCCATGAGACCGTGGTACAAAACCTGGCAACCCGCTCCTCCAGGCACAGAGGCACCGAGGTGGAAAACCTGGCATCCCACTCCAACATTCACGAGGTGCCACGCTGTGACTGCAGCACCGTCTCCCCGTGTACTTATTGTACGTATATGCTTTTTGTATATAGGTTTTTCTCTGTGTAGTTTACAGTTACAGCTATGTTATTCATATCAATGTATGCATCATTCATCTTTCATTATAACATGTAGGCCTTATTTACATGGAAGAAGTGTTGAGTAAATAATGCAGAAAAAGTCCCTCCCCAGAATTGAGTCCTAAATCGCCATACTGTCTAAATGAATCTCATTTCAGCTTAAATATGATTTGACAAAAATATGATGGTAGGCAATGAATTCTGTCTTGCATCTCCTATGCTTCATTCCTCTTCTCTCCACCTGGTACGTCCAACTCTCCTGCTTCTCCACCACTTTTTTTGTCGCGACAAATCACTGTGTTCTTAGACACATCATGGTCGATGGAGACTCTGTTCATAACAATAGTATGTAAACAGGAGCAGGTCAAGAGGAGGAGTTTGTTGCAGGAAGCTCGTGAACCAAACCTGGTGAGAAAGAGTCTGAAAATCTGAGTAGTGGTGCTTGAAACAATGTTTTCTAAAAGATGTAGTAACGCGAAACGGTTCTCATCAGGGACTGCTATAACATCTACGCGGATGTCGATCAATGATCATCCTGTGCCAGCAGGGATTTCTGCATAGTATCTGCACCTCAACAGGGCACACTTTTTCAAACCTACGCGCAAGCAGGTTTCACTTAACCAGCTTCCTGAAACAGCTCCCCAGTCCTGTGAGGACAAGTGCCTGAAGTCCAATAGAAAAAGTTTATCACATCATAATTAGAATAATCACTTTCCTATATATCAGCTCTGATCCACTCGACTAATAATCACCTCTTTTCCCAGAAGATCTTAGATGTGTACTGTAAACATGGAGCTACTGCACAGGAGTTTTTATTTAAATCACATTTTGTTTTGCATTTTGCACATCCTCCTGACTCCGTTGTGAGTCGTTGTTCATGATAACTTGTGTCGTGTTCGAGGTAGTATTCTCTGCACTTATCCTAGATGAGGAGTATTAGGATTGATAAAAGAGGAAAAGGGAAGGAACAGTATATTAAGTGACCTTTTTTGTGATTAGATCCATTACCACCCCGCACAGAGAGAATATCTACATGTCAAGGCTTCAGTGAATGCAGACGGAAACATTAATGCCACAAATGAGTCAGATTGTTGTCGCATGGGTTTTGATCAGGGATTTGTGTTCCACCGTATTCTCCAATATTAATTGCATTTTTAATCATTGAATGACACATACATCTGGTTGAAGATTCGTATGCGTAATTACGCTAGTAAACTGGGTTGGAAAAAACACTCACTCTGTTCACACTACTACGCGCGCTAATTCCACAAGATGGCAGTGTATCCTATAGAAAGTGCTGTTCATTGTTGATGCGTTAGATCGGATTTGATTATATATTATCGCGTCACGATTAATAATAATAATAAAAAAAACAGTTCTAAATCACGTTAGACATGCATTTTCTCGCCAAAATGATATGAAATATCTCAGCCAATCCAGAGTCACAAATAGCTGAACTTTCAAACTAAGAAAATTAATAAATACATTGAGACGCTTCATTATCTAGAATACATTTATACTGCGTAACAAGATGCTCACCTCTACAAAAATGACGTAAAAGGTCTACAATAACTTAGTAGTAATAGTGAATTCATGAAGTGTAAAAGTCAGATACTCCTGATGTGCTCTGGCACATACAGTACCTGGAAAACCTCCAAATGAAGAGACTATTTTTTAAGGGCTAAATTTCAAAAAGCGCTTGACCAGGCAACAGCAAAAACATTGGCATATGTGCAGTATCCACATTTGAGGAGCTTTGTGTGTCATTCACAGAATAAATAATTTGGAAGATATTCTTATATGTGTATATATTTCTGATTATCCTTGTTTTAATGAATAAAAAGAAAGATTTGGAGTGTATGAATGAAACAGCTCTATTTCTTCAGTGAATATACTGTTTAGACATGCTGCGGGTTCTGAAGTAACTGAATGAGACGAGGGTTGGTGGGCATTGAGTATTTATGAGCCACTCATGTTGTTGATGCTTTCTGACTATCTGCTCAGACTTGGAGAAACTAGGCCATTGTAGATGTTAATAGTGTACTGCTAATTTCATGCCGTCTTCAAACCAGCCTGAGCGAACTAGAAACCTTTCCACATGCAGAATGAGTTAGACAGCACAGAAAGCCGTTTTTAGTCTGAAACATTTTTAACTATTCTCTTCTGTATTTCAGGAGGGGAGGGGCCTAGGAAAATCCATGTTCTGAAGGAGGGAAGACGTCAGCGTGTAACTATTGATAATCTGCCATTGAGGCACCTTTTCGCACCTTACATCATAAGCCATTGAAGAAGTCTAAAGCCTTCACAGATAAGGACAGAGTAGGAAGGCTCAACAGCATGAGCAGGATGTTTTGTAGAAATCATAAGAATGAGATCTGTTCTGCAGCAGGATCCCCACAGTGTTGAACACTGCGTGACTGGTCTCTGTGAGCAGAGGGAGAGAAGGAGGAGGGAAGGTAGGAAAGATAGAAGGGGGAGGGGCAGTAATTCAGCGCAGTGCAAGCAGCCTGGAAGAGCCACAGCACAGGCAGCATCAGCACCACTAGCTGTAGCATCTTTCTGCGTGGCTGCTTTATGGGAGCTGTCTTGTGGCTGCCGGAGCGTCTGCATCCGCCAAGGACTCACACATATCTGCACACAGTCACTCGATTGCGCTTGCAGAGCAGGTCTCAAAGGCACACATGGCTTGGCTGCCAGCAGGGAAGAGGTAGTAAGTAAGGGGGCGCTGGGGACAGAGGGACACAGGAACGGAGAGCAGGGACAAGTGGTAGTCGTGTGAACGACAGAAGGGCTGGAGCGACGGGGACAAAAGCAGCAGCAACAGTAGCAGCGGCACCATGGCGCAAGCCGCCAAGCAGCTCCGCAAGACCAAGGACCTCGCCGAGGCCGCCGCCCAGGAGCAAAGGGAGAAGGAGGAGGAAAAGATAAAAAAGCGAAATCGATCCAGGGATCGCAGACGTAAGGTATGTCCAACTGCTGTCCTCGAATAATGCTTCCTGCAGCTATGCTTCCACCTCTACCTGCCTTTCATCTCATCTGCTTCCATGTAAGATTCATGTACACATATACAATGAGACATTTTAGTTTGGGCCTCAGCTGGTACGTGCGTTGAGTGTGCAGCTGAATCTTGTGCTCCAATACAGGTTGTATTCACTCACTCCATTATAAAGAAGGGGAGGATGACTGTAATGTTGCTGCAGGCGTGTCCGTGGCAGGCGGTTGGTAAACTGGCTATTAGGATTCTGTTTTGTAATTGTTTTTGGAGGATTTACGATTTTGTGGATACAACTCATCCATATTAATGTTGGTGCGGGGTTCTGCCCATGAAGGAATTTTCTGCCTCTTGTCAACATTGAAATGCCTGGCGTGTTCAGTTTTTGTGCACCGAGTCTTTGATTTATTTTCTTCCCCATGTTACAGTTATTCCACTCTTATGGGGTGAATTAAAATGGTGGGAAGATGGAGGTAAACTCTAATAATAGATCAAACCATCGGTGTATCTTTTCATTTCCGGGGAACCAGATATTGTGAAATTGTAATTCTGCACTTCACTGTTTGCGCTAATATTTAAAATTCTCAAAAAACAAACAGCACTATCAAGGAGTCATAACACTCTCTGTCGTGGCTGTCTCCTCCACTCTCACTCTGGCTTTAGGTGCTGATTTCATTGTGGTTGTACAACCCGTGCAGTCATACGCGCCAGCATTGAAATTATTTACGACCATAAATATTTCATAGTGAGACATGCGTGTTGGATTTTGATTGGAACTGGAAATACAAATTGTGATATTAAATCAAAACCTGGTGTGTGATCTTTTCCTGCCTTAGGTCGCCCCCAAATTCCAAACATTATTAATGTTGTATAATAAACTGGACAAGCTGTCTGACAGTAGGAAAGAAACACAAACGGAAGATCTAAAAATAGCATATGCTGCCAGCGAGAGCTTTGACTTCATAAAATAATACCTCCTTTCTTTGTTATATATTTAATCTGACTTAACCTGCAAGAGGTGTGACTGAGGTATGTCTTTCTGTGATCAAGAACATATTGATTGATCCCTGTGTTGTAATTACACCCCTAATGAAGTAAATCCTGGATAATATTAATGAAGCAGTTTTATGATGCAAGATAAAAATGAGGGAAATCTTTAACAGCACAGCTGCTGAGAGAAAAACACGATAAGACCTACTCATAAGCTTGTGCTGAAATTTTATGTGATTTGTAAATGACTTGCAACATTAACTACACATTTGCCTGCAAATACATTTTTAAATAAATTGTAAGTATTTCACAGTTGGAAACAGCTGTTACTGAGGAGATCACTGAATATGATTTTTTAATACATAAAATAATGTATCGAATTTTTGTTGGCTTTTACGCAACTAGCTGAACATTGCACCGGGTATTATACGCAGAATGGATCCAGTTCGTTTTGCATCTGTGTTGTATTTCAGTGTGGATACTAATGAATAAGTATTCCTCTTCTACTAAGCACAGGCGGTTCTGTCATTGAGGCCAAATTATCTTTTTAGTGCTTTCCTTTAAAATCCCTTTTGTCATGATAGTTATTCAAATGAGCATCATAAATCAGCCTCAAACAATTAAATTTTATCTATTCAGAAATCAAATCTTGTGTATTCATATAGTGACTTCTCATTAAAATAAAAAAAATGTATTTATAAAGCAACATCAGTTTAAGGTGTAGAAAATGGCCGCCTCACTGAAACGTTCTGGTTACATAAAGAACTACAAAAATAGGTGATGCACCGTGCCCTCTGTTCTGGTACCACCTGATCACAAATATCAACAGCCAAAGCATTTAAAACAGCGTGAACAAGCCTAAGACAAAACTGACCCACCTTATATTGGCAAAAATTCAAAAGCTATGGCAAAACAAACTCACCTCATATTGGTAAGGCGGCATTTTAACACATAACCTAATGTCACGTTGTGACCATGTTGCCACACAAGCTCCTGACAGAGATACTGATTTGGATAGGTTTGAGAGTTACTCCCCATCCTTCAGATATCACGTCATGCTTGTTGGCTGTGTGGATTCACAGATTCTGGCAAAAAAAAAAAAAGTCCAAGAGTCAGGATGAGTCTCTGAAAAACCTTTGAAGCGCTGTCATCAGAAGAAGACCACAGCAAGACGATCACGTCTGTGTTGTTTGTCAGTGCTGTTACCTATTCCATACAGTGGATATTTGATCCCACAGTCTTTTGTGGGTTGCATGAACAAGCTTTTGTGACATGCGTTTTAATTGCGTAATGAGAACTGGAGGCAGATCTATAGGTTATTCCATTTCCAGCTGGTTCTAAAATTAATTTTCATCATATGCAGCTCTATCTACTGTTCTTAGCTCACAAAACCATTATTCTGAGATGAAGATAAAATGCATCAAAATACATTAGCATTGTTTCCAAAATGGTGTCTTTTGTCCCTTTAAGCTCATTAAAATTCATTTCAGTTCTTCTTAGATCTAATAAGAAACAGGCTTTGATTCTATTCACACTCGTCACACAAAAAAAAAAAGTCATCAGAGTTTTATATTTGTGTTGGCCTTGTGCTGGACTGTCTCTCCCAACTGTCAAGCCAACCCCCAGGGCCTTATTAAGTGTAAAAGTGATGCATGCCCAAATTGATTAATCAATTTTCAAATAAGTCAAGCAGTAATACCATTTCTGGTTCCTCAGATGTGAACTGATCGATTGGCAAAACAAAGCAAGTGATCTGTCATAGCTCTCTGCATCTGGGATTTGTCATAAGGCTCTCATGGTGGCAGCAGTTTGTCTCCCACCCCCGCCATTAAAAGTATGACATTTCTTGACTCGCATTTCAAAAACATCTCCTGTAGATGTCCTCAACCTCTGTCACAAACAGTGACACAAAACTACCAAAATGTGCTGTGGATTGTATCTTGTGTTGGCGATGGAGTGAGGAGGAAGCAATCAGGGATTTGTTCAGATTGTGTGAATGTACATGTTGCTATGGAGAGTATGAGTGGAAACAAACACTGAGCGCGACTTGTGTAGTGTGGTCTATTTGTGGTGCTTTATGAGGTATCAGCAGAACACCACTTCTCTGTTGTAAAACCTGCCTGCCTAGGTAACTGTTTAACTATAAACAACCATATTGTTCTTCTATTGAGTTATGTCTTTTTGCTGCCTAAAATAATCTTGAAAATGAGTAGTTCTTTTTCTATTTAGTCAGCGTCTGTATGTTTGTCATTTTATGTGCAACTGGTAGGTCAGTGTCCAATCATGAAAGAGATTTGTTCCATTCATTTTTAGTTCTCCATTGGGATCAAGCAATCTGGGTCATCTAACTTTATTCTATGGAAGCTAAGTATGTTTCTCTTCAGGCCTTCAGATCCCAATACAATGGGGCCTGCTGATAGAGTGTGTGGTCTTTGAGTTTTGTACAGCAGCTGTACGTGTATGCATGTGTGCTGATGCTTATATAGTCGAGTTGTGTGTGTCAGTGAAAACAGCCACGCCTCTGGGTATCACATTTCTCTTTTATGTAACCTTCTGGACACTCACCTCTAATAAGCCAACACTCCGGACTATCTCTCTACCTCATTGTTTGCCTCCGTGACGGCCAGAGTCCTCAGTGGAATGGCACACAGAAATATTTCAGAGCATTTGGTTCACAGTAATATGAAGATATGAATATGGATGGGGAAAGAAAATACATGTACTCAAACACAACTGGACATTTCAGAAAGAAATTTGTCACCTGTTGTGTAGTAATGTAACGTTAAATGTGGTCCTCAGAACACCCCTCGTCCTCCAAAGCCTTCGGAAAGTGAAAAGTACATTCAAAAGGCCTTACATCATTTTATTGTGATTGTGAAGATTTGATTAGTCAGAGAGACCACGTGTGTTAGATAAACTGAGTGCGCATTCCTGTGCAGAATGGTTCCCATGTTCAACAACAACCGCACCAGGATCAAAGAGCTCTCCTTGTGATGGCTGAATCCTAATGAGGCTGCGAAATATTTGTTTATAAATTCAGAGTAGGAAATAGTGGGGCCAGCACACTCTCACTGCTTTGTTTTTGTGTGGTTAGTGTGCAAATTACCTGACAAGAAAGGTGGTGGTTCCCAAACAATCACTATTTCAATTGCTGAAGTCAACAAACTTCTAAAACTCTCATTATCAGAGATGAGAATTCTCAATAAATATGAGGTTAACAGGATGAAACAGGCTAAATGAAGGTATGTAAAATAGAATTAGAAAAGGGACAACCCAAGACTGTGGTGGCAGTCGTAGTTGAGTTAGTAGCAGTTTTAGTTTACGTTATTCAATAATGAAAAATCAATTCTACAGTAAAAATAGGTGTACAAATGTGTTTCAAGATTTGTTCAAATGTTTTCCTGAAAAATCTAGTACAAGGAAGTCAAGTGAAAGATGGAAAAAATATAGCTCAGTTAATCAGGTTGAGCTACTGAATTTCTAGATTCTGTAAAACATGAAGCTGGCTAGTAAGACATTGTGGTGGAGCTCCTGATTTGGCGGCCGATATCGTGGCTTCCACTTCCAACGATATAAATCAGGGCTCATCAGGGAGAGAGGTACGGCTCCTTGTAGTTGCTGAAACAGTCTGCTGTTGAATGAGTTTTTTTAGTATCTGAAGCTGTAAGTGATAGCACTTTACTGAGGGTGAAGAGAGAGGTGAAATGGCTGGTGCTGATTTGGTTAAAGACTTAGAATGAGACGATATCATCGGTGTTAAGTGTTAAAAAGTTAATTTCTGTTAATGTTTGGGCAACAAAGACTGGAAGACAGACAAAATATAATTCAACATTCAGTTCAAGTAATTCTATAACTATACTGTCTTAGCCACAAATCTGTCACTCTGTTGAAACTAGAGTGGCAGCGCAAGAGCCGCGATTTTTTTTGTTTCATAACGCGACCAACGCCACCTTCTGTCCAAATCATCCCATAAATTGTTCAGAACATGGGTGAATTTGTTTGTAGATGTGAGTTTAGCTTCAACAAGTAAAATGTACTTTGCCGTAATGTGCAGTAAATAATCCAAAGATCAAATTTACCATGTGAACTATCTTACTTTAGAGTACTGTAATGGTGCAGGATGATGCTTTTTCATACCCTTTGAGGAAAGGGGGGAGTGAGGAGGGATGAGCCAAGGTCGGGCAGAGCAGCAGCACTCAGCCTGTCCCAAAGCAGCCTCCGGCTATATTTACCTGGCAGCTTAGGATTACACTGCATCTTCCACTGAAGCCACCCATTCCTGAACGCCAGTGTTCCAGCTCAGCACCTGCTCTGTTCATTAATGTGTTGATGCCTGGACTTCAACCTTCCTGACAAGCCTGCAAGTTTTTTTGTTTTGTTTTTTTAAATCAGAAAAGTGAAGGAGGATATACCAAATGAAATACTTGGATTGCAGACTTTTTTGTGTGGTTTTTTTTTAAGAATATTTCAGCATCTGTTATTATATACTGCATTGTCTACCCCAATGAACCTCTGCAAAAACCACATCTGTGTTACACTAATTAATGTGGCTGTGTTTTCAAGACTCCAAAGGATGAAGAAAGAATGAGCCATTATGTTTGGAGCAAGTTTTAGATGTAGCCGCAAGATCAGTTATATTGTTTTCGGCCATTCATTCAAACGTGATAAATTACATGGGGAAAGCTTACAAGCCGTGTTGTGAATGTGGGGTGTTAATTAAATGTAATGTTATCTTAACAAGGACATTCCTCCTTCTCGCCTCCCGGTCATGATGCGCGCCGTGTCACTGTGTAAGCACTGCAGAAAAACACAAAACACCAGCCTCTAGTTTTGATGAGAAACATCCAGCCTAAAGAAAATTCACCACAGTTGCACATATGTATGGAACTGTTTGTTTTTGGGACTATGACTAATGTTTTAATTTAATTTTGGTTATGGTTCAACATGCATGAATTGCTGTGTTATGCGAGTTCACTGAAATGGGTCACTATATTATTAATGTAGCAGGATGTTAAAGTAGCTTTGTCTGCTCAAAAGCACCAAACAATCATTAATTAATCAATGTATTTAACCTTTATATTAATGCTTTTAATAGGAAAAAGTTTTCAGTCACATCCTCAATCCCATGGCGTAAAATGTTGATATTGGTACAGTTGACTTTTGCGTCCTATACTGAAGAGAAAGGCAGCCCTAAGCATTGCATGTGTGTGGGTTTTCAATTGAAGCACATGTTCCGCTCCAGGGCAGCATGACAGTAAGAAAACAGAAAGAGGTTAAGGTTAGGTAAAACGTTGGATGGCGCTCGAATCATTTCGTATGTAATATTGTGTCATTTGCAATTCAAAGCCCATCAAATAGCTGTACATTTTAGTCATGGTGAGTTTTGGTTCCATCACCAAGGAGAAGAACCACTCAAGGAGTTATAAATATCAACTGGCATCCAATATGTTTCAGTGAAAATAACTTCTGCCCATCCCTGGTGCTCACTTTCCTTCCCTCTATGCAGAAAGCTATACGGGAAGTCTTTTTTTTTTTTCTTCTGGTGTCCCTGCGCCTCGCGCTGTCCCCTCGCACGTTGATCCACGCCCCTAAAATGTTTTTAATCCATTGAATCTCCAATGCGTATGCATCGACATGCAACACAGACAGCTGCCTTTGCCATTACTATAGGACCAAAAAGTCCACTTTCCCAACATCCATACGTTAGAATAGATTAGATGGGTTGGTCCTCATCGAGAGAGGTTCTGTAGATTGATATATAGAAACATACATACATACACTCGCTCATACATACATAATTGTATACATACAAATAGTCGATTCATTGATGCTGCAGAATGGCAAAAATTGTGAAGCAAAAACAAACATTTACTTAAGGTTACAACTGGATCTCAGAAACAACTGTGTGCGTAAATTCTGTTGTGTTCCAAGACAGCGGGACCCAAGTGCAGTAATGAGTAACTTACAGGGCGCAAGGTACAATATTTATAATTCACAACGATAACACCAGAACAGAAAGCATCACCGAACCGGGAGAAGTCCATAAATGAGAATAGGAGTCCAACAGAAAGTTTCACCGAACCGGGAGACTCAAACAAAGTTGAATCACGAGGGACAAATGAAGTTGATCTGGCACACGTTGCTGGAGTCCAGGTGCTTACGATGCTGATTAGAAGATTGACTCCAGCTGTGTGCCGTTAACCAGGAACCAGAAGACAAAACAGGAGTTACAAAAACCAAAATAAAAGTGAATAATGACAAAATCACTCACTGAGTGTACTGAGCTTCGTATGCCTGGTAATGTTACTTGGATATGACTCCAGTTATATGATTTTCTTAAATAAATAATAATAATAATAATATGATTATTATTATTATTGTAGGCCAGCCTGCTGGAAATATCATGACTTATTTTTAGGGTGTCTAGTGTCTTACGATGAGAGCATTTACTGTCTGTCTATATAGACAAGTTGAGTGGTGTATTTCCACAGTATTATTGGTCACGAACAGCTGGAGGAAGTCAAACTTGTGGATAGTTTTCTGCTTTTGTTCAAAGACCAGGACTCAGATGGTCATATATTTTAGATTCAGAATCTGAAAACATGAAGAATGCAGACCACTTGCAAAACACGTGTCATTTACATAATTGTCCCACATGGGAAGAAGATGTAGCAAAGAACCTCATCATGAAAGGCTTAATACATGTCACTGGCCATTTCATTCTATAGAATTATTAAAGCAAGACTGTCATGGATACAGCCTGGCATGTTCCACATACACACCTGGACTTAAAAGTACACACACACACACACACACACTAGGAGTTGGAGATGTGCATTATGTAATGGAATTAGTCCTCCTGAAGGTCTGCATGGATGGTGTGGCCTGCAGGAGCACACTAATGCACTAAGGCAGCAGCTTTCAGCCACTCTCTGACTCCATCACCTTCTCCTCCCCGCCTAAACAGATTTTACTGCGGGTCTGATGGAAAGCTAAAGAGTCTGTAATCAAAATTCATGGTTTTCATTTAGTGCGAAACCGGATATGGGCAAAGCCATTACATCAAGTGATGTCATCCGAGGCAGGTTTTCTTCAAACTAACTCTTCTGAATATCAATAACAACAATTTCACCTACATATAAAATTCACTGAACTGGCCACAAAAACATTTTACACGTCTTTTCAACTCTTAAGGAAACTGTAGCTAGTATTGGCATTTTAAAAACACTCTTTTAAAAAGCCAATACCAGCCATCGCTCATCACAAGTATCACATCACACTGATCTGACAGAGCTTGAATCAGCACTCATGTTGCCAGGCGGTCTTGGAACACGACAGCTAGAAGGAAACTGGAACTGAGTGTTTCTCCTCACTTGACTCAGTCCTTGTTGTCCCTCGACTCATTTGTATTTTGTTCATTACTCTCTCTGTGTCCTTTCCTTATGGAAGGGGATCTTAATATTGATTGCAATATGGAATTATGCTGTAAAAAAGGACGCCAATCTAGTGAGCTGAGTCTGATGCTATAATGGCCTCTTCCTACTGTACTGAGTCGGTGAGTGGAAAAATCACTATGCACTTGTATAAATACTTAATTTCAAATTCAATTTTAAGCCAGAGACAGGGGGGGAAATGTGGCAAGTCTTCATGCTTGCTTTCCTCAGTGATCTCTCACTTCACTAATCTTTCTGCTCATCTGTGATCTCTGCCTTCTTTCAGCTTTTGCTCCTCTGCCCACTGCTCTTTCTCTCTGCTTTTATGTGTCTTAAACCAGAAGATTTGGATTTGGACGGACGGATTAACAACACCCTATTGCTGACAAAACGATGGGAAGCAGATTGGGAAGATACACAAATTAAAATTCTGCTGCTTTTGTTGGTTAGTGAGAAAAACAGACTGAGGAAGTCATGATTATATAATTTGGAAAGGACACAAAGAACAGTTTGGAGATGCATTTAGTAACTGGGATTGTGGTGTGTTTCATGGAGAGAGAAGGGAACTGGTGTGCTTTAGAAGAAGCGTCGTGGGGATGAAGTTTGCTCTTAATAGAGCCCAAATCCACTGCTCTCTCGATACCCTTCAGATACATGTAAAAGGCTGTACAATATAGCTATCTATGTAATATAGCTTTCTCTCTCACAGAATAATCAGAGGTGATGCTTGGCTTATGTTGCTGATTTAGCTTTAGGTTTTATTTATTTACTGAGCAAATTGAACAATGCTGTTCTAATTCTCAATATCATCCTGAGAGTGAAAACCTCTTATTGCTATCATTGCCACATTGAATCCATGAAGTTTAGTGTGAAATATTCAGTTGCCAGCTTGTCTTTTTTTCAGCGCTGTCAATAATCTTTAATGCGTTAATGCAGCAGTGTCGTGTTGGCAACTACGGGATAAACAACGACCCCAACATAGTTAGAATTTTGTCTAAAAAAAAACGTTCAGTAACACAGGATGAGTGTGGATTGTGACTGCTAAAGAGACAGAATCTTATAGTGTTGAGAGATGTTTCTCTTTCCCATGGTATATCACAATATTTAAATAAGAGCGAAAAAAGATCAAATAAAAAATGGTGAGATCAAATACTAAATAAATGATAAATGGTCAAATTAAATGGCTTTCGTGGATTGAGGCCCAGTCACACTATGAATATTGAGATAGCATATGCTGATATATGAAGAATGTTGCAAATACGCTGACACACGTTGATTAAGTTATGGTTACGTTTAGACCACGCTGAAGTCCGGTAATGTACAGAGGGGATTATGGGTACGGGGGCCTCTGTGTATGTACTTGATCATAAAAATGGACTCAAGGACGACCACCGATGATGACGTCTGGTTACGTTATAAGTGCATGTAATGTGAACGTTTGTCAGTGAAGTCGGAGAACAGTAGATGATGGAGGTACTATGTTGCTTAGATTTTTAATGATGTTTTTCTTGCTGTTATCATTGGACCTCATGAACACACTTGTCTCCATTGTTGCAGAACCAAAAGACTATAATTCAGAGTTATATCTTGTCAGTTTTATCTCTATATGCTGTCTTCTGAAGACCCAACCATCCCAGGACTGACTGGGAGGGCTTCTTGTCATGTCACATTGGGGGTATGGCAAGAGCAAAAAAAATCACTGAAAAAGAAAAGATTCTCTGTTATTTAACATATCATTGTGTATTAGTGTATTGGTCAAATGGGAACCTTTTGATTGCTCTGAAAACATCTCGCTGCAACTCCACCAAGCTTGGACTGCCCTGTATATTGGTGTTTGCAAGCTCGTAATTTGCCCTTAACTTATCTGGTTTCTGTTGAATTCTATAGGTAGTTAGAGTTAAATGCATTTTTGACATTAGGCGCAGTGGTTGAACCACAGAAGGAAAATGTTGCACTTAACAATTTTGTTTACACAAGATAATTCATCTACCACAGACCAAAAACATAGGACTTGACAGGTCATCTTACCAACTTGTCAAGCTTGTCTGCACTAGTTTCTGGTCTCTGCTTCCTCCCAGTCCACCACAATCTTATTGTGGGTAGAAGGTCAAACGTCTGGTCGATTCCCTCACTCGAACAAATTGTCATTAAGCCTGCCAGTCGCAATGTTCGGCTTCCTGCTCGGATCATTTTTAACCTGATTCATCAGAGAAGGTGCGTTGACATTAGCAATGTGTATATGAGAACATCTGGCACCAGCAGTGGAACTGTGAAGTTGTTTCCAACATCATCACTTTTTCTCTTTAGTCGGTTTGCTGTGGCAAGGCTGTCTGTCCTGTCTCTTACAGCCCTCTCCACATCAGGCTTTGTTTAAGATTGAAGATGAAAGGTCTGGGGCAGTTGTCGGCGTGCATGTGCATGAAAGTGTCTGAAAGGTAAATGTCAAATAAATCTGTATTAACACTTCTCTATTGCTAGAAGCTTTTTTATTGTTTATTTGTGGTCCCTGAAGACAATAATAGCAATTAATCCAAGCAAACTCTCAATTTGCTTGTGATTTTTAAATTGTCAAATGTTGTTATTTCCTGTATCTTTGGACACCTGTCAGTCAGCATGAATATCATGGATTAAGGAATGACACCGCCTCAGTAATGACTTGCAAATGGCCCATTGTGGTCATATGCTGTACATACTGCCTGTTGTGATTCTCTGGAGTGACATAATAAATAACAAGCTTGATCTGAGGGTCTGAGTTCTTCAGGAGTCTCAATGTCTGGCAATCCATTTGCTGACTTCAGCAGCCGACCTATGAAAGTCTTTCCTAGTCTGTTTCGGATCAACAGGGTTAAACGCACGCATGCACATGACTAATGATGCAAGGTCCTATAAAAAAAAAAAAAATTCAACCTCATTGCATCTGCATGCTCATTATGAACCCTTTCCACCTTTTCTTGTCCTTGAACAGACTATATTCATTTCCTGCTCAGCTGTGAAAACATGAAGAACATCTAATCAAAGATTGTATGTTGAATGTCCATTGCTATTTGTATAGCAATGGATACATGAATACTAGGGTACATAACTAGGGTGTTCCAGATAGGGAACAGGAATCATTAAAAAATGTTAGTCTAAAATTTTAACTTTTGAACTCAATAGCATTGATTTGTTTTGACACCTCTCTACCCTCAAGTCCTACAACATGGTCTTGAGTTTCTTTCTCAGTTTACATGTGGGATTCATGTAAATAGCCTGACTCATCTGTTTCGCAGCATCACGACCGCTTGACAGGGTGTGAGCTGCTGGCTCTGCACCAGTGGTCCCACAGGGGAGGACAAGGTGAAAGGACACACACCCAGACTCCACCTTTTAAAATATGCGCCCTACCCCCCTGTAATCTTACATCTGAACAAGCTTTTGTTTCTCCTCGTCCTTCATCATTGACATGGGGAATGCAATGATCCAGAAAAACCAAAAACTATATCCTAATTGGATACAACATTTTGTTCATAAAAGAAAAAATATGTTTGGTATAACTGTGATGTCACAGCTGGACTGCTTGGTTGTTTCAAGACACGAAAACTTCCCTCCCTCTGAGTTCGTTTGAGGTATTGTTTGGTTTTGAGGGTTTTTAACTTTGTTCAAATTCATTCTGTGCTGCTCAGCGGCGTGTGATTTCATGATTCTACCGCATGAGAGGGAATCATTGGTTGGTGAAGGGCTGGTTTAGGGCTCTGAATGTTAGTTCTGAGCTGTCAGTGGACTGTATAAATGGAAAAAGTGAAACGGTTCGAGGAGTAGAGAAACTTTGCTGCTCGCAAAATCAAGTGGTCATTGTCACTTGTTATGTAGAACACGCATCCAGTGTCCTCAAAGCTCTAACCTCAAGTTGATGTGGTTGAGTAAATAGCCTTCATGCTATGAAGGAGAGATGATGTTACTCCCCACTGTTTTCAGTCTCTTTTTGTGTGGTGCCCTTGTTTTATCATTCCTATGCCAAGTCAGATAGCATGAAATGTCTGACACATGTTGATGGCTGGTGATGAAGTGCACAGAACTAAGCCGCCTGATGTGGTAAAGTTGTGACTCTGGATTATATGAACGTATTTAAATGTCTGTACATTAAAGTTTGTGACGCATTTCTCAATTGAAGGTCATGTTTTCAGACAACATGCATCAGCAACTGGTGAGCGAAGGATTGATTGATGGCACTCGGATCCAAGAGCAGCTTTTTCAAAATGCGGTGTGTCAGCTCGTCTGGCCCATATTTTTAGATCTCTCTGGTGCATAGAGGTTATTATAGTAAGAGCTATAGTTTCTAGAGAGTCCAGTGTATTTTCAGTGACATTATGTAGGACTGGCAATTATTTTCTTGATCAATGAATCAGTGACAAGCTCGTTTTTTCATATCATTTAAAAGACGTGAAAACGTACTGAATACAAGTTCAGTATATACAGTATTCAGTATGTACAAGTGAATGCAAGTGACTCTTATAAGAGTGGCTCTTGCATCAGTTTCAAAAATAAACATGAATTGTGATTCATGATGAGCTGAGTTACTGTACATTTCTACCGTGGAAACAAAATAACTGTGACAATTCTTTGTTTTACTTGAGTCAGTCCTGGAATTGTTCTATTTTAAAATCAGAACCACTCTGATCTATTTCATATGCAGGTCTCAATAATTTTAGACTGCACATGTTCTGAATAAATGGCGTGCTACCATAAAAGTTTTTGAACTAACTCAGCAAAACACAGCAAAAGTTCACATCTGAAAGATCTGACCTTAATAATCATCTGAAAGTTTTGCTCTGGCTGTCGTCCCGATTGACCTTTGCCACTACTCTTGTGTTGTACTGCTCTTGATGTCCAGCTAGCCCTTTTGGAGTTCCTTTCGGAAAAAGACAAATGTTAACATATTTTTTGCAATTGTTTATCCACATACTACATTTAAGAAAAAAAAATATTTCAATGAAGGGAGTATACGTATCTGGTCCCCATCTAGAGACACACTTTCTCAGCAGACTTGAATATACGTCTGGTGTCCTCATCCTTCTCGGAACTGTGTCCTGACCCTGGTAAAGCATGCTCCCGCTGATGAATGGCCGCCACAGCCCTCATGATCTGTACATAGTGCTGAATCATAAGGAGCTCTATCGACCAGCCTCAGGGAGTGGCCACAGTGCCAAGAAATCCATCAGACTATGGAGGGTAATATGCGGCGGAGAATAGTGACGTGCAATCACTCTTAGGATGGCACATGAAGGTCATTCCAACTTTGAAATTGAAAAACATACATATATATTGTGTCTTAATTTTTGTGTGTGTGTGGTTTTGTTTATGTATTTATTTATTTTTTACAAAATCACTTCTTGTGTTAATTTAGGCATCTGATTCACCATGTTTGGTCCTTGTCAAATTCATCATGGATGGTTGTTTTACATGAATAGATCCTTGGGCGAGCCCCTCTTCCACCATGAGCCCACCTCTCTCTCCCCCCAGTCCCAATCCCGTGAGGCTTGTCATGTCGCTTGCTCGCACTCTGTGAAATAAATGATGACAGAGTGTCAATAAGATATATCTTGCCAGGGGTGATCGTGGAAGATGTGCACTGCAGCTGCTGTGTTTTTGTTTTGTGTTGTTCTGTTGTGTTTGCAGCTACGTGTTGCTTTTCTGTTTTATATTTTGGATGACTTTAATTGGTGTGTTATTTCACTCACTGCAGCAAGCAGGACATATTTTCCTGTTTCTGTTTTTTTAATGTTTACGATCCTGCGGGGAGGAGCATATGTCTGGTTTTTGAGATCAACTGTTGCCAGAAGATTATGCTGCATGATCAGTAAATTGTGGTAAATAACTGTGAACCATTTCATTAAATATTTTCCTTTGTATGTATAGTTCATTCTTGTACAATGTTAATTTATGTGTATGGCCTTTTTTCTGTTGCTGTTCGAGATGACGTGTGCCGGCATGCTGATTCATGACACGAGTGATTTGGTGGTCAGTCAGTCAATGTCATGATACACCGATGGTCTGCTGCCATCCACTTTCTTTGGGGCCAAATTCTGCAACACTGAATATTCAACATGCTGTGCCTGCACTGAGTCATTCTGCAGTGACCTTATATTGACTCATATGAGGTATAAATGATCACAAAGATAACAAGTAAAGACAAATCTTGGTTGCACCTAATGTTTTATTCATAACAATCGCAACTGTAGAGTCACTGAAAGAAGATGATGGTCAAGTCAGACGTTGCACCAATTCATGAGTTCATTCTCTGAAGTGGATATTGCTGTTATATTACAACCAATTGCATGTTCTGCCAGATGTTTGTGAGGATTGACATTAAGATGGAGTCGCTGTCATATCCTGAGAGTACCTGGCTGAGAATCGATGACAGATGGTTTTGGGAATGTGATGAACTGATACACAGTGATGTGTTATGTGTCATCTTCCAGACAGCTGCTACGCTTCTGTTTCCCAGTGTGCTTGTTCTCGTCTGGAGAGGATAGAGTAGTCAATAGCACTTCTGTTTCAAGCAAAAAAACGTAGTGCTGGAGATGCAACTCTAAGGCTTCTTTGATTACTGGTACTTGTGTCGCAGCACATCTGGAGATCCCTTGTCTTTTTTTCCTTGCTTGTAGAGCTGTGTATGTCGCACCAATGTATATTTTTACAACATCTGCCTCATCACTATACGACTGCATTTGAGACTAGAGCTTCCTCTTCCATCAAGTGATGAGCTCACACTTATTGCCTTTACTCAATCCCATATTTGCATACACGAGCCCCCCTGCCCCCACTCCACACTGTGTCTTTGTGTCCTTTGTGCATCATTTGTTTTTACTGTCCATCACTCGTGCTCCTTCCTCTCCACACTGCTGAAGCTGTCAGGTTGATTGTATACTGGACTAATGGATGGACGTGAAGCTATTTAATGTTAGCTGCTAAGTGCTGAACGTCAGTTTTGCTGAGTAGAACTTTTAGGCTGTGTCAGACTCATTGTACTTCAGGTCTACTCATGTTAACATTTTTATCAGCTGAATAAGTCAGGGTTTTATTCATTGTTTACGTGAGGTTGAGAGTACAGTAGATCTTGGGAAAGAACTAACTGACTAAAAGCAACTAATGTACTAGTCTTATAATGATATGGCACCCCCTGCATGCAGCAATATGTGTCTGTTAGCACAAGACGCTCTGATTTGAAATATTTACATTTGAAAATACGCATAAGCCCTGCCTATTGAAAACGCTGTTTCCTGCGATCTGAGATCTCGTTCGCCCAGCCACGACTACTACTTTTTCTGCAGACTGGTTATGTGTACAGTGTTCCCTTGTTTATGTGGGGGAAACTATTGTGAACTGCAAGGTGTAAGGTGTTAAAGTAAAATCAAATGACCAGGTTGCAGCGAGGAAAGGCTTATTCGGTACACTTAGAAATGGGGGTGGTTTTTGAATGCAGTGAAGCAGTTCATATGTGGCGGCTGAGCTTCTTTAAGAGTTAATGACTTTTGGGAAATGAAGGTTCAGTGTCAAAACACATTTTCTTTAAAAAAAAATGTGGAGGTAAAAAGTAATAAACTTGGCAAAAATTTAAGTCAGCACCAACATTTAAGTCATTTTGAGACATTGAAATGATACATGCATGTCTAAACAAGAGCCATTTGGTCATTTTGTTTCCACTTTTATTCAATAATACATCTTACTTTTGATTTATTTAAGCAAAGAAATGATGAACAATCATTCTCACAAGTTTTCCAACCTCAGCTCTGGTAAGTTTTTTGCCTTCTGAAGATTTTACATGTAAAACCTCAACTTCAAGGAGGTCTGATGCTTTCAGAAGCTTCGTCTTCTATGCCGACGAATTGGCGAGAATTTGCATCATGATCTAAAATCGCATCAATCACTTGCATCAATGAAATGAGGAAAGAAGGACTGGAACAGGATGTGGATAAACAATGTCTAATTAATGATGTGAAACATGAGGTACACTTTAGCTTAATGAACCTGATAAACTGGCTTCGGAGTGGGTATGAAAATAAGGACAAGGAAGCTTTGATTGTAATGGGCTGCAGATGCAGTGGCCTGACAGAGACTATAAATAATTCAGACACTCTGTTTTAGCTTTGGGATAGAGATGTAGACAACAGGAAGATCCTCGTTCTGATGGGTCATGTCTTCATCAGGAAGACGAGTGTGTGGCTAAATAATTCCTGTTTTAGCTGATTTTCCTCTTCAGTCCTAATGTAGCCCTGGAGAAGTTAACAAGACGTTGAGTGTGTGTGTGTGTTCTTCTACTTCTATCTTTGTGAGAACCTGTATGCCTTTTTAATCAACAGAGGGTCTCACTTTGTCAAGTCTCATTCTGAGGGTTAAAACTACAAAATATCTAGGTTATTATAATTGGGTTTGAGTTTGGTTAAGAGTAAAGGTTAAGATTAGCCGTTTGTTTTAGATGGTGAGGTTTAGGGGAGAGGCTGAAAGCATTATATCAATGTATGCCAATGACGGTCCTCACTAAAATAGAAAGGCAAACGTGTGTTTGTGTGCGAAGAACATCAAATAAGCTTTCTGTTTTCATCTTTAAAACATATCTGACATGGCAAAAAATTAATAACTGAGTTAGGAAGACTGGCTTGACCTTCTCTCTCCATGCAGCTGACTTTCGCATGATACTCACATGGACACACACAGTAGACATTAAAGTAAATGAGTCTGTTCTCTGTAAAAGGAAATAAATTTTCAGCTGTAATCACGCAGTACTTCATATATTTATTGGATTTGCGAGGTGTGGAAGCGATCATCTTATGAGGCAAAAAGATAGCATGAAATTATAGCCGCACAGAGAACAGATATTTATCTGATATTCTCATTTTGACTGCATTTTTTCTTTGTTTATCACTGTTGTTAATGAGGCTGTTGGATTAGTTAATGAGATCATTTCCTTGCTTGCTATCGCATTAACTTGTTGGTGAACATGGAACTCATCTCAAGATGCACGTTCCTCACCTCACCACACTGAATAATGTATCCATCAGACCTTAAAAAAATCACATATTACATATTGTTATGAATTACTATTTAATTACAGACTTTTAAACATAATGGTAACCAAAATGGCAACCTTTATAATGGAAAACATATGTTAATATGTGATAGATAGAAGGATGAAACCACATCTTAGCGCCTTTGGATTGGATCCGTTCTGACATTGATAGTCGATGCTGCTGCTATGCATCCAAATACAGTGATATTTAAAAACATATGTGGCTTAAATGAGTTATACTTCAGTTCAGTTGTGTTTATGAGACATACAAAAGCGGCTCATGAGACTCTGGCCCCTGACCATCTTTACCAGCCTGACCAGGCCCACATGTCAATACTCTATCTACTCTAGCTCATATTGATTTCTACTTTGACGGCCATGACCTTATGCCGCTCACTTAGACTTCCTTTTGAATTGATCACTTTCCTGGAAGAGTGAATGAAAAATGTACTCTTCACTTTTGTAAGTAACTCAGAAATAAATATTTTATGTCATACGCCGGTGCAGTAATTTGCGTATGTGTTAGTTGTTAGCTTAGCTTTTGTGTTGTACTGCATAGAGCACGGTCCTTTACACAGTATACTAATTCTCTTTATTACTGTAAATGTGTTATGCAGAGTGATCAAAAATCATAGGACACTTTCAGTACTTTAGCTTAATGGGAGTTCAATGTCAGTTATTTTCTACTGTATCACCAAGGGCAGTGAGGAAGAGAAGAGGCCAACCCAATGCAAGCATGTTATTATGATGTTCAGCATAATAAAGTCAGTTGATGTTGTCCATGAACATAATGACAATCTGACATTTCACGGTTTTCTAGGTTTTGTCCTTCATTCCGGACAAAACCTAGCTGGTTGAATTTCTAAGCATTTCTTTGCTTTGCAAGATCTGTGGTAAAAGTAGTCACACCTTGGTACATACTGCAGTGCTCGTCATTTCTCCCTAACCAGCTTCACTCTTTGGTTATCTGTGTCACACTATTAAGCCTCGTCACCTGAGACCTACTGCCTCATTTGGACACATACCAGTTGTGATGTTTTAGTAAACAGACAAACTGTGATATATTAGAGAATCAGTTTGGAACGATACCCTAAAATCCCTGTTGAACTGGTATTACATTATTAGATTTTTGGATAGTCTTGTGAATTCTGCATGTAATGTTTGACTATTATGATTTATTATTTTGGTCTCTTGATGTTATGTTGTCAAACTTGACCTCACGCTGGTTAGTTTAAGTCATTCACAAATGGGTTGTCTGTACTGTGATCTTATTCCTCACCTCTGAAGGGAGACTGGAGTACCTGGATGAGATCCATGGACTAAATAGCAGTGAGAGACGTGAGAAGGCAGATGAGTAAAGCATCCCAGCACATCAGCTCAAACAGAAAGATAATTTAGCCTGTGACTGCAATCGAGGAGCGGGTCAAGAGTTGCTCATATGATGCCGTAATTCCTCTTCAGGGTATTTGAATCATCACATTTTGCAGGTCAGACATATTATACACGACTGATGAAAGCGGTGGGTGGGGGCGTACAAACGCTGACCGAGACAGAAACCACAAGAGCATCCTTCGAAGATCAGGAAAACAGCGGCACTGCTGAAGTAGTGCGCTTAGCGATGAATGCCTGCCAAGCTCCAAGAGTGGGCGAAGTTCTGTTGTTAGAAGTCTGACATTTGCAGCCTCTTGCAGGCATGCAGTTCCAGAGAATGGTGTGTTGTCCTTCGATTGTAATTGTAGTAGTCCTTTGACTCTTGAAATAAGTACTACTGCTAATGTATTTAACTGTGAATTCTGTGGCATATATATATATATATATATATATATATATATATATATATATATATATATATATATATATATATATATATATATATATATATATATATATAGTAGACGTAAGTAGAAGCAAATTAACCGGCACCATTTTCCTCAGTCAAGCAGCAGTTCTGAGTCATAGTCTTGAATTTCGGAATCAAAGAATTGACCTTTTATTATGTATTTAGTTAGGTTAAGCTACCTTCTCTTTGCTCCTGCTCTAGTTGTCCACCTTACAAAGCATGACTTCAGGTGTAAACTAATTTCCTGCCAGGGCGCCCCATCTCTTAGCTCAAATAATGTGTCAGAGTCTCTGATGCAACCATCCTGTCCTATATATTTCAAACGTAGAATATAATGGACCAGCCCTCAAAAAAGGGAAATTTATAGACTGTGTACAAAGGTGTTTCACTAAAAAGCAACAGAACAGTGGTGTAACTGTTTCATTATTTCGTGTCATCAGGGGGGAATAACAGTACAGTAAAACATTGCTTTTACTTTTACAAAGGACTAAGTTAAGCAAACCCTGATTTCAGTTATCAAGTTTCAACCCTTCTATCAAATGTTTTCCAATTGTTACAAACAGCAAATTACATGTACAGACGTAAACAAAACATTGTTTAAAAAGAATCCCAATCCAACCAACTTGAAACAATAATAAGAAAAGACAATAATATTCAAAGAATAATTTGAAGAGTTTTTTGTTTGTTTTTTTTTTTAAAGAACCAAAGCTGTTGAGATTTCTTTGAGTAACAGTTTAGCATAATACTTCCTTCCTGCCGATTATTTTCAGACTGAAGGTCACTGAGGTGCAATAGACTTGGACGAAGGTACAGTGACAGTTAAGACGTTTCCATACATAGTGGGTTTGTCAGGATGATATACAGTACCACAGCCTGGTATTTTCTTGGTGTCAGGTTTGTTTTATATGCATAAATAAGGTACATTTATTGTGTTCTGGATTTCAATTAGTCATTCCACTCAAGTGCAGATGCTGTTAAGGTGGAGATTTTGAGAGAATGTATTTGTGTGTAAAAAAAATGAGGAAAGGCTGGTGTTGTAACAGTTGATTCCACAAAATGCCATCATGTGCAAGAGAAACCCTTAATTGCAAAGAAATGAAAAATAATCTGCTTCACAGATAGTAGGATCCCCTCAACTCTTGGAAAGACTGGAGGCCATTTTTGTTTTTGATGTGCCCTAAAGTTTAAACACATTTGTTTTCCCTTTGAGTCACTGTAATGGGTCTTTGTCCTGTAAGCTTTAAATTGTTATAAGATTTTTTTGGGTGTGTAGAGGCCATGGAGGCCACCTTGTCATTGGCATGTATACAGTGGTGTGAACAACAATAGGGGTGGGCTTCAAGTTACTTTTTCGAATACATGGTTTGAAGTCATCTGAGTGAAGGCCGACTGACAGTCAGGGACTGCAAGGCCTCCATATATTCACGTCTGTTGTATCTTTTCAGTTCATGAAGATTCGCACTTTTTTCTTATGAAACCCTATTGCACTGCGTCAGTTTTTATTAACCAACATGCCACAAATCCACCACTGAAATGTTGAAATGACCATGTTCTTGTCATCTTACACTAATCCTCCCTTTTTTTCATTGCAGGCAGATGCAGCTACTAGTTTTTTGCGAGCAGCTCGTTCAGGGAATCTGGATAAAGCTCTGGATCACATTAAGAATGGAATCGATATCAACAGCGCGAATCAAGTAAGCAGTGTTCACTCGAACATCTGCGTTTGCATGTCTGCATCAGAGTTGTGTGTCTTCACTCTGTTTATGTTGTTTTGTTTTCACCAGTTTCTAACTGAAAAATGCTACAGGTCATGATGAAAGCACACATCTAGTCAGTCTCTCTATTTCTTCAGTGTGTTGTGTCCTTCCTTGATGTCCACTATATCCTACTATAAAGCACCACAGGACATAGCATCCCCAATGTTGAAACATTGTTTAAATTGTTTTGCACCAAGATGAACACATTTTGTTCTCCCCAGAAAACCAAATTAGATTTTATTTCTTCTTTTTGAATGAGCTGTGTAACACGGTAGTTTGGATCAAAAGACTGGTATTATCCAGATGAGTTTGTTAGAATGAGCCTG
Source organism: Synchiropus splendidus (assembly GCF_027744825.2). Classification (NCBI taxonomy): domain Eukaryota; kingdom Metazoa; phylum Chordata; class Actinopteri; order Syngnathiformes; family Callionymidae; genus Synchiropus; species Synchiropus splendidus. Next base: position 59,929,563 of record NC_071334.1, on the reverse strand, counting down.
CAAATGTTTCCCCACAAAATTGCCTACAGTAATATTGTGGGGAAATAATGCCTGCTGTCGGCGAGCGACAACCACATATTCAATCCTCCCTGCATTTAAAACCAGTAATGAAAATGCTGACTGGAAAAGGCTGTTTACAGAGAGTGATAGGTGGAGTGGTAAGTAGCAAACAGATCTATTTAAAATGCCACAGGAACAGGAGCTGGTGTTCGTTTAAGTGATTGACTACTAGTCCCCAGGACACAGCAGAGGAGCATTATCCAGTCACCAACTGAGACTTAGTTAAGTCATTTCCTCGTGCCATTTTTAATGACCAGAGCCAAGTTCCACAAACCTAAAGGAAAAATGACTCTTCTACATTGCATTTCTTTATTACATTGACGATTACTGTCCTCTATCATCATTCCATAAAGCTTGGACATTAACACTCTGACTGAACTGTTGAGTCTGAAAGTGCTGAGTGGTATGATGTTCTCTTACATCACTTGTCATTTCTATAAGCACTTTCACTGTGAGGTTACAATTAATGGCCAAAATGAATGTTCTCAGCCTTACATTTTTATATTTCAAATCAATAATCAAATGAAAATCTCCCATTTCATTTTGCAAGGTAACAATAAGTCCACCACCAAGAGTTCATATTTAAAAAGTGCCTCATTTAAATACAATCAATCATGCCGCTGTATTCTTTGAGTCTTTGATAATTTAGGCTGAGGGTGTAAAATAAAAGAGCAAAAAGAGAATTAAAAATGCATGACTGCCAGGCTGCCTGATTCTCTTTCTTTGTGTAAAGTGGTGTGCATCAATAATTAACTAGATTAGATTATATTCCCCTCAATCTTCAATACCTCAGCCATCCCCCTTTCACACTGTTACATCATTGCTTTCCACTGTGATCCCGTCATCTTTGTGAAATTGTGACAACACTGTCTTTGGTGAAGCTCGTTTGCAAATGAAAAGAAGAAGAAGAACATTATAAACTACAGATTGATAATGTAGATAGTATAAACCCTCCTCATGACTTTGCGTGAGACAGGGAATCCTCCTCACTCTGTGAAAGCAAAGCTCGTCGGCACAGTATTTTTGTCGCTCTCACACTACATTAAACATTTGACAGCCGGTGCACTCACCGCTGATACCGTGTTCCCCATCCATCTGCACATGACACTGCAGTGCGAGCGTACTCAGTCAGTGAGACCTCTGGTGGCCTTGTTGGTAATAACAAGCTCCTCATGTGATGCTCCACCAGTCTTCCAAAGCGACACACAAAGGTTTGCTGCTTGTTTGGCACTCTTACCGTGCACCGTTCTTTTTTTATCTGAGATGAATCTCTGCTGCGGATTTGAGCTTGTTATTTTTGGGCTGACACCCCAGAAAAATGGAAACATAATGCACGACTCACAAAAGAGACAAGAAGCTGTTTTCCTGTGTTTGTCATTAGTCGAAATATTGTGCTTGAAACTAAGATTAATGAGGTGGGGTTTTCAGTTTTTTGCCTTTTGAGTTATCCAATTATTTGAGTTTTTCCCAAGAATGAGTGTTCTTTGTCTAACCTCCAGTGCAATTATTAAATTAAATAATATAAACAGATGCAGACACGTGAAAATAAATAGCACTGGTTTCACGTGTTCAGAATTCACTGGTAATTTTCGGTTATATTGGTTTTGATTGAGTGTTTCATTTTCTAATTGTTGTTCTTGTTTCTCCATGGAACAGAATGGTCTTAACGGGTTACACTTGGCGTCCAAGGAGGGTCATGTGAAAATGGTTCTTGAGTTATTACATGCTGGCATCGAGCTGGAAGCTGTCACCAAGGTACACGTTTTTGCTTTTCGAAGTAGTGACTCACTCTTAATAAGTAATCATGGAGTGTTTTTTCACTGTTGCCAGGAAGACTATTGTGCCTACTGTACAAGAACATTTTCTTCTAAAAAGTGGCAAACTACCATTTTTTGTCTGTCTATTTGTCCTTAGACCCGATCATTTGTAGTGACCTTCCCAACATCAGTGGTCGCAATATTTCATGTCAAGACACAATGCTGGAGCAATCTGTTTTTACATGACCTAAACAGCCTCACGTCGATTTTTTTATCAACTATCCTTGTCTTGAGGTTCTTGATTTGCCACTATCTTTTCTTACAGTAGTTTGTTGCCTTGTGAGTTCTTTTCTTGAGTTAAATTTAAACTAGAAACTGACCTTGTTCTGACCTCACACTCCAATTAGTTTATAGTTTATATTTGGTATCTCAATAGCTCCTTTTCATCCTACCTTCTTTCCTGTTATAATCTATCCTCCAGAAAGGCAATACTGCTCTCCATATCGCAGCATTGGCTGGGCAGGAGAAGGTGGTAGCCGAGCTTGTGAACTATGGTGCCAATGTGAACGCCCAGTCCCATGTGAGTCACACCCACCTTTGAACACTAATACTTCTACTACAGTTATGCTTTGTGACTGTTTTGCTGTCTTTTGTGCAATTAATGGCATCAAATTATGATTAATATTATCGATAAACTTTCCCTGGTGTGCTGCTGTATCCAATTTCTCTATCAACAGAAAGGCTTCAGTCCTCTCTACATGGCAGCACAGGAGAATCACTTAGAGGTGGTCAAGTACCTCCTGGAAAATGGAGCCAATCAGAGTCTGCCGACGGAGGTATAGCTCAAATCATTATTCTTCTACAAGATATTTCGTTTGTGTTTTGAATGCATTTGAATTTTTGTTTCACTGTGTGGAGAGGAATTATTCTGTTTGTGGTCTGTCATCTCATGACTGGGAATGTTGAGTTAGTTATGTTGAGTTATTTATTTCCTCAGCCATGAAGGTTTTTGAAAAGAAAAGGTCATCTGTAATTGGAGATAGTTGTGAAAGATAGTAAGCTGCAGGTCTATTAGGAGAAGGTGTATTCCTTGGGTTTCCAAAGAAACGAAATTTAAATCTTTCCTAAAGTAGTGACCAAAAGATGGAGTCGAGGCTGTTGATACAACTGGAGCGGAGTGCATGTAAGGAGCTAGAGAGAGACTAAACGTAGTATCACTGATCGTCCATGAAATGATGCCAGTTGCGTCTTAGCATATTCTGATCTAAAATCATGATGGCAGACAACAACATGGCCATGCGATCATCAAAGTTGCGTTTTGTTTTAGCTGTGCTGTACAGCCTGTTTCTCTTCTGCAGCACCTCATTTATCTCACACAGTGCCCCACAATGCGTTGCCAGATCACATGCCTTTTCAAACCCTACACTGGCTCTATGTAGCTTCACTTGTGGATTGGTCTCTCTAACTTACCTCTGCTTCTACATCATTGGTTTTTCATGCCTACTTCATCCAATTCAATTTTACTTTCACTTAACGTGTATCGAATGTGCAATTGAAATTCAGGAACTTCAGTTTTTTTATTTTCACCCAGTTGAAATGATGAAGAGTTTTGTTGTTTTTTTTCCCCGTCCTTATCAACAGGACGGCTTTACTCCTCTGGCTGTGGCACTGCAGCAGGGCCATGAAAATGTTGTGGCTCTGCTTATCAACTACGGCACCAAAGGCAAAGTGCGGCTACCTGCGCTCCACATTGCTGCGCGAAATGACGATACACGTACGGCAGCAGTGCTTCTACAGAACGATCCCAATCCTGATGTTCTCAGCAAGGTACTTATCCTGCTGTGGAGTGCAAGATGTAGTACTTGTATAGAGAAAAATATCTTCTGTGTGTTCTCTGCAGACTGGTTTCACACCTCTGCACATTGCTGCACACTATGAGAACATGAGTGTCGCCCAGTTACTTCTCAACAGGGGAGCCAATGTTAACTTCACCCCTAAGGTTTGTTAATGTTGGATATATTAAGGTGCACTATAAACATATATGAGTGGGTAATTCTTTGTGCTTTTTTTCCACAAGAATGGCATCACACCTCTTCATATAGCCTCCAGGAGGGGAAATGTGATGATGGTTCGACTCCTGTTGGACAGAGGCGCACAGATTGATGCCAAAACTAAGGTTTGTGCTTTTAATTTGAATTCCTTCTTGTGCTTCAGAGTTTTGATGTTTATACGGCAAATTATTCCATTACAGATGCTGAAATTAGATCAATGTGGGTGAAATGCAAACAGTCTCTGTCAGTATAAACTAAATTTGTTATAGACCATCTGTATGGGAAAAAGCATCTCTTGCTCATCATGGTTTACTCGTATCTACCATGTCTTTGTTTTGGCCTTCAAGATATATTATACTTTTCTCTTCTCGACTCATGACTCATTACAGGACGAGCTGACTCCTCTGCACTGTGCAGCCAGGAACGGTCACGTTCGCATTATTGAGCTCCTTTTGGAGCACGGTGCTCCTCTCCAGGCCAAAACCAAGGTACCGTAATTAATAAAAACAGGTTGGAAGGCCACTCTTGAATGACTCTTTTCCAATCACTCGACAAATTTTCCCTTCTGTTTCTCTCATTTTTTCTCGTGCAGAACGGCCTATCCCCCATCCACATGGCAGCTCAAGGCGATCACATGGATTGTGTAAAGCAGCTTCTTCAGTTTAATGCAGAGATCGATGATATCACTCTCGACCATTTAACCCCACTTCATGTAGCAGCCCACTGTGGTCATCATCGCATGGCCAAAGTCCTACTGGACAAAGGGGCCAAAGCCAATGCACGAGCTCTGGTATGTTACTTTCATCTGGATATTCATGTAATAATTTTTTTAAGTGAATGATATGAGACCTGTCTGGAATGAGAGGTTTGCTCGTCTCAATTTTTCTGCTTTACCTGTCGCCAGAATGGATTCACACCTCTCCATATTGCTTGCAAGAAGAACCACATGCGGTCGATGGACCTTCTGCTAAAGCATTCTGCTTCCCTAGAAGCTGTCACAGAGGTGAGATGATGGCCCGCTATCAGTTCTGCTCTGTGTGTCATGAATAAATGGCTGAAGTCTGTAGTAGTTCATGTATGTTGATGAAACCGTTTTATGCTTTTGGTATTTGCAGTCTGGGTTGACTCCTCTTCATGTAGCAGCATTTATGGGTCACCTGAACATTGTAAAGAACCTGCTCCAGAGAGGGGCTTCTCCAAATGCTTCCAATGTGGTAAGAACTTATTTTTTGAGGTGGTACTCCACTGAAAAAATATATTGAATTACCATTTTATAATTCATGAATCACAATTAATCATATTTTAATTTATGAGATAAGAATGTCCAAATTTAATTTCAATCTGTTTATATAAGTTTAACCAACTGGGAGAATGTTCTCCAGTGATGGATGAACTCTTTTGACATCACATTCACCTGGAATTGGTGCGCTAAAATGATTTCTCATTCACCAGCAAAATAAAAATAATATTGTCCAGTTTTTAGCTTACTGCTGATATTATAAAATTCCACATGCGCAGTTTATTATTATTGTCATTTATGTGAAATTGGACTCTTCATATTTCCCTTCAATTTTCAGATGTGATCAAGTTTGATTCATATAATGTGTATTTTTATGGGTTTTTTTCTACAGTAATTTTAATTGTTCATTCATTCTTCTTTCTTGCCAAGGCTTTAATTGCATTAATTGTACTATTTTCCTAACTGCTTCTTATTGAATTTGAAGTTTAAAATAAAATCCTTCAAACTATTTAGTCATGATTATTTCATGGAACATTGACAAAAACAATATTTTTCAATGGTCGTTTGCTAACATTCAAGGAACTATCAACTGGCATACAGTATTTACACTGCTATTCCTCCTGCTTTCATTACTTTTTGTGTCATGCTTTCATCAGAAAGTAGAGACTCCCCTCCATATGGCCTCCAGAGCAGGACACTGTGAAGTAGCTCAGTTCTTGTTGCAAAACGCTGCACAAGTGGATGCCAAGGCAAAGGTACATTCCTGGAGCCTTTTCTTTAACACAAACCTTGAATGCATCTTCATATCTGACCGACACTGTTTCCAGGACGACCAAACTCCTCTCCACTGTGCAGCTCGAATGGGCCACAAGGAGCTTGTGAAGCTGCTTCTTGAGCACAAGGCGAACACAGACTCTTCTACAACCGCTGGTCATACACCCTTACACATCGCAGCACGAGAAGGTCATGTGCACACTATAAGAATCTTGTTGGATGCTGGAGCCCAGCAAAGCAAAATGACCAAGGTTTGTTAGCATCACGTGATAGTCTGTCTCCTTATATGTCTATGTGAACACTTATGACTTTATTTTGCTGCATCTGAGTAGAAAGGTTTCACCCCTCTGCATGTGGCATCAAAATATGGAAAAGTGGATGTCGCTGAGCTCCTTTTGGAGAGAGGCGCCAACCCGAATGCTGCAGGCAAGGTGAGAATGGACCGTTGTAGTTCAGCATTGGGCAAAAGGCAGAATGTTGCATCGAAATCATGTGTGTTTCATCTGTACATGTTCGTTTGTGCCTTCCATGTTTTTATCTGTGGGTTTATATATGTGTACATTGTTTAACAGAACGGTCTGGCACCCCTTCATGTGGCGGTCCATCACAACAACCTGGATGTTGTTAGACTGCTGGTCAACAAAGGAGGATCTGCACACTGCACTGCCCGAGTAAGATGCTCACATACATGTGTGCACCTGAGTGCTTACTTGAGTGTGTGTGAAGCTTAAGCCCATTTACCCTCCGCTGTCATTAGATTCAGAACCGGCAGTTGCTTGACCAGCAAGTTTACTGATGTAACTGTCTTTGTTTTTAAATTGAAGAATGGCTACACTCCCCTGCACATTGCAGCAAAGCAGAACCAGATCGAGGTGGCCAGCTGTCTGCTGCAGAATGGAGCGACACCCAACTCTGAATCCCTACAAGGTATCACACCTCTACATCTTGCCTCTCAGGAGGGACGGCCCGACATGGTGGCTCTGCTCATCTCCAAACAGGCCAATGTCAATCTTGGTAACAAAGTATGTATTTCTCTTGAGGAAACCCTCTTTAGTCACCTAAGTTTGACCGTAAAATGAAAAACTGCCACTTTTTTCTGACTCAGAACGGATTAACGCCTCTGCATCTTGTGGCTCAGGAGGGTCATGTGGGTATCGCAGACACATTAGTCAAACAAGGCGCGTCTGTATATGCTGCTTCAAGGGTAAGATTAGCTGATTTCGAAAGCAGAAAAAGTGATTCTGACTCAGTTTGTGTTGAATGGATATTAACAAGCCAGCTGTTGTCTTCTTCACCTCAGATGGGCTACACACCCCTCCATGTTGCCTGTCACTATGGCAACATCAAGATGGTGAAGTTTCTTCTGCAGCAGCAGGCACACGTGAATAGCAAGACAAGGGTATGACAACTGCATGAGGAGTTACAGACCTCCTGTGGATAATTCTACTGCCACTGACTAGTGTTTGTTTTTGCTCCTTATCGGTTACTTTCTTCTACATCAGATGGGATACACACCTCTGCACCAGGCAGCGCAGCAGGGTCACACTGATATTGTCACGCTGTTGCTCAAACACGGTGCACAGCCCAATGAGATTACATCGGTGAGTCTCTATGAATGCCATCATTTAATGCAGAAATATTTTTCAGGATAATTTAACTTTTAGCTATATTTGGTCATTTTCGATTTATTTTCTGTAATAGTTGCCCATCCTTGAATTGACAGCATGATGATCAATATTCTTTTTAGACCTTCCATGTCCATATGCATTTGTGGTTTACTAAGATCGCTCAGTGTTTGACAGAAAGCAAGTGAATGTCAATGATCTGATCCATTGAAAGCATTGATCTGACGAATGTTATACCGCATGCTGCACAGAATGGAACGTCTCCCTTGGGCATTGCAAAGCGACTAGGTTACATCTCTGTCATTGATGTTCTCAAGCTGGTGACTGAGGAGTCCGTCTCTGCGGTGAGCGAAAACATCTTACCTATTTGACTGCCTCAAATGTGTTATTATTCCCTCAGATGGATTGAGGTGTTGTTATCACTTGGACTTTTCTTTTCAGATTACGACAGAGAAGCATCGAATGAGTTTTCCTGAAACAGTGGATGAGATTTTGGATGTCTCTGAGGATGAAGGTAGGCGTGATATCCAAGCCTTGAAATATCCACTGTCAGTTAGTCATTTTCTGTTTTCCAGGACTTGTGCGTAAGTCTGGCATAAATTGCTATTCAAGTCTATTGTTTATAACACACCTTTTTATTTGTTTTATAGGGGTTGCCCAGCTAACCTTAGGTAGGATTGTGTCTGTATCTTTACTCCGTCTAGTCTGTTAATTAGTGGCCTTCATCCCAGTTGTCTCATATCTGTGCTTCACTAATTGTCTTCCTAATCAATTCTTCTGTTTGCGGCTCCAGCTCTGTCTGCTCTCTGTTTGCAGTCTTCTTTTCTCTTCTAGTTTGAACACCTGGGTTTATTTGACAGCAAAAGTCAGTTTTCATCCTCATGTTTCACGTCATTTTCTTTGGCCAGCTTTCATTGTACATTGTATATTATGAAGTGGAGAGTGTCCTCTTGTTTAGGTGGCCTGCTTGGATTATCATGAAGCTGTGTTGAAAGTTGCCTCTCGAATTCGTTCGCTTTCCGACTCAACAGAAATGAATTCTGGAAAAAAAAACACAGTTTAGATGTTATCTTACATGTTTTGTTTTTGTTTATCGGTTTGGGTTTTTTTTACCTCTTTTCTACATTAAGTCTCAAGGCTTTCTGGCCTAATAACTATCCTTCCATGCTTGTCTGTTGACTTGATGCAGACTTCCTAATATCCACTGTAGAAACAAAGGCATGTCAGTCATAGAAGAAAGCTAAAAGCAGCAAGAGAATGCTGAATGAGAAGATAACCACATACAGGACTAAAATACAACACAAAGCACATGCTGAAAGATACTGTAACTTGCAAAAAGTTGGGATGAAGGTGGGTTGTTAGTTGTTTACATGGTGCAAGTTTAAACATTATCTGGTTTATAACTCGAGTCATCATGTTGATAGTGGGCATGTCACAATCCCAATTAAACTTTCAAGAAGAATTAAAAGGTTTGCTTTGACTACATTTTATAATGACATTTTACAGTAAGATGTTCCTAATGTTTGTTTTTGGTTGTCTTTGACAGAACTAAAACTATTAGGAATTTCTAATGGAAAGTTAATTCTTTCTAATAAACACAAGGTTACTTACACATAACATGATACGTTTCATTAAAAAGATTTGAGTAGCCAACATATGTTACCAAAAAAAAAATAGATACTTATTCGTATTAGCTGCATATAAGCACATCATTAATCATTATAAAGTACTAATTTTAATGCATGACTATATATTATGCTATTTCTATCTGTCCATCCATCTACCTGGTGCTATTTCAGTTATAATTTCAAAACTCTTCCTCAACAATGTAGTATTCTTTCCTTCACAGAACCTATCATTACCACATGTGAATCATCTTCTGTGGGCATGCTCACTTTAAATATGAAAAGCTCTCACCAGGTGCCTTTGTGTCCGTGCAGTGTCCAAGCTGTGTTGATGTCCACTGTCTTATCGATTTTGTGATTTGACTTCTTTGCTCTCCATTAACTCTGGTCGCTGTAGATGTTGTTGGTTTGACTCCATTGCTTTGACTGAACTATATATGACTGCTTTGTGGCCACGTTGGTTTGTGATGATAAATGGATGTTGGGCATTGATTGCTTCCACCTTAAAAAATGACAGCCATGGCTCATAAATTACTTTAATGGTTAAAAGACAGGTGGGAAATCTCTAGTTGAAGAAATGACATCAGCATCTGGATTACAAATTCCTATTCTCAAAAGTCTTGGTTTTGAATTCATGCCCATGCTACTCTGCCCGACCTCTGTCTCACCTCCAGGTGATGAATTGTTGGGGATGGATGGAGCGCGTTATTTGAAGCTTGACGACTTTAAAGACCAGGATGATGACTTCCTCTCGCCAAAGAAGACTCTCAGAGACTTTGAAGGTGGAATGGGTACTACGTAAGTATTGGTCATGTAGCGAGTCATCCATCGTTCGGCCAATGTCTGTCCGCAAATTGATTTGACTGATTTATGTTTTCTGTCACTCTTTCTTGCCCATTTTTTCTCTTTGAACCCAAGCAAGAGTTTCTCTATTCACAATGCACTTGTCTTGTAAAGACAGAACTGAATGATAAGTCATTAAAAAAAAAAGAATCGCTCACAGACAGACCAGTAATTGTATGTTGGTGGTATGCGCTTGAGAATGACAGAGGACTACTGACATGTGGCTGTGCTGGAGAGGGTAGATGTGCTTCTCATTTCTGATCTTCTGGATGCTTCCTCCACAGGCCATATTCTCCTGCCATTCCCAGAATTCCTTGTGTGTCTCCAGAGACAGTGCTGCTTGATCAGGTATTGTTAGGATAAGATGATGCCAATGTTTAGTTTTTGAACCACATTGTCACAGTTTGTAAGTTTTGTTCTTTTATTTTGTGGTAATGTTGGGTATGCATTGCTCAGTGTTTCATACTTTTACCGTACTGTACTGTACAACTTGTACTGTACAACTGTAGGTTGTTTTCTCTCTCTACACCACTTACATCTTTATTTCCTTTCTTAATTGTGTTCATGTCCTCATGTCCTCAGCACACACCTGTCCCCCTGCCAAAGGAATATGATGAAGATTCTCTGATCCCCAGTAGTCCAGCTACTGAAACTTCAGACAATGTCAGCCCAGTGGCCAGTCCTATTCACACCGGGTGAGGGGAAAAATGGCGATTTAGTTTAGTTAATGTGTTTTCATTTGTCCTGCCACAATTAAATATGGAAGCTGTCTATATTTTTCCACAGAATTTCTCTGTGTATTTCATTCCCTTCTCGACCCGCAGCTTTCTGGTAAGCTTCATGGTAGACGCTCGAGGGGGCTCTATGCGAGGCAGCAGACACCATGGCCTGCGAGTGATCATCCCTCCAAGGACCTGTGCTGCACCTACACGCATCACCTGTCGTCTGGTCAAGCCCCAGAAACTGACCACGCCTCCTCCTCTAGTAGAGGGGGAGGGGCTCGCTAGTCGCATCATCTCACTTGGACCTTCAAGTATGCAGTTTTTGGGGTAAGGCAAATTATGTTTTCATCGTAAAATATAACAGTCTGTCTTTTGACTCAAACTAACATATTTCCGAGCTTAGACAAGTGGAGACATATCTCAGCTGACTACGGTCTGCAGATAAATCTTATAACGTATGTTCCCTTTGCAGACCAGTCATAGTGGAGATCCCTCACTTTGCGTCATTGGGCCGAGGGGACCGGGAGCTGGTCGTCCTCCGCAGCGAAAATGGTTCTGTCTGGAAGGAGCATCGGAATCGCTACGGGGACGAAGTGCTTGAAACTATTCTGAATGGGATGGATGAAGGTCAGTGGGGTGAAAATGTTATCAACACTAATATATTTGAAGAGAAAAGGACAATTTGGATTCTTTAACCTGAACCTGCAACACATTATCTCATGTTTGTGTTCAAGATCTGGAAAGCCAAGATGAATTAGAGAAGAAGCGAATCCGGCGCATCATATCCACAGACTTCCCCTTGTACTTTGCTGTGGTGTCACGTATTCAGCAGGAGAGCGATCTAATTGGTCCTGAAGGGGGCCGCCTGACCAGTAAGCTGGTCCCCCATGTTGAGGCCATCTTTCCAGAAACAGCTGTAACTAAAAGAGTGAGGCTTGGGCTGCAGGTAAGAAGGATGCAGTTTGAGCGGGTATTGCTTGTGAAAAGGCAGATTGTTGTGCTGCAGTGATTCACTGCATATACGTGTGATTGTTATCAGGCATGCCTCTGAAGCCATATTGTGCAGATGTTTGAGTAATGTACAGATGATTCTCAGTCTGGGAATAATGTCCTCGTGCCAAAGTGCTTTCTGTGGCTGCTCTGTTTGCTATGTATCCTACTTTGCTAAGATTTCATGAGCTTTATTTTAACTCCAGTGTGTTTGCACCTTCAATGCCTACAACAACCACCCCTAAATTAGCGATATTCACCCCTGTTATTGGTTTCCTGATCAAAAATATTCTGCTTTTTTATCACTCAACCCGACTATAGTGTTGCTGTAACTAGCAAGTTCATGTCACTTTATGACTCAGTCACAATCTTTGCAATTAAAATTACTCACTCAAATAAGGCTTTGAAAGTTTATCAATGCAAATGTTAACTGTAAAGTTTTCTCCAATTGTTTAACAAACTGTAACAACTGGTTATATACCGTTCTAGACAAGAATCTTGTCTACTTCCTCAGTTCAAAGTCTTGCACAATGCTGCTTTCCAAGCACATTTTCCCCGCCTTATTTTCCTCACATTATTGCTCTTGTTCTTGTGTGACTTCATGGTTTCAAACATCACACAACAGAATGCATTTATAAACGAACACAGTATTGATGTGGGTAAACTGCATGTTCTCTGTTTTGCCTTATGTTGCTCTGTTTTCCTTTTTATCCAGCCATCCGTCACTCCTCAGTTCCTTGATTTAACTTTTGAGCCACACTGACTGAGCTGATGTCACACATAAGTTGGTTGCATGTGTGAGTATGTTGGCGTGTTTGATGCTTCAATAAATGTACAGTGTATATATATATATATATATATATATATATATATATATATATATATATATATATATATATATATATATATATACACGAGTCATGGCTGATTTTGGCTTATATTGTTTCCTTGAAATCAACTCTACTTCCTTGTCAAATTAGTTTATCTTTTTGGAACATGACCAACAGCTTGGCCCAGCTCTTTTTTCTTTTTTTTTTTTTTGTTTTGTTTCAATTATTTTCTATGTTTCTCAGGCCCAGCCGATCCCAGACGAACTGCTGACTCGGCAGCTTGGCAACCAGGCAACTTTTAGCCCAGTGGTCACCATTGAACCTCGACGTCGCAAATTTCACCGTCCCATTGGCCTTCGCATTCCACTACCCCCGTCCTGGAAGGAGAGCCCACGTGATGCCGGGGAGGGAGACACGACAAGCTTGCGCCTCCTCTGCAGTGTCATTGGTAAAATTACTATTTATAGAAGCAAAAAAAACATATCTGTGCCCATCATTTTGATCATTCTGGGTTTTGCATTACATTAGGCGGGACAGCACCTGCCCAGTGGGAGGACATTACAGGAACCACAAAGCTAATGTATGCCAACAGCTGTGCCAACTTTACCACCAACGTTTCTGCAAGGTAACCTCAGCTGTTGTGAACTGTCAGCCACTCCAGAGTCGTATTATTGCATCTACTCAGAAGCATTTTGTTGTCAACAGATTCTGGCTGGCGGATTGCCCCCGAACAGCTGAAGCAGTAACATTTGCCAACTTATTGTACAGAGAATTAATGTCTGTCCCATATATGGCCAAGTTTGTTATTTTTGCCAAGATGAATGAAGCCCGCGAGGGACGATTACGCTGTTACTGTATGACTGATGATAAAATGGACAAAACACTGGAGCTGCACGAAAACTTCAGTGAGGTGGCGCGGAGTCGAGATATTGAGGTCAGCATCGAGTTATTACAATGAAAAAAATATGTTTATCTCACCATTTCCAGTGACAACATTGATGGGTTAACTCAGAGGCCTTTCAAACCAACATGGTTCTGGTTGTGGAACCGGTGCCGTACTGGATTCTCAGAACCTCGAAGCAGCCCACATTCATACAAGTTTAAGCAGAACTGAAGAGGGCGGGCGTTAAAAAATATAACTCAGGCAGAAGTAACACACAGGCAGAATGACAAGTTGCTCCGGTAGTGCGAAAACATTTGCTTTTCTGTTTTCAGCCAACAACTAAGCATGCGATCAGATCATGTGGAGACGTAGAAGACAATTGTCTTCTGTGCAGACACATAGCAAAACAGATGCATCTGTTAAGTAACAAGTGCGTGTGATGATATATTTTGCACACCTAACTGTCTTCACTTCTGGACTTCATGGAGATGGTTTTTGCCAGAGCGAATAAAACATATCTAATTTAATGTCCAGTATTTCACCACTTCCTCACTCATTTTGTAAACGGAAGATGTTTTGTGATCTTGAGCCAGTTCTATTCCCATCTGAACACTGCGGTCAATTCCAAATTACATTTCAGAATCAGTACTGGCACAGAGCTGTGCTGTTTTGTAAGGCCTCACTGACAAGAAGAGCATACTGACCATTGAGCACTGTACTTCCATTGTTTAGTCCTGGAGTGGGCAATTCAGTTTCAAAAGGGGGCTCTGTCAGGCCTAAAGACAGAAGAACAGAATAAATTATTATATTGTTTCTTTAATAATATCAAACAAGGACAACAAAAAGTGTAATTATACCAACACTATATGCTTAAAATATTAATAATTTGTATCATAATGTACGTTACTTGGTTATTTATTATTTAATTTCATATACTTCTTATGATCTAAAGATTGTCAGTATAAATCATAAATCTAAATAACTATAGGTGGTGTATATGTTGGTTTAAAAAACATGTAGCTGCAAGGTCTGAGGGCACTATTTTGCTTCATATAATAGCTTTTAATATTTAGGAATGTCTTGGTAGCTTTGCTCTGACCTCATGAGAGCCACATAAGTACAGGCAAAGGGCAGCATTTTGCCCACCTCTGGTTTAGTCTGTACGTGTATATCTGATAGCGTTTGTGTGTCTCTGTGTTACAGCTGATGGAAGGTTTGCCGCTGCACCTTGAATGTTCTGGGAACCTGGTGCCTATCAGAAAAGCTACACAGCAGCCTCGTAGCTTCAGCTTCCAGGCCTTCAGAGATAACAGACTTCCTGTTTCTGTGAAGGTCTGTAACCATGTTGCTGTGCATCTGCTTACATTTCTCTAACTGTCAATTCCTCGACACAATACTGCGGCCGATCACATATTGGTATCAAGTGTTCTCCCTTATTCTCCGTTCTTAAGTCTTAGCTATTTAGTAATGTTGCTGACAAGTCGCTTTTAGTTTAGAGTTTCAAATGTACCTTGAAAACTAGTAACACTGTAGTGTGACTTGGATCAAAATTGTCACCACGTAGCCACCTTTAATCAGTTATGAGTCAGCACTATATTTTGTGGGATGAATATGTTTGTGTGTTAAATGTTTGGCTAATGCTAAGTAGGGCTTTGGTGTATTTGCACTGTTTGAATTTAAGCTGCCTTTTGTGAGTGTGTGTCTATGTGCTTATCGATGTGATCAAACCCATCTTGCGTCTTTTATTTTTTCATATGCATTGATTTCCTGTGTTTTTGTCTGGGTCTCTCTCCATGTGTGTGTGTTAGCGTGTGTCACCGACATCAGCCACATGAACATAAAATGAATATCTTGATAAAGATATAGCCACCTCAAACAACTTACCTACCTACCTGTCCGCTCTCCTGGGTAATTGTTTGCATGACCCGTGACTCCCTCACTTTCTTTGCCTGCCTTCCAATCTTGCGGCCTTGCTTGTCTGTATGTGTCTGTCTCACTGTCTTTCTTTCTCTCTCACACGGTCACTCTGTAACTGTCTGGTCTGACAGACGTCCAGGTAAAGTGTGCAGGTAAATCTCTCCCTCTCGCCTGCCTGTGGATGCTTTCATCCCTGTTTCCCCTGCTTCTCGTCCCATGTTACTGCATCAAGTGCATCTGACAACAGAGGCTAACAGCAATTTTACTCTTCCTTCCTCCTACCATTCTTTTCTCCTTCCTTTCTTTCCTTTATCTTTCCTCTTCCACTGTTTCTCATCGCTCTTCAAACCATTAGGTCAGAGATAGCAACAAAGAGGCCACTGGGTTTTTGTCCTTCCTCCGAAAGTGCACCAAGTATGAAGATGCGCAACATGTGCTGTGCAACCTGAACATTACAATGCCACCATGTGTCAAGGTAAACAAACTGAAGGATGTTGACGTTTGGGTGATTATTGGAGAAGATGCCCAATGGGCTTCAGATCTATTATGGACTCATGTCATGTGAAAATGAGACCTCTTCCTTCACTTATTCTCAATTGAAGCCTGTTGATTCCTGGTTTTGTAATCCTGGAATATGGCCGTGCCTTCGAGGTAGAAAAGAAAGCATTGATGGAATAGCCTGCTCATGCAATGTACTCTGGTAATCACTTGACCTCATTCTTTTGAACACACTGAACTCAGCCACGATCAACAGCTCCAAATAGCTGAATCCAGGTGTCGACATTTTTTCAAATCCAAAAACTTTTGGATTTGATTTGATCCAAAGGTTGACAAAAGTACACAGTGAAGGCTATGATGGTTAGGTAGGTTGAGGGCTCTTGATCATGCCAGTTTTTTAAGGAGTTGTTTTCTATCACCTAAGTAACCTCTGCTGTACTTCTAGTATCGGATGAATATGAAAATATCTTATGTGCTATATTTTTTGTTGCTTTTTTTCAAGGTGGCTGGAAGTGAGGAGCGCAGACGGACTCTCACTCCTCTGGCTCTGAGGGAGCGCTACAGTGCCCTGAATGAACCTGGCGTTGGTGAGTCCCACACTGCCTGGCTAGCAGCTCTCTCCTGAATTACAGATGCCGGAGAGGAGCACTGAATGTTGCTCTGAATGCACTTACCAAAGACGCTCGCTTTCAACTCTCCCCCTCCCACCCTCTTCTGTCTTCACGTGCACGCATGACCCAAAGCCTTGGATGCAATGCACTGCTCAAAATAAAGTCCTGGAGTTGTCGGCAGTGGAGTTTTTAAGGGAAATATTGAATGTGTACCAAAGAAGTGCAGCTGTCCCCTGTATGCCCCTTAAATGAGCATTTGGGATTTCAAGTGTCCTGGTAGCTATTTCAACTAGACAAGTGGTTTGCATGGCGCTGACATCTCCACTGCGATTTCCAATGGCATGGCAGCAGACACCTTTACTATTGGCACTGTTGCTTAGCACTGGGAATGGGCAGGATCTCGCAGTGGAGCTAGACAGATCAGTTTTGACCTTTCTGATTTTTGCCTCCAATTATTGTGCGTTTTTATCAGCAAGGCCTTTTCTGTCTATCAAGTCTGAAGCGCTGCCAGAATGCACTATAGTAGGACTGCCATGAGTACTGAATGCTACAGTGGTTGGACTGACCGAGGACCTGTGAATGAATGATCAAATCCAAACCCCTGTAGATTGTGTTGATTTGATTACCTTTGGAGTGTTTCCTTCAACAGACTCTTTTGTGCAAGGTAAGTGTCACTATTCAAAGTTTTGAAAGTTTTGGGACGAGCAAGATGGAAACCAAAATCAAGGCATCACAATGTGAATTTTTTTAAATCTGTATTTTGGCTACTGTTGTTAACAAATGATGACAACGAATGATGGCATGGCAAAGTTCTCACCAAAGAAATACACTATTGAGAAAGTTTATTTGCACTGCAGTTCATCTTCACACAATTTTTATCTTTTCCAGCCACGGTAAACGCGATGGAAAGAACGGAGCTGAAGATCAACCTGATCTCAGAACAGCTTGGTTTAAGCTGGGCAGGTAAAAATACTTTTTTTTCAACCTTCCAAACGTTCTTATTTAACTTAAGGACTCTCCCTCTGTCAGAGTTGGCACGGGAGCTGCAGTTTGGTGTTGATGACATCAACAAAATCAGAGTTGAGAATCCAAATTCGCTGCTGGAACAAAGCTCGGCCTTGCTGAACCTGTGGGCCGGCAGAGAAGGAAAACGAGCCAAGAGTATGTAAAGTATAAGTGAGTTCACACGTTCACACGTGAAACATGATCTGTCGTCTTTTGTCATCCAGTGGAGAGTCTGTATATTGCACTGAAGAACATTGATCGCGGAGACATCGTGAGCTCGCTTGAAAGTTCTGCGCCACACGCTGCATCCAGTTCTCTGGAGGAGGGAGCCTGCAGACTCAGCGACCGTGACTCCACCCTACTCTCACCGAGTGTCATTAATGGTAAGGCACACAAGCAAGAATGTTCACCCGTCCAAAAGAGACCATTTTATAAAGTCTGTTTCACCATTTTTTTTTAAATCTAGTGGACTCCAGAATTTAACAAACTTAGTGGTCAGATATTAAAGAAGTAATAGTCAACAAAAATCATGTCTTCATTGAAGTGTGGGTAACAGCCATCTTGCCTTGTCCTTGTTGCTCCACAAGAGGTCACGGACACGAGGCTATCCCGCCTTGTGCACAAGCCTCAAGTTATTAGACCCCCGTTTTTCAGAAGGGGTAAGTTGAAGGGGTCTCGGGCTGCATGGCGGGCTGCTGCTCATGTACTTGTGATGATAATGAAAAGAGCGACGGTGGTAAATCTGAAATGATGTTTGATAGATCGATGTGCTGACTGTTGGCAGCATGCACTAGCCACACCAATGTGCATTCTTCACTACAACTATCTCTTAAATTCAGTTTTTATCAGCTCACATTTTGAGCCCTCAACTGGTGGTTCTTATTTTCCTCAAGTTAAGACTTTTTTGAGGTCAATCTTGTCATTTGTAGCTGAATTTTGAGTACAAATGTTTGAGATTATGCATTATTCCAACTGTGGCTGTGTGCACACGAACGTGTGTGTGTACACATGCATGTGTGTGTATGTCTGGGATGAATACACCGGACCAATGTGGCGCTGGTACACGGGCTTAGTGTGCTCTGGGCCTTCATTTCTTGTTTCTCTTTCTCTCTCTGTCTCCCTGAGGACAAGGCAAAATTCATGTGTGAAATGAAATTCTGTCTTCTGCTCAGGACTGTTTTCTCTCTCTCTGTATTTCTAATTCTATAACATGTCATATCTGCTGCCAAGCCACCCTGCTCCTCCTCCTCCTTTTCCCCTCTCCTGCTCTTCTTCCTCACAGCTCTACCTGTCTGACCTCTGACCTCATATGAACCTCTGGGCCTCCTCCTCCTCTCTTGTCATCACCCCTGCCTCCTCCCTCGTTTGGTCGAGCGGGGACCCTCTCCTCCTCTCTCAGTCCAGCTCTGTGTGTTGTTTTACAGTTTGTGCATGTGCATGCTGCATGCTTTGCTGTTATGGTCTGTATGTGTAGGTTACCTTCCGTGTCACAGATCAGGGCCTTTTTTAACAGCTTGTGCGTATAAACGAAGTTAATAGTACTAGGTTTTGCTGTTAACTTTATCAATACTTTGTGTCCATTGGAAAACTTATCCACAGTCACTTGACCTTTTGTAAAACAAGCCATCCAGTGGTTCAGTGGAAGACTGAAGACATCTATCCCTCGATAATATTAAGTAGTAACAAAAGAATAGACTGTTGATAATGATGACGAATCAAGGCCCTGCACTGTTTTGGTTAGCAGCCAAAGTGCACCGCGAAACCGTCTATATGAGCAGAATCTGACATCAGAAGTGTAAATGAAGCTCACTAGTAGTTCAGTTAGCGGCTCGGATGTGAAGAATTATATGGAAGCAAGTTCTGCTGTTGTACAGATGTTCACGTGCATGGCATGCTTTGAATATTTACACAGTGTGAAGAAATATTTCCTTTGTCTTTCTTTACGTTTTGGTGCTAAATCTAAATGAGAAAGAATTGTTTCTTTTATTTAATTGTAAATTCATGGGAGACTTTGCAGCTCAATGCTTTGCTGTAACACTTGGTCGTGTGGCATATTATGTTCTCAGACCATGTCGGACTTCATTCATGGGCAAAGTGAAGTGAATATTTTACAATCTATAGACTTATGTGTCAACGGATATTTTGGAAATCTTTTGCCCAGGTTTGATACTGGACTCTGAACATTAGCTGCCAGCTCTGACGATGACAATTGTATCTGTGCTTGAGTTGTTTGTGACCCCTGACTATTGTATCGACACCTGTTATCCAAACCTCTGTGTTTTCGTTTTCTAGTACAAACTACATAGTTGTGTGTGTGTGTGTGTGAGCGAGTGTGTGTTTGTTTGTACAGTTCTAACCAAAATATTTGTCGTGCAGTGTAACAAGTGTGTTTTTGCTGTGAAGTTAATCGCCGCATCACTACATCTTGTGACATCCGTCTTTGTGTGTTAGTAATGGTGGGAAAGGCTAATCCAGATTCATCTAACCCATTCATCATTGTTCACCTCATTCTGACATCCCCTGTCATCATTCTGGCCCTGTACCATCCCAGAAACATACACACCCTCTTGCCTTTAACCCCAAAATCTATTTGAACTCTGTAACATTTCTACAAGAGCAACTTTAAATGACTTAATTTACATGGAGCTGATTCAGAGTATAATAAGTGTACAATAAGTGTAACACATAAGCAAGGGTTTCTTTTACCTTACCTTTTTTTCTTTGCTGTGTGAAATTATTGGAGTCAAGTGAGAAAGAGCCTTTCTTAGTTTTGAGCATAGAGTTCTGCATTGCTCTGCTCTTCACTGGCCAATTGTTTCCAATTTTTGTTATTGAAAAATCAGTGATCTAAATACCAAGTGGTTTTGTCAAATATATATAAACTAATGTCACCTCAGAATGTGCAGTATGAACATTAGAAAATAGAGAAGAAGAAGTGAACAAATATGTTAAAGGAAAGCAAGTAAATTTAGTTGAAAAAATATATATAATATCTATAATATTGCATACAGTCCCTGACAAATGTCTTGTTACTTATCCATTTTGTAGAAACAACTGCTTATAACTTGCCTTTTAATAATTTTTATTGGATTATTATTCCATTGATTTTAGAAATGGTTCATTTGAAAGCTAAAACCCTCGCACATTAGATGGAAATATCCCATTATAAATTTGTTTCACTGTAGAAATATTGATCATTTAATGAACACAAAAAGGTTGGGATGGAATTTAGACATTTTTTGTGGGAGAAAAAAAATTACAAAGGTATTTGCGGGGAACTTAAAGTCAACTTGTACCCAAGTGAAAAATCTTTCGTCAGGGAATTATAGAGTACTAAAACAATAAACAAATGTCTAACATATCTAACAAAACAAATATCTCAACCAGCTAGGTTTACCAGGACACTGTGTTTGGTTGGGTTAAAAATAGCAATGGGCTAAAAAAAGCTAAGCTTTATAGACCATTGTCCACAATTTCTGGGTCATACAAGAGCCCATCACTAGTTATTAGTCAACAATATTAGATTGTAGTGTTTATGTCAGGTTGGTTGTAATGCTGGAGGCGAAATCATTCAGCTGCATGAAGACTCTAGCCACAGTATGGTGTCTATTCTGTTCAGTTCCTGTCTCAGCTACTGTGAGACGCAAGTCTGTAAATTAATTTAAAAAATGCTCCCGGAGCACATACGTAGATCAAGTATTTGGTAAACAGCTCTATTGTAATGCAAGACATCTTTCCTTGAACAACCAGCCGGACCCACCAGAGTAACGTGAAGCAAAAAATAATAATAAATAAATAGACATAATTCATGGCTTCTAATAAACTTGTCTGTTTAAGTTTGCTACATTCTTTCTGAATCATAACAAAGCCTTGGGAGGGGAAAAATCACTGTTGAAGTGCTGGATATGTGGCTTGCACCCATTAAAAAAATCTGTACTGTTCCAATCAGTGTTTGCTGCTGTTGCTGTTGGCCCAAATACTGACAGCACTGGCCACTTTGGTACAGATAAATAAGTTCCAGCATCTTTTTCAACAAACTTCAACAGCCTGTCCATATATATCTGTTTATTTCCTTTGGTACATCACTGTAGCTGTTTCCCTTCACTCCAGCCAGAATCTTCTAGCTGTGCCTTTTTAGCTGGTCCACCTGTTCTTACTGGTAGTGTCGCACTTGGCTAGCCAGCAACTATGATGGTTGAAGCATTAGGTTAAAGCCCCACAGCAGCGTGTGAGACAGCTAGAGGCCTACATGAGAGGGAGGTGCCTGGGACACCCAGGTAGATTTTTTTTGTAATATTGTTATTCAGGTTATCCTGATTTTAGTGATCCCATCCACTAACCGACACCAAACACAGGCCAATAGCTGAGTTATTGTTGGAACTTGCTGAGCATATTTACCGAATCTACAACATTCATATGAGGCCGCTCCAGTTTGTTAATCTGAAGGTGACTGAAAGTTTGAGAATGTCACTGATAAACAGACCTCATGTGGTCAAGATGGATTTACTGATTCATCAGATGATATGACAGGGGTCCATGTTATTGTGAACTGATGAATCCTGCATTCTACTCAGATTCCTCTCGATCATTCATTCATTCATTTACTACTTGTTCTCGCGCTTAAGTCAATGATTCCATGCTTCATTTAGATTCCTTGACTGATGAGGAAGTCTTAGGGGCGACAGGGAGCGTCAGCAGTGGCAGGAATTCTAGGATGAACAGGTTTGGATTTGGAAGTCTGGAAAGTGACAAGGATGGACAGGATGAGGAACTGTGGAGGAGAAGTGAGAGGAGGAATTGACTAACCAAATGTAGCCAACTGTGTTGCTGGCAAGAGTCTGATGTCGTCTGGGAGAAGCCGTTTGGTCCCTGTGAGAGTTATAAAAAGAAGCTTTAAAATCCAATAATAGGATTTTTGACATTCTTATTATTAGTATTTCTCAGTATAGCTAGCATGCACGCATTTAATTTAAATAGATCATCGAAATAAAAAGACTTAATTAAAATGTAAATATTCCTAACAAATGAAATATCTGCCCACTGTGTGTATGCGTGTTATGACCTTCAAATTCATGCTATGCAGACACGGAACTGCATGACGGTGCAGAATGCAGGAGCAACAGTAACTTACACTCTCTATGAATGAATTTGTAAGATGCTGCTGTTTGCCACCATAGAATGTGATTGGGGGTTGCAACGATATTCACCTGCTCAATTGAAAAATGTTTTTTTGTCTTGTTATTAGGAGAAAAAGATGAAATGTGGGCTGAGCTCATGAGTTCTGGGTCAGAGGTCGCCGCTGGCTATGTGATATCGTGCCAACCCCTTTAATAAAAGCATTACCGTTTTGCTCTGTCCAGTCACCTGCGTGGTTGCAAACACTCAACACCTCACACACACACACACACACACCCACACACACACAAAAGAAGTATGCACCTGTGTAGCCTCACCCCTCCCACTCCACTCAGAATTGCTATGTCCCAATTGCAATTGATACATGAACATACACTTATAAATGTTGCATTTAGACCTTTGAAATTTGCAGAATTGTGAAACCATTTATTAAGTGGCAACTGTTTCTGATTTTAATTTATATGCGCATTTTATCTGTGATTATTGGGACAGAGCTGAGCGCCACTGTTTCCTTAGCTAAGTAGGGAAACGGTTGTGCCACCACCTCCCCATCCTCTCTGGCCATGCTTGCGTGGTGTTAGTCTTTCTCTTGTCTTCCCCTTGTTTTCCCCTCCAGGTTATGGTCTGGTGCAGGAAGAGCTTATCTCCCCGGCCTCCATGCAGTACAGCTTGCCCTCCCCATTAGGCGTGGAGCCCTACTGGCAGGAGGTCTCCAGCCTTGAATGTGCTCCCATCGCCACTACGGAAGAAGACACATTACTGGAAATGTCTGATGTTCAGGTGTGGCCAGCAGGGGTCAGCCCCTCACTGGTGACCGTGGAGGACTCATCGCTGGACGGGAGCAGCCGTGCGGACGACTCAGAGGGCGCCACGCTCTCCCTTCCTTGCAGTTTGGGACGGCCGAGCAGCGGCGCCAGTGGGGCAAGTGGCTCCATCATGGAGTTGGAAGAAGAGGAGGAGGAGGAGGATGGAGAAGTTGAGGAAGAGGAGGCGCCACAGGAGCCAGCAAGTTTACTGGCAGAGAGGGACAGGATAAGGGCGAGTGGCGCCGTTCCCAAGGCCAACCTGAATGGTCAGCTGGGAGGTCAGAGGTCAGACGGAAGGAGAGCGGAGGCCCTCGTGACGTCAGGAGGAGCAAAAGCAGGGCTAGGTTCAGTCGAAGGGATTTCTGTTGTTGCAGGCCAGCAGGTGTACACCCAGGGCTGTGAGCTCGCCGGACTCAGTCAGGGATCAGAACACAACGGAGACAACCGGTATGACACCCGCGCTGTCGGGACACTGTTGTGATATCGCTGCATTGGCTTGATCATGACTCGACTGTTTTGCTGCAGGTTGGTTGGAGGTGGTGCTTTTCAACCCTACTTACCTGACATGGATTCGGTTCATGGCTGGGTGGGCTCCGTGTCGTCCGCACAGGACTGCAGCGTACCCGGCTTGCGTGTGGCCCAGGAGGCTCTGCTGACTCCGGTGTGTGACATGGGCTACTCTCATGTGCTGCGTGGTCGATTCCTGCAGGGCAATCAGAGCTTTGACAAGGGCTTGAGCTTCTCTCACCAGGAGGCAGGCCTACGTGCTTGGCAACAGAAGCAGAGGCAGGCCCAGGTCAGGTTGCTAAGTCGTCGCCTCCTGCACCTGAAGGGAGGAGCGTCTCGTGCATAATGCCAAATAATCATCAAAGTGTCTAGTTTGATGATTTCTACAAGAGTTAAACCTTAAAATGTGTGTGTCTGGAACAACACACATGGGTGCCTAGTATGACGGTCTCATTTATGAAATTGCATACAGAAAATATTCACTTGACAAAGATTGCTCAGCCATTTTACCAGATAATTGTTTGTATAGTGTATAGTAAAACAGCTCATCTTTTTGCTCCGTGTAATATCACACCCATGAGTGGTTAAATACTACAATTCCTATTTGATGAATGCATCTAGCAGAGCAATGTTGTCTCAAGTGAACAGCCGAGGTTTCTGTATTAGCATTACAAAGTTTTATTTGTGGTTTGAGGTCTGATGGTGCATGTGTGAAGCACACACACACACACACACACACACAGTCTGTCTGCATTTCTCTACTGTCCTCACATACTGACCAAGAATTGTACTCATTTCTCAAGTTCTTTTCACTGGCGCTGCTTAAGGTCGAGACATTTTTCAGTTGCAAGTTGTTTCAGTCACGTGTAGTTTGGATTCTGACTTTTGTGTTATAAATGAGACCCACCTCCGTTTTTCTTTACCTGCTTCAATTCTTAGCTGCTGAAGAACAGCTCTACCCGAATATCTCATGGTTACGTTATACTGTCTTCCACAGAGAGATCAGAAAGAGGAGTTCACTTCGGAGACGCCGTTTGCTGATGAGCGCGGCAGTATGCTCGCAAGAAAGGTATGTTTTATTAATGTCTGTTGAGTTAAAATAAGTGAAGTAAAATAGGAGACAGATTTCTGTGGCAACAGCGCCCTCTCTTGGATGTCAGGCTCGTGTTAGGAACGCCTTTATTTTTAATTTATTTTACCGATTTAGTTTAGATGTTAAAGGCCTCAACATAATTAGAGTTTGGTCAAAAATGTTTATTGACATTGCATGGCTTTGACGTTGCGCTCACATTGCAATCCATATCTAGTGAAGATACTAAGTTAAAACATTAAATTATTGAGCGTGAAGGGGGACTGGCAGTACTTCATGGATGCACTTAAGAAAAGAACAGAATTCAGTCAATGATTCAAACACATATTTCCCGGCCTTGACGCTCCAAACCAGGCAAGTGACTAGGTGTCACGTGGGCTGCACCTATTTGTGTACATACAGTTTTGATGGCCAAATAAAACAAAACCAGATCATAGAAAACTGTTTGGTACCTGAAAAGTTGGTTTACGGCTGGCGTAGTTCCATCTCGTAACTTGTGACAGCAGCATTTTCAGAATATCAGCGTGTTGTTTACTTCATAGCATCCTCCTACTCCAGTTCCGCATTGAACTTGAATGCCAGCAAGACGGTTTTATAGAAACCTCCAAGGTTCTGAGTATACAGAAATGCACTGGTAACAGAGCCGTATTGATGGGAAAGGCCTGCAGTGACTTTTCTTCTCTCCATTTTCTACACATTTTTTGGCCCTCAGTTACATCATGCAATTTCGGTTCGTTTTTTTTTGTTGCGTTCTACTTGTTATAGTTGCAAGCACGTTGTTAACATGTACATTCATTTCAAATAAGAAAAAAAGAACAAGTTATCACATTGTGTTAAATCCACACAGTTTTATCAGTTGAAACAAGAGTTTCACATTAGAATCAAATCAGTCACAACCAGAAACTACATGAATCCGGTGTTTATGAGCTGCAAAGTGGAGTATGTGGGTAACACCCATAACCTGTGAAAAACAGTTTTTGTGTGTGCCTCTTATCTGAGTTAAAAAAGAAACAAGTGGTCATCTTCCTGAGTTGACATTAAAGTGTTTCTTCACAGATCTTAGTGTCTTTGATGTCCTTTTGGGTTCTATATAGAGGCTTCACCGAGTGATGTCTCCTTCCCCCTACCCCCCTCCTTGCTCCAGGTAAGGGTGGAAGCAAGAAGGTCAGCTCAGTCAGTGCAGCGCAGCAGTCCACGGCGGGTTAAACATTGAAACTCACTTAACTACTCAGTCCACTAAGGTACGGGACACACCGCAAGCACTTGTGCATCCCAGTGCTTGGGCCAAAGCTATTTGACCAAACCACTGTTAGAGCGTCCAACTCTAACATGCTGCCGCAGTCTTCCCGCCTTTCCATTTGAGTGTCACTCATGTGTCTCATGTGTGTTCATGTTTTTTTTTTGTTTTTTTTTTTCAGGACAGGAAGGTCACTGCCAAACCATCATCCACAAAAACACAACCGGACCGCCGAAGAAAATAAACGCAAGAGGCAGTGAAAGACTTTGAAACAAAACCACAAAATGAAAAACATAAAAATCATCCTCAATGAGTGACATACACACACAAGAAAAGAGACAGAAAAAAAAGTTCAACTTGTAGTTTTATATCATTTGTAAAGTCTCACTTAAACTAAGGCATGATGATATTTCTTTTTTACAAAAAGGCAAAACTTTAAATGTATAAATGATGCAGAAAAAAAAGCGACAAAAAGTGCTTCCTGTGAACCTTAATCGCATGATGACTGCTGGTGCATGCCCTTTGACCTTTTAAACTGTCATTATCTACAAACTGAAGGGGTACAAGGTACAGGGCAGGCCCATGCTTGGCTCCCACACTGTTTTAAGGAACCACTTTCTCCCATGTGTCCAGTCCGGCAGCCAAAAAGCGTCCTGTCGCAGCTGAACTGAAAGGACTGATGCTTCCCCCACTGGACCCCAGTTATTCTCAATGTGATATATGCACTCTATGCTACGTGGACATGTGTGTCACTGTGTGTATGTGCGAGTACGCGTGCGCCTACTCTTCTTTACCGCATGTGTTTCAGCTTCTGGCTTGGCCTGAGCTGTGCCCAGTGATAGACAGGTGAACCTGCGAGGTCACGGCTGGCTCGCCGCCTGAATGAGAATGCCGCCCTGCTTGTGAGCGTCCTGTCTGCGTGTTTTGATGTCTCTTCCTGTGGATAACGCTCGCTTCTCACCTATGTTTCTTTGGAGCCGGCTTGGATTTGAAGGCAGGTTTCATCATGGATCCGTTCGTCTTTGCCACCACTCTTAAGTTATTTTGGAGGAGGCTTGTCCATGAGACAAAGAGAATGTTTAGGTGGAAAAGGTTTCATCCGACATCTTTCTCGACTTGTGTTCCTACCAGTAGCAAGTTGATATGCATTCATATTGGACTTCTTTTTGTCAAACTTTGTATCTGTTTGCAACAACTGTAGCGCCTCAGTGGTTGAGGATTAAGAGGTGAACGATATGGCTGAGCTGAGTGAGGACAGGCAGCACATCACCGCTGCCTTGCTGGCATTGACACCCACTATTTGTGAACTGTGAATACATACGAGTGAAAGCACACACACACAAATGTCATTACAACTGCTGTGGGTTGTTTTGGAACGTGCCGCAGCAATAAAGGAGAACAGCAGAAAAGCAACAACAACCGTTTGAGAAAAAGTTTGCCGTCCTTGCCTTTTTTTTTTTTTTTTTGATGGCTTCTTTTAACCTTGAATGAGTCAGCGGACGTGCTAGTGCCAGATCGGATGAGTCAGCAGTGGCAGTGTGGGACTGCAGCAGATTGTAAAGTAGCAAGATTCTAGCCACAAACAGGAAAGAGTTGTTGTTGCTAAATATGTCGTCTTTTATCCTCTGAAAAATCCTAATTCTTTTCAAGTATTATGCAGAAACCCAATAGCATTGCCACCAGTAGGAGGGGCTGCCACAGTAGCACGTCATCAAAAATATGAATCCCATAAGTACTGTAAATGCTACTGTAGCTACTCTGTGTGAGAAATCAGGTCACGCTTATCTTTCCCATGGCCAGTCCATGCACATGAACGCCTCATTGGATATAGCACACGTGGATCACATATCACCTTGTATCAGATACTTCACTCAGGTTTTTCGTTCTGCTCAGTCCAGCCACAGTCTTGACCTCCGACTGTTGAGTATGGGATGCGGAACATTGGGGCAGCATCTGAAGGAAAGGTCTTGGTGTGTGACAGACTTTGATGGACTTCTGCATCTGAGTAGCCGAACCGTTGTTTTTTAGTTCAAGTGGCACATTATGGTTGATATCCTGGTGAGAAGGAATCTGCTGGTGAGTGAGAAAGTGAGGAGAAGCGTTTCTGGAGAGTAGACTGTTCAGGGCAGCGGAGGGGGAGAGTTGAGTGTAGCCTGAAAATATTGTTTCTTTTTGCATGAACTGCACAAGTCCTCTGACAGAACTCTTATAAATCGATTGTGTCAATCATGGCATTAACATGTCCTACAATGTTCCAAGGTCCGACCGTGGAACCCGCCACATGGTGAAAACAAAATACTAATGTTGAACTTGATGATGACTGTAGCCTGCTAATATGAGTGTGGTTGTTTAAGGTTTGCATTTTTCTGTGACCTGTCAACACTGAGCTGTTTTGTCAAGATAATCAAGTCAGACTCCACTCGATCCTTCTCTAGTTGTTATTGTTATTTCTGAATGTTTAACACTTGCACAAGCTTTTTTTTTCCACATGATGGTGCAGTCAGTTCACCCACAGCTGCAAGAATGTGAGTATTGAAGGCTTAAAAGCCGCACAGATGTAGTGTTGTTTTGTTTGAAATTTGGTTGTGGTACGGCAAGTTGGTCATTATATTCATGATGGTTTTGCGTCAGGTGAGTAAAAGAGAGAGTGGGACACAGATCTGCGTTCACTTGAATTTGGCTTAAAAAAAAAAAAAAAATTAAAAAACAGATGATTTTACCGGGCATGTGGCTTGAAAGGTCGTGTTGGCCTTCGGCGATGTATCTTGAAGATTGTTGTAAAATGTATTGAGAAGAATAGAACAGAAAATCACCTATACTCCTTTAGTATGGATACATGACAATGTAAACGCAATATCATGTTAAAATAAGGAATGCAACTGCACTCATGCACAAAAATATGTTTTTATGAAAATATGTGTACAAATATATAACAAAAAAAATCTATTTAATTAGAATGCTATGCACCCTTATAGAGTTGTTATGGATGTTCTTTCAGCATTATCTAGACTAGGCCTGCGCCCACGTCGTGGGAAATGTCGGGGCTTTGTAGCGATGACCACTTGGTTTCTTTTCTTTTGTATCGTCCTGGAGGAAGGAGCATCAACCGTGAACATGTAAACAAGCCTTTCAATCATTGGTACATGAAGACATGTATAGACCATCTTACCCTGTACACCAGCTCAAACCATTTACAAGATTAATAAACAAAGATGTGACATACGTGCACTGTCTGATTTCTTCTATGGGTTTTATGCTCTCATTGGTCCACCATATGCTTCCACTGCTGCTGCCCTTGTGGGGTGTTCCTTACGTAAGTGGCCTTTTCGACCGGCTGTAGATGAAGCTTCTAGTGACTAAACATTTTTATTACAACTCTTAAGACCAGTCTGTTCACTTTTTGTCGATTTAATTGGTGCGGTCAGCTCCTCTTTGGTTGGCTATGCTGTTCATCTTGTTTGAATTTGGTTTTGATGCAAAGAAAAAATGACTGTAATTGATCATTTAATTTTCACAACACAGATCACCATCAAATGCAGATGAATAAGTCAATGAATCATTTTAAAATTTGTTTGGGCGTAGGCGAGTGTTTTAGTTCATATGGGAGCCCATACAATTCCTGCCGAGTTAAACAAATGTATTTATTTATTTTAAATCACCGGGAAAGACGACTTGTGTTCTTCGTCAAGAAAACTTTCTTTGATGTTATTTCAGTCATGTTTATTGAGACCAGAAAGGAATATCAGACGAACCGAATTAAGTCGTTTCATTCCGGCGGTCGTGTTTACATGTAGCATTTTATTTTCATTCAGACCAGCAAATGACTAGAGCAGCGCCTTCTGCGCCTGAGGTGCGATGCATTGATGCAATGATCGTTTTACTATTGAGGAGTTAGTTTTTCTCACACTCAGTCAGCTGCAAAATGCAACTTTTATTCTACTTCTATTAACTAATTGATGCATTTATTTAGTTACTTTAACCTGAGCTTCACAGTTTCAGCAAACGCAGCTGAAACAGGAGGAGAATACGAAGAAAAAAAGACTACAAATCCCAGTGTGTGTGACGCCCCCTATCCCCAGCCAATCACAGCTTCTCAATCCACGTGTTGTTTTTTTTGACGGAAGACCAACTTGTTTTGAACCCTGGGAACCACGTGGAGGACCTGGGACCGGGCCTTCCACCGTCCAGGAGTCGAACACTGCAGTTTCACTTCTCTCCTCGCAGCACCAACACCTGGGAGCCATGTCAGCGGGAGGACAGAAAAGCGGGAGCCGTGAAATCCCCGCGGTACGACGGGTCGCCATCCACGATGCTGCCCACATGCCCCAGGATTACTCCACCACACCGGGGGGGACCCTGTTCAGTACCACACCTGGAGGTAGTGACAGCTCGGGCTACCGCTTCATATACTGTCTGGGTCCTCGAGTTATGCCAAGGATGCACTTTTATATGTGCTGTTGAAGAGCTGCTCTCGGGTCCTATTTTTAGACGTTCTACAGT
This sequence comes from Synchiropus splendidus, assembly GCF_027744825.2. Taxonomy (NCBI): domain Eukaryota; kingdom Metazoa; phylum Chordata; class Actinopteri; order Syngnathiformes; family Callionymidae; genus Synchiropus; species Synchiropus splendidus. The sequence goes on along the minus strand of NC_071334.1, from coordinate 59,898,856 downwards.
ATGGAGTGAATGTTGCAATACGTCGTAGCGCGCATGACTTATATCTGTCAAGAACATAGATAACGCCTTACTTATTTAACTTGTTGTTTCGGGAGTTTTATTTACTTTAGACAATTACTACTTATATATATATATATATATATATATATATATATATATATATATATATATATATATATATATATATATATATGCTGTGTTTGTGTCTATAATACACACACACACATCTTATATAAGATGTATTCCATACGTCTTTTACTCATTTTACACAAAGTTGAAAGTGTTTTGTGGAATTAATAACTAGACTACCTACTGCCCAAAAATGGTTTGTTCATAAATACAAGTTGTTTTTATCCCTGTTTACACACAGAAGTCGTGTGTTTTTTTTTTTCTGCACAGGTGCCACCTTACTGGAAACCCCTCCACTAATATCTCACTTTATGTCAAGTGACGTTTATAAGTGTGTTGAGTATAAGGAAAACTAATAAGAAAATTAAAGAAATGAAGCCTTGTAAATGTTCCACATCACATTCAATGAGTCACCGACTGACACGTCTTAACTTGTTCTCCTCCGCGATTGTGGCAGACCGTGTGACTCCCCTGCCAAGGTTCTGAGAACGCATGTGTGGTACGCATGTGTGGTGCTTCTTGTAGCTGATATGGAGCAATATCAGTCGGTGGGAATCATTTAGGCTGATAGTGCAGTGGACAGAGTGCTGGCAGGTGCGGCTGTGTAAGCGATGGTGGTGTCAGAAATGAGGTCAGTGGAGCACAGACATGCACGGGCGGCGTCAGTTTTCTCACCTGACACATAGGGATTATTAAATAAAGTCATTTGGTTCATGATCTGAATCTTAGTTCCTCTTCTCAAGTCATGACTTGTGTGTGTGCAGGCACAAGAATCATATATGACAGGAAGTTCCTCCTGCAGTGTCGGTCATCTCCTCTGACACGTACGCCCCCGAAGCTGCCTGACATCCCCGGTGTCACCAGTCCCCTGAAGCGGGGCTCGTCCACTGAGGCCAACCCAGCGGAGCTGCCCCCCGACACCAACAACAGCCCACACTCGGAGAGCGCAGGTGAAGCCAAATCTGTCATGGATGCCAGCACAAGCTCATTTTTCTATTTCACTGACACACTTTTTTTTGCTGTTCCAGGGGAAGATGACCAGTTTGAAATGGACATCTGAAGAATATTTGATATTTTTCTTTTTTTTTTGGTAGATCGTAAGAGCAAGCCTAGTTTTTTCAAACTATGTCGGTTCTTTTTATTTTGCTGTCAAATAATGTGAACGTTTAGAAAATATAATTTTGAGTTATTTTTGCCTTGTGTAATTGTAATTACCTCGTGACTATTTTTTTAACGGTTAAGATGAAATTAGAATAGTCGTCTGTACAGGGCTCAATCATGTTGTGTCTTTTTACTTTGTGCTCAAGTGGATTACTTGCTGCATGGAATTAAACAGTCTGTGACTTCCTACTTATGGGTTTGCCTCTATTTTATTTCATAGAATAACGGTCCAGAAGAAGTATCCACATGTTTTACAGGAAATTATCAGAGCCTTGTTACCTTGTTGTTAATCATCTGAACTGTTACAACAGCAACATTTTAATCTGAACAAATGCAATGAGTCATGACTGTGCAATGCTGTGCTAACTAACCCCCATGTGGACGTATTGGTTCAGTCTGGACAGTTAACGCCTTCAGTCTGTAGTTATTGAGTTTGTTTTGATCTTGCATTTGCAGGTTTGTACAAAAATTGATATTCATGAACATGTCAACAACCCCCGAGAAAACCTCCTTCTTCTTCTTTTCCTTTCTGCTTCTCCCTTCAGGAGTCACCGCAGTGGATCATTCTCCTCCATCTCACCCTGTCCTCTTCTTCCTCTTCTTTCAAACCTACAAACCTCATGTCCTCCTTCACCACCTCCATCAATCTCCTCTTTGACCTTCCTCTCCACCTTCTGCCTGGCAGTTCCAACCTCAACATCTTCCTACCAATGTAGTGGCTCTCTCTCCTCTGTACATGTCCAAACCATCTCAATCTAGCCTCCCTGACTTTGTCCCTAGAAAACCTCCTGGTTATCCTAATAACTAGTCACATTTTTGTTTTGATAGCACTTGGAATTGATTAAAACAGCTTAGGATATTATCTATTATTTTTAGCTTTTTTGGGGTCTTGGGTGCGGCTCAAATGTGTCTGTGTTTAGTCCAGTTATTTACTGAATTTGACCTTGCCTCCCACTAGTTGCAAGAAAAATGTCCATATCCTGTAGCTGTTTTTATTTAATAAAAGGGTGAGAATAGGAAATCAAACCAAAACTTGACTTGGGCTGCAACTCACCATTATGTTTGTTGTCGACTGATCGATTCATTATTTTTTCGATTAGTCAACTAATCGTCGTTACCTCTTTGTTTGGGGCTATTTTGAACTTCTTTTTAACCTAAAATTGCTCGCTGTGATACTCCGACACCATACAATATTAAACAAGTATATTAAAATAATGACACATAATCCAGGAACATGTATCAACCCTGTGAAGCATGGAGCATAAAACAGCTCCAGTTCTTTAAAATGTAGGTTTTTATTGGTCCTTGAGAAGAATTTGAAATCATCACTACACAAATGTATATCATATAAAATATCTGATCTACGTCTACTTCAAAAGGTCAGTTTGAATAATAAATGATGTAGTTCAGTTCAGGTTATTATTAGGAGGTTGTGACGCGGAGCCTGTGATGCGGAGCCTGGGGCGCGCAGCGACCTGAAGTAATGGTTGCAGCCCTAAACTTGACCAGGACTACTGTTTGTTTAGGTCACATCAAAATTATGTTTCAGATAATACTGCGTGTGGTAATCATTATTTCAATCCATCTTGCATATAATGTTGACACGTCAAAGACAGATTAATAATGTATTAATTCATCTTCATGGACAGTGCTTTACATCTGCTTTACATCTCGAGTTTAGGCGTTAAAAACAATTGCTTTTTTTAACAGCAAAGTGGACTTTTTTAATTCCAAAGAGGGTTTTGCATTTTAAATGTATATCCCTGTTTACATTTGTAGCAGCGCCTCAAACAAGGCGATGGATAAAGGAAATGCTTTGCACTAAAAGTGACATATAATTGGTCAAAACCGATAAAAGGTTTGAATATTTTGAATAGATATATATGTTTTCGCTATTTGTAAAATGTATCATGCCCCCTCCGACTTCAATAAAAAAAAAGAGAGAAGAGCGTTGATGATAGGAAATAATTTATTTGTATTACTGTACATAGGTAAACATTTACATGGGTCAATGTGATCCAAACATTTTAGGAAATAAAAAGCGCTTACACCAAATCTGTACCAATAGCAGCAAACATTTTAGTTTTGAATAATTTGTGTGATTCTTCAGTAGTGCTTCAGTCAGTGGGCATGATGTGCTTGTGTTCGTGGTATTAATCCAATACATCCTCTTAAGATAGCGTCTGCTTCAAGTCCAGACTCCTCTCAAATGTCCGTTTGCTAAAGTGTCCAGTTCATCTAGTGGCAGCCGCATTCCTCCACCACCATGTTCTGGTGATGCCTCATCACCATCCTCCCGTTCTCGTAGTACAGCATGGAGAGAGGTGCCAGTCGTGTGGGCACGCAGGACAAGCAGGGCACCTTGTGGGGGTGGTGAAGGCTGAGAAGGCTCTGGGGAGGAAAAGAAATGTCAAAATCATTAGCCGACCTGAATAAAAACTGTGCAGTTGGAAAGAAAGAAGACTGCTCTTACCTGCATGTATGCGTGGTTGGTTGGAGCGTAGCTTTCATCCACTGGAGAAGGACAGCTCCCCTCACAGCGAAAGGCGTTGAATTTCTTGGGATAGACAATCCACTCGTTCCAGCCAAGTTTGTCAAAGTCCACCTCCATGTCCACCTTCCTGCACCGTGGGCCTTTCTCTTCACTGGGCCGGCTGCTTGGAGCGTCCTCTGCCACTTTCTGCTGTCTCTTGGCCCGTCGGTTCCTGGACCTGGGTCCAGCCATCCTGTCCAAGCTGACATACTTGGAGTGCTCCGCAGTGCTGATCAGTGTCGGCATGCGCTGGCTTTTGGGGTTGTGCCTGGAGAAGACCACCATCATGACCCGATCCGCGGTGTGGTGTTCCACTCCCTCCTGGCTCTGCAGCCCCTCAGCATCCACCTCCTCCTCAGACATGTGCGCTTGAAGGTCCTGCTGGAGCCAGCGGCGCAGAAGCCCGGTCATGTTGAGCACCTTCCAGGATGAAGGAGACACCATGGCGCTGGGGTGAGCTCTCAAACGTCCCAGCAGGTGGCGGCTGTGAGGACAGTGAGCTCCGGAGCACTGATAGACGTCCACCGTGACTCTGGAGGACTCGGTGAAGGCAGGGAGTCGGATCCTCAGCTCAGCCTCCTGGATGTGGTCGCTGGCAGACATGGACGACAGGTCAAAGGTGACAGACCACCTCTTGCCCTTCTGCTGGCAGCCTGGAAGAAACAAAAGAAGTGAATTGGTTACTTTGGGAGGAAGGAAAGCGTGCGATTGTGACAGCTGACTCCGTTACTCCCAGCAGCCTCTTGCCCCGGCGGGATCGACTGATTAACACGCTTGGGGTGGACAACAATAGGCGGCCCTTTCATATTAAAATCCACTCATCAAGTCCAAGTACATGATTAAGCGCTGCCAGCTTTTTAATCACTGCACTCCGCTGTATAATCCTATTACACTGCGTGACGTCAGTTATTAGGGAGGCAGAGGTTTCCCCAGAGTTGAAAAAAAATAAACGATCACAAAAGTAGAACATCGCAAAGAGCGGTTGTCGGTACTCACTTTTGGCGACCAGGCTGACGACGGAGTCGGAGTCGTGCAGACCGGGGTGGTCCTGCGCCTCCTCAGCAGCCGGGCTCCTGCTCCTCTCCTCGATAAGCATCGTCCGGTACAGCTGCATCATGTAGAGCGGTAACCCGCCGGACTTGTGGCGATGTTCGCTGCGTCTGGATGCGCTGCTCATCCCACGGAGTAGCGCGTCATGGTGCGTCCCGGCGACGCACAGCAGCACATGTGCCAGCTGAAGGAGTCTGGGCAGAAGTCCGTTCATAGTTCCCGCTTGTGTCTCTCTGCTCGGGTAAGATCCGAATGATGCGGCTCAGAGCGAGGGTCCCCCACTTATAAGCCCACGCCCTTTGGCGGCGGCTCTTTGATGACATCTGTCAGATGCTTCCCTGGGCGTGTGATCCTCGGAGCGCTTGCCGAGCTCCGGCCGCCCTGCATCGAAACCTGGGCCCCTTTGTAGATGCAGAGGTGTGAAAAGTTCTAGGCTTTGTATATTTGAGATCCATTTGAAGAACAATAATATTAGTTAAGGAGATTACGCGCTGCAGTGATTAATGGGAACCAGCGCGGGAGTTAATCATGACGACACGCTCTGCACGCGGCTGCACCGTTGTACATGAGAATCATACGTTGTATTGAGGAATTATTAAAGAAACCACAACCAATGTCGATGTCCCTTGCACTGTGATAAATATTAGGAAATACAATTTAACATTTTAACATTTTAAGAATAATGTAGTCGTGCAAATAATTTAATTTGCACTACTAGTATTATTAAGACTACTACTACTACTACTAATAATAATAATAATAATAATAACAACAACATCTACTACTACTACTAATAATGATAATAATAATAATAACAACAACAACATCTACTACTACTACTACTAATAATAATGATAATAATAATAATAATAACAACAACAACAACTACTACTACTACTACTACTACTACTACTACTACTACTACTACTAATAATAATAATAATAATAATAATAATAACAATGACAATAATAGCGGTAACAATGACACACTCACACATATATATAATTAATTTGTAAATTAAAATTTAAATAGTTGGAAATGGATAAAAGGAACAAAATAAAATGAAAATATGAAAAGATATATATTTTAAATGTACTTGATTATATTAGCCTTTATTATGTATAAAGGCAATCTTATACATAATATACTAATGTATGATGTGAATATATAATACATTATAATACATTATATATATATATACACATACACATACAAACACATGTTAAAAATACTTATAATACATTATAATACATTATATATACTTGTATATACACACACATATATACACATGTTTAAAAATCAAAAAGACATTTTTTATATATATATACATATATAACGTCTTTTTGATTTTTTTTTTTACAATTTCAAGTGTTATTCCTTTTATTAAACACATGTATACAGAGATCTGCGCTGGACGACATGAAATACAGTACAAATGGCAAATCAAAGGGGGCATTGATCTTGGGCCATTTCAAGGACAGGACTGGACACTTGACCTCAAAGGACTCCTGATTTGGTAAAGTACAAAGCGCGATTCTGGTTTGATGGCAATATTGTGGATGGATCAAAACAGAACAGCAATAATTGATGTTCATGTGTTTATTGGAACTTCAATAACTTCAATCACAAACGCTTGCCTAGAACTCGAATATATTGATGTAGAAGTTGAAAGGTTAAGTTAATCACGACATGAAGGCAAAACGATGTCACGTTTGAAAATGAACAATAAAAAATAGAAATTCTGTGATCACGCAGAAAATCAATGTATTTCACTGTATATTAATGTTCTAATTTGGTTGTAAAACTACATTTCCGTTTTTATGTTTTTTTTTATTTGACGATCAAGAAATTATAAATATGGCCCTTGATTTGAAACACACTTTTTTTTTCTAATTTCATGCATATACGTTTAGCCTTCCATTATTCTTGAATTGTTGTAATGTTTTTTTTTTATTAATCTTCTATGACCTGTGAGCGGCTCTCGCCTGCGCATGCGTAGAGCGGGGTCTGTTTAAGTCGTCCTCTGCCAGGTGACGCCAGTCTTCCAGATGAGTTTGGCCCGCAGTCATGCTCGTTCTGAGGCTGACTTGTTTCTTGATTCTGACCGGTCTCAGGATTTCTACAGGTAACTACACTGCCTTCCATGTCAAAGAGGGTCTCCACGTTTTACATGCACCAGCCTGAAAGCCAGAAAAGTTGTTAAAAAAAACCAAAATTGAAACACTATAAACCAAAATGGCGTCAACCTCTAGAAACTAACGACTTGTATGGTGTTAATGTTTTGAAGCTTTATTAGAATTTTAGTTGTTCAGAAAGTGTTGTGAAAGGCGTCGTTTGATGTTTCCTTTGTCAAATGGCCCCATACTTTCCGAGTTTTGGTTCCCATATCCTCATGCTTTTTTGTGTTAAGAGAATGATGGCGTCACAACTAGTCAACACATGTACCTCCTGGCAGCTGGATCTAATTTTAGCATTTAACATGTCTGATACAGACATGGTACTCCTTCACAACTGACTCCACCTGATGGGAAAAACTAGTTTTCTCCACGAAACACAAGCATCCGCATCCCTTAACTTTCCATCTATCTGCGGCATTTTGTTATTGGGAGTTTCTAGATCAGTTGCCAACCTTTATCATCTCTGCTAACAGCCTGATGAAAAGCAAACTGATGTTTTGCTTGGTGCAATGTGAAAGCGGCATGCTTGGGAAGTGAGGAGTAAAACTGAGCCGCCTCCTGTTTTAATGTGTTGGTTTGCAGTCTTGAGCCAGTCCTCTGGATGTCTCCCTGACCAGTGGCAATGTGATGATGGGAACTGCATTCCTGATGTCTGGAGATGTGATGGTGGCGGCGATTGTCTGGATGGATCTGATGAGATGGATTGTGATGGTGTGTACACTGACTCTTAAAAAAGAAGCCAGCCATGGGAACTGATGTTGCCATTCAATCTAGACTCGATTTGTGCTTGTAGCTTCCTCAGGATCTCCATTATGTCCACCCGGTCATTTCCCCTGCCTTGACACTGTTGGCTGTGTAGCAGCATCAGCTCGCTGTGATGGTCAGAAGAATTGTCCAACTGGTTCTGATGAAGAGAACTGTCCAGTCACTGAGGATTGTTTGGACACTGATTGGACATGTGGAAACCATGCGTGTGTTTTAAAAGAGCTGCGTTGCAATGGACAGGATGACTGCATGGACAATTCTGACGAAGCAAACTGTGGTAAGGAGATTTGGAAGGACACAGTGCCTTTGTAAATTATAGTATTGAGTCAGTGAGTCACATGTGATGGTTACCAAGCATAAACATCATTTCAGTCAGTTGTGAGGCAAATGGCGTCCAGTGTCCTGATGGCAGCTGTCTGCCTGCTCATGAAAGATGTGACAAGACAGTACAGTGCTCTGATGGCAGTGATGAACCTGTAACTTGTGGTAGGTGTCAAATTTGAATTAATAAAGATACAGTTGCTTTCTATTAGATATTCTATGGAATTTTTATTTTGCAGGCCGCACCTGCGCTGTAAAGAATGGAGGCTGCAGCCATGTGTGTGTCGATGAACCCTGGGGAGCTCGGTGTGCCTGTCCTGATGGATTTAAACTGTCCTCAAATGGAGCCATCTGCATCGGTATGTGGAGTTTTACATTGGTTTTAATTGAACACAACCAGTAATACTCTGATGGATCAAAATTACATGCACGTCGATAGAAAAAAAGCATCTGCATAATCATATTAGCTCTATTTTTTTCAGATATAGATGTTTTCTAAATGTTGATCTCAATGCATTAGAATTTTTAGTGAATATGTAAAATCGTGTGCATTCATCCAACACTGGTTTTATTCATTTTATGATAAAAATTATATACACTGCAGTGTTGAATGTACACTTTCCTGAGGCTGATTAATATTCATATTAAATAAGGATGAATATATGACATTGAAGAGAATTGTTTAGAGAATCCAGGTGGGAGTACAGATCACATTCCGGCTTCAGAGTTTGTGTTGCTGAATGGCAAACATTCATGTGTACTAGCCACATTTTGTCAAGGATTTATAATCAGAAATTTTCTTCACAGATGTCGATGAGTGCTCCCTTCCTTTTCCTCCATGTATGCAGCTCTGCGCCAACACACTGGGATCATTCTATTGTCATTGCAGAGAAGGCTTCCTGCTACAAGGAAATTCAACATGTCAGGTCACAGGTGAGGAGCAGCTCACTTGAATGCCAACATGTAAGGGTTTAGATGAAAAAAAAAATGGGTGCAACATCAGCAACAATGGACCTGGAATTGACCTTATGATTCCTTATGATGGGCTGGTTTCACCTTGCAAAGATGAAAGCTTTCATCAAACATTGTGATTTGATCTGGATCAAAAGGCAGAAGCCACTTCAATCAGATGTTTTTGAGGTGCAGCTAATCTCCAAGTCAGGGATCAAAGGTCTTTTTGTAATTGGGCAATTAGTCATAGCACTTTCAAGTTGAGCTTGATTCATATTTGGTGAATCATATGACACATTCAAATGAATCTTTTAGTGATTTATTCTGGTACATGAGAACATGTTGATGCATACAAAATTTGAAAAGTCTTTTTTTATACTGCAATAGAATTGGATTAGACTTTGTGTGGAAAGTACAGTTGTTACAATTGCCACTAGGGGAACGCAAGGGAAACGTGTTTGGTGCGACATTTAACCCACATTTTATAAAAAATAAATAAATAAAAAAAATTGAAGCTAGCGTCCATAGCAAGTCTTGTTTCCTCACAACTCATCTGTTTGAGCAGTTTACTTCAGTGTGTGTCATTTTTTTTCTGAGAATCTCTACTACCTGCCCAGGTAATTCGACCAGACTTCTGACTGTGCAGAAGCGAACAGTCGTCCTGCTGGATGTAAAAACACGACAACTGAAATCAATTGGCGTACTGCAGTTTGACCCGGTGGCCTTAACATTTGACATTGCACGAGGCTTGTACTACTGGGCTGATGAGCAAGGCACTCTTTACAAGAGCAATGGACAACAAACCTCAATTATCCACAAAGGTAAGTCCTTTAGATTTCATACAGTGTTGTTTTTCCTCAAGAAACCAACCTTCACAACGTGTTTCTTCATTTTAATTTTCATCTTCAGTGGAGGGGTGAATGCAGATCAGCACTGTGTTTTTGACTTGACAAAGAATACAGGATCTTCTGCTCTTCTAACAGGGCAGTGGGGAATTAGCAGTCTAGCTTGTGACTGGCTCACCGGCAACCTTTTCTGGACTAATCCAAAGAAAGAGTCAATCTATGTGTTGGGTGCGGACGGGTTGAGTTACACCACGGTGCTGAGTAAAAACGTCAGCCCGAAAGAGTTGGTTGTTTTACCGGTGGCGAGGTATGTAACAGTTAAATAAAAGTACTGATCCACTCTTTCATTTGGACCACTACTGGGTGCAGGGAGACTGATGGCACTTTTTCAGTGGGCAAGATGTATTTGTCTGACTTCTTTCTTTTAATCAGTACAATTTTGTTTTTTTTTCACTGTATTGTTTGATGTGAATAGACAAAGTATGTACATGTCTAATGCAGGTCTGATCACTTTTTTTGTTTTTTTTTACTCCCCACCGTTACCAGCTCAATGTCATGGATCAATGCTGGTCCTGGTGATCGAGTGACGATTGAGAAGTCTTGGCTGGATGGATCAAGTAGACAAACTCTTGCGGTGCTCACAGGTCAATCTGCTCACAGCCTCGTGGCAGATGTGGCTGCCAGAAGACTGTATTGGATCAGTGATATTAAGCAGGTGGGGACTGAAGTGCTTGTTTGCCTTAACATCGTCTTGAATGGACTATTTTTCTCAAGTGCACTTCCTCCCTTATGTTCAGTCAGTAGAGACAGTAAGGCTGGATGGCAGTGGACGCTACTCCTTTGTGGGATTGTTCAGTGGGAACCCGCCAATGGGCTTAGCTGTTTTTGGAAACATGTTCTACTGGGTGGATGACCAAGGAATGTGGCAGGCTCCTCAAAACTTGCCAGGTCTAAAGAAATTTCTGTGGAAATCCACCCAGGCCGTTTTCACAGTTTTCCATGAGCTTCAGCAGCCACAAGGTATTTTATTTGTGTTGTTCGTACACTTTTAGAAACTTATTAAATGTTATTATGATAAACACCTCAGGAATGCACATACTAAGTTTGCTTTGTAAATGCTCCTTATATACATTGATTTGACATGTAACTCTCGACATTCTTAGCTCATTACGCAATAGGCTAATATTGATGAATGGGTGAACTGTGGTTCTAGGAAAGTAACTTAATTAATTCTGTAATGACTTTGTGGATGCAGCTAGTTTAGCTTGCAAAAGCAAGGTATGCTCGAACCAAAATGCATGACACCTTTATGGGCACCACCTTCATAATGTCAGATTTTATTTTACCAAAGGACAAAGTTAATTAATGATGGTTAATTGATATTGTAATATTAGTGATTCACCTCTAATAATTCATTGTCAAATTGTGCTGAGTGCACAATATCTGCAAGATTCTCCGAAGTCAACATTAACTTTTCTCATGTGCTATGCTTTTCTGATCCAAACAGGTACATCTGCGTGTGCGATGACATGTGACATCTGCTTGCTCACTCAAGGGAACCCAACTGGATTCGCCTGCACTTGTCCAAGCACTCAAGTTCTGCTGCCCGATGGTGTATGTCGGTGTACGTTTTTCTTGGCTAGCATTTCTAAATGTACAGATGTATTTCTTTAAATGCATGCAGTAAGTCTGGTTTCTCATTCACAGTTCCCAGGTTTGTTTATGCCACCATTAGCAACATTAAATTGTTAGAGTTCAGAGGCAGTGAGGTCATAGACCAGCAACTGTTTGACACAGACGATGGCATATTGTGTTTCGATGTGGACTGGTACAGAGGGTGGATATATTGGGCCAACCAAACTGGCCATGTGCAGCGTGTGGGCACAACACAGCAGGTCACAGAAATCATCCCACTGCCTTTGCCAGGTATTGAATGAATGAAATCATTATTCCAACATGGAGGATTTGACTTGGTGTTTTCTTTACAGTTTGTATCATTGCATTGGATCAGAGGACTGGTGATCTTTTTTGGGTGTCATGTGATCAAAAAGTCATAGGCACCACCAACGCTAAGAATGGTTTATCACGGCATCTGTACCGCACAGAAAAGGAGATTCGGAACCTTTATCTGGACTGGCTTAGAGGCGGAATTCTCTGGCTTGAAGATGAGCAAATCATGGGCATGAATATTATCGGTGGTGAAGCAAAGGAACTTCTGCAGTTGTTAGCTCAGACGAATATTGCCTTTGACCTCAGTGCCAATAGTCTCCTTTGGAACTCGAAAAATGCGGGTAGGTTTTGTGTTTTTTTTTGTTTTTTGTTTTTTTTTGCCAATGCGACAGATTTTCTTTTGTCCAATGACTTGACATGTGTGTTTGTAGGCTTAACCACATTGAGCTTGCTGAATGAGAAAACACATGTAGCTGGAAGGAGGTGGAACATATCCGGCTCTGTCATGTGTGCTTTTGAACCTTTCCTGCTGACCCTTTCTGGTGACACCATGACCCTCTGGGACCGCCGTGATGGGAACCCTGTTGTTCGTGCACCTGTCAAAGGCGAAGTGTTGAATGTTATTCCTGTTCTCAGAGACATATCAGGTTTAAGTATCTAAGAAAGCATATTTCTCAATTGTGGGCATCTAGCTTTTAAGCATTCACAGTACTGATGTATATATGCATCTAAATGGCTATATTTTCTGCCATTTTTTTGTAGTTCCCGAGGCCTCCTTCTGCAAGGAACCATCCATGCTGTGCAAGGGAACTTCGATTTGCCTTGAACGCAATCGACTATGTGATGGGAGAATGGACTGTCCTGCTGGGGATGATGAAGAGTTTTGCAGGACTGCATGCCCATCAAAAGGTATTATAAGCTTTACATATGATGACCTGAGAGCCAATTCAAATGAACTCTTATATGTTGATAATCTTTTTTGGTATTTTTGGTCAGAAGTTAAACATTTGCAATGTTAACTTTTTTATTTTTTCGTCATGATAGATGATTTTCAATGCATGGACGGTCGGAGCTGCATATCCAACATGCTTGTGTGTGATGGCCGCTCTCATTGCCGTGATGGTTCAGATGAGGTCAACTGTCCGCCTGCAGTGCCCACTGAAATCCAAGCAAATGCCCTGAAGTGTCGTACCGGTTTAAAGCTTTGTAATGATGGCCTGCAATGTGTTTTATACAGTCATGTATGTGATGGAGAGAATGACTGTAAGGATGGATCTGATGAACTTGGATGTGGTAAGATGCCTGTACTAATATGTTGATTTGTTGTATACATTTTGACTAAATGTTGTCATGGTTTTGAATTATCTGTTTAAAGGGAAAAAAAATAATCTGTTAAATGTCTTCTAGATGCTACACAAGCTCCGACCACAGTAAATGTAATTCCCATCCCAACGACTACATTCACAACTCTTCCTGCATGTCTCAGCCCGTCGGTGCTTTGTCCGCAAACATCTCTTCACCTCTGCATTTCCCCAAACAAGTTTTGTGATGGCATCAAAGACTGTCCCAATGGATTTGATGAAGAAAACTGTTTGAAAAGATGTCCCTCTAAAAGTAAGAACCATGCACAGGATGTAGCACAGATTGACAGATATGTTCTTGGATGGTATGCTCATTTAGCTTCCTAATATACTCAAAAGAATTAGTAAACAAAATGATTTTCCTGACCCACCAGATGATTTTCGCTGCAAGGATCGTCGAAGCTGTGTTCCCAAAAGTCTAGTTTGTGATGGGCGCTCTCATTGTCACGATGGATCTGATGAAGTCAACTGTCGGCTCACAATACCGCCTCCTCCCCAACCAAGTAGTCTAAAGTGTCGCATGGGAACCAAGCATTGTCGAGACGGTAGTGAATGTATTTTAAACAGCCATGTTTGTGATGGCGAGAAGGACTGCAAAGATGGCTCTGACGAAGAGGAATGTGGTGAGACTTCTTAATTTCTTTTTGTTGTGGGTCACAATGCATCGTCTAACCCTCTTGCCTGAATGTTGTTTAATTTTTTTTTATAATAGAGGCTGTGGAGCCCTCCACCTCAAATATGACCGCTGATCTTGACTTGATACCAATAACCACTGAACCTAACCCTATAACTCCATGCACCAGTCCTGCAGTTTTGTGTCCTGGTACGCATTTATGCATCGCACCAACTCAGCTGTGTGACGGCGTGAAAAACTGTCCTGACGGATCTGATGAGAACTGTGTGAGGGGATGTGCTGAGAAAAGTAAGCAGTCTAATTTGTGTCTTTGTAGGTTTTCATTATATATATATATATATTGTGAGTTGGACACTAATTGTCTGATAAAATAAGTGTCTTCTGGTGTGTAAGTAATGTTAATTTTGTGCATTAATTGAAGTGATGAACGGAAGAAATTCATCACCGGAAGAAATTATTGTCCCGTTTCCCAGGTGATTTTCTGTGTGAAGACCGTCTGAGATGCGTATCCAGAGATCTTGTTTGTGATGGCCGCTCTCACTGCCAAGATGGCTCAGATGAAGTCAACTGTCAGAGTTTAACCACTCCGGCACCTCGGTCAAACGTTTTCAGATGTTATGTGGGATCACGACTGTGTCAGGACGGCACACGTTGTGTTCTGCTGAGTCACGTTTGTGATGGAGAAAAAGATTGCCCTGACGGATCAGATGAAACTCATTGTGGTAGGTAGCATTTTTCTTTGTTTTTGGAACATTACTCTGCTTTGTGGACAGAAATTGGTTGATTTATTAAAATGGACTGTATCTTTCCATGCCTAAATGTGTGTTGAAGGGGACACTGCCACTGTCACTGCTGAGCAACCTACATCCAAACCATCAACAACAGTCAGGCAGATTTTTATGTCTTCTACTTCTCCACCGTGCACTAGTCCCTCAGTTCTGTGTCCTGGCTCTTCTGTATGCATCAAACCAACTCAAATGTGTGATGGAGTGAAAGACTGTATTGATGGATCAGATGAGAAATGTGTGAAGAGATGCCCGAATAGAGGTAACTTGACTTGACTTTCTCCAAAGGGATAGAATTTTTTTGGTTAACTGATACAACTTCCGTCGTATCGAAATTGATAAATGCGATTTGCATGTGCCAACTCGGACTAAGAAATGACACTTCTCATTAATCTCTCTCCAGACTCTTCTTAAGCATGAAGAAAGAAGTGCATTGTTCAATAAAATCCTAATGTCTGTTGGTTTGGTGAAGTGAAAGTCCACTATCCCTCTGTTAAGTCTGGTATTCCCATATTAGATGATTTCCGGTGTAAAGACCGTCGGAGCTGCATCTCCAGAGATCAAGTGTGTGATGGCCGCTCTCATTGTAACGATGGATCAGATGAAGCGGGCTGTCAAGGTTTGCCCACCCCAGGGCCTCGCACAAATGCCCTGAAATGTCGTCTGGGTTCCTGGCTGTGTCAAGATGGAAGTGAGTGTATTCTACATAGTCACGTTTGTGATGGGGAGAGAGACTGTCAAGATGGGTCGGATGAAGGAACATGTGGTGAGTGATTTTTGGCTTCTAAAGAATCTTTTAAGATGCCAGTTGTGGTTTGTAAAAGTAATATTTATTTTAGCTCTTTACTGTTGATTTCAAATCCAGACTCTGCATATACAACCAATCCGACTTTGTCACCCGCTGAACCGGTTACTCAGCCTCCCTGCACCAGTCCATCAGTTCTGTGCCCAGGCTCCTCTTTATGCCTCCATCCAGCTCAGATATGTGACGGAACGAGAGACTGTCCCGATGGGTATGATGAAAACTGTGTCAGTAAATGTCCCAACAAAAGTAAGCAAAGTAGTTCTTGTGCTTCAGAAATCACACATGCATTGAGTCTGAGTAACAATTATGTCACTCTACAAAGGAGATTTCCACTGCAAAGATCGTAGGAGTTGTATTTCGGCCAGTCTGGTGTGTGATGGACGCGCTCATTGCCTTGATGGCTCAGATGAAGTTGACTGTCCTCCCGTCTATTCCGCTGGTTCTCGAGCAAGTACAGTGAAGTGTCGTTTGGGTTCAGTCCCCTGTCGTGACGGTAGTGTTTGCGTTCTTCAAAGTCATGTTTGTGATGGAGAGAAAGACTGCAAAGATGGATCGGATGAAGCAGACTGTGGTGAGTTATGGTCATTATTAACTGGTAAAATTGGGTTGTAAATGATCACCTTGAAGTGTATAATAATGTGGACTGGTAAATGTTCATCAGGCTTTTGGTCGAGAATTTTTTTTCCCCATTCAAAATTAATTGCATAAACGGATATGTGATTTGTATTGAAGCCCGAATTTATCTTGCCTAGATGTTGCAGAAAAGGCCCTGGATACAGTTACTGATGACACCACATCCTATGTCAAGCCACTCAACCCGCCTGTCACCAAGCTGCTGTGCACTGGTTCCTCAATCCTTTGTCCGGACTCATCATCATGCATCCTCCCCTCACAGCAGTGTGATGGCAAAATGGACTGTAGTGATGGCTCAGATGAAAAAAGGTGCCCAGATATCACTCGTCCAGGTTCACAAGAACCTGTCCTTACATGCCGACTTGGCACAAGGCTGTGCGGCGACGGATCAGAATGCGTTTTGAATAGTCATGTGTGCGATGGCGAGAAAGACTGTCCAGATGGCTCAGATGAACAAGGCTGTCAAGAATCCTGCAAAAAAGGTAGATATTCTCTGAGTTTATAGTAATAGTTTGATTTATTTTAACTTTTTTTTTGGTACAGGTGAATTTCAGTGTGCGCATGGGAAGATGTGCATCCCAGACGCCCAGGTTTGTGATGGGAGGACTCACTGTAGAGACGGGTCAGATGAACTGGACTGTATCAACCCAAGTAAGAGCTGTGAGCATCGGTGTGCTGATGGCAAGCGGTGCATCCCCAAGAAATTTCTGTGCGATGGTGAAAAAGACTGCCTTGATGGCTCTGATGAGCTGGGCTGTGGTAAGTTTCCCTCCCTAGTTACTGTTGTTTGCATTGCATTTTTTTAAATAGCTTGGCGCACCCCTTATAGTGTTTAGCAAGTAACACTGTTTTTAATCAGATGGCGTGACTGTTGCACCAACACCAGCCTTGGCCACCGATCCAGCAGTATGTGTGAGTCCATCGGTTTTTTGCCCAGGCACTTCAGTCTGCATTTCTCAAAAGCAAATCTGTGATGGAAATCGCGACTGTCCAGATGCTTTTGATGAAAGTAACTGTGTGGACAGCTGTAAAAACACAGGTAATCAGTTTTGGGGACATTCAACTGTCTTTGGCAAATCTATGCTTTATATTAACTACATTGTTTTGGGTTCTAAGTTATAATTTCATCTTTCCAGATGAATTTCTGTGCAGTGACCGACGCAAGTGTATCTCGAGGAAATTTGTGTGTGATGGACGTGCCCAGTGTTTTGATGGGTCTGATGAGAACCGTTGTGAAGAAGATGAACCTACCACTCCGTGTAAATGACATCAATTTATAGATTTTTGCCCATTTATGTTGCACAATGTTCTGCTGCCGTCAATTTGCATTTCTGCTCTTGTTCGATCACTAATCCAATGGACGATTTTATCAGATGAGTCTTTTGTTGCTCTTTCAACAAAAGACTCATCTGTCTTTTGATCTTTTGTTTCCGTCAAGTTCCCAGCGTGGGCAGCACCAATTCAGCCCCGGTTAAATGCCGCAAAGGTTTCAAACCTTGTAGCGATGGTCTGGAGTGTGTCATGTATAGTCATGTCTGTGATGGAGAAAAGGACTGCCAAGATGGATCAGATGAAGATGGATGTGTTTCTGCTTGCAAATCAGGTTTTTTTTTTAGTTTCACTTTCACTTTGTCTTCACATATGTAAGAAATATTTCAGAAATAATCCTTCCCTGCCCAGAGTAAAGGACTAAAAGACACGAATAGAATGTTTGTGAATTATGTGCCTTACAAAATCTTTCATAGGTGAGTTCCAATGTGCTCATGGAAACAGATGCATCCCAGAGCAGCAGGTCTGTAACGGAGAGAACGACTGTCAGGACCGATCCGATGAAATGAACTGTCAACGCTTGATTGACGGCTGCCATCAGCTCTGTGACAATGGCACCCGCTGTATTCCAAAATCATTTCTTTGCGACGGCGAGAGAGACTGCGCTGATGGGTCAGATGAGAAAAAGTGTGGTAGGGATTACTACTGTTGAAATTAATGATCCAAATGACCTTTGAATTTTAACACAAGATCTCTATGACTAGGCCTTATAGCCTGTGCTTTTGACCAGTACCGCTGCATGAGTGGTCAGTGTGTCTCGGAGGGACTGAAGTGTGATGGATATTCTGACTGCAGTGACCATTCAGATGAAATGCATTGTGCAAGGCCTCCAAACTGCCCGTCACAGCTGCTCTGCCCAAACGGTCACGAGTGCCTGCAAAGAGAGTGGCGCTGCGATGGTGAAGAGGACTGTGACGACGGTTCTGACGAGAAGGTAAACAAGTGTCAATTAAGTACAGAGATTCTTGGTACGTTTGTTCTACCAAACTATTTTTTTACCCCGCCAAAAACCAAGGAAATTTGTATGATTATTTTTGATCACCTATTAAATTTGTTTGCTCACTGGTTTTCAGAACTGTATCATCACTCCAGTGAGGTGCAGAGACTACCAGTGGCAGTGTGACAACAGTAATCAATGCATCCCTCTGTCATGGCATTGTGATGGAAAAAGGGACTGTGTCAATTTTGTGGATGAGGAAAATTGTAAGTACACAATGCAAAACTAAAACCTGTGCCCATGCAATCCAAAATTCTGACGCTTTTGCAGGCAGTCTGGAGAAGTGTCCTGCCCACCTGTACCAGTGTGACAGTGGAGAGTGTCTGGACCCTGGACTGGCATGCAATGGTATCACCAACTGTGCAGACATGTCCGATGAGGGTTCGGGATGCAACGTGCACAATTGCTCCAGTTACTTTGCCCCTCTGTGTGACCAGCACTGTGTCAGCACTCCTAATGGGCCGGTTGGTAGCAAAGTCTAGACAATCTAACAGGAAGCCGATTCAAATCCTTAAAGGGCTGCTTGTTTACTTCTCATTGCAGAAGTGTTTCTGTAAAGAGGGTTACAAGCTCTTCTCTACCAGATACTGTGTGGATATGGATGAATGTGAAGAGCTGCCACATGCTGTGTGCAAACATATCTGCATCAACACACCTGGTTCTTACACTTGCCATTGTCATCCTGGTTTCTACCTGGAGCCTGACAACAAAAGCTGTAAAGCGGAAGGTGAGTAAAAGTTTCATAAAAGTCTCATAAAAGAAAATAAATGGCTTTTATATTTTGAACAATGTCTCCATTACTCCTATTAAATGAAACACTGACGGGTGCAAGCAAAAAAAAAACAGATGCCGTCTGCATGTTAAACTTCATGAATTGTGGAGGTGAATCTCATATTGCTTGTCTGTTTCGTTTCTGTCTCCAGATGAGGCATTACTGTTGGCGTCTGTTCAGTCAGAATTGCTGCTGTTGGGGGTCCATAGCAGAAGCTTGCGTCTCTTCTCCTCTGCAACTCGGCCTGTCTTCTCTCTGGATTACCACTGGAGTCAGCAAAGGGTGTACTGGTTGAGCCCTGATTACCAGAGCGTACGATGGGCTGACATGAACTCAAGTAAAAAAGGAACACTAATTCAAGGTGAGGAGATATTCCTGAAATGCAACTCCATTTAAAGTGGAATGAAATAAAAATTTGGTTCATTCAAGTTACATGAGATGTCTTTGCAGGAGTGAAGGCGGATTTTATAGCAGTGGACTGGATTGGAAAGAACCTTTACTGGATTGATGGTCTGGTGGGTCAGATTCTGGCGGTGCAGCTCCGTGATGTCACAGTTGGATCCCATAACTACACTGTGGTGCTGGGAGAAGACTTGGAGCATCCAAGTTCACTGGTCCTCCTTCCACACATGGGGTGGGAAGCTCATGATTTTAAGTTGTTTTCTATATGATTTATGTATTAACCATTTCAGGTTGATCTTCTGGTCTGAGATTGGCAGCAGACCCCAGATTAGGCGCTCAGGGATGGATGGATCAAGTAAGAGGGTGATAGTCAATCATGGGTTAAGTTGGCCTGTTAGCTTGGCTTCTGACCTCCTGGACAACCGGTTGTATTGGGCTGATGAGAAGATGCACAGCATTGGCTCTGCCTCTTTCGAGGGAGAGAATGTCAAGGTATATATTTATTTATGTCATTCTTAAGACACCTTAAATAACAATGTGTCCTTGTAACACTAGATCCTTCAGATGGTTGAAACTCCAAGCCCGTTCTCTGTTGCTGTGTTCAATGATCGGCTTAC
The DNA here is from genome assembly GCF_027744825.2 of Synchiropus splendidus. Lineage (NCBI taxonomy): Eukaryota > Metazoa > Chordata > Actinopteri > Syngnathiformes > Callionymidae > Synchiropus > Synchiropus splendidus. Next base: position 59,878,638 of record NC_071334.1, on the reverse strand, counting down.
CTGGTCTGACACGAAGAGAAGAACCATCCGCTCTTCTGATAAAAACACAGGGAAAGACCAGAAGGTTCTCTTAAAGAGACCTGGCCAGCCCTTCGGAATAAAGGTAAGTAGTGCATAACAGGTAATTTTATGATTTATCCAAAAAAGTGAATGTGTATATCTATATATAATATTAATTTCCCCCTTCTCCAGCTGATGCATCCGCTGTCCCAGCCACTCATCGTGAACCCCTGTGACAAGCTTCGCTGCTCCCACCTCTGCCTCCTCGTTCCAGCTAGGGGTCTCTCAGGCATACCAAAGTCAGCGACAGCGTCCGAAGTAACAGAAGTTACTGCAGCTTGCCGCTGTCCGAAGGGGCTTCTACTTTCAAAGAACAACAGAACATGCTCTTTACCTCAGGAATCGACCTTCATCTTACTTTTGTCGCCCAACGCCATCTACCAAGTCAATTGCTTTTACTTTTGCTTTTTCAGTGTCACTTTAATTTTTGACTTCTTCTCTATCTTTTCCATTACTTTTAGATTTATCTTCAGTCGATGCATCGAGATGGAGTTGGGCTGAAAAAGATTCCCAACTGCAGCGTGTTGTCCATCCCTGGTGTGGTTGAGGCCTCTTTCATGGATCTTTCACACGGTCAACGTTTGTACATAGCTGATGGTTTTCATGGAGCAGTGGAGGCCTTTAATCTGACTGGCCCCTGGTCAAGACAACGCCTGACACCCACTGGCCGCATTTTTGAACTACATGTAAGATACAAACGATGCCTTCTCTCTGTTTTTTGCAAATTTTAAAAACAGTTCCCATGTTTGTTAGGACGATTCAGTCACTGCCATAGCAGTTGACTGGGTGACCTCCAACCTCTACTGGAGCAGCAGTAATCACCCTGGTATACATGTGACCTCCAGTTCTGATGGAAGCACTGCCCCACTGTTGCAGGGATCGCTGAAGGTACAACAGGGTTGAACCAAAAAAGTGATTGGTGGATACGTGTGTGTAGTGTGATGCGGTGTCAGGGCCAATTGACTCTTGAACCAAATGTCACAGTGCATTATATTGAAGATTACTAACAGATAAAACATTTCAACACGTTTGCCTTAACCAAATTAACTTCATTTCTACAGGAATGTATTTATTTTTAACCGGCAGGTTTATCACAACTATAATGCGTCGTGTACAAACAACAAACCACCCCCTCCCAATTTTGTTCCGTCAGGGCAAGCTCACCTGTGCCTTCTTTTTTTCCCCCCCTAGGCGACGACAGCCATAGCAGTGCACCCTCCGACAGGTCGACTCTGCTACTCCTCAACGGTCAGTTTAGGGGGTAAAATCCAGGCTGAGATCTGCTGTGCTGGGATGGATGGTCGTGGAAAAGTGGTTTTATGGAGGAACTCTAGCCCAACATCACTTTCCTTCTTCAACAGGGGAACCATGATCTACTGGAGTGACCATAGTAATGTTGCGCAGTTATTCAAATTTGGTATTTAGCTGTTTGCATGTCTGCCTCACCTTTTTTGTTTATTTAGGTCATAGCACAATCTGTTCAATTGGAGTGGATGGCTCAGGCTATAAGGAATTTAGCACCAGCCCGGGTTTGCTTATCTCTTTCACATATGTTGAAAATATCCTCTTCTGGCTCACTCAAGATAAAGGTAAGATGACACGCAATGACTTAAGTTAAATGGATTCTCATAGGTAAAGACAGACAGCAGTTGAGTTAGTTATTAGACACCCATAGCCTTCATTCTCTACGTCACTGTCATGCTGCCGTCTTCTGTGGGCAGTAGGTGGCAGTGTTGACCAGTGTTGGAAGAAATGATCCACTCATTGGCGGCTTTTATTCTGCTTTTAATTTTTTTTTTTCTTTATCAATGTCGTAGATTTCCTCTGCCAGTTTGAGTTTCAATACTGTTAATTTTTTTTTTCCAAGTTTACTGTGAGATATGCTTTCGCTTGTTGTACAGGTGTGACTAAGCTTTGGTTCAGTGATGGACAACAACCTAAACAGCTGTGGTTTGAGACCAAAAATACCTTACAAGTACTTAAGTCGCACAGCACTGACTCGCAAATTGGTAAGATGAGCATTCCAGTCACATGACACTGGTCTGTTTGAATTCTACATCTCAATACAGCTCTAGTTGAATGTATCTGCATATAAAGCCATGAAATGTATTTTGCACCATCGTCAGTCATACCTTGTTTTACTGTGATTTTGCATGCATCTTAAAACGGGCTACGAACTCTTGTGTTCATAAGGGGGCGATTTGGCCAACTGAAATGTGTTGCATTCATCAGTACCATGCCACAGATATCACAAACATGGCTTTACAGCCATTTTTTTCTTTCCCTCCAGGAACCAACATGTGCTCCAAAAATAATGGGGGGTGTGCTCAGTTGTGCCTGGCTTATCCGGGTGGCCGCACATGCAGGTGTGGCAGAGGGTTCTTCAGTGTAAACGTCACCTCCTGTTTTCCCATGCCGACCTGCGCCGTTGGTAAACAACCATGTGTCGATGGCAGCAAATGTATTGGCAGTGGGTTATTTTGTGACGGACGTGTGGACTGTCCCGACCAGTCAGATGAACAGGACTGTAAGTCAAATCGGTTTTTATTTTAGCTCAACATTTGTTCAGAGCAGTTAGCGAGTTCGTTTTTGTCATGCCACTCTTCAAACCAAAACACATTGGTGAATTGTATCTCTCTGATTTCAGGTCCAGATGAAAAAGTCTCTACTTCTGTGACCAAACTCAGCAAGGGAGGTCATCCCAGGACTTGGCAACAGGGATCTGCGTCTTGTGGTACTGAAGCTTGCAATGGTCATGGAGAGTGTGTGATTGAAGGAGAGACCCGTCACTGCCGATGTGCGGCTGGTTACACAGGAGAGTTCTGTCAAGATACAGAAGGCGGACGTGGCTACACCGCTGCCATCCTTGCCGTCATCTTTGTTGTCGGTGCCGTATTGGGGGCAACGTATATAATCGTGAAAAGGTGATTCGGCATCAGTCTTGGCTATTAGTGCATCCATTCACACAGTTAAATTAGTGTCATTTCTACAAGTCGATTCGACATTCCAAAACAACGTGGGCATTACATGTATTTCTGTCTTTAACAGGAAAATATGGGAGTCTTTCTGGACCAGAGCCCCAGATAAAGAAAATCTAATGACAAATATGGGCCTGCCATGTGAGCAACATGACGTGGACTTTGAGGTAAAAAAAAAAAAGTGTCATGGTTACATTTTTATAGTTACACAATTTGTATGTATTAATCTTCTTCAAAGATTAAACAAATCCTCATTCCATTTCTGCATTAGTTCATATTTCTGTCTTCTTCAGGAACTGGAGTCCCAAGTGGACCAAAAGAATGTCCGCATCAGTTAGTCACTGCAGTAGGGCTGCATACATTGTCATGAGATGAAGATTTTAAAATAAAAGTAAAATGCTAACCTTTAAAGTTGTCGACTTGTGACTACGCTGCTGACTTGGTCGTATTTCAACCAGACACCAAAGATGCTTTACCGCGCTTAAACAAGTGAAGTTCTGAATGACTTGGCATTAACCTTAAAATGCCAGTGAGAAGGTCTGATTTTGCAGAACATGCTGGCCTTGACGTATTTGTAACAGCTCTGTTGTTGAACAGGAACAGGCCAAACTGAATTGCACACTGTTGTGGGCAGCCGTTCAACAAATGACCTGATGATTGAATAGTGAGGGCAAGTCAAGTCATGCATGCTCCTCTGAACTCCTCCCTCCGCTGTGGCTTGTCAATCCCAGCATGCCATGCTGCCCTTCTTTGTGTGATTTTACTGTTGGTCCCTCATACAGTTAAACCTATACACACAGCTTCTAGTGCCTGTGGGGGACCTCCATCCTTTAATGGAGGTGGTGGGGCCAGTTATCGTGATGATTTTCCTATCAAAACGCTTCAAATACATGAGTTGCAAATTAACCCATTAAGCAAGTCAATCCTGTCAATATCAAATGTGGAATTTGTTTTGCAACAAACTCCTCGTTTCCGCATGTAAGGAAATTCGCCTACACCATGTTAGTCTGTCAAATTGTGTTTTGTATTTCAACTAATAAAGCCGCATAATCAACACCCGTTCTTCCTGCAATGGGAAAATTTGAATGAAGAAGGAAGATGGGTCATTGTCTCTGGCAGGTAAGTCCGAAACCGCTGCATGAAATGGTCCAGAAATCTGGTGTTTTCACATTTCTTTTGTGTTGTTGAATTCAGTAATGCTTATTTAGAGGAATCTAAATGGATTTGTGTTATGTTTGATACCACTGACTTCACTGAAAACACTTTAGTTGTAAACTAAACTACTAGTTAGTTTATCTCATCCATGGTTACTTTTTCCTCACATGTTCGACTTCATTTCACAGAGTGAATAAGGGCAGAATAAAAATTAATCCTCCCAATCAAAGTTATAGTTTGTTACCATGATAAAGAATATCAAATAATGCATAGACGCAGCTTTGGATTTTCTGGTGCGAAGCTGAATTACCACTCTGTTAAGGGTTTTTTTTTTTGTTTTCATATCCATATGTGTAATGAAGATTTTTTTTCTTTCTTTTTTTCTGTTTACAACCAATTTTATTATTTATATTTTCTTAATTTGTCGCAAAAATAATGGAATATTTCTTTTCTCTTTTGCTTTCCTTTGCCCCATTTAACTCTCTACTTTTTATATGTTCTCAGAACAGATGGCAAATTACATCATCAATGTGACGTTGACGCTGTTTTGCGATCAGAATCTACAGGCCGCTCTCCCAGAACCCTGGAAATGTTTCCTCTTCGGTCTGCAGAATTCCCTCCCCCTGCTTTGGCTGTAGCGTGAAAGCTTTTCAGGAAGCTCAGGTAAAGTTCCACGTGGCTTCATGATGAGCGAGACAAACAGATCTAGCATATTAACTGTAGCGCGGTTGCAATTATTTGAATTTGAGCTGTGGTACTGTTTAGTTTTTGAGGTACGTTGTTGACCTCTGTCACATATTACATTGAATCTTGTCATTCTAGTTCCAACTTGCCCTCTCTTCCACCCCTCCCCCAGAGTCCATTAAAAACACACCCAATTCTTTTCAGTAAAAGCCCCTGGACATGTACGGGGGATGTACATGTGTACTTACATTTTCATACTCAATCAGAAGGAAGTTATTTTGCACTTTTCAGCACAATTGAAAATTTTACTTTGTAGTCTTCAGTTCTGACAACTCTAAGGGTGTGTCTTATTTTGATTATTCTGTGTCGGCAGTCAGTGATGCAAGCATTAGTTGGTAAATCGCTCCATTACTGCATGGATACTGTGTGTGTTCATGAGTCAGTCCTTGTAAACAGGTAGTGGGTGGAGGGTTAATTTCATGTCTGGGAAAAATGGGCAGGTATTCACAGGTCTCGGCTTTCTTCCTCTTCATTCTATTGTTGCAGCGCCTCGCACTAAAGGAGGAACTGAGAACTTTAACACTTTTTTTTTCAACTGCGAGCTACCTGACCATCCACCCAACCAGTCGACTTGTTGCAGAGTTCGGCTGCTCACTCTGAAACTCCAGGTATGTGCTGTCTTAGTGTCATGTTGTCATTGGATGGTGTTTCATGAAGCTTTTCTCTCATGACATAGATGTGTGAAAACTGAGTTGCATTTTGTAGTCACTTCAAGTGGCAGCAAAATAGTTTCTCTTTTGTCTTGGCCACAAAGTTTGTTGCCCCAAAACTACTTTTGTAAGGTTCCCAACCCGTGGGCACATTGGACCTCAGGGAAGTCAGGTTTTTAAAAATATGAATTCAGGTGCTCTGTTGAAGAGAAAAAAATAGCCTGAAACTGAACGTTGCTGTTTTTTGTGTTAGAATGACTTTTCTTTTAGTGATGCGATTATTTAGCGCCGCTCTCTGATCTATCGCCATTTTTACCTTCTAATAATTCTCATTTTAAAGCAACTGTGTCAAGTCCAGCGATGCTTATGTCTATAGTATTTTTCATCATTACATCCTTGAATAGATTTGTTTTGTTAATTTGGTTAGTGTTGCAAATCATAAATGGAAATGGCGGAAACCTCTCATTCACAGTGAGTTTTACCTCTGCCAAAGAGGTTTTCAACAACGTTGGTTTATGTTCAAAATGGGTGGAAATGTTCAGGATGGGTTTGGATGAAATTTTCAGGAAATGTGTGAAATTGGACAATGAACAAATGATTCAATTTTTGGAATGATCGGATCACCGTTGGGTCCAGGACTTTTCTTTTTCTTTTCCAAAGTGTACTTACTATTGGAAGAGCAGATCATTTATGCCAGATTGACATTTGGATCCAGGAATTTCTCTGATGGATGCTTTGTCACAGGGAGGTTGTGTTGAGGATGGACTGGGGCAGCCTGGGTGGAGGTTTGCTCTCTCCTGGTTTACAACATATATTTGAGTGATGAAGACAAATTGCTTGATGCGCCTGTTTGGTATTCGGGTCTACTTTTAAGTCAAGTAATATTTTACAAATATTGGTAAAATCCACTAACCGATTTTGTCCCATTTATTTGATGTAGATCGCTTGCTCTGCTGCTGGAATGTCCATCGTGATGAGTGCACTTTCATGTCCAATTGAATTTTACAGTTCATGTTTTTGTCATCTTTTATTGCTATGACTGATACTCTTTAACTACAACTCACTTGGTGACTCATCGCCTGTGCGATCTCTTCTGATGAAACCGTGATTCCTCTTTCGGGTTATTGCCTCACATGTTTTGACCTCATTTGTTTGTGGAAATTTAAATGTCAAACGAGAGGGAGGGAGTGGTTTGACTTGTTATAGTAGCATGTTGTGGTAAGTTTCTTAATAGACTACTGAAAGATATTTTAATTTCATTCACATGTTTGTCGAACGCATTAAGTTTTATTATCCCTCAGAGCAGGACGGACAAGTTTAAGTCTTGCACAATGTTGTCCAGGACCTGCTACGGAGAAAAGTGTATCAGTGCGTGTATTTGGTGCTTTTGCCAGTGTCGCACTGCTGGCATGGTGTTACCTTTGAAGAAGAGATTTCCTGGTGTCTGTTCTGAATCCTTCGTGTGTTCTGAACTGGTTGTAGCTTACACATACGCATTCGAGTTGACAGAGAATTTTTACGTATATGATTTGCAAGTTCACCCACTTGAGGCTTGAAATCTACATTGCACTTGTATTTCCACTGTGAGACACAGAAAAAAATAAATCCAGAAATCACATTGTCATTAAATAATTGTTTTATTGCTGCACACAAGTATTTCATCATCTCCACAACACGGGTGTCAGACCGGTCCTCGAAGGGCCACAGTGGGTGCAGGATTTTGTTCGTCCGCACCTGAACACAGTGCAGTCGTCCTGTCGCCTTTGCTCCCAAAGGAAGTTTCCACCACTACTGTGTCTCAGTAGGCAAGTGCTCATCCTTCTTTCGAATTTTTTTTACGTCTAAATCATGGCAGCATTTTCATTAAACTCTGTCACAAGTGGACCTTTAAGTGAACCTTGGACGTCATCCACTATGTGTCCTGTAATAAAATATCAATATTTGCCATCAGTGTATTAATGATTGCTACTGAGCGCAACAATACGTTGCAATATCATTTTTTTCCCCTCTTATAGAAAGGGAGCGAGACTGTCTCCACTCGGACAGGTGCTTAGGTTCCTCCTTGTATCTGCTGTCACAATGCTATACACGCACAATGTCAAGATTTAAGTGCATAAATGTGCAAAGCGGAAGTTGGGAAAGAGGATATGTAAATGACCAAGGTGGAGGTACGTTTTACATTACATATTAGATTTCTGACCTTCCTCTCTGAGTGCCCTGATGGAGATGGCTCTGTCGGCCTGAAATTTAAGTTTTGACTTTGGGGCAACCACCATGGGCCCCAGCCTGGGATCCAAGGCTCCTGGTTTGTTCATAACGTACAGTAGACTGGGCCTGTCCGAAACGGTCTAAAAGGTTAACATGGGACTGTGTATGTCAAAAATCATATCATATATATTATATGATTTTTGTTTTTCCGTGTTTGGAGGGGAGGGGGAGAGGTGAACCTTCTTTGGTTGCAGAAAACATTCCATCTCCTTTTTTTCCACCAGATTATTCCAGCGCTTCCCACAACCATGACCTCCAGCGGAGCTCCCCGGCCCAGAGGCATAGACCTCAGCCTCCCAACATGTGGTGAGATCCAATGCAATAGCCGCGGGCGCTGCGTGCCGCCTCCTGGAGGTGGTACTGATCTGTTATGTGAGTGCGATCTGGGCTACCGTGGACAATTCTGTGAAGACACCGTCAACGGATCGCTGAGTCTACCGCTCACCCTGAGCGTCATCGCTGTCATCGTCGGGCTCCTGATTGTGGCCTTCGTCCTGGCAAAAATGAGGCAGAGGCAGAAGAAACGGGCGAGGTACTGACCTATCGCTGCTTTACCATGAGCACTCACGGCTCAACTTGTATTTAAAAAAAGGGATAATGAGTAATATGTTGTAAATATAAAGGCTCAATGTTGTTCTGTAACCATACTCTATTAATCTTCTACCCTTGTCCTGTTCTTTTTTGTCTCTCAGGATGACTCTGGCTGCACAGGATGACTACAAAGTCATGATATAAGCTGGGCGAATCAACAGAACACAGGTGTGTTTTGTTGTGAGGAAGTTGTTTTGACCTCAGATGTCACCACTGCAGAATAGTCAACACTCAGTCAACACAAGCGTGGAGGATTCATACACGGCAACAATTTGTGTTCTAGTATCTTATTTATAGATCGTACTACAAACATTTGCTCATTCTAACTTTTGTCAACATGGGTCATAGTGAGACGCTTGTATACATGCTGTATGAGTGCTAAAGGTTTCGATCAAGTTTGACAGTGTGTGAAGTGTTTTAAGGGGATGTAATATAAGAATACCCAAAGGCTGTGAAAAAATATTTTTAAATGTCTAGAGGGGCTGAAAGGAGCAAAGCGAAGGATCAGTGAGTGGCAGTTCGTCTTGAACAGGCCCTCTATTGGTGGAGCAATGGAGCCGCTGGTTAACGCCACATCCACCTTCACTTATGTACTCACCTGGGAAGAATGATCTCAGACATTGGTTGTAGAAAACCTCATGGGTGGGTTCAATGTTGGATAAATGGAATGAAATTTTAGTTCAACAGATTTATGTTAAGTTGATTGGGGCATGTGTAGCACCCAGGCATAGTTTTTCATATCTGGATTGAAATGTCAAAACCTTAATATGGCAGATGTCTATGGAAACTTATTTTCAAACTTGAAAAATGAAATGGATCCGTAAAACCGGAGGTCCTTGCAAATATCTAGAGGTACGCGACATTGATGCATCTACTGGGTAAAAGATAAAAATATTTTATTAATCTTCCTCTTTAATATTGAGGAAAAGGCCGTTTCGAAAGGCGTGTCTTTGTTTAAGAAGGAAGGGCACCTGTCTTCTGAGAGGATCCTGCCACTCCCCGGAGACGTTGATCCCTGTTACACTTGCAGTGTATAATGCTGCCTCCTGGTGGAATTCACTTGTAAACACTAGTCTAATGTTCATGGTATGACAATCAGTGGAAGTGTGGAAATGGTGAAGGCCAAAACTTGGTCGTATGAAATGCCATAACAATTATATGAAGGAGGTCAGCGCTCAATATTCTTGTATGGTTGTTTCTCAGGTCACCTCCGAGGGGATGTCAGGACATTTCTCTTCAGTCGAATTTCTCGCAGCCGCTTCACACCACAGTTTCCTGAATTTTGGATGCCCAGAAGCTCAGGTGGTGGTTCTATTTGCCGTAGCTGGCAGTAAAGTTCTGGAAGATTCTTTTTTTTCCCCACTTCATGTCACCTCAGTTCACATTTGCTTCATGTTTGTGCGCACACAAACACAAGATAACCACAGATTCTAACGTCATAACACTGGTCTCCTAGGTTGTGTAAAGGTATCCAGCTGCCATGGGAACAGTCTAGATGGTATTTTACATTATGTTCTGCCAAATCTCAAACATTTGAAATTCCAGAACCAGTTTTCCTAGTCAGTTTTGTTTGTCGTGTCGCTGGAACTGGTACTAGGTAAACATTTATAGTTGTGTGAGATCAAGCCCTCTGCCTAGTTTTGCACTCCAGAAAATGGTGGTTGGATTTGTGTTGCAGTCAATGTGTGGATGCACCACATAAATACTTCATATAAAACTGTTCAAAACTGCTTGAATTGGCATTGTCATGTTGTACACCAAAGATGTCCCCTCAATAGCTCAGGATCTGACTTGGATCTCTGCAGTAATCACAATGTGACTAGAAACACAAGTATGTGTGTTTAAACAAGCAGTATGAATCATAAATTGCCTTTTCAAACAAGTATTGTCTGCAGTGATGCAGTCGTACATGTCAATGCATTTTAAATGTCAGTGTGGTATTGCCTGACCTGACACTGCAACAGCACCTCCTACTGTTTAGTCTTTTTACATCTGACTGAAGCTAATTTTTTATTTTCACGAGCATGTGCTCAGAGTTTTGTCTGTAAATGTTTTTTTTTTCCCCCCCCAATATATTGTGGTTCATCTGAAACTTGCTAAGTCATTTAGGTAAATTCTATTGTGGTCTGTGGACACAGTCATGCTCAAGCTATGTTCTCGCCTCATTAATCCTGTTCTGCTTCATACTTCAGTTCTTCCACTGTGCTCTGCATTGAGGTGGTGCAACCTGTTCGCATTGTCTCTTGACTCTATTGAAAGTTAAAAATAGTGTTTATTTCCGGCCTCCACCTGTATTGAGATGTGTTATTTCCCACAATCCTATGGAAGTTTATTTCTGCCTGATCTAACAACCGATGTTGCACATAGTGATTTTCACATTTTTTGATGTCCTTGAAGATAGTTCTTGCACACCATGTCACAATTTTCTCTGTATTTTGTCAATAATTCAGGAAAATAAATGCATTTTCAGAATTTATTTGTTTTTTTTCAAACTCTGGTAGTTTTTTTTTTCTCTCCATATCTAATGTACTAGCCCATAGTGACCTGCAACACTTGAAGCTCTTCTGAGAGCCTCAGTTTTAAATACAATTATTTTGATTAATGTCATGCCACGTGCCTCCCAGTGGAATTTTATTGCTTTTAAAGACCCAGTTCCCCACAAAGCCTGTATGAGCTCAAGGTTCCAAAAGTGGCCACCGCAGGGTAGTGGTCAGGGCAACAGAAGAGTGAATACAAAATCCTATGTTTTGTCTTTTTTTTTTTTAAGTAAATCATTGGAAGAAAAGTGACTTGAAGTTGAAAAGCGTGACCAATGTTGAAGGTGCTCAGTTTCTGTTCTTTCAGACCTACAGTGTTTGAATCTGTGTACTCATGTGGTTGTGTTCTATACCCCACTGGGGTTGGCAGCAGTTACCAGTCCATGGAATTATTTTGCTGGTTCTTGGCTGAAAAGTTTGGTCCATGATGGTGAACTATTGACCAACTATACAGTTAAAATATTACACTGAAGCCAATCAAAGCCAGACTGTTATTTTTCCCAAACCTGTTTTGTGTGTACAAACTTGCCAGCACTTTTTGGCTCCCGGCGTGTCAGGTGACGTGCTAGTATGAACTCAGGTGCTTGGCCCGCATGAGTCTAAAAAAGGCTAGTGTATAATGGATAGCAGCTGTAATATGAGAACCACTATAACAAGGAGACTGCTGGGGGCAAATGTTTCAAAATGGTTCACATGGCTGCCAGGAGAAACAAATGGTATTAACCCATCAATTGACTCAATGAAAAGTAGTCAGCGGGTGGCACAGTGTGCAGTGGTTTGCACTGTTGCCTCTCAGCAAGAAGGTTCAGAATCCAGCTATGGACATTTGTGTGGAGTTTGCATGGGTTTTCTCTGGGTCCTCCAGTTTCCTCTCACAACCCAAAGACATGCTCACTAGGCCTGGGTCGGTTATCTGGTTAAAAGACCTGCAACCTAATCCGTGTGGTGGCATAAGTGAAGCACTGATGCAAAGTTTTAGTTCACTTGAGTCCTCAACAACACTTCTGTGACGTTGTACTTGTCTGAGTTATCCTTGCCAGGAAGCAACGTTCTTGATCCCTCTGGCTCTTGAATGGTCCCCTAGTCTGATCAGACATAACTGGTTACCCTAGTTACCAACACTGTACCATCGTTGAATGGCGCGACCCTCTGAAAAACAACAACTTAGCTACACTAATGCCCATCTCAAATAAAAATACAGACATCTAAAAGAGCTTCACTTCTGATACTCTGGCTCTCTAAATGTAGTACCTTTCATGTGTGAAACGTTTGATCAGTCCGCGTAGCCACGCAGGAACAGTAGCATTACGTTTCACACGGTGCCTTGTCACAGACCTCTAGAGAGCGAATTCAGCCAAAATAAAGAGGTGATTGTCTCTTACAGTGTGTCCTTGTATGAGACGTGGAGCCAGTCACACGGAGGAGGTAATGTTGCCTGACCAGATGCCTGGAGAAAGACAACCGGCCCGGCTGCATTGTCAGTTTACTTATGAGGTAAACACTGAAATCATGTAGCGTGAAAGCCTGTTTGTGTTCAAAAGTCGTCCCTGGTCCGTTTCTGACATCTGGTTTCAGGAGTGGATTTGTATTTCGGCTGAACAATGTTTGTCTCATTGTATATCAACACGAGCACATTCCACGTATTTTGCTGTGTCTATTGGCTTTGGTGTGTCGCTTTCATTTGCAGGAGCTAACTGCGCGTTTTCCAGAAAAAAAGAACAGGATTTCTAACCAGCATTGTCAACCATGACAGTCACTGTATTCCCTGCACTCAACACGGACTCGACCCCAAAGGCCAGCGGCTCAGTTCAACTGCCACCCAGACATTTCTGAAGAAGTGACTTGTATAGATATATATGATAATACAGTAGGTGATCTGCTCCAGACAGGGGTGAGCTTAGATCTCCTGTGACTGGAAGGAACTTTATAAAACACATTTTGCTAGATATTCATAAAAATGTATTTGTTGATCTATTCCAAGTTAAACCGTCCATCTGTCTCTTAAATGTTGTAAGTACAGCCAATGGATCTCGGCCACATATCTTCTAGGTCTGCCATAAACTACACAATATCGGGCCTGATGTTTTGAATACTTACTACAGGGCAACTCCAGAGACATTCAACTTGAATACGAACTGGCCATTTTGTGGAATCTTCAGAACTATCTTGCACAACTCGAGCCACTCTGGTCTTAGGGATGATGGTTACTTAAAAACTTATTCTTCTTCAATGGCAATTGTTTCCTCTTCCTTTCATCCACTGGCTCAACAAGATGCTGTCAGTTGTCCAATTGGAGAAACTTAATAATGGAATTCAATAGGATGAGTACATTTGAGAGAAGCAGGGGATCTTTTCTGAGTCACTGTAATTATCATTATTCACCTTTTTTGTCAAGCATCTTACCACCATTGTGATTGATCATTGTTGAACATTATCTGCTTCATAAGTAGTGTGTTTTGTAAAATCTGAAGCTGTAAATAAAGCATCAAAGATGTATCTATTTGTTGGAAAAAAAAAAGATGTCAGTACGTTGAAGTCAGAGAGAATTGCTTCAAATGTGAAATTTGGTAAGCTGCGACTGTTGCAGTGCATTATGGACTGAACAGCTTATAAGAAGCTAATATTAGACATGACATGCTGGAGATTGATAAACTTATGTTGGTCTCACACAAAGTTACTGACCATCCGTGACTTTAGAAAAAGCAAAGCATGTCTTCACTAAAACTGAAGGTTAAAGTGATATATTTCAATATCAAAGTCTATATTTTGAAATGACAAACATCCTGTATTTGGATCTTTTACCTTCGTTTTAATTGTTGTGTAAAAATACTCTCTTCTTATGTTTGTGTTAAATGACAGTATGAGCGTTTTTGTTCCCTGATGGACTATCTGGATCAAAACTCCACATCACCTGATGATTTCATAGAACACTTTAATCACAGTGTGTTGTACAAATCTTGGTCACCCCAGTGCATAAGTGCAATTTTAGAAAATAAGTATGTACATACTAGTCAGAGGGAATATATATATTTACAAGAACACACATTTTAAACACTTTCTTATTGCACGTTTTCAGGTACAACATGAAGAATCACATTGACGGCGTTCTATGGCAGATCCGCTTCCTTCCATTCCCGACAGTTAAAAAAAAATCCGATTTGATCTGAGCAAGTCTGGAGACTTTGACTTGCACCTCGACGGCAAGACTACAACATAAAGGCAAGTTTGGATTTCAGCTGGCGTGGTCACAGGTCAGCATCATAGGGTCTTCCGCTGTCGGCGGTGTTGACGGACCGCGCTGCGGGGCTCTTGGCTCGCGGGAAGGACACGTCATCGTCCAGGGAGTCCTTGGAGTAGGGGACGCTGCTGGCGCTGCTCCGCGGCCGGTTGAGACTGGGGACGTCCACCCGCCTGGGTGTGGGCTTCGGGTTGTAGCGGTTCCTGACCTCCTCCACGCGGACCTCTCCTCTGTTCTTGCCACCGCAGCATCGGCAGATCCCGATGAACATGACGAAGCCGCCGAGGATCTCGAAGATGCCCCCGATGTAGCCCAACACGATGCAGTAGCCCACCCGAATGGTGACCGTCTGGGTCTCCGTGGTTATGTCCTCGAGGATGTGGGTGTACCAGGCGATGGGGATGATGGTCATGACCCCTGAGAGGAAGATGAGGATCCCGCCCAGGCCTGCCACGACCCAGTTCGGGGTTTCTCTCCAGCAGCGGACGCCCGGGATCGCCACGGCCAGACCCACCAGGGTGACCACCAGCGAGGCCACCATCAGACCCTGTGCCACCTCGATGATCTGGTTGCCGAAGTAGGTGGTGTCGTCCTGTCCACATGAGATGGAGGTGGAAGTGTCTCTGGCCTCGCAGATGTCCCAGATGCCCTGCTGGATGAACAAGTTAGTCGCTTGGCCCGGGATGTCATGGATGGTCCTCCAGTTGGGCGACACGGTGGAGGTCAGATTCAGGATCCAGCCACACGGAGCCATCACCATGCCGAAGATCAATATGCCCGGGGTCCGCATGGAGAGCCGGATCCACTCCTGCGCTGATCGCCTCGGCATGTTTGCAGCCTCCTGATGTTGTTGTCGACGTGTTTACTCCTCAGGTTGCGTCTGAGAGCTCGAACGTGAGCCGCTTCCTTTTGACAGCTGCTTTTAAAAAACAAGTCAGACTGAAACCTGCAGGTGGGCGGGGCTACCTGTCCGTGCCGGGACAGGTGTGTCGCCAGCCGCGGCTGCAGCAGCCGAGGCGACACAGCGCAGTTTCGACCAGTCTGGCCACATTTAAAGCCTCTCAAGAAAACGTTTGGGTTTGACGTGAACTTACCAAGACCAACCGCTTTTGAAAGTAAAACGTCAAATGAACATTTTGTGTTTAGAGTGTCTTTTTCATCCCGTATGCCATTGTTATTGTTACATTGACGTAAAATATTCAGATGGTAAAACATAAACATTATTGCGAAACTAATGTATTTCGGCCAACGTTTCGCTCAATGTGAAAGTCAACTTCAAATAATAATTACAATAATACAACATTATTTTCACATAAATCCCATAGCAATCGTTCTAACATTCTACAACAATCGCATCAGTTTTTCTGAATGAACATGGTGAGCTCCAGAGCTTTCACTGTGATTTACACCTCTGACTCCCATCCGACGAGGTGTCAAAAGAAACAGGTCGGGGTGGTTTCGGGGTGTCGTTGTAGGTGTTCGAAAACAAGGGGCAGGTACTTCTCCCCCGATAATGTGAGCCATTCATTTGAGAACTCCTTGGTTTGGGGGGAAAAAATGGAAATCAGGTCAGAGCGAGTGTTCAGAGCGATATCAGAGTGTTGATCAGACACGACTAAATACTTCTGAAAATATTTTTCAAGAATCCTTGTACTTTTTTGGCCCCAATTCTTTCATGTTTGACACTGAAATTCAGTGATCACAATTCTCACCAATTTAACTGAATGGTATCTATTTTGCTGTCAGTGTAATGCAACTTTCATCTCCATCAATCCTGAACTTCACTGCCACATGAAAAGCCGTTAATCTAGTTCTGTTATATTAACACTGAACAATTGAATTCACAGTTCAAGTTGTGATTATGTTCTACCTTTTTTTTTCTTGTTGCTCTTTGACGCTAGAGCTGGCAGTTGATAGAACTATGACCGGCATGTGAACCAACCAGACAGTTGTATGAGCAGCTCCTGACTTCTAACTCTTTTATAATCACTGCTTCTATAACCGCCGTCACTCTCACATGTAATCCTCTTGTCAGACCTGACAAAACACTTGGCAAAATCTTTGCATGCACTTTGAAGTCATAAGTGGCAAGAAAGACTGAGGAGGTGCTATTACATAATATCTATGCAATCGATGTTGAAAAGACAAAAATGTATTTCACATTGTTTAGCATTTTCATTCTCGCCATCACTTCAAACTGTGGGGAGATCTCACTTGTTAATGTCTCTCTGACTTATTGTTGTTCATCAATGTTCATTTTCACCTCAAATAAGGTTTATCATCTAGAGTTGAGCATCTTGTATATGAAATATTCAAGAAATGGAATGTAGAGATTATTCTGACCTTCCCATCTGAATATTGTTTATTTTCCAAAGGTGTTTTTGCCGCTATGTGTTGTTCTTTCTTTACCAACGAAAATATATCTAAAGAAATGAAAAAAAAAAAAAAAAATCAATTTAGTTGATGAAAACTAATGAAGAAATAAATTTAAATATTTCAAGATTTATTTTTGGTTCAATTCTTCAATAACAAAAGTTCCCGCCAGAGGGCGACAGGTGCACACAGTTTCCGCTGGTTTCCCACTTACTGTCCATCTTCAATGACATAACTTGCAGGACCTATTTTGACTCATTGTTATGAATACTACGGGTATTAAAGAACGCTCGATTGGATGTGAAGAAGTTTCCAGTCAGTAATAGTAATAGCAACTTTCCTCAACCTTAAGCGAATTTGAAGTTTTCGACGGTGTGGTGTAAGACGTTGGTTAAAATGTTTTTTTTATGGCACTGACATTAGGTTTGATTGTAAAACACAATTAAACTAGAAATCGCGGAGAAGTAGATGCTAAATAGAAGATAGTAAAATGAGAAAAAAAGAGGAGCGGAAGTGGGATGCTCCGTGACAGGAAATTGTCACTGGTGTTTTTGTTGCTAGTGGGGACTGTTGTGAAAATGGCGACGCCTCGTCGCTCTTCTCAGCAGCAGCAGCAGCAGCAGCAGCCTGCTCCCCTGATGTCCTCCCCGCCCCGCAGCTCTTCCCTCCCCACCAGCCCTGCAGGCGTCCAGCCTGGATGCCTCGACGATATCCGGCCGCTTCTCCAGGGTGCAACGCTAGAGGCGGCGGCTGGAGGCGAGGGAACCCCGGCCTCTCCCAGTAGCAACAGCAGCTCCAGCAGCAGCAGCAGCGTTAGCTCCTCGTCCACCACCGATGGCAGCGGGGCTAGCGCCGGTTCTACGCCCGAAGCCGTCAGCGAGAACACGGCAAGCCACGGTAGTAGTCCGAACGGGGCTTTTAGAGAGCTGTTTGAAGCTTGTCGAAACGGAGACGTATGCAGGGTGAAGAAACTTGTGGATGTTATGAATGTGAACGCGAAAGATATGGCTGGACGGAAATCCACTCCTCTCCACTTCGCTGCAGGTAAACAAGTGGAACAACAGAAAACATTGGCACCTTTGAGCTGCAACTACGTCAATGCATACCTCCTTAGAAAAGAGTACTAAATTGCTCCATCACTTTCGTGTGTTCAGGTTTTGGGAGAAAAGATGTGGTGGACCACCTGCTGCAGACTGGAGCCAACGTCCACGCGCGGGACGATGGTGGTTTGATTCCTCTTCACAACGCCTGCTCGTTCGGCCACTCAGAGGTGAGTGTCTTTTCCTGAGCGTGTTACGGATGGTGCTGTGTTGTGCATCCGCCCTGAACAACTGTGAATAAACTGCTGCCGTGATTCATTGGTTTTGCAATTATTAAAGTTATTAAAGTTGGTTCGCCTCACAGGGGTGTGATTTGGGTTGCAAAATTCTCATTGCTTAAATGGTTATTCAGGCACCTGCTACACAAATTTCTGAATTCACATCTATATTTTTAAAACATTTATTTATATCTATTTAGATCTTTCAGATTGATTTGTTTGCTACAATCTATGGCTCTGTGTTTTGATTTGTAAACACATATTGTGGGGTCATTTTGTCATGCATGTGTTATGGACAAAACTTGTGGAGGTGCTGATGGCTGGGACTTAGACTTAGACTAGACTTCCCTTTGGGATGACTCCCTCCAGGAAATTTACATTTCCAGCAGCAATAGAGGCAACTTTGAATAGAAATTAAAAATGCATTTTAAAAAATTGCCTCTATTTCTTTATGCTTTATTTGACTTTTATTCATCAGTTTATATACATTGCTGCTGCCAAGTAGTTAATACTCATCTTCATAGGTAACATGCTCTACTGAAAAAAAAGGAAATAATGTAGTCACAACTAGAAGTTCCATTTAAGCAAGTGATTAAAAAAAGGGTGTCTTATGGCATTTATTTTGCATATCTATTGAAAAATAAATCATAAAGGTGTCTTGTTGATTAAACTGTTCTATCTACAAGACCACTAAAAGTACAAAAATGTCCTTCATGTTGTTTCTGATATCAGGTAGTGTCCTTACTGATGTGTCAGGGTGCTGACGCCAATGCCCGAGACAACTGGAACTACACGCCCCTGCATGAAGCTGCTATCAAGGGAAAGATAGACGTCTGTATTGGTAAGAATTCACTGCTACTTTTTTCTAATCTGCCTTTACTGAGAGGTGGGCGTTAAGTAGCTGTTTTTATGAGTTACTGTTTTACTTTCCTTTCAAGTTTTTTAAAAGGGTGTTGATATGCAAAGGAGCCTATATGCAATTCAAAAGCAGCTCATCGAAGAAGCACAGTATTAGTTTGACTTATGTCAGTGGATGTGTTGCCTTGACATGAACACCCATCTAGTCTGAGATGAAAAATGAAACAGAACTGTTAAATTCACTTTGGTTTTCAGATCTGTGTCAGGTGTTGAGCACATCACAACCTCAATGTAAACTTGATGACCGAGCTGCCTTAATAAAGCTGCAAACTTTTCCACTGTTTTTAAATTGCAGCACTTTTATTGATCATGGGAAGTGCAGCACAGCTTTGGGTGGGATGAGTTATAGGACTGGTTAGGCAGAAAGCAAAACTCTGATCATGTTGTACTTGACTGATAAATAAACTGTATTTACCAATCATGCAATCCATCTGAAAATTTTGAAGGTTTCTATCAATGTGTCTGCTGTTCCATCTATAGAAGTCACGAGATATAAGAGCACTTTGTGAGCTTGAGCAACTCTTCAGTTTTTTCCACTTGTGACTGGACAGTGTAAGACGTGGTGAACGAACAATAAATTGAATGTGAGCTTCGGATTTCGGTCTTATAAGGCTGAGTGATGATTTTTTTTTTCAATTCATTCAATTATATGATTCAGGAATTTGAATGATCTTCGATTTTCTCACGGTTGTTCCGCGTTCTTCTTCGCTGCCTCTCCCACCACTGATGAACATGGCTGTAACTAATAGGGCCAGATATCCTCAGTGAATGGAACTACTTTGGTTCCATGCTGTTCAACAGTGATTGAAGTTGTTTCAGCTGTTTCGTCTGGAAAAGATTTCAAAAGATCTTTTTGAGATTTTTCCACTCCACCACTGCATACCTGCTGTCCTGCATGTGTTTATTATATAGGCGACGACGGGTGCTGAATGATAAGGAGTCTTCCACCTTGTATGCAGGAGAGAAGTTTCCATTCCGCCTCTAGAGTAGTTACTTCTTAAACAAGTGGTCACATGACCTGAAGAGCACATGCTGTCACAACCCTTGCCTGCGGTTTCTTTCAAGGCTTTTTCAAAGGAAACAAGTTGTGTAGTGTGAATGACATCATTTATTCAGCTGCGAATTTGTTTGCGGTGAGAAGTGGTAGTATTAACCTTTGACCCTATAGAGTCCACAGATGCATAGATAAAGGCGACATAGCGTTAAACAGCAGCATCGCATCAATTTGTCAAAATACTGTAGCAGACAAAACTATGAACTATGAAGGTTTTGGAATTATCCTGATTGGCCAAGAAAAACAACACTTTAACCTCATCATGAGTTGAATTTGTGGAATTTCCCTACTGTGGGACTAATAAACGCCATCTAATCGAATCTAATTTTCCGGATTATTTTTGTCCTGTTTGGTGATAGGATGCAATAGAAGATGTAGAAGACGATGAGCTGCCATCTCTTACATGTCTAAAATAATAATAATTCTATGGGTTGTTTTTGGAGACAATACACAGAGGCAGCTTATGAGCCTGGATCAAGCTTTTGATCTCTTCTTTAAAAGGCTTGCTTCATTCTGGCCATTAAAACAGACTTAAGTGCAGGTGCATGCTTCTTCAGGCCCCTGTCTGTTGTACGACAAACGCATCATGACTATCAATGGCACCACAGAAGATGTTTTCATCACTTAATAGTGTTGCATCAGTGCTGATGGTTGGCTCAACTGTACTCCTCTGACCACTGTCATATGAAATGTCTTTTGAATTTGAATGCATCACTGATGAGTGTTTGACTTAAAGATAATACTTTAATACTGTACAATACAATATTGCAATATAATACAATATACAGTCATATGACAGACATGCTTTTTTGTGTGATTTTAGCTCCATTGTGTTAATACAGTAGGTCGAAATGAAAGGTGAACTGCAGGATTTTGGGAAACCCCCCAGGACCTCTCTTAAAAAAACAAAAACAAAAAAAAACAGGGGAGCTGCATGTCTAGAAGTGATCTGACAGAGAAACAAGGGATGAGAGGGTGGAGTTTTGACATTTATTGAATTGATAAAGAATTGAGTTTTTAATCATGAGATGTAAATCCCTCTCCAACCGGCAGTGGTCCTTACTCCATCCGTCTCTTATCATGTCTGGCCGCTGAGCACCATCAGTTCTGCGAGCGACGGTCTTCAATTTTATGATGTTTACCATTAAAAAAAACACAGAAATCCACCACCTCCATCTCCTTGATGCGTTTTCCCCCTGTTTCGATGACTCCGCTTCATTTTAATACGTTTTTCATTTTTAATGCGTTTGATTCGCATGAGATTTCATCTTTAAGAAAGACATAATTTTTCTGACTGGATGGTGGCTCTCCTTGAATGATTCCAAAAGCTGAAATGTTGAAAGCAGAGGCAGACAGAAAAGGTTGCGCCGGCAGTTGTGTGTGTACAAGCCTTCTCCCCTGTCATTCTCCCGAGTTCTGTACAAGCAAACCAAAGTTGTTGAGTCTAATAAAGCTTCCCACTCAGAGTGGCTATTTCAACAGTGTTCAAAGCTGGATAACACTTGGCGGATTGTAATTACTCGACTGATGTTTATTCTGGAGCGTACACCGGGGATATGAGAGACTTGCCTCCCTTCTTGTTCAAGCCCTGGCTAATTTTGTGAGTGCCGGTTGTGCTGTCTGCTGTTGTGAATCTCATCACTGTAGCTTGAATGTAGTTGGAGGATGGTGAACTATAGAGCTAAGAGAACAAGCAAGCTGGTTTCATGATTCGTGGTGGCTAGTTTATGGAAACCCACCAAGCATAGACAAAAAAATAATGTATGCTGATGCTTGCAGCGTTCGGCCCCTGCTTAATATACATGCATGCATATTAAAATGCATGTATTGTTTCTTTTATTTATTAGAACTGCACTGTCAAGTACAGTCGAGTGCATTCTGGCATTTTCTGCACTTTCAATTGAGAGTTTTTCCCTGAATAAGAGATGGTGCTTTTAATGAGCTGGGGTCGAGCCATCCACCGTCTTGAGCTTAAAAATGGTGACCCAAAGTGCATTGCAGCAGAATCCTGGAGTTCAGTTAGGGGCTGCCTAAGTGACTTAAATTGAAATCGAGTTGCTGTTTTAAGTTTGTAGAGGTCAGTGAGCGCCAGAGTGACATCCTTTTTTTGTGTGAAAATTCAGACATGGAGGGGAATGTTAAATGGGTTCTCTGTGCGTGCTCAAGAGTAGGCAGCCGGGAAATAAGCATATTCTGTGCCAAGAGTAGGGTTTTAAATCAGGTGAAGGCAAGTGAAGAATCAATCATGTGGCCTTATCTGGTGACGGGTAGATTAGGTTGTCCAAGTGCAGCTGAAGGTGGTGGATGATCCATGTTGATATGGCCAAGGTTTGTGCTGACAGTTATGGCAGATGGTTGTCTTGCCCTGACATATTACTTATGTCATGATAGAAGTGCTATTTGCAGCATGTCAAAAATGACAATGACATTTAGGGACATTAGGTGGGTGGAAGTGAATATTACCCTCTAATTGTGTCATAAATGCTCAGAAGTTCACAAAAAAGTTTATGATTTGAATGCAAGCGACTTTGGTTGGAGACTCTCAGTCATTTTTAACACAAGGCCTTCTTTTCACAAGCCGATGGTAGTTGGTGTAACCTTGCTGCCAGCAACAGTCAGGACTGCCAAGTGCAACAAGCAGTGAAGATTTGCAACTCATTTAAATTTGGACAAAAGCTGCTGCAGCACGGATGCGCCCTGGACGTCTGCATAGCTGCGGAGAGATGTGACTGAAGTCCCCTGAGCACACGAACAAGTGAAATGACTCTAATATTGATGCTTCATTTACAATTTTCAATGGCTTTTCTTCATATTATTCATTTAATACTGACACGTGTAATTATGACCAAGAACCAAGTGCAGTATTAAAAACTTGTTAGATAAAATTTTCTCCCAAACAGAACATTTTTGTTGAGATTTGTTCACTCCGCCTCACACATCCCTGTTAGGGGAATGAGCAGGAGAAGATAAATGAATGAATGAACGCACTAGTTGTGTTGTTGTCAGTGCTTTCAGAGCTGAATTGCCTTTTGCTCTTCGAAATAATAGTTATATGTTCATTATTTTCCCAATGTCCCACTGTCATCGTTTGTTATCAGGAGTTGGGAATACATGTCCCGTAATAACCTAGAGCCTCATTTATAAATGACAAACACCATCTTGTACGCAATGATAGGGATTTGTTTAAAAGACACATTTTAATATAAGTTGCTTTAGAGTGTCGCTGATGTCTGTTCAGAAACATATGATGTCCATCATCACCTTGGCTACCTTGTTGATGGAAGTGTTTTGCTGCTGCAGCACCATTGACTTAGCTGGTGGAACTCGGGGTCTCAATTTTGTAGAATTTTTGTAAAGAAAATAAAAATGACCTCCATCCGGTGCTTGTGGCACGTGTGGTGCCCTGCCTCTCTCGCCTCATCATTCAGGAGGGTTTCTTTGTCGCTGCATTGGTACTTTGAATATTAATTTGAGGTGTTCCCCTGATCTTATATCGCCATGAGGTGAGCAAGGTAAAGCGTGAGGTTGGATGAATTGCGATTTCTAATCAGACACAGGACATTCGTTCAGAAAACTTGTATAAATCATTTTTTAAAAATGTACACCAACTGCTGTTCATTCATACTTCTGCATCGCTGGTGACCCATACTTGAGCCCCACCTCCGGTTCACTGGTTCCTGTGGGTCCTTTTTACATGCTCTTTAAATGACATTAACTTGGCAGTGACAGAGTTCAATAGCAGCCTATTATGAACCATGCGTGATTGAAAGCTGCGATAATAGAGTAGGAGTCCTTGGCTGTTTGGCAGCTAAAAGCTTGGTGTCACCATTCCTTGACATTCAAGTGTTGGAGATTCAGCAGAGGAAGCTGTTGCTGCCGCTGCTCATCAACACTTGTGTTTACTGGGCTCCCTGTTGTTTTGCACTGCTGTGATTGGCCCCTCTGGAGAAGGTGATTGAGCGCTCCGACTTGCAGAAAATAAAGGATGCCAGCTGTCTGTGTGTCAGGAGAAGGATGAATAGTTGGAGCATCTGGTTTAGAAGACAAACACTTCCAGGTCATGTTGTTCGGGCTGTTGTTTACAGCTGTATTTCTGATGACTCATCTGCTCTCACTTTTAATCGTTGATCAAATAGGCAAACAAAGGATTTATGGCTGTGCATCCTCGACCGAGATAACTAAATGATCTAGATGCAGCTCTTTGAAGAGAAACATTGAAGAGATGGCAGTGACAAACAGGCGTCCGTGTCACTAGTCTTGATGAGTTTGAATACGCAACTGAACTGCCTGTGCTTGAAATAGCATTGGTAAAGCAGTGTTGCCACATACTGTCTTGTTGTGCACATGGAAGGTGAGATCGGTCTATAGTAAAGATACTGCAGCAATTGATAGAGGTCAACATAAAAGACATTTTTTTTAATCACTAATTTCAGAAAGTTTTACATTTGATGGTCATGATCAAAAAAACATTCAGTGTAATAAAATTAAGATATTTCATTATCTCAATTAAAAATAGATTCTAAATGTTCATGGCCACTTACTTTTTTGTTCCTAAAGTTCACAGGGTTTGATATATCGGAGCACATCCAATGGGAATTTTGGACCATTCGTCCAAAAGCACATTGGTGAGGCCACACGCTGATGTTGAATGCTAATTCATCCCAAATGTATTCTATGGAGTAGAAGTCATGACTCCTGTCACTGGAACTCCACTTTTGAAGGACAACCCCACACCATTATGCCCCGTCCACAAACCTTTACGTATAGCATAATGCAGTCAGACAGGTGCTGGTCTCCTGGCGACTGCCAAATCTAAATTGGCAAATGAAGGAGCGCGATTAGTCGATCCACAGAACGCGACTATCACGCTTAAGTTGTGTAAGGTGATGTGTAACCTGAATCTTCCAATTTTTCTGACACCGTCCCATAAAAGCGAAGCATCAAAAAATGCAATTCATGAAAACATTGAACATTGAAAACATGGCTTTTGCAAGGACGGAGATACACTGAATAATTGTGGTTGCAGTTTGTTGGATGTGTCGACCAAAAGTAAAATAGAACTGCAACATTACAAATTTTCCCAATCGACCGTCAAGGCTCCTCCAGCGCTACAGTCAAGTGAGCCACCATTCAAATATGAGGGCTCAGTTGTTTACAAATTAAAACTGAAGACATGTTGCACTTCAGTTCAATATTTGTTTTGACTTTCAATGTTGAAATAGAGTATTACAGTGTGGCTAAAAAAACAAACCATTTCACCATTTAAATGAACATTCAACCTGGTTGCAGTTTTATTGTGGAGGTTTAACTTGCTGTTAATTCAGTCTCAGGGTTGCACTTTTTTGGCACTTTTTATTTCTCAATTTGTAGTATCACTTATTGACCTTTTTGGTATCCAGAATTAATTTATACTTGATTCCCTTCGAAGAAACAGTAGGAATCCAGGAAACTTCACACGCACTAGTCTAGTATCCAGGTTAATACTTCGCAGTTGCAGGTTGGAATATTTGGCGGAAAAGCTTCTGAATCGATTTCAATTCACTGAATCATAGCGAATCGCGTCATTGAATATTGGCGTTGAATATCGATGTTGAACATCGGCATTGAACCGTATCGGCTACCTCAAACCATGATGCAAATTGTGTCATTGTTAAAATGAATTTTAGTTGGATGTCCTAGTGCCAGATTAGAGTTCTAGCTAGGATTTTGGAGCAGCTCCAGGTCTTCACAAAATCTGGAATAAGATGCTTCGAATCATACAGCAGCTGTCTGATTGCTAGTGAGTTTTGATAGGAGAATTTGTCAGTGCGGTTACTCAGCACATGGAGGTTGATGGAGTGTGTGTGATGTCATTGGCTTCAATGCTGCAGGTCTCTCAAGAGAACATTAGACTGGGGGTTCCTCCACTTGTTTTGCTTCGCACATGTGACAAGTGGCCTGAAAAGCGTATTGACAGAAAATTAGTTCTTGCCTTGACACTGTCACATTTTTATTTCTGTCTGTTTTTATTTCTGTTCCTGTCGGGCTCAAGTCATCATTCTATTTTCCATTAAACGTTGACTAAAAGAGTAGTTTCACTTAAGCCAGCTCTTGAAGCTCTCGCGTGGTGAATAATGTCCATGTCATTGTAAAAATAAGTACTCTGTCAGCAGATTATTAGTTTTCTTTAATAACGTTTTACTGTGACATAGCACTGCAGTTTTGTTGCACCCCATTGCTCTCTGCTGTACTGAAAAGATCTGCATAATATGCAGATTCCCTCAGTTTAATTTCAACGTGTTCTTCCACTGAGAGATTGAAAGATGCGGTATTTTCGCTCGTTGGTTCAACTGTTCTTTGACCAGTCTTACTAATTCTGGAGCTGTCTTTTCGCTACCGTTTCTCTTTTCTTACTGTGGTTTGTTGTTAAGCATTCCACTTTGCTTTGTTTTAGGCTGCAGAATAGGTTAAGAGATGGGGGCAGAATGCAGAAAGCACCTTGAGGTTGTGGTGTTTACAACGTAAGCCCCTTTCACTCAGCGGTTTCTGTGATATTCCCATGTTAGTACATCCTGCCTGAACTGTGGTCTGGGTATATAAGTTTGGACTCCTCCAAACCACCCTCTTCATAGTGTAGTCTTCATACATATGCACATACAGGGGTTGGACAAAATAATGGAAACACCTTAAAGCTTTTTTTTTTAACTTTAAGGTGTTTCCATTATTTTGTCCAGCCCCTGGAAAAAGTCATTATTCATTTCATTTTAAATTTATAATGGACAAATATAAAAAGAATGTAATATAATCCATATGGAAGATGTTAAAAGAAACCATTTCAATTTAATTCTGTTAGTCCAAGACAAGAGTTGGAATTTTACATTACTGTGCCAGAGCAGGATAAGGTAGGTAAAAACACAATTTCACCCAATTAACCAGAGATTAATTAAATGTCATGCTCATTACTAACTTCCAAGAATGTTCCGAAATATTTTCAGTTTTCCTTGAAATTGAAAATTTCCCCTTCTGAAGTAAGAGCAGATTTTAATCCGGAGTCATATGCATATAAAATCGAGCACAGCCATTCAATTAACGTTTTTGTTATTAATACTGACCATTGTTCTTGTGACATGGTGCTGGAATACAATAAACAAACATACTTGCTTAGCTTCCTACTTTACATTTGTCTGTATTTACATTATGTGATTTTTTTTTTTTTAATTGAATGATGGAAGTGACTCCTTCTCTCTATCTTGTCCCACATCACCACTGGTATCAGAATAGTTTGACATAGTTTCTCTGTTTTTCATCTGTATCTCAGCGGGCGTGTGTGTGGGATTTCTGCAGCACAAATAAGGTTCTTTCAGAGTGTGTGGGTGTCTACTAGTGTTTGGCTAAAGCAGGTTGGTGCACGAACAGATGGACAAAATGACACACGGATGGTCTTCTCTGTTCTGCTGTGGGAGTTTAAAGTATTCACAACTCAAAAGGGCACCCGCCTCGGGAAATACTAAATCAAAACAGTGGGAAGCGAAACAGACAAGCAAGGAATGGGAGTATTGACTTCACTGCCATCAAAAGGTCTTATTTACATTTTATTAAAACCATTTTTCAGCCCACTTTACCTCTTCACACGGATTTCTGATCTGTGTTTTGATTTGAAAGTGGCTATAGAAGTGGTTAATCCATCTGCTGAAAACATTCTCTAATTTCAAGGACGTTCACTTCCTGTATATTGTTTTCCACTTTATCGAATCACAGTGTGAAAGTGCACGTTGCCTAGAGAGTTTAGGGCTTCCCAACTGTGGCTCTCAATGTTTCTGCTTTTGAAAACAAAAATCTTGTTGTCCACGATCAAAGCTAAGATGTAATCGCATTTTGGAGTCTAAAGGTCATGAATGAGAAGATACTTTGACTTTCAATGTAAGATAATTCTTTGCCACACTCCTGTTAGAACAGTTATTTGCATCTGCTGGCAAATTTTAATGAATCACCCCTGTGAGTACAGAAGATTGATCCATGACAATAAAGCCTAGTTATCCGTGATCAGCCTGATGGATCGGCCGACTACATTGACAAATCGACACATTGAGAGTCGTACCAACAAATGACGTTAATTCATTGACACAGTAAGTCTGCCAACATTACATAACTGGTTTTAGAAACACATAAGAGCTCAGGAATGCACTTGGTGATTCGTCCAACCCTTAAGGTTCTTCATCATTTGAATTGATGTGTGAATGTGTTGTGCATAGTTGACGTCTAACTAACCCGTATTCACTGGGGTCACAGACGGTGATTGTGTGGTTGACGGGTACGATAATGATATGTGAAGGCACTGAAGTGGGTGTACAGATTTGCTTCTATGCTAAACATGATATTCTATGGCAAAAATAAACAAAATAAAAGTACAATTCCTCTGCAAAAATAATTTTCAGTAGTAGTGTAACTGTGCCATTTCATATCTACCGTTGAATGACTGTTAAAGGGAACCTCTTTGGTGGAGGTAAATGTAAATTTACTTAGTGAGCCTTCTCTTGCTCACATGTGCAAAGCAGCTCTCGGTGAAGTACTATTGCAAAAGGCTTTGTTACTGTGACAAGATTTTGTTGTTGTCTTCTTAATGAAAGTTTCAGATGTCAACCACACTCTAGTTAGAAGAGTTATCTCTGTATTTCAGTGGAGTCGCCCTGATTATGTTACATTAAACTAGAATGCCTTCAATGGACAAAATGTTCTTTTTTTTCTCGTGTAGAAATAGTCTTAGCTCAATTGCCTTGTTTTTACATGACCGTTACATTATTTTATTATCTAATGGTGGCTTTCATTAATCTTTGCTGTTTTGCCAGCCCAACTGTTTAGCTTGCGCTCCCTCACCTCTTTTTACCTCTCACATCCTTTGTGAGTATCCCTGCGTTCTCTCCTCCCCTCCCCTCTTCTCTCTTTATCCTGCTTTCCGCTGCATCGCTCAGTCAGTCCGAGAGGCGCGAGTCTCTCCACTTGCCTGCTTAGTTGCTGCTGCCACGTCAATGAGCTCCAGTCTTGTTGCTCTCCACTCGTTTTCGTTCTGTCTCTCGTCTTTCTTCGAGTGCCACGACTTGCTCATGGAAGTGTGATGGGTTTTGCACTTCATCACATCGCTGCTTTGAACGCTCTGTTCTTTCCGTGGCGCTGTGGAGACGGGGAGCGCTCGCTGCTCTTGTTGTGGCATGTCTGTTTACATCAGCAGCATGGCTCGCAGGACAGCAGCAGTCAGGGGCAACGCTAGCAACAGAGGAGGAGCAGCTGGAGGAGAAGAAGAAGAAGAAGGAGGGAGAAATGAAAGTGGACTTCCAGAAAGGTTACCAGGAGCCATCAGCGGAGGAGGGTTAACTCAGGAGACATCAGGGGGTCCAGAAAGATCAGTGTTAGGATGTAGATTACGAGCTCCGTCAGTGGCAGCAGCAGGAATTGGAGGACTTGGAGAAAGTGTGTGCCGTGGAGTTTGCATGTCAGTCCAGGAGCTGAGCTACTGTCTGTGTCTGCCCTGTTGTTGTACAGTGTTGCTGCAGCACGGCGCCGACCCAAACATCCGAAACACTGATGGCAAGTCCGCGCTGGATCTGGCTGAACCATCCGCCAAGGCTGTACTCACAGGTTAGTTCATTATGAAACACCACACACACTCACACAGTGTGTTCAAGGCTGCCCATTATTAGCCTTTATTTATCATCACTATGGCATTTGATAAATAACATTGAACGTCTTCAAGGTTGTAAGCTCATGATCATCAGCCCATTTCTTGCTTCCATTCATCGGCTTGGCCAATGTTGCTCAGGTATTTTAATCGACAAACTGGAGTTTGTTTGTTTAAAATGTATTTTCTTTCAACTTCACATCATGTTTTACTCACTTCAAATGATATTTCATGGTAAGCAATGTTTTTCCAGTTGAGCCAATTTGGGGTATAATGGGGCTGAGGGTGATGTCTGATTCATCGAGTGTAGATATTGGTATCTTGGTTAATGAGTGTGCACTCAAAATAAACATGCATACTAAATACAGTTTTGTGTTGCAGAAATTCAAAGGTACAAATGCTTTAGGCACACAAGCTGATAATTTCCTGTAGTTGTGAAAACTTCCGTGCAGCAACAGATGATCCTGTGCTGCTTCTTTCCCTTTCATTTCAGAAGCAGTTAATAGTATAAACCAAATAAGATGGAGACTACTGTACTGATACTGTACTCCTTATCTCAATTCAAGGCCATTTTCAACCATTTTTGAATCAGTTTTTACTGCACCACTTATGTGTTTACACTCTGTTACATCATCAAATCCCCTGTTCAGCTTTGGTGGCAAATGAGATCACGTGAGCGATTCGCAGCGATGAGCTGTGTCAAGTCAAACATGCTATTTCCCACCACTATTGTTCGTGTGACGATACAAACCATGTGTTGTTGAGCATGACTTGTTTTACTGTGGAAATTCTCTGGACTATCTTGATTTGTTTTTGTGACACCACCTCTTAAAAACATGATACAAGCACGAGCTTTATCTAGATCATCTTTCACGTTGATAGCAACTGACAATTTAATTTAAAAAAATTAATTTTAATTGATGTGCGTGGCTTGTCTGGTATTGTGCTTCATTTTTCACTTTCAAAATGGTGTTTGCATAATGTCTTGTGAGAATTTTTGGAGGGTGCAACCCTAAATCATTCTCATCACTCCTTATTTGAAAGATTAGACTGAAACGTTTTTTCCTCGAAATGTTCAGTATGCTTTTTTTTGTCATTACAAGAAAAGGCTCGGGTTGGATGGAGACTGGTTCACTTAGTAGTGATTTGCATATGGTTGTGTTCCGAAGGTTCCGTCGGTCAGTTTTACAGGCGTAAAGATTTGGCCTATTGATTACCATTGGGCTAATGGCCACATATAGCCATGTGACCAGCCACACATTTTGACTTAACAGACACAACGTACAAACATGCGGCCTTGGTGACCAAGTGTATTATTCATGTTCATTCAACATGGCTGCATGACATTGAGCGGATGAGAGCGCAGTGCTTTCAACCCTTTGGTGCGATGTTGAATCTGGCTAAATAGGGTTTGCTTTTAACACATTTTCATCCAATACAAATTTTCAATCACGGAAGGTGTTTCAGTCATTTATTTGTATGCTGTGTTTTTATGAAGACTTGAAAGCAGTGTGCGCTGCCTCAGAGCACATCAGAGTCTGTTTTCTTTGTATTGCAAGGACAGTGTTTCCCCCAGGTTTTTGTTTTTGTGGGGACCTTGTGATCAGTTGATGTCAGCTATCGTGATCGTTGTATCTAGCAATTTGCATAAAAATTGAGAAATGGAAAATGTGTGAAATGAAAAAATGTCTATGAAGTGTATAGATCTCTTAAATATATAACTGAAAAATAATCTATATTCAAAATATATGTCTAGAATCTTTACGTACTAGTAAACTGACACTGTTATTTCATGATTTTGAAGTGACGTTACACAGTTGAAGACAATGGACATCAAAGAACTTTATATACTGCCACGGTTTAACCTCCTTGTTTATACTGTATGAAACTGATTGATGGACCTCATGAATCCGTCCATTGTGAGACCTACCTTCTGTCCTTTGAGGCCACCGTAGTGCTACATGTCTGCGTTGATGAGGAATATGAACGAACAATACGTTTCTTTCACGGGATACACTGTCAATTCTTTCTCAATTTCTTCACTTGACCAGCATGTAGTGTCTGTAACTGGTAGGCCAGGGTCTGTCTCTCTCGTCTGTCTCTCTCCTGTGCATGCACATTTCCATGGTAAATATGTGTCACAACTCCATCCCTAATTTGCTCAATGTATACGCACATTTAGAAAAATCACAAACGACTTTCACAGAAAGAAAATGAAATATATGGATTTATTTCATTTTCTTTCTGTGAAAGTCGTTCGGGATTATTCAATCGTCTCTTAAACATTTGCCACTTCAGAACTGCGGGCCCGGTGTAAGGCGCCTGCCCGTGTCTCCGTGCCCGCGCATGAGTATGAATGCGCACAGAGAGAGGAGACAGAAATGACACGTTGACTTGTAAATGGGAAAGAAATGTGATGTTTAAGCTGATATAACAAAAGAACAGGCTAAAGAGGAAAGGCAACTTTCTTCCACATTGCGCAGTGTTTGAAATGAAATTGAGGCGGTCCGTCCCCCGGAGGGGCAGGCCATGGGTCTGGAGCATCATTGGTGGAAACGCTGAAGGATGATAGATAGATGTGGAGTATCTAAAGCGCAGCATCGCACTTGATTGATTTTTGAAGCTGAAATAAATAATGTTTAGTTGTAAATGAGTGGCTTGCCGGAGGTCTCCACTGCTGTCTCTGACTAGTTAGCAATATTTTTTATGAAGTCTCCCTATGAATGACTGGCGGACTTTTTTTGAACGATAAAGTGCAATTTGAAGAGCTTAACAGGCTGGTTTTAGGTCAGCATGTACCTGCATTAAGTGCAAAGCAATGTTTTCTCTCTCCACCGTTGAAGCAGAGACCTGTCTCTGACCCCTCACGTCAAGGGGAGTGGCAAGTTGTGTCCAATACAAGCAAATCAATGCACAGAGAGAAAATATTGCATGTCTGACCATGATGAGAAATGTATTATAGCGCTTCACTGGGATCTAATATAATTTAGAAAGCACGTTATGGCACCTTGAAACAGTAAACTCTGGGTTTAATTAATAATTCAGATTGATTTATTGTGCTCATTGTGACATGTCATGTCAGTAGAGTGCAGCTTTAGTTATGGTGATTATTTAGTTGAGTACTTCCCTTGTTGCTTTGATGTGTGAAGATGTCAGAGTAGAGCATGATGATTTAGAAAGGAGCAACACCTGAGTGTCTGCACACAGGTTAACAAGAATTTTGAAAATGCGGTACGTTGCATTTCAACATATACAGCTGATATAACTTGACTTTTGTCAATATTAGAACTCTCAACCCGTGCTCGCATATGTGATATGCGAGCCTGCACTACTGAATATGCTCAACTGCAACTGCTGTATGATCATGGGAAGCAAAGAGGCTTAGTTTTCATTGACCAAAATTCCATGGTTTGATTCTTGTGTTTAGTCGTTTCCAAACTCTGACAACTTTTGAAAACGCAGTGGGAACTAAAGACTCTACTGGAGATTCGGCATGCGCTGAATTGAATTTTTTTGACTGATGCAAATACACTTTTAAATGCTTGGCCGAATACAGAATAGAGATCATATTTACATAAGTTTGTCAAATAAATGTTATGTTCAGATGATTGAATATTTTTGATGTTTCAGTCTTAACATTTCAAAAAAATCATAAATTAGTGACTTGGATCAGTGAGAGGAAGTTAAATGGTCACCAACATGAAGTTTATCAGGAAAAATTTGGAAGGAGGAAATAAAGTGTTTTCATTCTATCTATATGAAATAATTCAAGAAAATTTTGATCCCATATACAACCATAACTGACATTGTGATGCCTCACTGGGTGAACACCCTGGGTTTTGCTGTCTGTTTCAGGACCTGCTTGAGGTGGACTATCCGGTGAAAAGTTCTTTAGTGTTCTAATTCAACAGAACACTAAAGAGCAATGTGAGTGACCACCCTAAAACTACTCTGCGACTCAAAGATCAGGCGTAGTTACTACAAAGACACCACCCACTTCTGTCCAAGGCAATGAATAGTTCTATCACGGTGCTAGGCAGACGTAGTATAACTAGTATCAATTTTATTGCAGCAATTATGGCCAGTTAGTGGTATGTTCTCATTGGTGCACTGGCAGCATGTTCACATCCCTCACAATTCTCCTGATGAAACTCATGTGGATTATTAGCCCTCAGACATGCCAAAATGACAGGGATAAGCTGCAGACAATGAATGAATATTATCATTATTGAGGCTGCTTTGACGCCCACGCTCAAATTGGTTTGACAGATCAGAAGTGCAAACCTCCATCTTGTTAACATCATGTTTTTAACGTGGTCCGCAAAGATACAGCGCTTCACAAGGTGCCACCCTGACGTGATCGCAGTGTCAGAAGTACCTGATGAAATTGATTTTATTGCATCCCTGATGGCTTTTATGCTTGCCGGCACATACAGGTTATGTCAGAAGCTTGAAGCAATATTTGTGTAAGACTTTTAAACATTCTGCCCTCTCCCAAGATTCACAGCATTTATGCATCTGTCTGCATCCATGTCGCCTCCATAAGGCATCTATCTGCAGGAGCTTCCCTTTTTGTGCTATATATTCTGCTTGTCTGATTTAGAGGTTCTGCTCCATCCTTCATCTCTGCCGCAGGCCGGCACAGCTTTCAGCTTCCGTCTGTCGTGGTAGAAGCTTATATTGACCCATAAATTAGCTCTGTGGCTCTGTCACATCCATGCTTTGAGAAATGATGGACTCTCTTCCCAGTTAGGAGACAGCAACGGCAGAGGGAATTAACAAAAATAAATCTGGACACGGTTCCCTACCAGATGAATGGACAATAAACCTTGAATTTAAATTGTTTTTATGCAGCTGATTTACAAACTGCAATTGTGTTGTCTTTTTTTTCTGTCAACCACATTCTTTACTGTAAAAAAATCGGCATAGTACTTATAATTCAGTTAAAACCCGTGCAGGTTTCATCAATGATTCAGGTGCGTAGCTGTAGAATATGTGGAGATCTTGCCATAAAAAGAATATAATATGGAGTCAGCTAAGTTCTTAATATCCAAATCAATTTTCATCCAGTCAATTGATATGCAGTTTCCCCATTACCTTCACTCGAAACCCAAAGTCATCCACATTCTTTAATCTACTTGAAAAATGTTCTCCTAATGATGTACTGTAGAACTAAAAAGAACTTCTGCAGAAGAGCTTTCACCCTTTCATCTCAGTGGTCATTGATCTCTGCTCGTCAGGAAACATGGATTTCACTCTCATCCAACTGGTTCTTTCTGCCCAGAAACAACTGCATCTCTCTGACATACGTCTCCATGTTGGCTCTCATATTGCACGTCTGTTTCAGGAAGCTGTTAGGTGCAAAATCCTACCAGGCATTCATATGAAAGCAATGTCGAATCGTACATGAAAGATTGAACTCATGACTCACATAAGGCTCTCTGTCTTATCTCCGGTGTTAATATGCCTGTTTGTAAATAGGATTACGCTTTTGATGTTATTATTGCTGCTTCGTCACTTTGACAAATGTGCTCCATCAAAGGCCAAAAGAAACACTTAGCGTGCTTTGTTAGGAAGCCCCAGAGCTTCATCAATATTTATATCCTGGTACTTGTTGTAGACACTGGCTCAGTCACTGTAGCATGATTTAACTATTATTTGACAATGACGTATTGTTGTAGAGGGTGTGGTATTTAACAGAGAAGTGAAGCACCCGATCGTTCATTTTTAGAGAAATAAAAAGTGGTCAGTAAGTGATGTTTAATTTTAGCGTTGTTCCCAAAATACATTCCCTCTGTATTGTGTCTCTTTGCGCTGCACGACATGTATGATTTTGTCTGTGAAACAAGAAGGCAATCTCATCAGTTATGATATATTTGGTTTTGAAATGAGGCGGCCTGTCAGTTGGCATGCAGACAAGAGTACAACAGATGGCAACATCATCTGGCACTGAAGAGCAGCCAACAGCACAGGGTCAGTTCATTAGTGTCTTCTCACCAACAGACGCCATGATTCTCTGCGATCTGTGCCCATAAATCTTACATAATTTACATGGCAACGCTCTGCAATAACAACTCAAATGTACTGGAACTGATGTTTCCATTCCAGTAAGTATTTCTATAGACTAATGAACGGCCAGCAC
This sequence comes from Synchiropus splendidus, assembly GCF_027744825.2. Classification (NCBI taxonomy): domain Eukaryota; kingdom Metazoa; phylum Chordata; class Actinopteri; order Syngnathiformes; family Callionymidae; genus Synchiropus; species Synchiropus splendidus. The sequence goes on along the minus strand of NC_071334.1, from coordinate 59,842,960 downwards.
GTTCACCTGAAGATGAAGGACAAGAATGCAGAGTTCATTAGCTGCGACCAATTACCTCCCATTGGTATTCACAGTGGCCTGCTGCTTTTAGTAGTCTCTGAGAGATCAATTTTTCTTTCTGGACCTCAGTCAACACACAGGCCTCTTGCTCCAATTTGTTTTCTGCTCTCACTGACTTACACTTTGCCCATAAATTTTCTCCCCCATTTCATTCCCGCCGGAGGCCAGCTGAAATCTTTTTATTCTAAAGGAGGATTGTCATTTGTTCCTGTGCGGAGGTGGCTCTATATTTGCTGCTATAAATACACTGGCAGTACAGTAATCAAATTCTACCTTCAAAGATCTTTTCTAGTTCCTTAATAGTATTGAATGTATTAGTTAGTTGGAATGTTATTTATTTATTGATTCTGGATATATGTAATTCTCCCAGAAACCAGAGTCTTTGATCCCAAGCTGCTACTGATGGATGCTGGTCGTAAATCAACCTGCATAATTGTATCATCAACATTTTCATGGTGAGATACGTTTGTCTCAGATGTCTGTTCTTACTGAATACCATGCACCTCACTAACAATTGTTAGTTTGTGTGTCGGTTGACCCACTTCGCCTCCTGCAGCCGTTGGGCCAGTGTCGAGCTGTGGGGCAACACCTCCGAGTCAGGTGCTTTTCTGCCAGGAAATTAATTGATCGCGGTGGGTTGCGAAACATTTGTTGCCTGAGGTGAAGAAATGTGGCTGTGAGACATTGACAGCAATGTGGATGTGATGAAGCCATTCCGGCCCAGTGTGATGAAATTGGAACCGCGTCAAAACTGTGACCCCTATTTGCTGTGAAATTGGGACTAAGTAAAATGACATTTTGGACATGAGAAACCGCAACCCTGAACAGGACCAAGTGGTGGTTTTCTGTAGATATATGTATGTATGTATTTATATCTTGTTTCCTGCCAAGGTGGCTTGGTTACGGAAGGTGGCAAACATTAATGGTTTACTGCGGTATCTGTATTTTCTGGTGTGTATCACTGGAAATTAGAGCACCGTGGTCATATATCTTGCATTTTTGATGACAAATGATTTGAGGGTTTGGTTTAAGAATTCTGTCTGTGATGTTTGGAGTCGACTTTGATGGTCGGATTGGTATTTCTTCAGTTTTTGGCCAGTGTTAAGTCTTCTCAAGAAGAGTATTCTGTTCTTTAGAATTAACATGCATGTAAGCATACGCTGATGAACGTGTTAAATTATAATACCATTCTTCTTCGTATCCTACAGTGATAATATTACAAGGCTTGTGGATCATCATATTAGCTTTCTTTGAGTTTGAAATAAATGCAACACTGTTATCATGGACAATGGCAAACTTATCATTGCATACTTTTTCTGCTTAAGCTATTGTTTGTCTATGTATTAGATTTTCAATAGAAATTAACGACATGATCAGAGAAAGTTCTGAATTACATTGTGGTGGGTCACAACTTTTGACACCCAGACATATTCTGATGTCCTAGTCACAATTTAAATGTACCTGCCAGGGTTATTGTTTTTTTTTTATTTTTATTTTTTAAATATTTTTTCATATAAACATTTCATGGTGTATATTGAGACTGGTTATAGAAAAAAGGCAGTCTGAAGAATTGAAAATCTAAATAAATTCTGCATTGAGTTGAGCTGAAAGGCTAAAAAGTCTGAGTGAAAGTCCTGTGTCTACAACGCTCAAGGTGTATCTTTCTAAGCCTGATCAGTGACATGCTTATTGATCGCAGTGGTAACTTCTATTCGATTACTTCTAAGTGATGAATGAGCTGGGCTTCTATTGCCCCTCAGGCTCTCTCCGGCTCTTGTTCCTCCACATTCATGCACTGTTCTTTTTATGTTGATTCAAATTGGAAACAAAATAGAGTGAAAGTAGTGCGTGTGTATAAACGTAGGAGGGAGGAAGATGTACTCTCACGGTCTTCTCATCCCCAAGTGGATGAATTTCCTGAAGCTTAAATTGACTAGTTTTCCACATGACTGCGTGACTACTGTGGAAGAGGCAGACCTACAATGTTTGAATTCCAATGAGAGAGAAGCAAAACATCCGACATCTTTAAATAACGTCAACATAGGGAAGGAAGTTTAGCTTTGGGTGACCAATTATTTTAAATGCCAAAGTAAGTTCAAGTGAATGATAAATGTGGAATCTTTGGTTGTAATAATTAGTTTGTTGCCTGCACAGCAAAAGCATCTGTCGGACCATTTGTCATTTTATGAGACAGTGCAATGTGTTGTTTTGAAAACAAACTGTATCGATGAGTTTTCTGATATCATCACAAATTATGATTAAGTTTGTTATCTTTGCTTTGGCATCATTTTCTGGCCTTCAGGGTGAGCTCTGCTTTATCCAAGAGAAAGGAAACATTAAATATCAAAGGACATCCTGTGCTCCAAATTAATCCAGCCTTCTAGCTGTGACTGCTTTAGACGTGAATAAATCCTTCTCCAGGCTTTTTTTGAGAAACAGGATGTGCACGGTTGGACACCATTTGACTGCTGCAGTCAGGAAAGTCAGAGTTGTTATTGCCATGTCCAAATGGTATGATGTGATCATATTGCGCCATCCACCTCGCTCTAGAGTAACATCTTAAAATACCAATTGCTTTTCACTAGTTATTCTACTCACAGGATAACCCAATCCCAAAATTAACACAGTTGTAGTGATGCTGCCAATCCTCAGAAATGATTGATATTTTCCAGTGGTTGTGAAGGGTTTGTTATTTTTGAAAAGTAAGAAAATTGTGAGACTCGGCTCCTCTCATTGCTTGTATCGATTATCGGTATCGGTTCTCTGGTAACCAAGTGCACCTGACTTCTTTTCTGTCATGCCATTTTCCATCACTTTCACTTTCGTTTTTTTTTTTATCTGCAGTAAAGTTCACACTGTGATGATTAATGCACACAATATTGTCTTTTATCAGCTTTCAGCTCTGCATTTACCAACCTACACAATCCATCCCTAAAAAAATGTCTTGGTTCTTTTTTTTTTTTTTACCAGCAATATAGAAGGGAACCTTTTAAGAAGCAAATGAAAGCAACATCAGGTCATATTGGGTTATGACACATTACAGAGTGATTCATCCTCCATTTCAGAGAAGCAGTCACATCCAGCTCCGGCACATTTAAGGCCACAGAGTCTAAGGGGTAGAGTGGGTGGCCAGAAAACACAATTAATCCAAAGCTGCTCTCTTGCACTGCATGGTGCAATTAATCGTCTGTGAGTTTGTGTGAAGTGAGCAGAACCCCTCTGGCATTTGCTGGATATTATCATCTTCAGTTTATATATTTATTTTGAGAGGCACAGAGATCCTCTTTTGACCTCAGCCATAGTGTCTCTGGTGAGATTCTAAGTGGATCGTTCAACTCCTGACTTGAAGCCAGTTGTTTTGTAACAGGAGATACATGACTCCTGGAATGAATGTTGTTTGGGTTGATCGTGACGCACACACATCTGCACATAAATAAGAATATCGTTGTCCAGAAAGGCGTCTGGGAGCAGGCTTATACTTTCTGTTCTGTTTTCTGTTTCACTGGATTGCTGTCTGCCCGGACACAGTTCAAAGTTTAATTGACTGTTTTGCTAATTATTGCTGGGTAAAATGCTTCAGTGCTTTGAAAATATCCCTTTTTCGTCTTAAGACTTTTAATCTGTAATTGGAACAAGACTTTTAAAAGCTAAGCCAGCCTTTGATTAGATCATGTGAACACGTTTGTTCACTGCCTGGCAACTTCCCATTTCAACCTGTACTACCAATGACTTTTGCATTGAGTGTGTTACTTAAGCATACTTGGATTGATTCTGGTACATAGCACATGCCATAAGGAGAATAAAATATGGCTCTGAAATGGGTGAGAATAGTTAACATTAACTTGCATAGACTTTTCCTGTAATGTAAATCAAACAAATGTGTTTGGTGTTGCAGTTGCTCTCACATTGTATGCGCTGGTCAGTATGTGGTCATACATGTAATGATGTCAAATCCATGCTTGTTTGGTGTGCATGTGTAGACAGATCGAGTCAGTTGAATCATGTGGATGGTTGTTCTGAACTTGTCATGCTGGTGCATTTGCTTCCCATTATGATGGTTTAGTGTGGATGTCTGAACAATTGGGAGAGAACTGCGTCATTGCATTTTTGTCTTTGCTGCAGCCAACTATACCATGTATTCACGCATGTTTTTTTGTTTTTTTTTAGCTGATTTCAATAATGCACTGAATATATTTTCCGCACAGATTCTTTCAAAAGCATTAATTGGTATTCTGGTCAATCTGTATCTGTAAAAATGCTGATATTGAACCTGTGACCTGAAGTCAGTCATATGAAATTTTAATATTGATTTGTTACGAGTTCTGGTATACTCGGTCCCACTCTACACCCAAGCTAGTTGTTGTCTGCACATCCATATATCACATGTATATTTATACATACCCAGCAGCATGAAAACTAATATATATGCTAGAGTACACCGTCATTAAAATTCAAACAGTGATTGCCAATGTCCTCAGACTGAGCCAGGGGAGGGACACACACGCTTGTGCTTCATATCAACATTCAGGAGGCAGCTAGTCAGCCTGAGCTTCAACCTGTCCTTTTGTGGTCTCCGTGGAGTCAGCAGGATTTGGTGGTTGGTTCTACGTGTTCACACTGTCAGATCCATACAGTATGCACATAATTGAAGACATGTTTGTGATGTATGATGTATGCGAGCAGTGCTGGCATTTGACTAATCCATACAGTCATGTATCATGTTTAGCATCATGTATTCATGTTTATGAAGTACTGTACCATAAGCCTCTGAAACGCCCTACTTCATCACCACAATGTTGTGCCGATCACCTCAATTCTAGACAGCGTCCTCGAAATGGTGTGTCATCGTGCGTATATAGCCAGTCATTCTTGATAGCCCTAACCTGTTGTTTCTGTCTATTTAGATATCAGTCACTTCTTTAATGTTATTGCTGTCCTTAAATCTGAGAATTGTGTTATGAAGTGTCACTGATGGCAACCTAGCTGTCGTGATGACAAAAGAGAGTCTCTCTCTTAGTATGAAAGCTATTGAAGAGGCGATGAAACTTCATGAAGCAATGTCCTCACTTTCACTTTTTGTCATCCTATGCTCTGTAATGTCTGGCTCTGGCTAATGATTTCATTGAAATCTCACATCAGTCTATTCAGACTGCAACACTGCTTATTCCCTATTGGGGTCATGGGGCGCTGGAGCCTATCCCAGCTACTTTGGGCGTTGCCCACCGCAGTACAACACCACCTACTGAGCTCTAAAAATGAGGACACTGCTCCATGAAGCTGTATTAGCCCATCACTGAAAAATATTGCTGTGTGAAGACAGAATTGAAATTCTGTTGTTTTGGGTTTTTTTTTTTTTTTCAAAAGATTCAGATGCATCACCCAGTTTCTTGACACGTCAGCTGTAGCTGCAGGGCAGTGAATAATCAGATGACATTTTTTTCCCTTTTCTTCCATTTTATGACGTGGACACTTCCACCAGCAGGTCAAAATATTGTTTCTGAAGCAATGAACTATACTGTGCAGAATGCAACACAAATAAATGCCTTTCTCTTCTGCAGCATCTCTTCAGTGTGAAACAAAAAGCTTGCAGTGTTTAATTTCAGTGGTAACCTTTAAATCTGGTCTGCCATTGTTGTTAGTGGTGACTTACTGATTTTTTTTTTCAGAATTGTTAAGCAGCACGCTCTCATTTATGTCTGTCAATGGGCAGGAAGTATAGAGTTCTTGTTTACTCAGCGTTTTTCCTCTGACTGCAGCATCAATGATGAATGGTATTTTTTTTTCACACAAAAAGACAAAGATGCCTACAGATTAGCAGCGGTGGCACATTTGTGCCACTAACAGTGTTTTCACCTGCTGTTCGGTTCCTATCATCATTTTAAGAAAAATCTCTGTTTGTCTGAAATTGCTGAAAAGGATGCAGTACATATGCAAGACCTGTATGTGACATTGCAATGAAGGCGTGGCAGAAAAAATGTTTGCTTCTTGTTTATAAGCTATTGAAGAACAACAACACAAACAAAATGAAAGAGCAGTTAATATTAATAATATTAGCAGTTAATATTGTTAATATTTCTGGTCAAGTCAACCGTGGTTTCAAATCAATTTCCATGGAAAACAAGTAACATCTGTGATTCTTGATTTGTCCTTGCATTATTCACAACATGACTTTAAAATAATGGTTGGTAGGACTTATAATGTTGCCCTGCTCACCTAAGAAACAGCCATTAATATAGATGCACACAGCCTTGGCGAGATTAAATATTTAAGAATAGACGTTTAAATTATCTCGGTCCTCGGAATATTCAGCAGATTGTTGTCCATGTGATATGACCCTAATGAGGTCTCAGCACAGGAGAAATAAAAAACGTCAAACCTTCCTGTGCCTTATTTGTCTCCCTTCAAGTCCCCAAATCATTTTCACTCGGCACTTTTTAAATAGCCGTCACACTCTTCTTCATACTTGAATTTCACTTCACACTTTGAATCTTTGACTGCCTATAGAACCAAAAAGCTTGATGTGATAAGTTGCTCATGCAATGATGAAAAAAATGAAAAAAAAATAGGTTAATATCACTTCCGCCTCTGGAACTGTGCTATGTCCACGAGGGGTACTAACTTTCGTCGGGTCCGACGTTATTGATTTATGGGTGTCAAGTATAAATGTTGAAAGAATAAACATACAGCTGTTCTGAAAGCATTCTTTCACAAAAAAGCGTGGACAAGAATTAAGGGGGGAATGATTCGCAATGAGATGCTCTCCTTGGTCCTGTGGTCTTTGTCTGTGGTGAATACACATGCCTGGTATCGGTTGTGTTCACATAACGGGGACGTTAGCATTTGTTAATGAAGTCAGGGCTCACACACGTCAGACCTAAGACTCTGTTGTGTCAACATTTTGTGATATTAAAACATGAAACCACATTGAACTGTGCTTCTGACGTTTAAGAACTCCTGTTTGATGCTCTCTTAGACGTCGTGAGACCCTTGAGTCTTGCCAACGTTTGACAACAATTTGTTTTTAATTTTATCAAAATTTTTATGGCACATTTTTGAAATTTCATTGTTAAATAACAGTTTTTTGAATTTTTATATATTTTTATTTATTTGACTATTCGAACCTTGAATTCTAAGGCTTTTCCATTGTGGCAACAATAAAAGCGGTCTAGTCTCCTCAAATACGACTTTGTGTTAAGCACACAGTCATAGCCACAAATCATTTGTGCTAATAATTGGCATAATAGTTGTTGCGTTGTTTCGATTTTCAGCCTCGGTTTCGGCCAAGAATTTTCATTTTGTTGCATCCCTAATAAATTGGCAATGTCAGTAATGTGTTAACTATGTGTTATGACATTTCCATGTCAAATTCAGAAAACTATTGTCAAAAGTCTCAATGCATTAAACTTCCCATTTATGTTTTTTCGGGCTTCATATTTTTTCTTTATCATTCTTTGTATTCATCTTTTTCAATTTCTCTTAGTGCCCCGCCAACCTTTCTCAGCCTTCTCCGACTTAGCCCCCCTAACACCAATTATACTGTGTCAAATCCATGCATGTCAGTTTCCAGATCCCTAATCATCTTTCCGCTCTTTCATCTGCGAATCCTTTGTTCAGCCCCCAACCCCCTTTTTCTGTAACCTTTCTTCTGTGCTCCTCTCTCCACCTCAGACTCAAAACCATCCTCCTCATTCTTCATGGCCCCCACCCCTGTGTTCTCCTCTTTTAGACACTGACTTACGTTCCTAATATGTATCCAAAGCTTATATGATTGTATGACTGATGTACTGGAGATGATCCTGTGTAACCCCTTTTTAGGTTGCTGTGGTAACCAGCATAGTTCAATTGATATTATATAGTGTCATCTGAACTATATACATTTTATTCCAATGGATTTTTTCCAAAATATTTTAGATACAGGCAAAAAAAAAGTGAATCTTGCTCATTGATACAATTTAAGATTTCAATATACCATAATTTCCAGACTATAAGCCGTGACTTTTTTGCGTCTGAACCCTGTGGCTTATACAATGGTGCGGCTAATATGTGGATTTTTACAGGCTGAAATCAGATGAAATTGAAGGTGATGAAATCAGAGGCGTTTTATTTACCCTCAAAATGCACTCTTTTCGTCTGCGTGTCCGCAGCTCCGCCAACAGAGCTGATCTCCTGGCAGTCTGGAATCGAGAAGCAGCTGCTGCAACCGGCTATGGTGTCTGAACTTTGGGCACGTGGGTGAAAACGGCGCATTTTGAGCGCTTTAATGTGAATTAAAGATGTGAGGAGCTCATGATTCAAGTTCAGAACATTGACAAGTTTGTTTCATGAGTCACGATGCTGGACCCCGTTTTCAAAACTAGTTTTGAAAAGCAATTTTCAAAACTAGCACCACTGACCTTTCTACAGCACAGAAGGCACCACTGCAGCCAGTGCTTAAAGCCCGGTTCCGCTTATGTGTGCGCAAGATCTATTTTCCTTGTTAAATTCAGTGGGTGCAGCTAATATTCCAGTGCGCTCTATATGGTAATTACTATTATCTTTGGTGGAAGAAAAATACAAAAATACACTCAATAGGTCTGTGGTCACTGGTCATTACCCTTCTGATGTACAGATGCAACATGCATTGCTATAAAATAGGTTATATGGATGAGCAAACACTTTTAAAAAATAAATCAAACTAAGCAATGAAGTTTTTCTTATGCTCTCTGAGAGTAATTCCATCTGACAGTGAGAGTCACTGCCATCAAAGTCATCAAAGATGTCATCAGTAACAAAATCAAAGATAAAAATGTCATCAAATATCAAGAAAAATGATCAAAGCCCCCTTTCCTGCTGTGGTGTCTAGATACAATAAGAATATTAGTGTGGTCTGCAGGACTTTCGGTACCGCAAGTTGGTCAGGTGAAAAAGGTGGCACCACCCTCCGATGGTCCACTTTAAAGACATGACCATCGTGAGTGCCGGGCTGCTCGACAAGGCTGCAGCAGTGCTGGAATGAGAAAGCAGATGACGCTTTATAAGTTCAAGTGGCATATTGCAAAAAGCTTGTGCAAGAATGGGAAGAAACGTTGGCGTAAGAGAGGTTGTCCCAGTTCCACAATTTCCTCTTCTACTATTTTCGCCAACAGCATTAATATGCTTGAACCCAAAAATGTTCTTGAATCCATTTCCTGTGAGTAGTAACAGATACTACAGCAAAAGTTGATGATGGCTATGGTAGCGGCTAAACATCACCACCTAACTTGGTGGGTGCTATTATTCAATCAAATGTGGTCTGTCCGCAGACAACTAAAGAAAACCTTCCATTGCAGTTGAGAAAGAAAGTCATTTAGTGCCATTGATCCACATCAATGATATTTTGAAGTTCAAATTTATTTCATGTTTTATTTTTTTTAATTGAATTCATATATTCTTTCAGTTAAAAAGAAGAGTATCGAGTGAACATAAGTGAAACCTAGCGTTCTAGCATTAACTATCACTGCCCACTCCATAAGTTAAATGACACACCACGGCAGTGTTATTTGTTTTCAAACTGAGGAGGTAAAGCACGTGTTGAGTGGAATCATCGACAGATTAGGATTTCATTGCGGGATTTAATTCCCCACAATAACAGAAGCTTTTCAGTTGTTGTTATTGTTGTGAGTTGCAATGGCACATGAGGTTGCATTATTGTCTGAATATGATGGCTTAAATGTGTTTGAACGTCACTCATCCTGCAGCTACTCATGCTGGAAACACATATGTGGAGGTGTGTATGAGTGGAGGGGTGAGGGGGATAGCATGGTAGTGAGGGAGAGCTGAGAAAGAGGACGAGGGATGAAGGGGGAGGGGTTTGTTTATTTCAGTAGTGTTTTTCATGGTGACTGGGTGCCTGCATCTCCTGATCCCATTGGGGGAAGAAAAACAGGAAGGGGGACGGAGCCCGTGATGGAGAGTGATGACGGGTGATATTTTGGAAGATGAACAAATATGGAGCGCGAATGTGCAGCATTAGAGCAAGATGGACGGATGCACGAATGGATAGTGGTAGAACGTGTGTCAGACTGACACTCTTCGGCTAAACAATGAACGCGCTGTGGTCGCTGCCGGCAACGCATCGTCACGGCAACCGGAGCCAGAGGGGTGCGCACTGAGCAAGAATGGCATTGAAAGAGAGAACGAGTGAGGATCGAGGGAGAGAGTGAGCGAGCGAGAGATGGTGCTGTCTGTGAAAGGATGTATCCTTCCTTTGTGTGTATGTGTGTGCGTATGTATGTTGTGTTAGAATGTGATTTCCAGACCTGATCATGTGTGTTTGTGTGTGGTCGCTGTGTGTTCGTGGACACTTGACTGACACCATGATCTTCTGCAACCATCTAGGTGAATACAAGAAGGATGAGCTGCTGGAGGCGGCGAGGTGAGTGTCAGTCTTTGTTTTCATTTCCTCCTCCCTCTCCTCCCTTCTCTCGTCTGCCCAGGCTTTTCCCCAACTTTGTTTTATCCCTTTAATGTCCCTCACTCACCTATTTGCTCTTTGTCATCCTACGAGCATAACATTCTCTGCTGCTGGCGTTTCCTTGTTCTTCCTCTCTCTGATCTCATTTTAGCCTTTTTTTTTTACTGTTTCTCAATCTGTTCTTTTCAAACATGATCTAATTTGCCTTTCATTGTTTTCTTTATCATCCTTTCATTTTACCATCTGCTCACAGGCTATATTCTACAGATACACTATTATTGATACTTGTTCAACGCTTTTCAGCTGATTTTTTTTTTTTTGGCTCTGTCCTCACCTCACCACCTCATTATAATGCAATTACCTCCATTACATTTTCTTCCTCACGTTCCCTGACAGTTGACAGGGATTTCGAGAAACGTGGTATCTGCTCTGTTGTGCTGCCTGCATGTCTCCGTCCCACCGCATGTGATCAGCACTTTAGTGTTGGCTCCCTTGCATGTGGAAATGCTTTTGTTTGGGATCGTGTGGGTAGTTCAATGCTTTATCATCGTTGTTGCGCTTCTCCTCACACTCAACATGTACAACACTCACAATACAAACCAGAAAGCAGCTGGCCCAACATATCACTACCCAAGCGTCCTATTGGCTCGGCAGGCTGTTTTAGAAGGAACTGTTTTAACGGCTGAGCTGTCACCTGGATATAACAGATGCTGTTTTATAGATCTCTGCTTCATTTTCGAAAGGCATATACATTGGCAGAGGTTTTAAATAATAGCACAGTAGAAGTAGAAGTTTACTGCCTGAATCTTATAGTAATTTCTAGATCAAATGTTTGTGGCTCGTGACGTGACACAATTGAGACAGTGCTTCAATCATACATCTTCTTCTGATACACAGCATTAGAGGTGCCTTAGACTATGTATAAGATTAGATTGGATGTCCTTTTGTATATGCTGTTTGAGATTGGCCTTTTGTCGTCGTAAACTCACCATTTTCAGTCACTGGAACTTGGTCCCAGTTTGCTACTGCAACTTTTTGAAAACAATGACGTCATTGCTTTGTCTCTGTTCCTTACTCCTGGTAAGGTGGAGTGCAGATTTGTGCTCATTGGGCTCCAGCAGCTATGCTTATTCTAACTATTGATATAAAATCTTCACCTACTCCTTCATTGTTATGAGCAGCAAGTGATTGTCACGAATTTTGGACATATGGATCATGGATAACTATTTAGATCAAGCTTTTTTTTTCGAACCAAAACATACTTTGTACGTCTTGAATCTAACTTTTACAGTGTCCTCTGGGAGCATGTAGCGGGTAACCACAGATCTGATTCAAAAACATGACAAACTCCAATCGCTGCTGATTTTAGTGAAGTCCTACAGTTCTTGTAACATCTCATCATCATCAATGCTCCTCGCTATTGCTGTTTACCTCTCTGGTTGTTGTGCAATGCTTACATTGCCAAACACAAACCTGGTAAATGTTGTCGTCCGAAACAGCCCATTATTTTCCATGCACCCTTTTAAAACTGCCATGGAAAATGATCAAACAGGAAAAGATGCCTCTTGTTGAGGTCTACAGGTGCATTTACACTAAAGGCGATATATGAGTCTAAAGCGACTTATTTACAAATAAAGTCAATGTATAGGTGCGATTGTCTATTCCAATATGGGTGCAAGGGGTGCAGCGCATGGAGATGCTTCTCTTCATTTGAAGCAAAATAACATTATCAGAAAAATTACATATGTAAATGTAGCAGATCATAAACTTGAACAATCTTAGCATTGTATTTCGGACTGACAACATTGTCCACCCAAATCTGTAAAGATACATCACAATTATTCTACAAATATCAGCTACTCATTTATGAGCAAGTGCACACAAGCCTTCATAGTTGGCCTTTCAGCAGAAGCAGCCCAACTGTCGGATCATCGCACTTGAATACATGACACCACAGACGACGAGGAAAGTGATTGAAAGACGAGCAAACATGCCACATATGGTTTGGACAGTCCAGATATTTTACTGGTCTTTAACGTTCCTGTCACCAGTTCTTGCAGTGACGTGGGGAGAACTGCAGCTGTTCAGTGACGTCACCGGAAGAGAATGCACATACAAGGCAACATCCAAATATTTTTTTGGTTTTTGATATACTTCCACCGTCGATAAAATTTGCCCACTTTTCTGCTGTGTCAATGAGGCAAATTGAAGTGCTCAGAAGAAGAGCTGTTCGTTCAGCCCAAACACCCAAGTTGCAATGCGTTTTGGTTTATTAATCCGTAGAAATACAGTAATTAAATTTGAACAAAATTCTGCTTTATGTCTGTTAAACTCTGTTGAGAAACTTTGTTGTCTTCCCTCATGTATCTCACCTTACACATTTCCTCTGATAGTGAGCCAACAGTGGCTTGTATATGTAAACAGCGTGGGAAAGGGAAAGGTACTCGCATATGCAGCTAGGGACCTGCAGCACTGCTCTTTGAAACATCAGCTAGGAAATGCTGTACTCACTATATAGCTGCCTTGTTGGTATAGAAAACATTGAACACCAAATTATGGGATCCATTTTAACTTAAGAGGAAAAAGCAGAGGCATTGTTTGCAGGCGATGGTATTGAACTTGTCGGCTCATTTGTATTATTTCTCAATGTATAGTTCACTTAGGCTTATTATGGCCAGTAGCTGACAAGTGTAGTCTTGACAGAACTTTTGAATTCCTGGCACTGTTGAGAAGATGAAGTGAAGCATGTTTAGTTGGCTTGAACTAAATCAATCTGTTGCCTTGGAGTGTCAATGTCTGCTAAAGACACAGCTTGTTTTTAGATGCATCTTAAAGACGTCAGCATGAAAAGTTTCTGCTGTGTCTTCCTGGGGAAACATGAATCTGATGCTGGGATTATATCTGTGGTTTTGGGTGATCAAGTCAACTGATGAGCAGTTGATAGTGACCATGATAACTCACTCAGTTCTCACAAAGTATTATATTGATCTAATTGACATCCCTGTTGACGACTTTTGGACGCTTCACTTATTATGTCTTTGTAGTGATTGGTTCAAGGTCCATTCTTTTGTTCTGGAGAAGAGTGAGGGAAAGCATTAAGCCAATGAGGAAAGAGGATATTGACATTGGGAATGTTAGGTCAGTGGGTGGTGTCTTGCTACGGCGAGATATGAGGCCAAACGGAAGGTTTAGTGACACTTGAGAAAATGTTTTAGGTTTTTTTTGGCCACCCAAAACTTGAAGCTTCTTCTTTGTTGCTCATTGACTGAATGAGCCATTGAGCCAATGGACCAGAACAGCACAAACACGTGCATTTCTTCTCAAGCCATGATTGTCATTTTGCTGTGAGCTCACATTTCTATCTCACTTCCAGCCATCTTTGTGTCTGGGTTTTATCCACTGAGCTTTTCTTCCCCACGTCACTGTACTTTCCCTTTTTCTAAAAATGTACCTGTGTGTGTAATTGCAGGAGTGGAAATGAGGAGAAGTTAATGGCCTTGCTTACTCCACTCAACGTTAACTGCCATGCAAGCGATGGTCGCAAGGTAAGAGGCTAACCAGTTTTCTGTTCTTTTACACATATTTTAGAACTTGTCCACTGTTTGTTTGTCCTTACATCTGCATTCTGATACTTGGAAAGTGATTTATTAAATCAAATGTTCTGAGCTTTGCTTTGTAGATTTAAGCAGCTTTTCGTGCTTAAGACTTAAACTTGAAAAGATGAAGACACAAATCCTTCACTGAACTGTACAGTAACAGTGCTACATGACAACACACAGACAGACAATCACAGTTGTATTACTGTTAGTAAAAGCATTAAAGGATCCTGAGACTAAAGGGATTACAGAAGGTTAGACGTGGTCTTATTTTGTTGACAGATTTCAACTGGATTCCAGTGAATTTGTAACTTATTCTCATACATCAACTTGCTGCCGTTATTATAAATAGAACTCTATGAAGCTATCATAGATATTCTGCCATCTGGTTTCTTATTTTTTCAGTGAATACTACTTCTAATCGAGATATTTTCTGACTTTGTGGGTTAGATACTGACTGAGATTTAACACCTGTTTTTTAAAATGTTTCTCACTGCCAATCTGTCTACATTACACTCTATTGTGAAGATCAGCCTGATGCTCAAGCATGTTATTTTGATGCACAAGAAGACCAGGTTTAACAGACATTTCAAGTATAGGTGGTTCAGGTGAACAGATGAAAGTCCTGTGAGCTTTTTTTTTTAAGTCAGAGGACTCAAGTAGTTGGATAAAGGAAGTCACTGATGCCATTTACTTGTGCTATCAGACCCAATTCACCAGTTTTGTGTTTTGGTGAGGATACATTTTAAGTTTGTGACTTAAAGGCAGATTTATGCTCAATGTTATGTACAGATCCAGATATAGACGGAACCTTCTGTCCGTGCAGTGCGTTTGTTTTTGTCCTTCTTTCTGCACGTTTCCCTAAAGCTTATGGGTACGGACAGAACAGAGAGGTAGTGTTGCTGTTACTCTCTGATACGTAGCTCAAATTAGACATGAAGAAGACATAACAGTGGCAGAGATTCTCTCTCGTGGCGGTCAGTGAGGCTGTATTGCAAGAGGTACATTATCAATACTTGTTTCACAATTGCCGTGTTGGTTTGTAGTTTGTTATTGTCATAAATTATTGCTTCGTCCACATCCTTTTCAAATGGTAACATTGTTTGAAAAGGACAGGTACATTTTTGTACGTCAAGGGAGCATTAATGGGCTTTCTTGGGGCAGACTGGTTTGGACACATGGAGGGAAAAATCCAGAATCATGTTGAACAGTGAATTCTAGAAATGGAAGAAGGGGTAAGCGGTAGAAGAAGATGAGATGAAGAAGAAGATGGAAAGACAACCATTGAGGTTCATGGTTGTGACGAAGAAGGACATGAAGAGGATCGGTGCGACGCTGGAGGTTGCAAAAGATGGGTGATGGAGACTTGCTTTGGCAACCTGTGTTGGGAAATGCCCAAAGACGAAGGAGAAGAAGACTTTAAAAGTTGCTATGACAACTATTAGAACCACAAGGTTTTAGTGAGAGGCTTTTATTCAGCCAATAGCAGCACTGTAAATGCTGTCACTGCCTTACTGTAATTATAAATGCTTAGGTGTCAATTGCTGCTTTATGATATTGCTCACAATGGTGTGACTGTATCACTGTTTATTTTCCTTATTGGTAGACAGGAGGGGATGAGAAAGGAGGGGATACACAATATAAAATTTCTTTTATATGGAGAGTACAAATGGAATAGAGTTCTAACAACATATTGCAGTGTAATGGTCCACGCTTCAATGGCATTTTAAAAGGTATAAAAATGTTCCCGAGCATGTTCGGAGATGACCTTTTCCTCTGCTGCCACCACCTCCAATTCCCTGTAATTGTTCCAACTGCTGGCTACCGACTACAGCAGATGGAATGTATGTCACACAAGTGTGGTTTAATCCCTGTGAGGATAATTTAATAAGATGATGGAGATTTATTTCCACACTGCCATCAGAGGGGATTCTGAGTCTGAAGATTTCACTTACAGCTGCCTGACAATCAATGGAATACTTGAGATGATGAAAAATGAAACCGTCTGTGATGCAATTGCTTTGTTTAATTTGGCAGTAGTGTTCTCTTCCTATGTTTTTGACTTTATTGTTTTGTGCTGTTCTGCTGTGAAGACATCAGCGACCACATAATAATTGTGCTATTTATTTTTGGTCAAAGTGGAACACTGATTATATCTCCCATTTGCATATTTACACAGAGATTGCAAAACGGTTTCTCCTGCAACACTGTAGATTTATTTAATCACACCTGAGTTTGCCTTTTATGATAAATCTCGCTGTCAGTGGTATCTTTTTATCAGAATCAGAATCAGAATCAGAATCAGAATCAGATTTATTGCCATGGTCAGTGGGGAGCCCACTGACTAGGAAAGTGCCTTGGAATAAAGTGCATCAAAAAACAAATAAAATAAAATAAATAGAATAGCATTACAACAAGGCTGTTCATGAATTTAACAGTCTGACGGCCGAGGGAAAGAAGCTGTTCCTGTGACGGGAGGTTCTGGTCTGGATGGACCGTAGCCTCCTGCCAGAGGGAAGAGGAACAAACAGTCTATGTCCAGGGTGAGAAGGGTCGGCTCTGATCCGACCTGCACGTCTCTGGGTCCTAGAGGCATACAGGTCATGAAGAGGTGGCAGGCTGTAACCGATCACCTTCTCAGCAGAACGTACGATGCGCTGCAGTCTGCTCTTGTCCCTGGAGGTGGCGCTGTTGTACCAGACAGTGATAGAGGAGGTGAGGATGGACTGGATGATGGCCGTGTAGAACTCCACCAGCAACTTCGTCGGCAGTCGTAGTTTTCGTAGCTGCCTCAGAAAGAACATTCTCTGCTGGGCCTTCCTGATGAGGGACCTGATGGTTGACTCCCATTTGAGGTCCTCAGTGATGGTGGTTCCCAGGAAGCAGAAGGAGTCCACAATAGGAATGGATAAACCAGCCAACATGAGAGGGGACAGAGGAGCTGTTACTCTCCTGAAGTCCATGATCATCTCCACTGTCTTCTGAGCGTTGAGCTCCAGGTTGTTGTTGCTGCACCAGGACACCAGCCGCTCCACCTCCCTCCTGTAAGCCGACTCATCTCCATCTGAGATGAGCCCGATGATGGTGGTGTCGTCCGCAAACTTGATCAGCTTCACGGACTCGTGGCTGGAGGTGCAGCAGTTAGTGTACAGGGAGAAGAGCCATGGAGAGAGAACACAGCCCTGAGGAGACCCAATGTTGAGGGTCCGAGTGTCAGAGACAGTCGTCCCCAGCCGCACACGCTGACTTCGGCTGGTCAGGAAGTCTGTAATCCATCTGCAGAGGGAGTCAGGCACGTCCAGCTGGCGAAGCTTGTCTTCAAGCAGAGTTGGAAGAATTGTATTAAAGGCAGAGCTGAAGTCCACAAACAGGATCCTGGCATAGGTTCCTGGGGAGTCCAGATGCTCCAGAACGAAATGAAGGGCCTGGTTCACTGCATCGTCCACAGATCTGTTGGCTCTGTAGGCAAACTGCAATGAGTCCAGGTGAGAAGCAGTGATGGACTTCGGGTGAGATAGAACCAGGCGCTCAAAGGACTTCATGACCACAGACGTCAGTGCCACCGGTCTGTAGTCATTCAGTCCTGTGATCCTGGCCTTCTTGGGAACAGGGATGATAGTGGAGGACTTAAAGCAGGCAGGAACATGACAGGACACCAAGGAAGCATTGAAGATGTCCGTGAACACTGGAGCCAGCTCAGCAGCACAATGATTCAGGATGGCAGGGGAAACTCTGTCCGGACCTGCCGCCTTCCGAAGGTTCAGCCTCCTGAACTGAGTGCGCACGTCTTGCTCCATGATGTCAAGAGAAAGAGGGGGGAGGTGAGGGGGTGGCTCATCAAAAGTGACTGTGATCTTTGCTGTCCCAGTGACATCATTGGTCTTAGTTGTGTCACTAAGAGACAGCACAGTCCTTTGTTTTAAAGTGGAACATGGGGCTGGAGAGACCACAGAGGTGCTGGTGCAAAATGGCTGCTCAAAGCGACAATAGAAGTTGTTCAGGTCCTGTGCAAGAGTGAGGTTGTTCAGACTGTGGGGGGCACGTGGCTTGTAGTTAGTGACCACCTTGAGCCCTCTCCACACCGCAGCCGAGTCATTGGCTGAGAACTGCTGCGTGAGTTTGTCAGAGTATGCGGCTTTAGCTTTCTTCAGCTCCCTCTGAAACCCATACTTCAGCTCTTTGTAGCAGTTCCTGTCCCCACTCTTGCGAGCTGCCTCCTTCTCCCGTCTGATCTGGTTGAGTTTAGTTGTGAACCAAGGTTTGTCATTTGCATAACTGACCTTGGTGCGCGTTGGAACTATGCACTCTTCACAGTAGCTGATCCATGAAGTCACAGTGTCTGTATATTCATCCAGATTATTGGTGGCAGCCCTGAACACCTCCCAGTCTGTGGTCTCCATGCAAGACTGCAGCTCCTCTTTAGCTTCACTTGTCCAGATCTTCATGCTCCTCACAACAGGCTTTGCCAGCTTCAGCTTCTGCTTGTATGTAGGAACAAGATGAACCATCAAGTGGTCAGAGAGTCCCAGTGCAGCTCGAGGGAGGGCGGTATAGGAGTTGCGGAGCGATGAGTAACAGTGATCCAGCACACTCTGCTCTCTGGTGGGACATTTTACAACCTGCCTGTACCTGGGAAGCTCCTCACTCAGATTTGCCTTATTAGTTGCTGGGGAAATGCAGATGGTAATCACAGAAACCGCCGAGCTTGTCAGCAGTCTTGCTGATATATAATTATACTCCATCTTGAGCTGGAACACACCACTTCCTCTTTTTTTCCACTTCACCTTCCTCAACGCCTCCTTTACAGTTCAATGTTAATTATAAGTGGCACTGGTTTTTCGTTTCTCCCTCA
The DNA here is from genome assembly GCF_027744825.2 of Synchiropus splendidus. NCBI lineage: Eukaryota > Metazoa > Chordata > Actinopteri > Syngnathiformes > Callionymidae > Synchiropus > Synchiropus splendidus. Next base: position 59,824,020 of record NC_071334.1, on the reverse strand, counting down.
GCAATATCATATAAACAAACAGATCTGGAGCACGAATGCTGATTGCAGATATCCTTTGAGAATTGAAAAGCCTCACTTGGAGGCAGCAAGCCTCTGGCAGGGAAGAAAATAAATTGTTCAGTATAATAAGGAAATGAAGTCAGAGAGCATTTTTGCGGTTGGCCAGTGACTGTTACAGTATGACCGGTGAACCATCCAGGTGGATTCTTCTCAACTGTCCAGTGTAACTTTCCTTTCAATATCTCTGAACCTTTGACTATCCCCCATTCCGTCTTTTGTCTAGTTGACTGTGCTTTGAAACCCAAAAGGTCCCCGTATTTCAGTTACACCTGGTAAACAGTCAGCAATCAATGGCAGCATTTTGCATTTGTTTGTTTCTTCCAAAACTCTTTTTGATACCGTTCCACGTTCTTTATGGTTGTGAGGTACTACAATGACTGTTGCAGTCGTTGTGTTATCCCAAAGATGTAGAGCTGTTAAATTGTATTCTCATGTTGCACCCAACAAAAAGTCATTTTTTTATTTGTTAAACAGAAATATTGGTCAATAAGTTGTACCGTCCACACTTATGGACTTTCTGTTTCTGATCCATCTGTCAAGGAATTATCAATTTCTCACTCTCCCCAGACCACCATGTCCAGTAGAAGCCGGATGTTCTTATTGCAGTGAGATTTTGTGAACTCACCTGGCACATAACGTCCAACTTGTTCTCTCAGTGCAAATATGCGAGCCTGTGAAGGCATAAACTGAGATGATTGAGGACCCATCAGCTGCTGATATTATTACCACAGCTGAGAGGAGAGCATCATCCTGCTGCTGAAAGAGACCACTTACTCCCACACACAGTCACACATGCGCATAATATGAGCACGCTAACCAAATATGGTCCCCTGCTGACAGTTTTTTTATTTTTTTAATTTTTTTATGACTTCACTTAACATCCACATGTGTGAACACCAAATCAGGATTTTCAATGTTTTTCCTCGATAACCTTCAGTTAATTAAGCTACTGAAACCCGACAAACCAATAATGATAAAAGCTCTGAAGCACTGAAACTGAATTTTAAAAAATGTATTTCTTGGTAAGCAGCAGATATAAAAGACCACTTATTCAGCTACAATGCTTTACAGAATTATCTCTGGATTTGCATCAGCTCTGGAGCTCATTAAGACACAGAATCACCCGGGGAGAGAATCAAGGGCTTTACATCACCGGCCGTATTTGAGCAGTTAAAAATGAAGAGATATTTGAACCCCATCAAAGAGCATGTGTCTCTGCAGACGCGCTGCAACTCTAATCCCCTGATGGAACATGTTACAGGGTTGTAAGAAACTTTCTCCTCACTCAAATATATCCCAATACATGATAATAATGATTCCACCATATTGGTATTTGTTATGTAAATGCTTGGATATGTTTGAGAGTTTATTGAAGCGCTCCACCGCTGAGTGGCAGTGAGTAAAACTTTCCCCTTCAGCACCTTGTAGTAGACCTCACAGGTCTTCAAGCCCTGCTTGGTGCATCAATAGGATGGTTGAATCTGAAGGGATAAGCCTGTCACTCGTGGCATTCAAGGCACAGATGTACAGATAACACGCCATGTTGCTTATTAGATGCACCGTGGCAGAGTCAAATACCTATGGAACCAAATAAACGGATGTACCCACCTCACCTATGTAGCATTACAGCTCGCAGTTAATATCGAACAAATGCATGCTTTTCAGTCCACTTTGAAATGATTGGTCCGAATTTTATTTTCCCTTCTTCTTGTTAGAAAATATCATTACCTATATCGTACCATATGTCTCCTATATCAGGATACGTATCACATCACCACAATCCTGCCAATATACAGCTCTAATGTTACCCCTGCAATTCAGCATGAAGTCATTTGGTATGATAGAATAGATGTCCTTTATTTGTCCCACAGTGATGGAAATGTAATAGATTCCAGTGCCACTGATATGCAAGGACATGCTGTGCAGTTGGTCATATTAAAAAAAAAATTAAATATGTTTGAGCTCAAATTTGCCAGCAAGAGCGGTGGACGTATTGCAGAGAGTCAGTGTCTGGCAGGGAAGCGCCCATAAGGCGGACAATCAAAATGAAAGCTGTTTCTAAGTGGCCAGTTTTGGTGATTCCAGGTGCCTGTCTATATGTAGTACACATTGCTTTGGGTTTTTTTTTTGCACATCCCCATGCATCCTTTTATCCTTATCAGAGTTTCTCCATTACCAAGTAAATGTTGATGTAGGAAACTGAGGAGGAAAATTGAATCCACCACTATCTTCACACTGCTATTCCTCAGGAAGAAGAATATTTTCATACTCTGTCTGTATGAGACTTGTTTACAATTCTAATTTTGATTGGTTGATGTGTAGTCTCCTCTGTCTCATAATTCTATCGACCTAAGAAGTGGTCATAAGATAGATAGATCATGGCTTATCATTGTAAGTGTTACAATATAAGTTTGTAATTTATATTTATTTATATATCTATAAATAAATATTATTTATTTATTATTTATATATCGCTTATGTACTGTTTATAAAAGCACAATTTAGACTTAGGTTGATCCTCTCAAAGTGTGGAATTGACTATTCACTGCCCATCGTTCTCTTGGTTATGATGTACCCAGTCACCTTACACGATTAGCAGATGACCCAGAGTCAGTGTTTGTTATGAACTGTCTGGACTGAAATGTTGTCGCCTGTGCTTCTGTCTGGACCCTTGAAAAGTAATTGTGTCAGAACACAAGCACATTGCTTTGCTAATATGTTTATTGATCCGCCTCCCAGGTGCCGGTCCTCTTGTTAGAAAGTCTTGAGTGCCTGTGTATTGCCAGCTCACCCTGCAGTGATGTTATACAGTTCACTATAAACTTAAGAGAGATGCGAGCTAAATTATGGACGCATAAATAATTCAGCACCGACTTTAATTGCTACAGTCTGTTAATTAACATGGTAATACCCAGGAGCGTTTACATTTTACAAACTGTTGTTTTAAAATGCTGCTTCTGAAATATATGCAGGCCTATTGTTCAGCTTTTTTTTGGCTCTAGCTTTTGATAATTCACCAGCTTTTGATGCAAAACCTATTATTTGGGGTTTTTTTGTGTTTCCTGCTGTGCTGCATTCCAACAGGGAATCTGTGCGTGCGTGCGTGCGTGCGTGCGTGCGTGCGTGCGTGCGTGCGTGCGTGCGTGCGTGCGTGCGTGCGTGCGTGCGTGCTGAGCTGGTGACAATTTCACAGTTTCTTTAGCCTATTGCATTGTGGATGGAGACTTGGTTCCATCTCTGTGACTACCTATCATGAGAGGAATAAACTGTGGATTGATGGATGTATTTGGCTGTCAACATTTCCAATTAATTGATGCTGTATTGAATGTTTGAAGTCCTTCCTTTTACTATGTACTTGCCGTATATGCTTGGTAGAACTTCCCTCTTCTTCTCTGTTCCTCTTCACCACAAATTACACATATAAGAATTAAACAGTCTAAATTGTCTGGTAGAATCATACATTTGGATTATTTCTAAATGTTCCAATCAATAGATATTAGCGTTTTTGTTAGGTGATGAGTAAAAGTATGTTGAGTGTTCATGTCAACCATCATAGTGTTAAACGGACACAGGAATATGAATCTTCATAAAGACACCAAGCTAAACTAACAAAATGGCTGTTCACACTCTCAGAAGACATTGCTATGGCAACGACTGACTGTTTGTTGCCATGGGAACCCCTTAAAAGGCTCATAAGAAGAGTACGATGACAATAAGAAGGGGACGTCAGAAAATTCACACAGTCTCGACAGCAGGATGCAGGATAGGTTCAAGCTATACGTATCGTTTATATCTGAAGTATGGCAAACCTCATGTGAGATTCCAAATTCTACTTATTTCATATTGAACTTTATCCCACTTTCTCCTTCACTCTCGACTACCTCATGGGATGAGCGAATCATCATCTCAGTTGTTACTTGACGTTGATTTTAGCATGTTTGGTCTGGTCTGGATGAATTGTTTAATACCCTCTCACCGATGATCGGCGTGAAGAGGACCTTGCCTGCTGATCCAACTTTCCTGAGTGATGCAATGTTTCAAATGTTGAAGTCCTTCTCACCGTGATGTTTTGAAGTTATTGCTTCATAAAGTCCTGCCCTGTCTGAAATCTCAGCGAACAAGAGGTTATGAAGGAAGGGAAGCAAAAGGTGGCACCACAGTGGGCATGACTCTGCCTCCAGCGCAGCTCTGAACCCACCTCCTAATTAGAAGTCGTGCAGAAGAGACATGTCTCTGTTGTAATGTGTGACTCCAGTTACGCATTAGTTAGTTCAGCGTTTCACATTGGTATCTTAATTAACACGTGTTGTGTGCGCGCGCATGAGCACACTCACAGCGCTGCAAGTAGCTGATACAGTGTCTGATTTACTATGGGCGAGAGACAGAGAGCGAGAGAGAGTGCCTACTATTGAACACAAAATGATTTTTATTTACCTCTCATGTAATGCAGAGAGCATTGCTTATGGTTGTGAATTTCTCCTGTCCATCAAAGCAGGAGCTCCATCTATGTTCATGTTGAAATAAACACTCAGATCAGCTGGTACGGTCAGCTTGTTTGAACTTGGAATTTGGGCTTTTGCTGCGTGTGGTTTCAACTTGCAAGTGTGGCGTTATATGGAGTTTAACATTGCATCCACAAGCTCCTGAGTTCCCGATGGCAGCTGTTGGCAGAGGTGGACTTCCTCTTGACCAATCACAGCAGAGTGGGCGTGGTTGGGAAGGACGAGATTTCAGCTCCCCTAAAGTGAAGCATGTTTTTGAGCGGGGCCTATGAACATTTTCTAATGTTGATATTTCAAATCATGTAGAGTTTTATGTAAACACAAATATACCACTGTCTTATTTTAAAAGACGCTCAAATCACCGTGGTTTGGTCTTCTTAAGCAAATATGTGATCAGTAGTCCTTAGAAATACATTGTAATCTCCACAGTGTTTTAACCAATTTCTGTGTTGTCATTTTTCAAATCTGTGTTTTGCTCAGAGCAGGTTTGGAAGTTGGGTCAAACATTATTTTCCTGATGAAATTCACTCACTCATATTCATTCCACTCATTGCCTATAAAGTCATACTTGTGACTTTGCTGCCAGCGTTTTGACGCATGCAGCTTATCAAACGTTGACTTTGTTGACAACATGAACTGTGGTTGTTTCAGCAACGAGATCTGTTTCTCAATGAAATTATGGGTTGTTTGCTTCTTTCAGCTAATTACCAGAAAGGTGCATGAGTCTGCACTTTTTCAAAAACAAGTGCTTGATGCTGAAATTGCATGAAGCAAAGATAAATGGTGTCCGTTTGTAGTTTTTGGGAAACATCAAACGGATGCCAGTGAGCAAGGCAGCATCTGCACCGGAGCTTAAATTCCTGAGCTGGCCGTGGCATCGCTGTGACATAACAGGATATTTGCATGTGGGAGATGCCAACTTCACAGACCTCACACTGAGATCACGGAACTGAAACTCAACAAGCAGCTCTGATTTTAATTATGGTGACTAACACTGTGCCGTGTATTGATACATCCAAATGATGCTGTTACAGTCTGGACATGGAAACATGCACCATCTGTCTGCTCTGCTCTTCCTCGCAGTGCCAGTAGAACTTGATCCACTGAACAAGAGAGAGAAGGCAGCAAACTTGCAGCAGATGTTCGTTTGACATCAGCAGATACACAATGAAGCGACTCAAACAAGTCGGCACCAATGGTTTCTGATACATTTCAATGAGAGGCCAGAGAAAGAACCTGTAGGTTCCTAATCATGTTTTATTTGCTTCAGCATTTGACTCTCACACACTCAAGAGTTCCTTCACATTAAAATAAGATTTAAAGTTTTTGTATTTACCAAAACATATCTTGGCAAATTTCATTAAATGGCCGCCTCGCTCTAAGCTTTCTGTGTTATGAACAAATAGCAATGAGGACTACAAAAATGGCCGATGTGGCTTTCCCATGACTCCATTCCAATTTCGACTACTGAAAAATAAAATCCCCTGATTCCTTTAAACCAGCTTAACCAAACCTGGTTGTTGGCCACATGAAACTGACTTGTGTCATTTCTGGAAAATGTTGTAGCCATTCAAGGCAGTGGATCAGGCTGCAGAACTATGTGACATCACATCCAGGCTCTCCTCTTATCTCCATCATTTAATACGTTTGCCCTCATTATTGTGGTGGACAACAGTGAATACACGTCAAGTCTCTTGACATAATGAAATATACGGAGTAGGATTTTTTTATTTTTATGATGGTTAGATGGCTGATATGTTGCAACGTATAATTTATATATGTATTATATATAATATTTATATATTTGTTGATTTGCTTCCTTATTTTTGTCTACCAGCTTTTACTCTGCTGAGAGAGAGAGCGAGAGAGAGTTCATATTTCTCAGTTTGACCACTGGGACAATAAACACCTTTTATGTATGATATATTTATGATATATACTAGCCTTACATGGATTTTGTCTATGTAATTTGATGCATTTATTTAGCAGTTTGCCACATGTGAACACTGATGTCGGGTGACATCCTGCCATGAAATGTTCTCTATTGTTGAGTGAAAATGTGAGGTGCATGTTTAACAAAGCTGGGACTGAAAGGAGATTACCTTAAATGACCCCAGTTTGCAGGCTGGCAATACTGTTCTCAAGAAACAAAATCAAAATGTCAAAACAATGTGAGATTCTCAATGTGACAGGTCACTTAAATCATGTTCAGTGGAGCTTTTAGGGTGATTAGCTTTTAGGTTTCCTGTTTCCATTTTATTAAATTCACAGAGACTTTGGAGAGTTTCAGGCCAAATAATTGCCTGTTGCCCTTTTCCATTGTCGCAAAGTTCACTGGTTTTCTTGTCATCTCAGCCTACACTTAAAGATTTATCCTGAAGCCGCACCACTTGCTCTGCATGCTGAAGCTGTTTTCTCATTCCAACCCCTGATCTCTGCAGCATCTAGTTTTGTGAAATGAAGAAGCAGAAGTTCAATGACCTTCTCCTGGAGCGAATTCAATGTAATTGAATAACTGTAACAGACTGCAATCTGCAGCAGTCTGGGGAGCTTTTAAGGAAACACAATCCATGTATCCCCATTCCCATTACAGCAGGGCACAGAGGCTACCAGTCACTTTTATTATAACTGTAGTCGATGAGAATATGTTTCCCAAGTTACATAAACACAGCACGGAGGATACAGTAAATGCTCTGTAGTTGGCTCACGACTCTCTTCAGTTGATGTATCTTTAATTCTCATAAAGTTGACATGAAGCTAGTCTGAGGAGGAACAATGGTCAAGTATGGTGATTGAATCGTGCAGCATTTCTAAGTAAAACATAAGTGGACGTCCATTGTTCAACCGAAGATTGCTCCTTTTAACTGTCTTTGTTTTCTCTGTTTCTGCTTCTCCCACTCCAGTCAACACCACTCCACCTGGCTGCAGGTTACAACAGAGTGAGAATTGTTCAGCTGCTTCTCCAGCATGGAGCAGACGTGCACGCCAAGGACAAGGGGTGAGTCTATATGAATTAAGAGCTGCTTCCAAATTTTGGGGTATGTGAAGATAATCTCTTTTTCAAATATATATATTTGCATTCTTCTGTCCTTAATGTCATCCACTGTTTATTGCATCCTTTATTGTCTTGCTGCATCTAGTGACCAAATCACTCACCTATACTGTATTAAAACAGCCTCACATCATTCCTCCCAGTTTCTTGTCGTCCTCTGTTTTTTACTTTCTTGGTGCCACAGCCCAGCAAGAATGTTTGTCTCTGTCTCCAGTTGTGGTGACTCATAGACCTTCTGCAAGCCGGCAGCAGATTGCAGTTTAAAGTCAATGAGTCATTCGTCGTCATTCAATGTAGGATTGAACCGTAATGCGCAATTTAAATACAAGGGATCTCAGTTTGTGAAAGTTTGCTATGATTTATGTCTTGAATTAAACTTCCCTTGTTGTGAGTAACGGAAATTACTTTCATGGATCTTTAAGTTTTATTTTTTAGATAAACTGTCCATTTTCATGACTCCTGCTCTCTGGAATAACCGTGCGAGTCCCAAAACAAATGTGCTTGGCATTAACCATGTTTAGTCTTCTGAGAGTGTGTCAGGATGATTTTTTAAATTAGGATTATTATTATTGTTATTTCGTCTACCGTTATGCTTCATACTAGTGTACAGCTTGAGCAGAACTCATGAAGTATGGCAATGACAGCCAAAACAGAAGATAATAAGGAATAGAAATGCTAAATATGTTTAATCCTTTCAGTGGCCTGGTGCCTCTCCATAACGCCTGCTCCTATGGCCACTATGAAGTTACTGAGCTGCTGTTAAAGGTAACAAAAACTCAGTATGTTGATTCGACTGTTTATATTGATAAATTAAAAATCATATCAAATATTTCTCTTTTTTTTCATGCAGCACGGAGCTTGTGTAAATGCTATGGACCTTTGGCAGTTCACACCCCTCCATGAAGCAGCATCGAAGAACAGGGTGGAGGTGTGCTCTCTGCTACTGAGCCACGGAGCTGACCCAACTCTGCTAAACTGCCATAGCAAGAGTTCAGTGGATATGGCACCAACCCCAGAACTGAAAGAGAGACTAACTTGTAAGTGTGGTGCACCACCCCTATTGGTTGGGTTATGATTCTACTATTCTGTATGATACGTGTGATTTAATTTAGTATAACAAGAATAATATAATCGAATAATACTAATACATTAAGTAATTTTTAACCTTACTACCTTACAATTGCGGCTTCCTGCCATTGGAAAACACGTTCATCATAGTAGTATTAGCCACTGTTTAGCACCCACACGGTCCTCTGTACAATTGCAGCATTGTTCTCAGCGTTAGAATCTCGCAGAAGCAGACGCTCATGCAGCTTTCTGAGTCACAACAGCAGTGATAGCGGTTTGTTGGGGATGTTCTAATAACCACTGACGATTTGGAAATGGATTAACTCAAAGAGCAATCGGTCGTGCTCAACCTGAGACGGTAATGCTAAAACCAACTTCTCTTTTCCATTCATCACGTTGAATGGACTGTAGGAAGAACTCTCAAGCATAGCAGTAGTATTATCAAGAAACTGAGATCTTTTCTAATGATCTCAGGAAAAAACTTGGAATGTGCTTGCAAAATAGTATCATTGAAAGATCTCTTCATTCCAGCCCCAAGTGCTGGCTCAGAGAGGCTAAATATTGTCTCCAGTGTTCTCTTTTCCCTAAAGCCAGACCATCCTGACTGGTGTTTCTAGATACGATCCTGAATGACAGTTTCATTGAGATGATTTATGTGGTGAAAATAATCCTGATCAAATGGGATTGCATCCTATGGATTTTAATGTTGCACACTTTTATGTATTAGTAGACCATTTGAAGTCATTGATAAGTTTGTTGAAGCATCAAGTGTGTGACTTGTGTAATATATGATACAAATATAAATCTTATCACGGGTCATTCCTCTTGGCTTTGGACAGTTCGTCTTTATGTCCCGATTTAAATAAGTATCCGATGTTAATGTCAAACTGATGTACTGGTTTACTTCAGAGCTATTTTTCAAATGATGATCTGATGAACCTCTGCAGTTATGGTTGGTTTCATCTCTGTCACGACCTGCAGTTGTGCATTTTAAACTGGCTCCTCACCACCACCCATTCATGAAGACTCGACTGTCTATTCAAGATCAGATCAGGTCAAACGCTGCTCTGAAGTCTTTGAAATGTTCAGTTCACCTTGTGTTATGTTCTTGGAACCATGGCTACAGAAGTACACCGTTGCAATTGATGTTGTGTTTGTCAAATGGAGATAAGCTATGATGGCACTTGCCGCAAAGCTTTCTGTGTGTTTGGCCTATTGGTGTCCTGCTTTTTCGTGAAACAGATCTTGGCCCAATACAAATGATGCATAAAGAATTTGGCCAACTCTAGAACAAGAGCACAGATATGATTATTTTTTGTTTTTCATTACCGTTTGTGGCATGTCACTCATTTTTGCAGATGTAGAGGAGACACCCTTTACAGGACAGTTTTATCCTTTTTGAACAATCATATGGTCATCATCAGTTTGACTTACAAAAGCCAAGCTTCATATTTTTAAATGTCTCATAGTCCTGCTTCCGATCAATACTTATCCTATACAGCTGGTTGTGAGCAAACTTTCTGTTCAAACAGAGGTGACTGGTCCGTGAATGTCACCACACGGTTCCCTGTAGATGTGACATTTGTGTGAAGCTTTGTTGAAACTATTTTGTGTCCTGGATGTTTTTTGAGGCAAAGTCATGTTTGTGCAGTTTTTCCCCCCACGAGAAGCAGAGCAATGTGTCTGTCACTGACAGTCGTGTCGTATTAAAATACACTTCAGAAGGATGGATTCTGTCTGGTCACTGCATCTAATGGAGTTGTGTCATTGTGTTATTGCAACTTCTCCCAGACTAGAATAATAAAAATAGCAGCCACTGAAGTTAAGAAATGATTCTGTTATAGGAGCGTTGAAGAGATTGTTTTGTACATATCAGGAAAGTAAAAGCATAAAAATGGAAAATGTGTTGCCATTATTTCCTCTCAAACGTTGGTTACTTTTCAAATGCAAAGTGACTGCATATTTTGCACTGAAAATGAAGCCACTTCGTTTTGGGTCGTTGACTAATGGTTTCGTTTAGTTCTGGTTCCGTGCTTCACACTTACGCAGTGAATCTGGCCCTCAGCTCCCGGTTCTAATACATTCTCTGTGTATTTTTTTCCAGATGAATTCAAGGGCCATTCACTGCTACAAGCTGCTCGGGAAGCGGACATGACCAAAGCGAAGAAGACACTGGCTTTGGAGATCATTAACTTCAAACACCCTCACACACACGACACCGCTCTGGTAGTGCATTTGCTCTGAGCACACACTTCACTAAATGATTACGTTTACTGAAATGTTTGTCTGTTTGTGCACCAGCACTGTGCAGTTGCATCACCACACCCAAAGAGGAAGCAGTTGACGGAGCTGCTGCTGAGAAAAGGAGCGAATGTCAATGAGAAAAATAAAGAGTGAGTCAGATGTTTATACTAAATATGACGTAAATAATGGGTGTCCTGTCCTGGAAAGGATCAATGCAAGTTGGCAGAGACCTTCGTCTTCAACGTGTTTAATTAGGAACCGCTGAAGAGGAACCATGTGAATCTGACCTGTGAATCGAATCTCTTTGTCTTGTTGTAGTTTTATGACACCTCTTCATGTGGCAGCAGAGCGAGCTCACAATGACATAGTGGAGGTGCTGCAGAAACACGGCGCCAAGGTAAATCACTCCATATTCTTGCACGCAATAATATCAGCCTTGATTGATACTCAGTTTTCCCTTTTCACATCCGAAGTATCTTTACGAGACATAACAGTGTTTTTTTTCTTCAACCTTTTAATTTTGCTATTTTTTACGTTTGTTCTCTTTAATATTTTTTCCTATACTTCTCTTTTAGTGTGTCTGCCTGTTATTTATTTTTTTATACTGTGTAAAAAATCTAAATACATGTTGTTAATAATAGTATACATATATATATTTTACCATTCCTTATTCATTGTCATTTTCAGGTGAATGCCCTGGACACATTGGGTCAAACAGCATTGCATCGTGCTGCGCTGGGCGGTCATCTGCAAACCTGCAGGCAGTTGCTAGGATACGGAGCTGATGCCTTGCTGGTGTCTCTGCAGGGATTCACCGCAGCTCAAATGGGAAATGAAGCCGTCCAGCAGATCCTTAATGGTGCGTGTTTTTTTTAGTCCGTGTCTGAGTCCGTTTTCCTTTGTAATATTAATCATCTAGTGTCAATGTTATAAAGTTGAGTTTGGGTCAGGATAATGTCGATCTGTGCAGTAGTTGGTTGTGATGCACTTGATCCTATCGTTGAATGGATAGATGTCAGTTATCAAGAAGTGTAAGCAGGAAATTTAAGTATCGTCACAAATGCGGCACAAAGCCAGACCTTAGCACTAGTCGGCGCTGTGTAAGATTATTTAATGAACACTGGACACAAAATAAAACATGCCTGAGGTATCGCCACCAAACCGGAGCAAGGAGGCAAACACACAGGGAAGGGGAACACCTGCAACAGAAAGCAGGGGCTTGTAATGGGGAGAACAAAAACACACATGGTACAAAACACACAGGGCCTAAATAACAGAAAACACTCAGTGGTGAAAAGCACGCAAACGAGAAAACCACAAGAACAGAAAATGTGAGTTACAGAAACACTCACCCGAAGACACATAGTGTCATAGTAGACTCGTACGGGAGAGAAGTGACACAAAATACAGTGGAATGGAACCACACGCGCAGTATCAAAACTTATCAAATGACCAGGAGAACACACACCAACACACCAAGAACTTTCAGGATTGGTCCCTGTTGTCCTGTGTGCTGGAAAAGGGGCAACAGGAAGCAGAACAAACACGACAACCGATAGAATCAAAATAAAAGCCCACACACAGAAACATGAGAAGTACACATCACCTGTTGTCCAGAAAGCATGAGCTTTGTCACTTTTTTCAACCACATTTATTGAAATGGTTGATAACCATTTCCGTGACTGTTGCTGCTGCATTAACACTGTCACTGTTCTGATCTCACAGAAAATGTTCCAGTCAGAAACTCAGATGTGGATTACAGACTACTGGAAGCTGCTAAAGCTGGTGACCTGGACACTGTAAAGGTAGTGGGCCTGTACTATCCAATTTCCTTCCAAACATTTTGTTTGATTTCTCAATGTTGTATTTGTACAGGTGAATCAGACCAAACATTGACCTGTTGCGAAAGAAAGACCGTCTTACTCAGTAGCCGAGTTAAATATGGAGCTAAGCTCCTGAGGCTATGAGACAGACAGGTAGCCCTCTAGTGGTGCACCAGCCATTTTGCCTCTTTTTCTTGGCATGATTTAAGTGCCACATTTTTTTCCTTCACTCTTAGAATATTGAGGAACAGAGTTACTCTCTCATGCATTAAATGAGATAATTTTAGGCCGGATGCAAACCGCCAACCTGTCGCTGGTTTGCCAAACAGGGTAAGAGGCGTTGAAGCGATATAAGACAATTGATTGGTTTTTTTTGCCTTTAAGATTGCTGCATTATGTGTCCAATATTTACTGTAAAAAATTTTAGAGGATAGAAAGGGAGGGTCATCTGTTGCATATTTTTTGTGTGTTTGTTTCATTGAATGCCATATTCCCACATCCCACCTCAACTCGAGTAGTGGTCACTGTTCAAAACAGTGTGCTGGTTGTGTTGTGTTAATGTTTGAACACGTTTGGACTAAAATCCAAACTGAAGAGAAGAGGTTTTCAATTGCTATTCAATTTGACGCCTGCTTGTTTAGATGTTTATTTGCTGTGAGTTTTAAGATTGCTTCACTGCCTGTCGTGTTCTCTTTTACTAAGCATTTCTTGTTCATGTCTCAGTGTGCTTGGATGGATTCCCGGGAACCTAAATTATTTTGTCATTATGTCGTCTGGCTTGTTTTGCCGACACGCTCAATGCCATCAGTGGCCCTCAGCAGCTCATTGTACAGACCAATGCTGTGCTTTAGTTTGCGGCTCTCTGATCACCAGGCCCACTCATGTCAAAAACACTGCTGCTCATGATGCACTATAATGTGCCACGGATAAAATCCACCCACTGATGTCATGACCGGGTGAGATCTAGTCAAGTGTTTGACAGAAGTGTTTGGTGAAGCATGAAAGTGTCTTAACCCACAGAGACAGACAGTGATGGGTTTATCCAGATGAACAGCCTCTTCAGGAAGGTCTGTCAGGATCTGAAGCCTGATGTGTTGGCAGGGGTTCGGGGAAGAACTCAGGATTGGCTCCTCGCTGACTTCCTGTCAGTTTGCTTTTTATTTGATGCTGACATCCTGTCCACCAGGCTTAACAGGTGGAGTCAGTTGAATGAAGCTCAGTCTGTCACTACTGGGCCGTAGTTCTGATGCCGAATCATGGAAACCAAAACATTTAATCGACTCGACTTTGTAGTGTCTACATACAACAGGAATGTATTTTTAGATGTGACTGTGGTTAGGTGCCGGACAACATCTGTAGAGAACAATAGATCTTTATATCAGACAAACTGTTTCTCTTCCAAGTGAAGATAAGAACAGAATGCAAAAAAATGTTGCCCCTAAAACAAGGATGAGTTTGGAAGTCAGTTCAGAAGCGTGCTGGCATGCTGAAGGCACTCGGCGCCGTGAAAACCTGTTAGGTGCATCCCATGTGAGAAATGATGGTCAGACAAGCTGTCTCCTGGCTTTCAATCAATTGTTTGAGAGTGGCAGATTAGGGACGTGCCGACATCCAGGTTTCATCATGACGTGTCGAGGGCTTCACTTCTAAACTGAGGTTTTGAGATGTGCATACTCAGTCTGTCAGATCTGTCATACTCAGTACTCGAGTTGAGGAATTCAGTTGTCACTGAAATCTGCCAGTTTTCGACAAATTTTACAGTATCATATCCATATTATCCCTGTACAATGCTCATTTCTATGTGATGTGTCACTTGCCTAGTGGTTAGCATGCATCACCGTGTTGCTATAGGCTGCTGATTCACGTCCAGCCTGAACCTTTTAGATTTTAAGGTATGGATCTGATGAGAGTGTTACTTTTTTTCTGAAAAACCTGAGAATGAAGAAAAACGTTTCACTTGCATTATGCGAGGAAAAAGAGGCAGGAAAGGGGCTTGTGCACCACTAGGTGGCTGTGCGAGTCCCGTCGTGTCAGGACCACAGTTGCCTCCATTTTTTTAATGGTGAAAAAATGACTACCCCCCTGAGTTTTTTTTTTTTACAACTCGACTACAGGTTAGATCCCACACCGTTATATTGAACCACGTATTGGATTATAGATTGAATCAGCTCTCTCTAACAAGCTGGTCGCATCCAGTCACCCTGCATTGTTGTTTGTGTTTGATGATAATTTAAAGCGTCACCTTGCTCATTGTTTCTTTCCTTCCCCAGTCTCTGTGCACAAGTCAGAATGTGAACTGCAGAGATCTGGAGGGACGTCACTCAACGCCTCTCCACTTCGCTGCTGGCTACAACCGAGTCTCAGTGGTGGAGTACCTGCTGCACCACGGGGCTGACGTCCACGCGAAAGACAAAGGGTGTGTGGCACTTTAACGTTCCATTTTTTGTGAAGTGAATGCAAAGGTCAGCGAAGTGAAGTGAAAATCTCCCTCTAATACGATTTCTCCCGTTGTTTTTGTCCCAGTGGTCTTGTTCCTCTACATAACGCCTGTTCGTATGGTCACTACGAGGTGGCTGAGCTGCTGGTCAGACATGGAGCCTCAGTCAATGTGGCGGATTTATGGAAGTTCACTCCTCTTCATGAGGCAGCTGCAAAGGGAAAATATGAAATCTGCAAGTTGCTCCTCAAGGTGATTCTTTGGCTTCAGTGCGGTGAAATTGAGGAAGTTAGTTGTTAGTGTCCTGCAACAAACATATGTTTTGTGTTACTATTCTTCAGAAATCACACTCATGTCTCCTGCAACTGATAACAAGAACTTAAACAGGCGGTTTTGGAAAATAATAAGTATAATAAGTTATAAGATTTAGATTAATGAAGTTATAAAGACTTATGAACTTTGACCACACTGTATAATGTCATTACAAATAACTCTCAAATTCATGATTATCTTAATGTACTTCAGCCACCTTGTTATTAGATGTCATATAATTGTCATACAGTTGTCATAACAGATTTGTGAAAGTCATCATTTGATGTGTGAATGTATCTCATCTTCTCTTCTTTTTCAAGCCTCTTAATAAGAGGAAGACATTTAAAAACATTTAATATGTTCTAAGAATGGTAAAAGGTGTTACTGCCTACATGGCAATGAGGAGACTAAACATATTTTGGGGTCACAGTTTTACTCTTTCTGCAGTGAACACCAGACACGAAGCTTGAATAAGTGTTTTTGAAACTTGCATATGGGTGTCGCAGTAAAGCCTCTGTGACAGTTGAGCGATGAAAATGTCTCCTTTCTCATCCCTAGAGGACGTGTTGCGCTCCACTTCACTGATGTACTATGCACACCTCCACTTCCATCACTCTCCTTGATAGCCAATGACCTTCATCTTTTTTCTCATTACTTGTCAACTTCCTAGCTTAAGTGAGAAGTTTCCCCCAGAGATGAGACACTGTGGGTTATTTAAGACTCACTGTAAGATAGACCACAGCAGGCTGAGGTACAATTCTTACCCTCTTTCCCCAGCACGGAGCGGACCCGACGAAAAAGAACCGAGATGGCAACACATCCTTGGACCTGGTGAAGGAGGGGGACACGGATATTCAGGACTTGTTGCGAGGCGACGCTGCGCTGCTCGACGCTGCTAAGAAGGGATGTCTGGCTCGGGTGCAGAAGCTTTGCAGCCCAGATAATATTAACTGTCGGGACACACAGGGACGCAACTCGACCCCTCTTCACCTAGCAGGTAAAATCTCCATCTGGAGCAGGTGACTAATAAACTCAGCTGACCACGTGAAGCCCTATAATGAGCACTCGGAGATGAGAGTCATTTTTCTAGGGAGAAATACGCATTTGCTCAAGCAACTATGACTGTTAATTTTAAACAAACATATGATGAGGTGTTCTTCGAGATTATACTTTTGAATTGTTTATTGATATTCTTTATCAAAGAGAGTACCATGTGTCTCTCGAGTGTCCTTGGGTCTATGTACATATTCATATCCATTTACTCATTCTTCATATTGGTGCCAGTGGTGGCAAAGGTTAAGCTAGCTGGAGATAAAAAAAATGCTCGTTCTTGTAGTAGCATTGAAATCCTCAAAGCCTGAGTCGTTTTCTGGCTGTCCTTGTACTAAACTTTGAGCTCTTCCTGTCTGATAATGATGATACTGCTGCTTTTTAAACGTGCACCTACTTCCTGGTGTCTGTGATAACATCTGAGGCTGCGATAACAGACTCAACAGATCCTCACAGGCAAACACACATCTGTAATGCCCGAATTGAAATTCTATCTGTAGAGTCAGGGAAAGCTGTAGTCTGTTACTAGTGAGATATTTCGGGGAGTATCATGAAGCTGCAGTATGAATCTTCTAACCAGCCAACTGCCCCGACAGTAAAAATGAGGAACGCTCAGGTTGGATCAACACCAAAGCTGTCAGTGTTTATCTCAAGGAATCATGCAAGTTTTATTTGCCCGGAGGCTGAAACTCATGCACTCCACCAAGCAGGAACTGAAGCCTGTGCTTCCCCTTGTTCAGTCAGGAGAGCAACAGCATGTTCAGAATGGTGATTGTTAAAAGCTTTAAGCCATAAAAGGGCATGTCTGGGTGTTTTTGTCAGTATGAGAGTTAATGATGCATCAGAAGGTTTGCCTGATCATAGTCAAAACAGAAGATGTTGCTCCACATTCAAAAACAATGTTTGGACTGCTGGAAGTTGTGTGATGTGATATTGCTGAGAAGGATGAACTTTACACACACATGAGTCTTGTTTTATTTGTAAGCTGTGGAGCTAAGAGACTACCTTTTTTCTCTCCTCTTCTCTCCACCACTTTTTATTATTTATATTTTCTATTGACATTGTTAATGTATAATAGCAACATTTATGTCTATGTACTGTATATGTATTATCACCCATACTGATATATATATCTATACAGAATAGAAGAAAAAAAAAAACAGCCTAAAGCAAGGAGCATTATAAATGTAATGCTGTACATGCAAACCATGTTTTCTTTCTGGAAAACTAAGTGAGGTCTCAGCGATTTTCCTTTTTTTCTCAATTTGAACAATTCTGGTTAAATGAAATTAAAAGAAGTTGCTATTTTTTCCATTTTGTACATATCCAACATAACGTTCTTCCATGAGTCCAGGGTTGGCACGTCTCTTGACAGCCATTTTTTTGCTATGGTCTTCTTCCCAACACTGATCATAATATGAATCAAATATTTATCAGATCTTGTCCATTGATCTTGTCCATCCTGGGTAGTAAGTCTGAGGAAAAACAACCTTAAATTCAAAACCCTAGTGAAATCCAAGAATCTCTTGTAATGTCTTGTGGAGTACTTTCCATAAAACTTGAAAATGTGAAAGTTCCCTGAAAATGTGAAAGTGATCTGCCAGCAAGTTACCACATCTTCTCCAACAAAAGGGGGTGTTGGTCATGCATTTCTTTACTTCGTCTCCTGTCTCTCGTCTCTATCTCTAGCCTCCCTAGCTTTCTCTCCATACTTCTCCACGTGTTTCTAATCTTGTCCTTCCTGTTCTCTCCCAAACAAAACCTGAGCACCTTCAACTCTGTCTCTTCCATTTCTTCTTGTGTTTGCGCTGGAGCCACTGTGCTCTTGTAAACACTTCTCTGTCACAGATCTGAAAGTTGTGACACCCCATTCCGACCTGACTGCTTTCTCTACTTTACCTCCCTTGATCTCTGTCCGTTGCTTTGTACAAAATGATTTGAACTGAACTTGCCCACTCATCGACACACTGTCTCTCGAAAATGTGTTAATAACGCAATATGAAAGGTAAAATGTGTCTCTCGTGCCAAACCCATTTCTCCTCCCATAAAGTCTCTCAATCCTTAACGTTTCTTGGCGACCACTTTAGCGTCTCAGGTTTTCTATTAGTATGAGGTGGAGAGACTTTTCCAGTGCACTAGCTGCTCACCCCACTTCTCTGCTTATGGGAAGTGGTCAGGTCTATCAGGCACGTGTAGCCAGTCATCGTGAACCAATAACGTAGTATTCGGAAGAACTGCAGCAGTGAAGCCCTTTGCTTTTATGTAATGCTTCCTTTCTTCTTGTCAGCTGGCTACAACAACCTGGAGGTGGCGGAGTATCTGCTAGAACACGGAGCCGACGTGAACGCCCAAGACAAAGGAGGCCTGATCCCTTTACACAACGCTGCTTCATACGGGGTGAGACTCACACTCACACAGACACCAGCTCCATCATCCCCTGTTACACCATTAGTTCCTCTTTCTCTTAATACTGACTCCGCGGGTGGAACAAACACACTTCAGTTTATAAACATAATTACGTTCTTGTCAGCGGATGCAAGTTGGGAGTTTGCGAAATATGGCTCCCTGCAGCTCCTTTGTCGACTCACGTCTCCTGGTATTTGATGTTTGCCCTCAGAGGAAGCGAGGCGCTGTTTGCTCCTGATCCATTTGCCTCATTTACATTTAAATTGCTGTTAATTTGAGGTTTTCTGAAGATGTTTCTCTCTCTACGGTCGGGAAAACACACTTGCTGTGACCAGACTACCGCTGTCACCGAAACGGTTTTGAAGCTCAAGTTGATGAAATCTTGATGAGCTCTGTATTGGCGATGTTTCGCACACATTGGCAGCAGGCAGTTGAGGAGGAATGAAACTGAAGCAGGAGAAGTGGGCCGGGACAGACCGACTCACACCACTTCACACTTCCAGGGAAATGGTGTGCCCATGTAGGCTTCGTGCATTCATCTTTAATCCGTCCCTGAACATGCTGTAGGCATTTTTCCACCTTGATCTGGATTAATTGTGCGGATCTCCATCTCCCCAAGTCTTTGCTCTAATTCCATGACTGATCTTGGATTAGACTCTGAAGGGGCCTCCTCTTAAGTCCAGTGCAACTAAACTAGGCGGTGGGTTTTAAGGAGAACATCCCTCCATTTTCTCACTGTACAGCTGGAGGGGACATATTACCGCAAAATAACACTTAAGCTCTTGATGATTCTCAATTTTTTTATTTAAAATGTAAATGCAGGCAGCGTAGTGGTGTAATGGTTACTCCTTCCGTTCCTGCAAATCTTCTCCTTCAAATTTCCTCCTCTATGTTTCCCCTCCTCACTTTACCTCTGTGCTTCCTCATAGCACGTGGACATCGCTGCCCTTCTCATCAAGTACAACACCTGCGTCAATGCCACAGACAAGTGGGCCTTCACTCCTCTACATGAGGCGGCGCAGAAGGGGCGGACCCAGCTGTGCGCATTGCTTTTAGCCCACGGAGCCGATCCTACCATGAAGAACCAGGAGGGCCAAACTCCGCTGGACCTGGCCACTGTGAGCATGAGCTCTTCTCAGTCATCAAATTGGTTGCACATCAGCTGTGTGACAGACGTTGTGCCGTACTTGTTCCAGGCCGATGACATCCGTGCGCTGCTGATTGATGCAATGCCACCGGACGCCCTGCCCAGCTGTCTGAAGCCCCAAGCTACTGTGGTGGGTGACCAGCTTTAGAACGCTCATTTACTAACAAGCTGCAGTGGACTGAAGCCCTGCCGTCCACAGGTCAGCGCAAGTGTGGTGAGCGCGGGAGCCACTGGTGGAGTGGTCATTTCTCCGTCGCCGTCACCGTCGTGTCTGTCGGCAGCCAGCAGTATCGACAACTTGACCACGCCCCTTAATGACATGTCAGTGGGCGGAGCCACTGGGATGGCGGATGGAGCCTCCGGGGCAGACAGAAAAGACGTTGAAAGTACGGACGAAAGAAAACACACGGCAACTCTGCGCATAATGTTTTTAATGTGCCGCTTGTGTGCTCAAGCAGGTCTGCTTGACATGACCATCAACCAGTTCTTGAAGAGTTTGGGCCTCGATCACCTGAGAGAAATCTTCCAGAGGGAGCAGGTACACATGATGAAAAGCTGTGTGGATCCATTGTAGAGAGTACCTGCGTTGAAGCTTCATTCATTCATGTAAAACATACACGTTTAGATTCACTGGAAGCAGTGGGTTTGCAGCCATCAGGCCTCTTGTGGCTCTTCAGAGGCTATTTGTTCTGAAATAAAGGCCGCAAGCACAAACTGTAAACGTCTTGTATAGTTTCACTGGCCACCAACATTAATCACCCGTAAGAACACGCTTAAAGGTCAGGATTCCAAAAGGAACAGTGTCTTCATCACCTTTGTAAATTTCAGCCGCTCTCTCAATGAGTAGACGTTGAAAGTCGTTAGCATATCGCAGGCTTGATGAGTCCCGTGCATTCATTAACCTTTCCCTTATCCCGTGGTGAGTTTCCTCTCATGAATATCTGTCAGACTTGTTGTGTCTGCAATATGTCTCGGGTAATTGAGCTCATGATTATCAGTGTCTTGTCATGGTGAAGACCTGCCGTCGAGCTTGTTAGGAAGGGTGAGTGGAGCGGCCCAAAGTGAAGAGCGGATGGATTTTCAGGAATGTGTTTGCAACATGCTGCCCTCCTGCTCTTGAAAGAGAGTTTGTCTTGTGAATACCTCTGCTGTTTCTGAGCAGATTTCGCTGGATGTTCTGGCAGACATGGGTCACGAGGAGCTGAAAGAGATCGGCATCAATGCTTATGGTCACAGGCATAAACTCATCAAGGGCATCGAGAGGCTTCTGGGAGGCCAGCAAGGTCAGGAAACCCACTCTTGCTCTCACACGCACACACACTCTTACCAGGACGTACTTGATACCACACTTCAGCACAGCACAACTGGTTTACATTTTTCAAACTATAATGATGGTCAGATTCTTTTAAGCTTGCTGGTTATTGCAGTGTGACGGATATGTGTTCAAAAGCTGCTCAAACACATTCAGGCTGCGTCTACCTGGAAATGTTGTAGTACAGGTGCCAGGCACCACCTAACCCTAGGCCAAAATCGTGACTGAGACCGGAGCATACAGAGGCCGAGTCCATGAACGAGACATTGAGGGCCCAAAACGAAGTCGACACCAAGACCAAACTGAATACAGAAGCAACTACTACTGTACTTTGTTTCATTGGAAGCATTTATTTCTTGAATTATTTTGGAAAAATGACCACTGTTTCTTCTGCTGTAGATGACTAATAGACTTATGCTTCTGTATTCAATCCGCCCTCAGTCTCGGTCCGGACTCAGTCTTGGTCCCACTAAGTCTGAGTCTGTCCAAGGTTAGGTCGTCCTGACAACAACACTGGTGGAGGAGACGTCAAACTCATTGTTAGCTGAGATGACTGGTTTGTCATAAAACCATGTATCCTGCGACTCTTCGTGTAACTCCTCCATCCACGTGTGCAACATGTGTGTTCAGTTCATACCCTGACTGTTACTGAAGCAATGATGCACAGTGCTAATTCCATTGCTTTGGATGTAGGTGCCAATCCTTACTTGACATTCCACTGCTCAAGTCAGGGGACTGTGCTGATCGACTTGGCGCCAGATGACAAGGAGTTCCAGTCTGTGGAGGAAGAAGTAAGAAACGCCTGCACCAACAGTTTAATCATTTAAAGGCAGATTTATTATTTATTTCACGTGATGGTTGGGAGACGCACTATTACTGCTACTACTGTCATTAAGAGCGAGCAACAATCCCGCTTTTGGTCCTCAAAATGTAAATGCAGATCTGATAAATGAGTTGACCATAAACACTTCAAAGAGCCAGTCAACAACTTCATTCAGGAGCTGAGCTGCAAAAATGTGGCAGAATTAACATTGTAAGTGAAGAAAGGACTTCAGTTTTAAACTGTTAGTTGTGGTCGACATGAAGCAAATGTAATATTGCTGCCTGAGAATTATTATTTATTTATGGAAGGGTGTTATTTTTAAAAGGAAAAAAAGCCTGACAATATATCTGGGAGGAACAGAAGAACATAACAATAAAGCAATAACAAAAGGGATCACAGGCTGTCTGGGTCGGTTCCAGGGCCAGATTTCCCTCTCTGAAGTGGCAGATATTGAGCGTGTGTTGTTTGATCCACGCTAAGATAAAGCAGCCACCATATTCTCTCACTGACTGTAGGAGCGTGTTCAGTGAGCCTGTGACCAAGTTGCTTCCAGTCTTTTGGTTAACGCTCGGCTTTGAAGCGGCTGATGCTAGCGGCAGGGAAAAGATTCAGGTGTCAAGGGGTTAAAACGCTTCACCTGTTAGCTGCTTCCCATCAGCCCTCAAACTCACTGTCGGCACCAGCGGCTCGATCTCGGAGTCGCTCTTGTAAATGAAGCCGGTAATGGAAGGAGACAGCAGATATCAGTCTTGATGTCGGTCTGATGAATGAGAACCGCTGGATGTGAGCAGAAATTAAAGAGGTAATTAAAAGTATCATTCTCTCTCTGGGGTCGTCGATAAATGACTGGCGTGCCGTCTCTCCAAACCGTCTCTCCAATCTCCGACGGATGAAGTAGATGTCAGTGTTTCATTTAGTGGACGTCATTAGGAAAACTATTGGCCTTGTGTCTCCGATCGTCCCTTCTGCTCTGCCTCTCATCTCCGTCTGATGGAAAGGCTGCTACAGGAGCTCTGTGCCCTTCCCAATCCTCACCGTGTGTCCACTCTCCTCAGCTGCAGAGCACAATCAGAGAGCACCGCGATGGAGGCAACGCAGGCGGAGTCTTCAGCCAGTACAACATCATCAAGGTGTGTATTCACTGAGTCCTGACAGATATCGAGACGTTTCCCATGCTGACTGATGTCTGTGCAGATTCAGAAGGTGGTCAACAAGAAGTTGCGGGAGCGGTACTCGCACCGGCAGAAGGAGATCGCGGATGAGAATCACAATCACCACAATGAACGGATGCTGTTTCACGGTATTGAAGTTTGCTTATACGCCTGTTATACCACCTTCTACACCACTGTTTTCAAGTCAAGCCACATTGAGTTTTCACACATTTTAGCTGCTGCAGTGCAATATGTTTTCTAGAAGAGCTGTGGTAGTGACAGATGTCAAACTTTGTGGAGTATGTTATTATGACTGTGGGCAAAGATGTGTTTGCGCTCGTCTTCAGTGTTGTCCCTTCGATGAAAAGCAAATTCCGCTCTCTCCTTCAGGTCCATCACTGCTGGTTGTGAGTCACTTTCGATGAGCTCGGTGCTTCTCTACTTTGGTTTAGCAGCGTCAGTATTCCCTCTGCTGCACGTGTCTTACCCAATCGTGGCAGGCTGTACTTGCTGTCAGTCAAAGACCCTGTGCACCGACAGGTGGCAGTCAGAAATCTGGGCTGTGCGAGCAGGAGGCTCATCAAGCTCCAGCGCAGACCCAGAGAAGGAGGCTGCACCTGACTGCCACTTCTCAGCACAGCATTCGCAATTGGCCTCACACAGCTGCATTTGTTTTTCACAAATACTTTACTTTTCTGCATTGTACTTTGAACTGAGTTGAACCCTCTCACTGAAATATGAACCGGCCCCTTCTGCAGACGCCACTTGATTGTCAATGAAGCAGAGCAGCAAGTCGACAGAGTTATTGACTTTGCCATCCCTGACACGCCATTTGTTTGGTACGGAGCCCCTAAGGGGACATGACCAAAAAAAAAAAAATAAAGCTTAATTGAATTTTATTTTGAAATTGGACTAAAATATGAGGACATACAGTCCATGCTTTGTCGCAAGCATGGTTTTATACATCCTCCATGACTACTAGCAGAATCAATACATTTGAACGGCGTGAGATGTTGCAAAAGTACTGTAGCATCTGTTGGTAGTAGACAAAAACAGCCATTCCGTGATTTAGTTTCTTCTTTTATTTCACTCAAACACTGTGTCGTGGTCTCCAGAAGACAGAAACAATTGCAGCTCCTCGCTCTCCTCAACAACTCTCAAAAAACAGAACTCTCTCTCACCCCGAGAGCAGCATCTCGCTCCACCCTCACTCACTTGTCACCATTGAACTCTGAAAGGAGCAGTAGCATAAACCCATAACCTCATTTTATTGTAGTATTATCCTCAGTATTGCGCGATCTTGCAAAAATATATTGCGAGATCTCCAAACTACGGAGCCTTGGGGCCTCCGTAGTTTTTCACCTGCTGCAAAAAGAGAGGCGACATTTTATCTGCAATTTTGGGTGGAATCTTTGGAGCACCTGCAGACCTTATGACACCTTGTCTTTGAATACTGGTTTGACTGTATGATATGATTCCTATTGATAATTCTTGCGATTAATAAAGCTTTCACATTTGCACTTTAGAAGCGCTCTTTATGCAGAGTTTTATTTTTACTACTTCTCTACCTCTCAGTGGTATCAAAACATATGGAGGGTTTTCCACCGTAAAGTAGTTTGTCAATTTTTGTCTCATTATTGAGGGAAAACCTCAAAAAATGGGGGGGTCTTTGGTTGAAAATGTGTTGAAGGGTCAGTCAGTATTTTTGTCTTTTTATTGACATGTTATAATTGATGGGATATAAAAAAAAACTTTTTCCCAACTCGTGTGTGGTTTCATGGAAGTCACGTGTATTTTCCTAGATTATCCTAGAATGTCCTGTGAACTCAGGCAATTATAAATCACTCTAAATAATTTCCATTTCAGTGTTTTCGACCAGAGGAACTCTTCAGACCTGAAGCCTGAAAACTCACTGTTCATGCTCCAGCACCAGTTTCAGTCAGGACTTCAGCCTCGGGACAACAGCCTGTCCTGATTCTCTGAAATATTTTAGTGCTGAACAGAGGGAAACTGAAAGTAATGCTGCAACTCTGGTTGTGCCTGGAAGGCTTCCTCTGGCTGTCAAAGCTAGTCGGAAGTCTTTCGGATTCTAAATTTCCTGTTGGTCTCTTGCTGTCTGAACGTTTGTCAGAGTAGTTGGTTGCCTCCAAACCACTTCCTCGATGAAGGTTTTCAGTATGCCTCCTTCTGCTGCCTATTTTTGGTTTCTTCATCTCTCCCCTCCCTCTGCTCCTGCCAGGTTCGCCCTTCATCAACGCCATCATCCACAAGGGCTTCGACGAGCGCCACGCGTACATCGGCGGCATGTTCGGCGCCGGCATCTATTTTGCAGAGAATTCCTCCAAAAGCAACCAGTACGTGTACGGGATTGGTGGAGGCACCGGATGTCCCACCCACAAAGACCGGTCCTGCTACGTGTGCCACAGGTGCGGCAGAATCACTGGCGCTCCGTCGAAGCTGACATGGGCCTGACCTTTGAAATGTTGACCTTCCAGGCAGATGCTGTTCTGCAGAGTGACGCTGGGAAAGTCCTTTCTCCAGTTTAGCGCCATGAAAATGGCCCACGCTCCACCGGGGCACCACTCCGTGATTGGTCGGCCCAGTGTCAACGGGCTGGCCTACGCCGAGTACGTCATCTACCGTGGGGAGCAGGTGAGTGGAGCACAGCTGACCATTACCTCCTCGTCTGGAGTTGGCTCATGCTACATGCTGGAACAGATATTGGTGAAATAAATGGTCAGATTGAGTCACAGTGTGGTTGGAAGTGAGCAGGAAGTGTCAGTGGACTCGGTTCTTGTTTCCTGGCTGATAGAGGAAAATGTAAAGGATGTTGTTTGTGTGGGTGCAGTTGCATGTTTCCCCACCCCTCTGCAGGTCTGATGTGGAGGTTCTCTGTCTGCAGGCGTACCCGGAGTACTTGATCACCTACCAGATAGTGAAGCCGGAGAGCTTGGCCACGCCCACAGCCTCTGCTGAGCAGAAGTCTTGAATCTCAACGGCCTCTGAAGGGAAGGAGAGGTGCTTGAAAGCAAACACTACAACTCAACCATGAGAACCTCCGGCCCGAAATACTGGAGCTGACCAGGAACATGAAGTGTCTTTTGGGTGGAACACACACACTGTCTACATTTTAACCTTCACGCTACACGTGTTCTGGACTTGGGATCAGATGATTTGATACAGCGTGTGTCGAAGGAAGAAAAAAAAAAGCAGCAACATTTGTGTTGTTCTTTTGTAAAACAAAATGACTGGAATGAATATGAGCGACAGAGATTACTGTGGACGTACTGAAGCGGACAGAACCCACAGCATGAGCTGAGCCTCGGACTCCAGCTTAACCAGGGCTTCACATTTGCCCCTTTCTAGAACCAGTCGCCATCTTCTTGATCCACACAGGATCTGTTTGTCTTAATTGAATCACCGAAATACAAGCTAACCTCGGCCTTACGCGCTCAAACATCGGTCTGAATCACTGGCGACGGATTTGGATGGAGATCTTTGTCTTCAAAGACAGGTTTTCTCGCAGGCTTGAGCAGAAGCCCATTCCTTTTGAAGCCCACTGACTGAAACCAGACTTTGACACTGTGTGAGACAGAGATTTGCACAGCTAACACAAACTGCACCAGACAACAACTCTTCATCTTCTGAACCGCTTTTTCAAACTGAGGTCTAACTTCCACAACGTGACACCACCTTGTACCCGCTCATAACTCTCGAAGTCAGAATTCAATCAAAACACTCAAGTCGATGTTGAGCAATGGCATTAAAGCTATATTTTGGGTGAGTCATGTTTGCGTCTGGTGCAGCCGAGCCATCAGTGTCAGACGGGTCCACTGTCGCTCCTCCTGACGATGTTTACATGAAAACTGCTGCCTTTCCACTGCGCTTCTGTCTTGCTCTGCCGCCATCTAGAGGCAAGTTGCTGGAACTACGGCGGGTGGCGCTCGACGTGGGAGTTACCAATATTTATTTAAGGTCTTTAAAGCTGTGCATTTTGATTGAAATTTCTATTTTGAAATGTGAATTTTGAACACCCGTTTTGGTGACGCCTCCAGAAAACGTCGTTGTCATTGTGTGGCGCTCAAAAAACAACGTCGGTTTTGGCGTCATTCAAGACAAACGCAGGAAGAAACAACGGATTGATGAAGCTTTCACCTTTTAAAGTTGCATATTTACAAGTAAACTTTCCCAAGATGACTTTTAAAAATCGTGTTAAAAATGTACGAAAGCGGCACTGAATCAACCGTGACACTGGTCACACGCGTTTGAATGTATTTGCGGGAAGAGTTTTTACTCCTGACATACGAGCGTGGGAACGTTTGTGTTCAACTTCTCACAGTAAAGAGTTTTTATGTTCATTTGCAACTTTAAAATGTGTTGAACCAGCGGGACATAAACTCAGCAGGGGCTGATCGCAGGTGTGTACAGAACCCGCACTGTTGCCATGACGACGACGACGACGCCGATGTATGAAGCTTTTAACTCAGCTTTCAATCAAACCTCTTAACCTCATCATACGACTGTCCGTGTTTTCATGTTATTTTCTTTGGTTTATGTCACTAGAAACAAAGAAACAGGACCACGCGTAAGCAAGGCGGCGCTAGAGTGCAGCGAGACATGACGGGTCTTCAGAACCATTCTGGGACGTTTCCTCTCTCGGACCAAGTGCTTGTTTTTGACTTAAGAGTGTTTGTGTCTTTGGTCAAAGGCAGAAAAAAATGTATATTAAAATGATTTAATAACCTTTTTTGTCGTTCCTTGTGATTCTGCTTTAGTCCCGAACCAAGAAGAGCTGTCGCAGGTTTTGGAGGTGGAGGTTTGCCTTAGAAAGGAGAGGAATGAAGGTTAGCCGCAGTAAGACGGAATACATGTGTGTGAATGAGAGGGAGCCAAGTGGACAGGTGAAGTTACAGGATGTAGAGATAAAGAAGGTGGAGGATTTTAAGTACTTAGGCTCAACTGTCCAGGGCGATGGAGAGTGTGAGGAAGAGGTGAAGAAGCAGGTGCAGACAGGGTGGAATCATTGGAGAAAAGTGTCAGGTGTGATGTGTGACAAAAGGGTGTCGGCAAGGATGAAAGGGAAGGTGTACAAAACAGTGGTGAGGCCAGCAATGTTGTATGGTTTGGAAACAGTGTCACTCAGGAAAAGACAGGAGGCAGAGCTGGAGGTAGCAGAGATGCAGGTGCTGAGGTTCTCTTTGTGGTGAGCAGGATGGATAGGATCAGGGAGCAGTAGATCAGAGGGACAGCACATGTCAGGTGTTTAGGAGACAAAGTCAGAGGCTAGATGGAGATGGTTTGGACATGTACAGAGGAGAGAGAGCCACTACATTGGTAGGAAAATGTTAAGGTTGGAAATGCCAGGCAGAAGGTGGAGAGGAAGATTTATGGAGGTGGTGAAGGAGGACATGAGGTTTGTAGGTTTGAGAGAAGAGGAAGAAGAAGAGGAGGATGTGTCTTGCTAACCAACGTCACTCGTTCTGTGACTCTGCTGACTCAGTGATCGGAAGAAAACGCCTCGTAACTTCGCTCAATTTTCCGGAACATCCTGAGTCGTCCAATAAAATTCCGCCTATAGTGTTCCATTGTTTCCACTGGGTGGCGCTGCTTACCGATAAAAACGCGAGGCACTGCGTATTGAACGGTGTTGTAGTTTTATTTAGATCCATCTGTTGTGTACCACTGACGAGCTCGGCTGCCTTGGCAGGAACTGTTGGTGACTGCGTGCCCCCGCCTTTTTATCTAGTTCAGGAACAGCGAACGCTCGATCGATTTTCTTATTCTTTGTTTTCGAGATCTGGAACAGTTGTCTGAACGAACTGGCATGAACGTTTCATCAGAATCCAGGCTTCTTACTGGTTTTTAAAGAGTAAAAAAGCTTGATACTTACTCGATACTTAAGGCCTCGAAAGATGAGACGTTCTGAATCGTACGTATTAAAAACGCTCCTCCAATTGTCCAATTGAACAAAACATCTCCTATACATCTTTTCCTGACTATATTTCAGCGGAATTTCTCCAAACTGACTGTTAAAATATGTTTTCATCCAAAAGTGTTATTATTATATTCTTAGTTTTTGGGCTTTGACTTGAGTCGTGAATAACTGAAAACAATAACTCCAGACCTTTGACATTCAAGTGACAAAGCTGCCGTATAAGACCTCTTCTTACAGTACAGGCCAAAAGTTTCTGATTCAGTCTTTTTCTTTATTTTTACTACAAACTTTCAGCATTGTAGATACACACTGAAGACGTCAGACATATGAAGCAGGATACATGGAATTATGTCGCAAAGAATAAAATGTGGGATAACTCTAAATATGTTTCATGTTTTAGAAGACTCAAAGTAACCAGCTTTTGCTTTGTTGGCAGCCCCACAAACCCCCAGCCTTATTAATGATATTCATGATGGAGTCACCTGTTGAGCAGGTGACTCCATCATGAAGCTCACGGCCAGAAAGCCAAGATTGAGCAAAGCAGTCATCAAAGCAAAGGGTGGCTGTTTTGTAGAATAAAAAAATAG
Organism: Synchiropus splendidus; assembly: GCF_027744825.2. NCBI lineage: Eukaryota > Metazoa > Chordata > Actinopteri > Syngnathiformes > Callionymidae > Synchiropus > Synchiropus splendidus. Next base: position 59,794,111 of record NC_071334.1, on the reverse strand, counting down.
AAACACACACTTCTTTGTTTACTACATAATTCCACATGTGTTCATTCATAGTTCTGGCGTCTTCAGTGAGAATCTACAAAGCTGTGGAACTTAAGAAAATGGATTGAATAAGAAGGTGTGTCCAAACCTGTGGCCTGTACTGTACTGTGTGACAGACGTGCACAGTATCTATAAGGATGTGTGTGTGTGTTTGTGTGGGCTTGTTTATCCTACTTTTTGGGGACCAATTCCTGACCAAAGACTGTGGGGGCCGTTTGGTTGGACCCCATGAGGTTACGCCTCAAAATGAAGCTGAAGACTTCAAAATAACTGGGTCACTATTATTGGGTTTCAGTTTGGTTCAGTGTCCTGGTTAAGGTGAGCCATGTGTTTTGGATGGTTAGGTTTAGGGTGAGAGGCTGGGGAAAGGGTTATGGCAATGAGAGGTGTGTGTGTGTATTGCATTTTCAATTGTATTTCTTCTTTGACATCTGACATATTTTGGTGTTCTCCAGTCGGCTCTCAGCACGTGTGTGCACTGTTTCCCGCTGGCCGTGCTCCACACAGAAGACCCAAACTCGTCGAGTTCATTAAGAACATTGTTTATTCAACGGTGGATTTCAGTAATAAATAAATGCACAGATCATGTCACAATAAAATTGAGGGCAAACTCTTCTGGCTATGTACAACTATCTATTTACAGGTAGAAAGAGGAGGGTCGATATTGCCATGACAGTCAGACAGATGGACGGACACAGACAGATGGACGCTGACCACACTCACGGTACAAAGTATTGCCTGGTTTACCGATTGGCTCTCTGCTCTCCTGCGCACGGGGGCCCCCACGACAGGCCCCTCGTCACCGTATTGTGCAGATCAATAAATTAAATTAAGTACAGTATTGCATCACTTTAAAGTGCTACGGAGAGACAATCGTCGATACAGAAGAAGGTTTGAACGCTGAACCCTGTCGTGTGTTTGTGCAGGCCGTGACTGTGTGTGGTGCGCTGACCGGACGGTGGGGAGTTTGGTATTGCGTCATGGTGCTACTGACTGTCGCTGTAGAGAAAACATTCCGGACGTTACAAAATCTTCATCAAAGGTTTAGCTGCAACGACAAGCTTGGATCGGATACCTGTGGTGCGTCTGGAGCTGTTGCTAACCTGAGTTCTTCGCATCATTTTCAGCTATGTGGATGGCGAGTGATGGACAGAGATGGTCACAGTTGAAAGCTGAAATGCTTCAACATTCCTCTCAATGACTGGCAGAAGTTTAAAAACAAAAATAAAGTCCCAACAACGTCCCAACTTGTGTTCAAGGCACAAACTTGTTAAAAGGACCAGTTTGATGACTCTGAATTACAGTTGCGTACCAATGTTTACATGAAACAAATCCAAGGAAGTGCTTTGTCACACGCCACTTCTTTAGGTTGGATTTGGAGTGAGTGATGGAGCTCTGCTCTTCTACTGAAGCTGTCAGGCCACAAAGTAGCAAATCGCCCAACAGAGTGGAGATGTCGCGAAGAGAGACGACACCCAGTGTGTCCGAAACATCTTGTGCCGTCACCTCTCAGTGGGTGGTGCTGGGATACCACAGGGAGGCGAGAGTGGGAGGGTCGCTCTCCTCAGACGCTGCCATGGCCCCTCCTTTTTTGGCATCTTATTTGATTTATTTCGTCTATTGAGTCAGGAGGAGATGAGAAGCAGAGATGAGAGGAGGGGGGATCATGAAAGGGGATGAGAGGAAGGTGAGGGGGTGGGGGGTGGAGGGGGCGCAGGAAACTCCGGTCGGAGCACCTGTCACTAAAGAGGCCACTGCTTTCTGTCACCCTCCTCCGCCGCTTCCTCCATCCATCTCTTTTGTTGGACAGCCAAAGAGGGAAAGAGCAGGTGCTTGAGATTTCTCCTTCCTTCCTGTGTCCATCTCCTCTCCTTAAGACTAGTCATCTCCATGGCAACAGAGCTTTACACTGAGAGTCACGAGTGCGATCCTCCCGCCAGTGAGAGTGTGTTTGTGTGTGTGTGTACAAGTGTGTGTGCGCTCATTAGGTTCAAGGTTCAGAGTCAGGCACCGCGACATCTTTTCAGCTGGAAGAACCACGTGTTGACACCACAGTTTGTGCTCGGTCGCCCATCAGCAGCCGGGCGAGGTGGTGATGGGACTGTGGTGCAGGTAGGCTGAGTTCACCACCGACACCGGGAAGTTGAAGATGAACGGCGAGGTGGGTGTGGGCGTGGTGGAGGCGGCGGTGGAGGAGGACTTGGGGCCCAGCAGCGGGCTGGCCGTGGCGGCAGCTTCTGCCGCGCAGGAGGTGGCCAGCAGCTGGGACTCGAACTGCAGCAGCTGACCCATGAAGCTGAAGTTGGGGGAGATGATGCTGCGGCGCCGACGCACAAACTCAAAGGCCTCGTCCAGACGCACGCGCTTCCTCTTCATCAGGTAGGCCAGGCAGATGGTGGCCGAGCGGGAGATGCCGGCCTGACAGTGGACCAGGACTCTGCCGCTGGTGTCCCGTACCGAGTCTGATGGAAGAGAGGTCAAAGGTCAGTCCTGACTGTAAAGCCCGTCTGCCGTTACAGTTATTCACATCAGCGGCGTGAGAGGGACAAAAGCAGAGTCACACACGTGACTGTTTCAAGCTTGAGTTCCAGGTTCAAGCACATAAACACGTGAAGAAGAGGGATGGATGGGATATGAGTGCAAACAAATCAGGACTGAAAAGATAAATAATGTATAATAATAATAGAATAAAATAATAGATATAATAATAAAATCATTTGAGAAAAGACAGTTTTCCCGCAACAAACTGACATATTTATCTGAAATTCTGATCAATATTGATCTGAAGCAACTTGAAAAAAAAAAACATACAGATACAATTTTGGAATAAGGTGAAAAAATTAATACATTTAAAATACAACTGAAGAATTTACCATTTATAAGGGATGAAAAATGAGTGTTGTGATGCGGATTATTGTTGTTATAGAAAGACAACAAACAAATTGATGACGCTTTAAAACACAACATCAAATGTTTGCATTTAACAACTGCGTCTGAAGAGAGATGACCTTTGACCTGCGCTGAGCAACCAGTGACTGGAGAGTCAGGAAATGATTTGTGTTTGAACTTCTTTGTGGGAAAAATGAGTGACAGACGGACGGATGAGTAACTAAACCAGTCACAATTTAGCCACAAGGTCTTTACAAACACTTTTCCAAATCTGGCCACGATGTGACAAATGTCCCTCCTTGGTTCACGTCCTGCCTTCCATTAACGCCGCCCAGAATTTGATGCTTTTGATCAGCATCTATAATGGCATTTCTACAGTTAGAGCAGTGAAGCTGGTGCCATCCAAGCAAACAGCTCAAAATATGATGAGGAAATTCTAAACAGAATAAGTGGACGTCTACGAGGAACTTCATTTGTTGTTTAACGCACATGCTCATACAAACATGGTGAGTCAGCGCTTCTACACTTGAGTCAAAGTCAACTTTATTGTCATGAATACTAAATGCAAGACATCCAGGGGACCAGCTTCTCATATCTTGAATTAAAAATAAATAAAGACATAAATAAACAAAGCCGGACCACTTTGCGGCAGAGCTTAACTGAGCGTGACCTGGACTTCACATAGGTTCCCTTATTGTCCTGCAGCTGGGTGAAAGACAGATTCACGTATTTCTCTGCTCATCCTTAAATCTCCAGTTCTGTATTTGCACACACGCAGCAAGTTCTCAGGTAACTCCAACGTAACGTCTGTTCACTGGGTAACAGTGGATGAGTCAGAATCTGGTCCCTCAGCAGCTATCTATGACGCATACCAGCACCTACACACACACACACACACACACACACACACACACACACACACACACACACACACACACACACACACACACACACACACACACACACACACACACACACACACACACACACACACACACACACAGCAGAGCGCACAGGAAGCGAAGGCACACACGCAGATTTGCAAAGCTCACACGACATCACAGGCAATATTTTCTCATCGCAAATGTCAACGTCTGTGTCTCGGATTATTTTTCTTTCCTGTGAAATGTGCCGAGGAAAGAGTCAGGGGATAAAAAAAAGGATTTATTTTCTCCTGTTAATAATTCTGCAATGTGTTTTCATCCGCAACTTCACTACTGGTGTGACAGTCCGGAGGTGATTCATACTCACAAACTACGTCATGTATCACTTCCAAATGACAATAAAATACACCCTACCATCCACAAATATTTGGTCATTTATTGATTGTCTCCTCCCCATAAAGTAAGCAACAAAATCTTTCAACATTCAATTGAAACTGGCATTTCATGTTATCATTTCACTGAATAAACCTCGATGTAAATACACATTTCTCGACATTATATTAGCATATTTTGATGGGCAGAATGAAATGAATAAACCATGGAAAGTGACTGAGACCCAACAGCCAAAAGACATTTGATGCTGTCACCAACACCGTGTCACCAGCATCAGTAAACCAGCGACACACTCTCACACACACAAACACACACAGACAGACTGACCTATGAACTCGATGGCCTCCAGGAACCAGCAGCTGATGTCTTCTTTGTGGTTGTCCTCCACAGGGATACATTTGTACTGGTACGCTCCCTCAAAGTGGTTCGGACAGTCGGATGACACGTTGAGCAAGGCAGAGATTCCCATGGCGTCCAGAACCTCCTTTTTGGAGGCGTGCAGGGCGCTGCCGAGGTAGAGGAATGGCAGGATCTCCACCGGTCCACCCTGGAAATAAATGACATAGTAGTATCAGAGCAGTGAAAACTTGAGCTCATCCTTCCTCTGTGACACAGAGAGCCTTGGGTCGTCCCTTGATAAGAAAGCAGCAGCTTCATAGAGAACGGAAGGCTCTCCGCTCACTTCCAGGAAAACCACAGCATCATTTCAAAACTTCTATTATCCGTTTTGAAAAAAAAAAAAAAACGTCCTCCCCACTCACACATCTGTGCAAGTCCCACCACTCACAGCAAATGTTAAAGCTCTGATCAAATAAAATGATGTTTTTGTGTGGACCGACCCCACGAGTTTTAATGACTCATTAAATATCAACAGGGTATTGAGTATAATAAAGTACAATAACAAATAGTGGAATAGCCAAATTTCTCAAGTATTACACCTTGAAAATGAATTCTGAAGTCTGAGGCAATGTTTAGTACTGAAACGCCCCCTGATATCCAACTGCAAAGCGAATGTCCTCTGCAGCTGAACTCTTGGATCCTTGTGCTCGGCAGCTGTCGAGTGTCTTCGCATCTACTGCAGACTGTAATTTCATGTGAGCTCCACGGCAGAAATCTTTCAAATTGTGTTGATGTTTTTTCACGAGGGAAGCTGCAGATGCTTGACAGGACGTGCTGTGTGTGTCTGTGGCCGGGCTTTATTGACGGAGCCGGGTTTGTTTTTGTCCGCTGATGCTGACGACAGCGGCGCTGACACAGTAGCAGGAAATGATCGATACTGCTCAGAGGTGTCAGTTGAGATGAGGGTGGAGGGGGGGTCATTGACCGTTTCTCGCCGCTCCAACAGGAAGCGGCACAACACCTGACGCTCTTGAGTTTGAAACAGACAGAGGATTGTGCGTCCTCGTGCGTCAGTCAGGAAACATGTGACTGTGAGAAACGCACCAAGTCTGCAGGCTCCACCAGGCCGACAAACACAACAGCAGCAAAGCCACAGAAAGTGAAGCGAACAAATAATGACGACGTCGTACGACAAGCAGTCCACGGTGACTCGACTGAGCTGGGCCTCCATCTTGAAACAACAGGCCTCAGCCGTCTGTCGAGCGAGCGTGGCGACAGAGCAAACACCAGTCAAGTTGCTCATGAGCAAGGCAAACATCCCATGACTGCTGCACGGGAGCTGGGGGTCAATATTTGAACTGACTGCACAAGCATGTGAGACCAACTGCTCGTCAACCCGGCTGCTAATATTCATCATTATTTCTGCCTCTTTATGAACGACACTAGCTGGTTTCCAGAGTTATGGCACCAGACAAAGAAGAAACTGCTGCAAACGCATGAAAACACCCAGACAAAATCCTTTGCTCCACAATATTAAGCAAACAAGGGCACAAATAAAGAGGGGTTCAGTTGTCTTAGCTATAAAAATGCCTCTTTAATTTCCCTTCAAAAAGACGACAGAGATTTGAACCCAAAGCAGACAGACAGACAGAAAGCAGCCCTGCTGAAGAGAATAGAAGCTGTACCTGATCGTGATGTGGCGTCCCACACGAGGAGCAGGACGAGTCCACGCTGGACTGGCTGGAGAGGGTCGGTAAGGATTTGGTCTTCAGACAGTAGTCTGGGTATTCAGTGAAAAACCTGTCATATCCACCTGAAAGAGAGACACTTTCATCAGTGACTTATTTCAATCCATAATGTAGCAGGGCGGATCAGTGATTCACAAATTTCTTCTCTCCCCCCCTCCTTTTTTTGGAGTGCACTGTGCCCCCTGTGTGGAGGACGGTACCAACATTTTGTCACACGTCTATATATACAACTGAGACAGGCAAAATTCTTTTTTAAACACACTCCAGTGCTGGAAGGCGCCTGCGTCACACACACTGAGAATGCACCACAGCTTGCACCAGTTTGGTTTGGAGATGCTCTGCAGTCTAAATATAGTGAGGCGGGTGAATCCAAGTGCCGGTGTGGGACGTTATTCTGTCTTGTTACCCCGTAACACTGGTGTGTGTGAGCTGGTTTAGCCCCTCTGGCTTCTAGCATTACCTCACTCACTCGGCTCACCACCACTGGGCTGTGTGGGTGAGCGAGTGAGTACTGAGACCTGCAGTCCTGAAGGACATTCCCATGGGTGCTGTTTAACATTGCAAAAGGCAAAATACAGGGTCGTTTCAACGGCTACAACCTTTAGCAAATGTAAAATAATAAACTTTTTCTTTTATTGACTCATTAAATAAATACATTCGGTATAAAGAGTCTGAATAATATAATTGATAAAAAATATATTTAACACATTCAATTTAATCTTAGATTATTGAATAAACATTTTTGTGAGCAAATGTTTTTTACCTTTGAGGAAATAGATGCTGCAAGACGAGGAGTCCCTGCAGAGAGCGTTGAGTACTAGTGTGACGGTGCTGTCCTCCTTGACGGTGTCCGAGTCCGGCGTCCTCTCGTCGTACAGAACCACGGCCGAGTACAAGCCGGAGCGCAGGCGGCCGCGGACCTCCTCGTCCCCGGCGAGTACCTGCTCCAGGCTGAGCACGGAGCCCTTGGCCCTGCGGCGGACGATGGTGTTGCAGCGGGCGTTGACCGCGCCGCGGATGTGTCCCGCGCTGAAGGCGAGGAAGGAGCGACAGTCCAGGAGCAGACACTTGGCGCTGTCGTCCTTCAGGAGCCGCTTCAGCACCGGGCAGTCCATCTCGCACAGGTCCTCCATCGCGCTGGGATTCAGGTGGCGCCTTCCGTCCGTCTGTCTCTCGCTCTCGGAGCCTCCAGCGACCTCCAAACGGGGCCGTTCTATCCGCGCATCTCGCTCTCTCGGTGGCCGCACTTGGTTGTCCAGAGCAGCCTCTCGCTTCTTCTCGGGCTCATTCACTGACTCTCCTCATGATTGTTGCTGTTATTTTCCTTTTTTTCATGAATGACTGCATGGCGTCACGGCGGAGGTGACGTCAACGGCTGGCGCCCAATCAGCGAGCGGCTGCTTCGCCGCGCCCGCGCCTCCCCTGTCGTCCATTCATAAAACAGAAGACAAACATCAATGGGAGCGGAGCGGAGGGATGGAGGCTGCGCTGCGGTGGCGCCTTCACTTTGTCTCATCAATGGCGGTGCACGGCGTCACATGTGCGACTTTGCTCGGTCAGCCGTCCGCTCTTACGATGCGATTTTAGCTTAGTCAGGTTCCACCTCTGCTAGCTCTCTCTTAGCCCCACTTCAAAATGGCGGATCTCTCTTGACTGTGAAAAGTCTGTGACTCTGGCGGTGGCTCCTTCTCCCTTTCATTTCCATTACATTCAGTCATTGAGCAATAATTTCATTTTCACACAGAATTTCTGCTTATACACATCACCCTGTTTACCAGTCAGATTGTGATGAGATTTGACCATAAAATTATGGCCATTAGAACAAGAAATATCTTGCCATTTTCTATGAATAACTCCTTACATTATTATTATTATTATTATGATTACAGGTCACAGTTATTGGATGTCTCAGGTTGTTATTTTAGAGCTTTTGAACATGGAGGACATTTAAAAATTTAGAAAAAAAACCCACTGAACTCCGAGTTCCCTGTTATGAATTCAGCAATAATTTCTAATACACAATGAAAAGCTCAAATATAAAGTTCTCTGTATTAGTGAGTGTGTAAGCATTTAGCTACAAGGTGGCAAATTTAAGTCAGCATTCTTACATGGATCCCACAAAGCTAGTTTGCTGTTAACTGCTTTGAAATTGTTAAATTGTTGTTAAAAATTGTTCTGCAAAATATGCACAAGTGAGCTATTCAATCAGACCTTAAAAAAAAAACAAAAAAAAACTAGTTGATTAAAACAAAATCACTTGGGACATCAATCAGTGAAATAACCTCCCCAAAACGGAACATTTGAATTCCATTTCACTTTTATTGTGACCATTTAAGTATTGGCACATACTCGATTTAAAATACATGTTTCACCATCTTTATTCAGATCTACACGTACATTTCTGAATGTAAATATATGATGGATGCCCATGTTTTACTGAGATTTCTCTTGACTCAGCTTTCAGCAGTTATGTGCGATGTAAACAGTGTTTTAATATGCAGCAGTGGTGGTGGGAGCGCTTACGTATGTGCTCACACGTAGGTTTGTGGCTGCGACTGAGGACTGTAGTCTCACAAGTGGAGACACAATTTGCATCTTCTATCAAAGAGCCTTGGCAGTGAGCGTGCTTAGGTATTTGCATGTTGATCTTATTTCCATGGTAACTCCAGGAGAGAATGAGGGCAGACTGATAGAAGATCAGAGAAATAATGGCACAACATAAACAGAGAAGATGCTATGTTGTCTAAAACATGCCATATTTCAGTTTTATTTTATCGTGGATACAAGCCATGTGCCCCTCCATGGCTACCAACGTTTCCTCTCTTCAACCTTTGGACCTAAACAACGCTGAATATGGGTGGAATGAAGTAGATACCAGGGAAAATACCAGAGCACATATATACTATCAAGTTTAAGCTTGAGATTTTTACAATGAAACAGAGTTGAAGAGGAATATGGAGGGTGAAAATAAGAGAAGATGAGAAGCAAAAAAATATATATGACAAATGACAGGTGAGTAGGAAGCGATCGCATGCAGCCTCAAAAGAAGCGTACTGCAATACTACAGCAAACAATAGCCTGCACTGGCGGGACGGAACTGCTGCCGTAGCAACAAGGGATAGGGGTGGGGGCGGAAATAGCAGGCAGTGAAATGTGAAGGCATTGGCTGGGGAGAGGCTGTGTGCAAGGATGTTCTGTTCCCTCCCCTCTCCATCCATTCATCCCCTCTCATCCCTCACTGCATGCCGTCATCCATCAATACAGGATGAGAGGGGATACTCTGTATCCGCACACGTCACTCTTGGTAAATATCTCTCCAGCCGTTAGACTTTTGCTCCTTGCTGTTTCTAACGTTATCATTCTTCACTGTCACCAACACACGCACATATGTTGAGTGTAGAGGAGGCGACAGCTGACAAGTACACGGGCTGACAGGGTGACAGCAGCGATGAGTTGGAGCTGAGAAGGCACAGCGGCCTGTCTCATCACAAGGTTGATGGTTCTGACCCCGACTGTACTCTTCAGCACGACGTCATGCCCTTGACCTTGTGGATACGAGGTAAAGCCCGATGGAGGTAAAGCATGGAGTCTTCTTTTCAATTCACTGCAATACTTCAAAGACATTAAATAGATAAAAATCTAATAAAATAATAACTATTATTGCTGTTGTTATTCCAACGCTTGTTGCAGTGTGATATTGTTTTGTTCATCATTTCATTTCGAACACTCGCTTCCCCCAGTGTGGCACAGTATTATGAGAATCTGGATTTATGCTGAGTAGATGGTTAAATCCTCAATGTTCATATACATAGTCAGTACATCTTAATTCCTCCAGTGTCGGGTGGGTGTGCTGTCTGTGGTGGTCTGTGGATAATAATAGAACAGCAAACTAATTTCTAACGGAAGTCGTACATACATTCAGCACAAAGGTTAAAGACAAACACTACCCCACAAAAATATAAACGCATACGCACAGTATGAATGTGTATGTGTTGGCACTCTTAATCTGTCCCACACTCTAATCCCATAATCCAAGAGCTAAGCCTTCAATGAATGTGGCTACATTTTCATGAATGAGCTTGTGTCATGTGTTTGTATCAAGGCTGAGACAGAAAGAGCAGAAGGTATATAAGCCATGGGCATTAAGAGGAGCAGGAGTGGGAAGTGAGCAGGTATATATATATATATATATATATATATATATATATATATATATATATATATATATATATATATATATATATATATATGTAGTTGGAAGTTAATTGTGATTCATTACAAACATTATCATAATGAAAAAAAACATTTAATATGATGCTCTAAAATTGAAATTCTCATACAAATATTTTCAAGACATTAGCTTTAGCTTTAGTTTAAATACATATATAAAAACTTGAATATAGCCACCAACGTGATTTATTGTGCTATTGTCAAACTGATGCAAAATAACATATATATATATATGTGTGTCCTCCTCTTTACCTGGAGTGGACACGGTTTTGGGGTTGTGTTTGACCAAGGCTGCTGGTGGAGACTGTGTGGGTTAATGAGTAGTGAATCCTCGCCAGTCAACAGCTGCTTATCCTCATTTCAGGGGAAGCACTTACCAAACTGCAAGGTCATTGTTCTGATCCTATCAATTCTGGCTCAAGCTTGTTGACCTCAGCCGGCAGACATGCCGTCAATGTGTGCGCTCGCTGTCGCTGCCCCTGTTTACTCCCCTAAATCATTGTGTTAATTGTGAGCTCCTTACTTCCTTGCTTGTCTCCGGTGTAAACATTTACTTTTACTACTTTATGAGCGCTTTTGTGGTGAATGAGGTCGAGCGTGTGAGCTGTAGCAGGGCTGAGAGGTCGACTCCGAACCTGCATTGGAAGAGCTCAGCAGCAGGGCCTGTCTCTTCAAATGCAGGTCTGAACTGCTTTTACAGACGACTCCAGTGTCCTTGTGCTCGCAGCCTTTGATTTAGTAGTCGTAGCATTACATTTCACGCACGTTTCTTTAACGCAGCAACAGTATTTTTATTGGTTAAAGTCATAATCCAGGTGAAGCTGACTGAGAGGAGGACTGAGAGCTGCATTGACCTTCTGAGGAAATAGGCTGCTGGTGAGTCAGAGAGTGGGTCATGTTGTCCATGAACCCCTGATCCCCTGCAGCATAAAGTTGTCGAGGGGAGTTTATCATCTAGTGCCACGGCCATCTTCAAGAGGACAGTGGGGTCATTCTCCAAAACTAGTGCTGTTACCACTTCACACTTTTTTAAATCACATTGAGCCCGATCTAATTATTAAAAATAATTCAATACAAAAAAAATACCAGGAAATGAACTGGACACAAAGGTGCAGAATAGATCCAGTTTAATCATATCCGTGTCTGTTTATATCTTTAATTTGGACGAATAACATTAGAAATGGAAGGACAGAATAAGAGGAGAACAACCACTGAGGTTGATGGAAGATTGCTGGGGCAACTCCAGCTGAGAAAAAGCATAAGTCAAACAAGCGTAGTTTCAGAAGGTAGAAAAAAAACAGTTCAACACTTGTTTTTTGGAAAAATCACACCCATCTTGTGCCGGGAAGAAGTGCAATCAGATCTCAGTGTTGGCTCCCTCCCAACCAGCCCACCAACTTTTGAGGGGGCAGTGAGAATCTCCATGGTAACAGGAATCATAGATGTAGGATTTTAGTTGTTCTTCACAAATAAACACCTCGCTGATATTCGACCTGGTGCATCAATATCCCAACTGTAGCTATTTTAAAAGGCTGCACTTGACCTAATGTTCTTTTTTTTCGGTCTGTGGGAGGAAAGCTGAGTCGCTGGAGGAAACCTACACAGTCAGAGTGAGAAGAGAAACTGGTCTTTCAGGCAAAAAAAATCTCTCTACAAAAACAAGTTTTTCGATAACGTGCTTGTGTTTTCAAGAGAAACATTTTGTCCTGGAACTCATCCACGGAATAGAACGCAGAGACAGACAGTTCCAGGACCAGGTGAATGACTCTTCTCAGTTTGCTTCTGAGTGTATGTAAATCATCTCAGTCACACCGTAAATGTTCAAGCTATTTTGGCAACCCGTCCAATACAAATATTAGTTTAGCTAACAAGAACAGGAAGTTTGAGCGGAAGCCTGGAGTGGTTTCCTTATGATGCGTCTTCCTGTCGTAAATAGCTCAGAATGTGTGCATGTTTTTTCACAAGTCTAGTCATCGCTGACTGTGGAACAGTTAGAGGACAACAACTGAGATGAATTGACATGAAACGTAATGTTTTTGTCAGATTTGGACACTGGACAGCAGTCTTCTGCATCAGCCACTGGTCTTGCTCTGGTTGTTTGTGTGCGGGAACACTGCATCACCCTGAAGTATGAAGATGAGCCACGGCAGATATCCTCCGCATATTTATTAGTATATCTGTCCTGCACCTCTCAAAGTTTGTTTGAGCAGCATTTTTCATATAGCTAGGGTCAGAGTTAATCTACATCAGAAATGTGGTGTAGAAATTGGAAATGTGGAAATAGATGAGTAGGAAATTGAGTAGGAGAACAATTGACTTTTTCTACAGAAATATCTTTTGTCTACAGTTTTATAGTATATAGATAGATAGATGGACAGACGGATGGACGGACGGACGGACAGACAGACAGACAGACAGACAGACAGACAGACAGACTGACAGATGGATAGATAGATAGATAGATAGATAGATAGATAGATGGACAGATGGACGGACGGACGGACGGACGGACAGACAGACAGACAGACAGACAGATAGATAGATAGATAGATAGATAGATAGATAGATAGATAGATAGATAGATAGATAGATGGACAGATGGACGAACGGACGGACAGACAGACAGACAGATAGATAGATAGATAGATAGATAGATAGATAGATAGATAGATAGATAGATAGATAGATAGATAGATGGACGGACGGACAGACAGACAGACAGACAGACAGACAGATAGAAAGATAGATAGATAGATAGATAGATAGATAGATAGATAGATGGACGGACGGACAGACAGACAGACAGACAGACAGACAGACAGATAGATAGATAGATAGATAGATAGATAGATAGATAGATAGATAGATAGATGGACGGACGGACAGACAGACAGACAGACAGACAGATAGATAGATAGATAGATAGCTTTCAGGTGTTTCCATTATTTTGTCCAACCCCTGTAAATATGGTCGATAAGTAAAGGAGAATGTGTTATGTGCTTTAACTCCAAAAGAATAGCTGATATGGAGCTGGATGGTGACGATGATGATGGAAAAACCGAATCATGAATACAACTATAACTAGGACTATTTGCAGCTGATTCATCAGCAGCGTGACATTCCACCCGCATCCGTCCACTGCAGCAGCGGGTGCCCACACCGACATCATGCTGGCGCCATTGACTTGTCATGCTTTGCCAATGTCAGAATGACGCAGGCAGAAGCTGAAATTTGACTAGTGATGGAGCACACGTGATCTCAATGCATTTGCATAAACATGTGACTCAAAGCACACTCATGAACCAGGCCGACTTGTCTCCTCATTTCCCTCGCAAAGCCCATGAAGAGCAGCTGACCAATGATGGAGGAGATGACAGCAGGAGCAGGGAGGAGGAGGGGCGGCAGGAGGTGGATGGAGAGGAAGTGGAGTGTCCTTGTTAACTTGACACGGTCACATTTAAGTGATTGAATTTCCTCTGTGTCAGTGTGTGTTTGTGCATGAGTGTATAGCCATGAGTCAATTGCCCAATTGCTGGACAAACAAGATGAGAGTGCACAACTGAAACGTTTCCGTCCTCGCACCGCCTCTCTGTGTCAGCGTAAGACCTGAAGCGCAGGCCAGGAGAGTTGTCCTTTAGCTCAACACCGCTGAATCATGAGCTTTTTTTTCATGACCAGGCTTGTCTCTATTCCACAAGAGTTCTCTCATTCAGCAGGACGAAACCAGTGAAATCTGACCACTGACCCCCGGTGTTAGCTTGAAATCATATTCAAATCAGGACTAGCTTGTTGGCAATAAAATGTTTACAGACGGATCTGTCTTCATCGTTCATCATCACACCAAGAGGTGCACTTTCATACACTTGCTTCACCAGCTGTGGGGTTTAATGGCGACGACAGACAGACAGACAGACAGATAGATAGATAGATAGTCACCTCATTGTTTACAAGTTAGCTCAAAGTTAGGGGCAGTACCAAGGAAATGCAATCCAAAATGTAAACACACAACGAATGACTACTCTTAGAAAGCAAGCCGAGATAATGAATGTTCAATATTTGTCTGGAAACTCCCCATAACTCCAAGAGTGGGCTGAATTAGAGGATAAATTGGGAACTGCATGCTAGAGTCAATGTTATCTTGTTTACCAGAGGTCATCTTGTCGTCTCAACAATGTAAATGAAAACCCTGTAATCTCTTCAAACGCCTGCAGCAAACATCCAATCCAACCAACCGTTGCGCTCGACCCTTCAATGAAAGCAACGCTGACCATGCCATCCTCTTTGATTGAGCTACTTTTAGAACAACTGACTGGTTCTCAACTAGTTGGTCTTCAAACAGTAATAGAAAAGTGTGGGGCATTTTCATCCTGATTCCAGAGGAGTGGTTCTTGTACTCTGAATTTAGACAAGCTGACAAAGGTGCTGAGCCATAAGGCAACTGAACATCTGTTTTCAATGATCTACTTGTATCGCTTGTCTTAGTATACAAGGGGTCACCAGAGAAGCACGTGACCTAAGGATGTGACCCCCAGGTGGCTGCCACCAGGATGAATCAGAAAGTTTAATATCGAATTGTTGAGACAGTGAGTGAGTCAGCCACAACGGAAAAATAGCCAAGGAAATTGGACCAACTGGAGCTGGTGCAGCAGCCAACAAAACCATCACCATGCTCTGTTCAAAACAATTGGATTTCTCGGGGAGTTGGAGTTTTTGGATACTCAGTCAGGGCGACGGCTCTTTTTGCTTTTCTTTTTCTTTCAGCAGTTCTTGTCCATCATGTTCTTCTTTGTCACAACCACAGTGGCTGTCTTCCTCTCCTTCCCTGTGCTTCTAGTCCAAACCATCTGGCCTCCCTAAATCTGTCTCCACACTTCTGCATTAGACATCGCCCGACCATGTCACTCCCAACAAAACTCTGAGCATCTTCCACTCTGACTCTTCTAACTCTGCTTCCTGTCACTGTGTCAGAGCCACGGTACAGTCTCTTCAGCACGCAGATCTCACAGGACCTGAGATGTTGCGTCCTGTGGCTCCCAGAATTTGAGTGACAGTAACTCGGAGCAGGCCGTGACAATTTTGCTGGCCCACCACTTTTCATCTCAATCACATTCCCTTAATCTGGTTTGGGGTGATTCGATATAGAGAGCGAGAGCTGTTTGTTGTCACCAACGAAGCCATTCCTGAAGTGTGCGGGCCTGCTAATTCAAACTGTGTGAGCTGGAGTCAATCTGTGGGCCCAACAGCCCTGCCATTGTTGTTGCTGCGTGCCAGTGTTGAGCTTTCTGAACAACATCATCATGCTGTCGACTGCCGAGTG
Source organism: Synchiropus splendidus (assembly GCF_027744825.2). Taxonomy (NCBI): domain Eukaryota; kingdom Metazoa; phylum Chordata; class Actinopteri; order Syngnathiformes; family Callionymidae; genus Synchiropus; species Synchiropus splendidus. Next base: position 59,778,272 of record NC_071334.1, on the reverse strand, counting down.
TGTTTTAACCCACTTCAGCCTCGACATTCCACTTAAAGGGGCCCTATCATGGTTTTCATGTGTGGAGAGTTGTAACAACATCAGCAAGATGAAATGTCGACACATACTGGAGTGTTAAAGAATGACACTTCAGAATAACTACTATCATTATTTCTTTCTCTTTAAATCACCAAACAGGTTCATTTATGCTGCTTCGTATGTTTCAGTGAGTGACATTTGAGATCAGATGAAACGGGAATATTTAAATCTCACCTTTTTATAGTCCTTGTCATTGTTTCAGTGAAAATCAGAGCAGCCGTTTTGAGTGTTTTTCACCTTTTTATTTTATCATATTAGTATCAGAGATGTGGCTACTGAAGGAAAATAGCTCCTTTCCTTGACTGCTGGCCCAGACAGTCGCTTACAATCTAATGTGCACATTTCTAAGTGAAAAACATAATTATTGCACATCAGCATACAACGAGTCATTTTCCAAACATTTCGAAGTTTATGGGATGTAAATACATTGGTTTACAGAACATGCCCAAGTCAAATTTACCACTCGCTTTTTTCATTGTTAAAAAAAACATTTTAACTTCCAGTGAGATTATAACCTTCATTCATGAATACGTTTTTGTTTAATGCTTCCACGATGCATTTGATGGGCAATGAAGTGAAAAAAAGTATTGCATTTTTACTAAGACTGAAAGATTAGTTTTTCATTCATTAATTTGAAATATTTTATTTTAAAATGTATTGAGCTGCTGTAATTATTGCTCAATTATTGGGTGTATTAAGTGTGTTTATTGCTGCTTCACAAGTTTCTTGTGTTTACTTTTCTACATATATATATATATTTTTACCTCAAGTCACTTTTTTATTAAATAGAAATACAATATATGAATAAAAAATGGACATGTGTAAAGCACAGAATTACATATTTTGTTATTTGTATTTTTAAGTTTTACAGTCAACAAACTTTTCAAGACACCAGAGGACATTAAATAAAATGAAATCTTGTTGTTAAAGATTTTATTTTTCATTAAAACGTGGTTGCGCCCTGTACTTGTCAATACAACACTAACATTGTCCACTACACACAAGATAGCTTTGACTTTTCAGTGGAAATGTTGAAATACAGTTAAAGATCTACAGAACGACTCTGGCAAGAAGTGTTCAAATGCGAAACTGTATCAGCAAAGGTTTTAAAACGACGCAGATCATAAATAATCCCAACTAAATGAAACCTCACCAAGTGACTCTCACCTGTCATTACATACACTCAAAGACAGTCACAGACAAAGGAATCCAGTGTGGATGCCCTGAGTGTGTGTGTGTGTCTGTTAGAGGGGGGTGGTGTGTGTGTGTGTGTGTGTGTGTGTCCTGCTCTTACTTCCTGTTGTAATGTCTATTAAAGGCCAGCGGTCCGTTGGGAGTGGACAGATAGAACCATCATGTGGTAATTAGTTCTGCTCATTAAAAGTAACCTCAGGCTTTGTTCTGCCATCTGGTTCTTCACTTCCTCCTCTCAGACTTGTGAGTCCGAGTGTGTGTGAGTCATTTACATTTGGATGGAAATGACACCACCTGTAGAGTGCTCTTCCTTTCCTTTCTGAGCAGAAGCATCCAGGACGTCCTGTCTTCTTGCAAACACACTCAGGTTGATAGATTTGGATGCCGTTCATCCCACAGTTTTGTCACTGCTGGAAGAATGTGTGACATCGAGCCGGTGGTGGGCGTCTTGAGAGGCACTTGCTTTCCTGTGAATTCTGGCGACTATTGTCTCACTTGAATCTTTCAAACTTCATTCCAAACTTCCACATTTTCTATTTATCGCAATGAATCATGCATTTGTCACGTCGAGCCTCCCACATGCCGCCGCTGCCACAGAAAAATCAAGAATCCAGTGCTGTGAAACGCAACAGATCACTTCAGAAGGAGCTTTGTTCTTGGATAAGTGATGAAAGATTCGACTCCTCCTCACTTGGATTTTATTTAAATGGTTAAGAAGAGCATCATCCACTTAGTTTTCATCCTCATATGTGCCTGGTTTGGCAAGTGCTTTTCCTTGCGCCAAATAGCTTGGTTTAGTCACTCTGTTCAGTTCATTCGTACATAATCCAGTTTACCATGAAAATGTTGCACTGAAACAGAAAATAACTTCTCAACCAAAGTCGGGCCCCTGAAGGAGCAGCCCAAGCAAAGAAGCCCAGACATCCCTCTAGTGATCTCCTAGTAAGTACTGACCATGTGAACAGTGTGTGAACAGTGTAGGGCAAGTAATACTAACGTCTCCAAACTGCCAAGTGAAGCATAAGATACGCTTCTGCAGCACCAACTCCTCCAGAACAGGAACCATCTCAAAGCATTATATAGACTAAATCAGGGGCACTTAACCTTTCTGATCTCAGGGCCTGTTCAAGTAATAGAACTGATTCATTACTGTTGAGTTCTTTTGTGATCAACAACCATGTTTAAGCTACTTAGACGTAGGCAAACCGAAACCATGTGCATCATTGCAAAAATATTTCTTTATCCAACCAGCAGCAGAACCAGGTGCAAGTCATGTTCATCAAATTCACTAAAGAAAAAGATTTAAAAAATACACTTGATGCAAACTGTTGAGAAAATTGGAAAAACTGAATACAATTCAGAATAAAATAAATATAATAAATCCATGTCTAAATATCATAACATAAAAAAGTGAGTTGTAAATAAAAGTATCGCCATTTCAAAACCGCTTCAACAGGCGCTGTCATCAACAGTTTTTACTGTTGAGGGCGACACCGACTTTCTGAATCATTTTTTTGTTTTCAAAAACTTCTGCATAGTAATTAACTGTCACAGATTTGCAGCTGTCAAGTCAATACACTGACACACTACTGCCACCATACGTGGCTCATGTATTAAAACTGAGCGTCTCAGGGCCCTCACGGCCCAAAAGGTGTAAAACAAAAAAACTTACAGCGCTAGAGTCACTGCACTAAATAACTCAGGCTTTAGACGATGACACACGTTACCATAATTAAACGACTTAGTCAGATGTGTATTACCAGCATATTAGCCAGTCACTATAAAATACTTATTAGCGTCCTGCTAAGCCTTATTTTACCTTTGAGTGGTCACCAAATGTCCACACAACACCATACAGCATTATGACTAACAGTGAACAGGCAAGTCTTTACTTTATTAATAGTTAATATGTGCTCTCCAATCTGAAGTAGCAAAATCATGCGTGTAATTGGAGCCAGCCAAAATCATGAATAATACATTAATAAAAAAATATTTTTTTCAACCTCACTTTCACTCATTCTGACACATACATACATTCCACACCAGGCCTCTCTCAGTCAGTCACTGTCTCAATTGATTTCTCGCGCTCAACAGCAATGACACACTTTCAAACTCACATATTTATATTTATAAGTGTAAAGAACAATTCTGGTTCATTCTTACATTCACATAAACTATTTGTCTTGTACACAGTAAATCATTTGTTCACGAGTGCAGACCACATTCTGCTCACAGAAATATTGTTCATTTACACTTCTGATATTTGCGAGTGGATTAAAAATAGAAGTCAGGATCAAGGTTAATAATAATAACCATTTTATTAAACTAGCTATTAGGAGAAGCCCTCACACTAGGGAAAGCATGAGGAGCTGAACACCTATTGATGGAACACTTGAGCAGCACGGTGTGTGTATCACCAGGCTGTGTGTGTGTGTGTGTGTCTGAGACTTGCATACTAAATGGGAGGAAGTCAGTGTCAGAGTGATGAGCTGTTGCTAAGCAGTTGGTTGCTAGGTGTGGGGGGGAGGGGGAGGCTGTCAGTGAACCGGGGTTGAGGGGGACAAAAGTGTGTTTCTATTTAAGTTGATTTTCAACTTAAAAAGAATGCAGACCTTTTGGATACAGTAATGATGCGCAGCAATTACAGCGTGACAAAAGAGTGAATTCACACGGAGCAGACGAGAGATGAAAACATGAGTCATGAGTTGTGGGGGAGAACACCACGCGGGTGGCGGGGCTCACACGGAGCAGCACACTCCCCGGGTTTCCCGAAACGTTGCTCCACGGAATTCTACTTCTTTATTCCCGCTATTAAGATCCTCCCTCCAGGTTGCAGACCCTTGGGGTGAAAGCAACGGTGGGCGTTTCCGCCGGGCGAGACACCGGCAGCCACTTGTAGTCCAGCTTTTGGGACGGAGGCTCCAAACTCCAGTCATAGTGCTTCAACAAGTACACGCACACCTCCTGCAGGAAAAGACAAATGAAGCAAAGTCATGAACTCTCTCTTGCGCCGTGTTTGTTTGTCTCTGGCTCAGAAATAAACCCTTCCTGTCGACAGATTATATTTAAAGCTTGGCAGCACATCAGCCTCCGCCCACAAGCGCAGCAGCACTCTCACCCTGGAGGGGTGTTTGGAACTATATAGAGTTCTTCAGACTCAAGTGACACAAATAAATTCTAAGCAACTAATAATATTCAGCAACCTAGCAGTGGTCAGTATAAGGGGTGAAGGTTTGATTCCAACTCAATATTGTACATATCTATAGTTTACAGAGACTCATTTACATTTTTACTCTTTATTTTTTTAATGGAAATTGCAGTCTGCTTGGTGTCTGTTTGCTCTCCCTGTGTGTATGTGGGTTTTCTTCCCTGCACTCTGGTTTCCTCCCACAGTTCAAAAACATGCAGAGCTTAACTGATGGCTCCAACTGCCTGCTGATGTGCACGAGGCTCGCAGTCTACCTGACCTGCACAGGACGAAGCAATGAAATAATGACAATACTGTTAGCAAGAAATATATATTTTCTTTTTTTTATGTGATGTCTGGTCACCATGTGCTTCTACCCAGATGACAACACGATTATATTCCTGTATTCATGTCACCCAACGTTCTTCTTGGATGTCAACCAATCAGCATCCCAAACACACTCGGCTCCATCGCCTTGCTTTACTTTATGAATGGAAATGCTCCAGATTACGGAGGAGGAGGGGATGAATGAATGGGGGGAAAGAGGAGGGGAAGAAAGGAGTTAGGGAATAAGGACGGGAGGAAGGCGATGAGTCACATCAGTGACCTAGATCCTCGTGGTCGACTGAATCCGGCCACGCCTTGCGGAATGTGAGTGTGAGTGAATGTTTGCGTGGTGGCCTGCTGAACGGTCAAGCCACCAGAAGATAACCAGAGATACAGTTTGGAATTGTATGGAGCTATGGAGCTCGACAATTCTATCTGATGTGAGCGATAGAACTCAATAGTAAACACTTTAAATGGCAGTCATTCAATAAACAGTGGATCTAGAATTTCTAAAAACATTCTGGAGAATGATGAATGATATGATATGATAGCATGATCATAAATGAAGACAGTACGTCTACAAAAGCCTTTCTTTCATCAATGGTCAGATATGGAAACACAAGGTGAATCAAAAATCCTAAATGTGAAACTGAATATATCATATAATTTTATATTCTTTTAAAATGACACAGTCGGTACATTTCATAAATGGCAAATGCTATTAAATCAGCCAACAAACAATTAGCTATCTGCTTTTCACTATATCAGCCACGATGAAAACGCTTTTAAATAACACGTTGAATGAATGGGCTGCACAGATGAGTCTTGTCTTACTTCCATTCAGTCAAGATGAGGATCCATTAAGGACACATCACTGCATGCCAGCCATTTGCTTTAGCCCAACACGAAGCTCGTGGTCATCCAAAATCCAATTTTTGATAATGAGCAGCGCTGAATGAGTCGAGAGCAGATCATTAAACCGGCAAGAACATTTCACCTGAGCTCCATTCAATCACGACCAACAGACACGATGACTCATGCGTGTCTGTGTGTGTGTGTCTATCCTAGTGAGGACCAATTTTGGGGAAAACATCTCCTTGCGGGGTCCAGCCATTAAGCCTCAATTTGAGGATGAAAACTTCAATATAACTGTCATTATAATCAGGTTTAAGTTTGGTTCCGAGTCCTGGTTAAGGTGAGCCATGTGTTTTAATGGTGGGAGGCTGGAGAAAGCATTATGGCAATGAGGAGTGGCATTATGGCAAGATGCAGCGACAAGCCCGCGCGTGTGCGTGTGCGTGTGCGTGTGCGTGTGCGTGCGTGCGTGCGTGCGTGTGTGTGTGTGTGTGTGCGTGTGTGTGCTCGTAATGAGATAAACTTCCAGCAGATTTCTGCCACCAAATTGTGACCCGTATATTTAGTGTAACTTTCACAGCTGAATTTTAAAAAGTAAAAAATGTGCACTGTAACTGTCACAACAACTTTCATACTACTACTACATAAATCTGTGGTTCCATTAACGCCTTCACATGTTGCACCGGACTGGACAGGGGCATCAAGAGGCCCAAAGTACACAACGTAAGGAGCGTGCTGTGGAAGAGAGATGGGTACAAACGATTCACAGGGAAAGATATACAATTTTAGGAAGAGGTCACAGGATTTTGGGCAAATAGTTCACTGTAAAAGTACAGTTTCATCTGAGTGTGTTTAATCAAAAACAAAACGTGACAAATCAAACAAACAAAACGTTTTTTCACTCACTTTGTTCCTTCTTTTTTTAAGCAATTCCAACATAAAAACAATATTTATGTTGGGAAAATTTTTTTTTTTGCAATATATTATTTTGAATGAATGGATGTTTGTTTCTGTGTTACACAACAAATGACATAATTGTTGAATTATTATATCTCATGGCTTCTTAATTGCTACATTGCACACAGTTCAGTCAATAATTCTTGCATGATACCCAAAAAAGGCGCAGAGTGAAGAACAGCTGTTGTCATTTTTATCTCTAAATTCCCACTTTTTCAAAAAAGTGGTTACATGTACAGGGGTTAAAGCTTTTTTTTTAGCTTTAAGGTGTTTGCATTATTTTGTCCAACCCCTGTACATGTAAACTTGTGTCAGTGTGAGATCCTCCTGTTAGTGTCCTATTGTTATTGACAGTCAGTGGTGTCTTTTTTTGTTCACACATTGGTTGTGTGTTACTGTCAGTGTTATGTTTGTGTGTAAGTGTGTATTCTAATAACCAGCAAGCCAAACTTCTACCCCAGCACTGCTTTTCCAGCCCTCCATCAGAGGGTCGCTCCGGTGGATTTGCTTGAGGACAAGTGTCCCGAAAATAGAGAAATGAATGACGTAAACCAGACTCACTTTGAGGAAAACATGGGTAAGTTTAGATCCGATACAGTTCCTGGGTCCACTGCCAAAAGTACAAAGGAGGTTCCTGTGATCTGCATTCCTGTGTGCACAAAAACACAGCGTGCGGGGGTCAACTGAATGTTGCAGGTGAGACTGTTGAAGTCTATCGATGCTCTGGTGATTGACCATCAGGGTGCAGGCTTTCACACTTTCATCCAATACACAGAGCTTGTAAAGCAGGGGGTCACCAACATGGTGCCCACAGCCTGCACAGACCAAAGGAGAAGCCCATGGGATTTAAAAAAAAGATTACAATTACGTACAAATGGACCCATTTTCTCTTGAACACAGCAGCGGATACGATCTTGATCTCTCCGTCACTACTCAATGAAGCGTTCCTTCTTCACCAGGAGTAACACAGAGTGTCATCAGTTGTGACTTCAAAAACACATGTTGTAGTGACAAACTATGTTTCATTCAGTTAAGTAAATCTTCCAACAGTGGATCAGCAGCCAGGCCAGCGCATATCAAGATGTTGACAACAGCTGTGAGCCTTCAATCATGAAAAATATGGATGATTTACAAAGTGAATGCAAAAATGGTTGGTTGGGGGTGAAAAAGAGAAAGCTGCAGTTTGACCTTGATGACATGTCATTCGCTACAAATGTGTTTTCACAGAGAGATGTGACAGAAATGTTGACTACGTGCCTCCATCTTCCAAATAACTAACCGTCAAAGAGGACTTTGTTACCCATGAGACGCGTCATGTGATGATGATGGTGATGGAATGAGATGGTGGATCATGTTGGAAGGCCGCTCATGGCCGCTGATAAGAACTCCAACACAACGCACACATTCCTGAGAGAACAACTGAATCAGCCAGTGGAGAGAACCTCCACATTCACCACACAACCGGACGTGTGTTGACTGAAGTCAAGTCATAATTCACCACGTCTACAATCGATACGTTGTACTCCACAGAAATGAATGTTGCAGCACCAACAAAGCTCTGAAAGAAAGTGGGAAGGAGGACACGCTATAATGACGTCAAGACACCGACAGGCCCGACAAAGATTGACGCCAAAAAAAGTCTCATTCAAACAAGACGCTACTGTGATTTAGACTGTCTATCACTCAATGACACAGAGAAAACAAAATGGCCACTGAGTTACACAGAAGTCCGACAGGTAGCAAGCTCCGATATAAGTAAACAGATGCGGCTAACCAGAGGGTGTCTCAACAACCTGCTGAGACAACCCCTCCTCCCCCCCTCGCCCACCAACTCCCTCCCTCCCTCCCTCCCTCTCAGCACTAATGCATCCTGTCTTCCTGAAACCCGAACTCAAATTTAAGTGAAACAGGAAGCATTAGCGTTGTGTGGAGCCTTGGAATAAAGGAGTGCGAGTGCATTCGTGTGTGTGTGTGTGGACTAGATGGTCTCTACTCGGAGTGTAATGATCTATTATCTTGAAATAGTAAGACGTGCAACTGGAAGTGAAGTTGACTAATATAATCAAAGAGAAAGGACGTCACCTTTGGAAACCCAACAAAGTGTCTTTAGCCTGCTGAGTGAAAGGAAGTGAATTTAGTCCCTGGGGTTTAATGGAGTGTGCACCGGGAGGTAAATGTTTACTGAGACCATATACAATAGAAAACATCAGTCACCGGGAACCACTCTCAAGCCAACTTAGAGAGAAAGTAAACAATTCTAACTTCGTTGTGACCTTTGAGTCAGAACCTTAGTTCCTTGTCAGCCATTGAGACTTTAACTTTGAAAGATGAAAATACATCCATCAACTGTTCTCTCAACATAAATAGAAGAGAATCTGTTCAAGTTCATTACCAGTTTTGCTTAGACAATATAGAGTTGACTGAATAGAAAGAATTTGTTCAAAAATGTGATGTGAGCTAGAAGTCATTGACCTGCCACTATGTATTTACAACAGTATTTTGAGAAGTTTCAACAGTTGTTAGACAAATGTGCACAATTTTTATTCCCTTAGTTGAATTCATATTATTTTTAGGCTTGATAAGAGTAGGAATTTTTTGAATATTATAGAAATAAATGTGTATTTGTGACATGGCATTATATTCTTAAACATATATAATTTGATAATAAATTACTTACAGACGTAAAGATTCTGTTTTTCAGATATTTATTTTGAGGAACAACAGATCGATAAAATGAGCGCTAACATTCATTAAAATCATTTGAATTTAAAAAGAACATAGATTCCATTTCGACATCCAAAATCATGATTCCACATATTTTCAATCAGCAATTCAAGAGAACTTCTTAAAAAGTTTTTTCACTCATTATGTTTTCAGTGTAATTATCACATCATAAGGAACGTACATCCCCACTGTTGACAGCAGCTCAGGCTTCAGTAAAAGTCTGAACAGAATTGTGTTTCTTTGCTCCTGGCGTTTTAACTTGCTTGATCTTCAGGAGCAGTGGGATTCTGTGTATCTGTTCGCTACTTTCTCTTCCATAATACATTTATGGTCTTTCAAGTGAAGGCATCAGAACCTATACTGGTTAAATGAAGATGTTGAAAGATGTTGAAAAGGAGAGGTGCTACACTAACATAGAATACGTTTAAATGTATGAAACTTTAAATGCATGAACGAAAATCCGAAATCTGCACCAAAACAGTGAAACGCGAGGAGAACATTTTTATTACGGTTACTGTTTGTGTGACCACTATTTCCTCTTTATCTGCGCTTATAACCTGTGGGGCTACAATTGAACACATGACATGTCTCATTATTCATAATACCAATTAGACAAAATTCTCAATATTTCGTAGAAACGATCAGTCAAGAGGTATATATTAAAACAGTAAAAAGTCAAATCAAAATGAAATGACGCTACTGGGAGAGCCAAAATCAGGTTGTAGTTCATGAATTTCAGAAAAATATGATGAGTAAAGCCTCAGCGAGTGTTCACAGATGTTATCATTAACTGCATGTTTTACAAAGAAAAAGTGTGTCAAATAAGATGTAAATCTTAAAAACCACTGCGTGATGAGCCGTCACTGACGAAAAAGAGGAATTGGTACGAAACCCCCCCCCCCCCGAAATGATGATAACAAAAGGTTTGAAAGGTTGCAAATGATTGACTTTATTGTCAGATAACTGAGCAGCTAAGCACATGAACAAAACGCACCGCAGTAGCTTGGATTTTTATCTCCGTCCGGTGGCGTTTCCCCATTTATTTATCAACAGAGCGTGTGTGGGCGTCAGGCTGATAGCATGTTAACTCACCAGCTTGACTACACGCCTCAAATGGAAAATCACACACACAAATACGCTCATAAAGACTCGAACACATGCACCGACTGGTCCCCACGCAGAGACGAGTGATTTGTCTGTGTGGTGTAGATAGAGTTAGTGGGCTTGTTATGTAACAGAGCCGCAGCCATTTAGTCGAAAAGGAGGTAAGAAGAGCAGTTGGGCAAATATCAGGGTAGACAGGAAGTCAGTCACTCAGGAAGACTGACAGATGGACCACGAGGGAAAGTGCAAGAGGAATACGGCAGAATAGGCTGGAAGACAAGATGAAAGATGATAGTATTGAGCGAATGGATACACACACATGCAGATGGTGAGGAGGGGGGAGAGAGAGACAGAGAGAGAGAGAGAGAAATATAAGTTAATATAAATAAGTTAATATAAATAGAATTATGCAAGTTAATTTTAAGACTAATATATTTGAGTGAGATGCTGTGGAAAGCGTTAATGAGTCAATGAGTGGTCCCCACAAAGATAGAGATTCAATTATGTGTGTGTGTCTTTTGTTTTCTTTCAGTGAAATATAGCTTGGGCCGGAGACATTTTCGGCCAGAATGACACCAGTTTGTCCTTGTTCCACATGAAAACATGAAAAAGTCCTTCAAATTCCAGAGAAACATGGAGACAAATTGATAGAAACATTTTTTGCCAAAATCAACACCTAACATAATACATGCATAATAACATGCATCTCTCATCATAAAATAATGCATCTCTATTGCACGCAATATACAAACACAATGTCAGTTAAAGAAAAATAGTTCAATACATACAATGGCATGTCATTTTATTTGAGATATTTTGGAGTGGGACCATGGGGTGGGTGGATTGCAGTTAAAACACAATGAATAGAGATGCAAACCATTTTAAAAATGCATGTCACTTGTGCCTTTGCAGCCCCTCCTTTCTATCCTCCATGATATGCAACACAAAAAAAACATTGCGGCACCGGTTTTATATCATAGTTTCGTGTCAAGCCTCCTCTGACTCATTCCTGACCCCCCTCTCTCATGCACAGGGAATCCCTGTTGGTAAAAAGTGGTATGAGGTAATCAGTTACCATGGCAGCAGCTACCCCGATTCTTCATTCATAGATGCTGCCTGTACCTGTCGTTCACCATCCTTGACGTCAGTGCCAGTGATTTCTGAACGTTATCTAATCGATAAGGCATCACAGGCTGACGTGCTGACTTACCGCGCTCAGACAGAAGCACTCGTCAGACTCATCTGAGTAGGAGTCACCAGCAACACAGAATTATTGATGCTTCTGCGGTCGAATAATGAAAGAAAGCATTAATTTCTGACAAGAAAATCAGGCTAGTTTGGAGAGATTTGTGCAAGTGGATGAGCGGTCGAAGAGCAGTCAGCCGATACTGCACAAAGAAGAAAGCTGTGGGTGGAATGTGGTCAGCTGTGACCAACCACATTTTCATCAACCAGTGAGGGGACTTGTGAGTGAACGTGAATCTGAGTGTAAAAGAATTTTGATGCAAAAAAGGTGCAGTCACAGGGCTTTTTTCAGGGTCCATTTATGATGGAGCCAGGCACTGAGGGGATCGCAGAGCGAACTCAGACTCAGAAAAACAAAGAAAAAAAATCATGGGAGAATTTTCTGTGACTCATTTTTCTAGAGCCCAGCCCACTTCACCGTGCACCGCAGGAAAATGGCTTCTTCCCCATCAGACACACACACACACACACACACACACACACACACACACACACACACACACACACACACACACACACACACACACACACACACACACACACACACACACACACACACACACACACACACACACACACACACACACACACAAAGGGGAATCCTCATTGGTAACAATGCTGTCATGTGACCAGCAGCCACCTGAGTATTCCTGCCTGTGGCTATAAAGGGAGTTCTGAATGAAACACAATGAATGGCATTGAACAGGTGAATGAATGAATAGATAGAAAAACAATGGCGTCTGAGGAGGAATGAATCAGCTGCAGTTGCTCCCTAAAAACAGGTGCAAAAATAGACCTGATCGAGTCACCCTCACCTAAACACACATCACAAAGTACCTCCTGGATATAGGTTTCAAAGGATGAATCTGTCAAAAGAAGCTTCAGTGAAGTGCTCACCTTCCTCTCCATCGCTCCGGCAGGAATTTGTCCGGCAGCTGGAAGACGTCAGGGTCACGGTGGACGGCGTGGCTGATGTAGAGAGCTCCATAACCCTTGGGGACGTGAAAACCAGCAAGGGTGGCGTCCTACAAGTGTGCATGCACAAATGATCACCTGACCGCAAAACCCCTTCACCCGGCTGACACCACTATCCACTGCATATCAGACACATCATTTCAACATTTGGACATATTCCACAAACACGTCACTAATTTCTCCACTTTTGATTTCTTCTGTCAGGACTCCGCTGAAAAGAGCCACCTTGAGGCAAAAGGACCACTTACTCAATCATAGCCCTTCTCATTCACCTCCTCACCACATCCATTAGTCGTCGCACTAATGGCCTGCCACAGAACATAATCACTGTTTCTCTTCCTCCTGCCCTCTTTTTCATTTTTCTCTCTGCCACTCTCTGCTGGAGTGGAAAATCTTTTTCATTAAATCTTTCTTTTTTTTCTCCTCGAAGGGAAGACCCCGCTCTTTGCAGAGTTCACGCAAGTGACACTCAAAACGCACGAAACCACGTCGCAAAAGAAGTTGCATATCTTGGTTCCACCTGACGGAGCGTCTATTTTTCCACCTGGTAGTGAATACTAATAACCTCCCCCACCCCCCCGCTCCAACTACACCCACTCATGACAGAATCTCATTACCTGTGAGCTGCCTCCTCCTGGTTTTATTAACTCCACTTGTTGCTGTGTGGCAGATAACAAGCCTAGATCTCTACAGTAATTCATTTCTTATCAACACAAATCTCCCTTTCCGGTAAATCATGCAACATTCTCACATTATTTTTAAAACGCATGACTCACTGGCTTTGACTGATTCCCACCAAAAAGTTAATTTGACTGTTGCACTTAACACTGATAAATGGAAAGCCTCTTCATCCTCGAAGGACATTTACAATTTAAGTTCATATGTGCAATGATAATGATGGTGTGAGTAATGATGCACCTAATGGAAGAGTACCTATTACACACCACTCAAATCACAGAAACCACAGGTGTTGCTCATGTCAATGGCGCACTGAAATATATGCTGGTTTCTGTGGTCACTGTGGTTTGGGCGCAAAGTGCAGCCCTTCTCCAGCCTCTCTAGCATGGTACAGTGGTACCTCGTTTCTCGACACAATCCGTTCCAGACGGCTGTTCGAGTAGCGATTTGTTCGAAATCCGAATCGATTTCTCCCATTACAATGAATGGAAAAAGAAATAATGCGTTTCAAGCCTTAAAATAGTCTTTTGTAGGAGTGAATGTAGAGTGTCTGCTGCAGGTTCGCTGTTCGTCTATGTGTGTGGCCGCTGCATGTGGGAGGGGTTGCCGAGTGAGTGACGTCTCTCCAGAAGTGAAGAGGTGCCCGGTGCGTGTCCAGCTCTGAATGTGCGCTTCTGTGCAGTTTGGCTGTGACAAAGTCATAAACCAAGTAACGCTCTGTCCCAGACTCGCCTCAACCCTCTCCGAGCTCCAGCTGACAACAGGGCATCAAACCCTGGAGTGTGCGCTCCAGCCTCAGAGGTGTGGAGAGCGAGCACCTCCCCTGTGACACTCTACCACGGTCCAGTGTGGAGACAGGAAAGGTTTTACACCTCAATATGAAGAAAAAACAGCCAGTAAATGTAGCTAATGGGACACGTCTGCATACAGAGGCTGCGTTATACACAACAACAAAGCGCGTCGTGGGTCAGCTGATCGGTCCGCGCATGTTTTTTTCCCGCTCTTTTCTATGTTCTTATTGGACAGAGTTCATCCATATATTTGTCAGGAAACTTGAAAGAAAAAAAAGCATACAGTTCTTACTTGTGCCTTAAAATATGTTCATGTCACTTTTAGGTAACTCCTTTATGGAGTAAATTTAATTATAATAATGATCGTAGTAATCATTTCTAAAGGCAATTTAATATTAAGAAACCTATAATGTAATGACTATTAAATGTTGCACTTTGAAACATTAGATCTAAAAAAGTTTTTAAAATTGCTTTTCTTTGATGACTGTTTTTGGACAATAGACGACATTACTATTGTGTTTTTGGTATTGACTCACTTTGTGTATTACACCTTTTTGTATAGTGACAGGATGCCATTTCAAATGAATTAAAAACAAACACCATTGTCATAGCGATCACTATCTTATGTCCATACTTGGTCCAACCCAAATGGCCACCATGATGAAATGATGGACGTCCGTGCGTGAGGCTGGGCTCTGGTAATGCTCGCTGCACAAAATACTGTTTTTTTGGAGAACCTTGACTGTCATTGAAACACAATAATATTTGGGCCACAGGTCACCTGGAATCCAACTCATCCGCGAATTATCCACAGAGCGACAGTGGCTGTCCGCACGGCTTGACCGCATCACTAGGGCGACGGTCAGACCCTGAATCTGACTCCCTTCCTTCCGGGGCAGCGGAGGCGATCAATCCCGGGGACAGATCAATGCCTCTGATTGGACGGTTGTGTAAGCGAGTTTGATGAGGTCACGGCTCCAACGACAGCGGGTGAGCGTGGTGGGAGTCATGCTGTGCGAGCGCTTCCAAAATTGAACCAGTGGCCGATGAATCCGACGACAACAGAGCAAAAGGTGGAATTATCCCCGCGGACAGCGCTGTCGTCACGAGGACGGTCAGCGGAAGGCTTGACTCATGCAGATATACCGGATGAAAATAGGAAAACCACGGTGGGGGGTGTGCATCAACTGCAGCTACATAAATACTGAAAGGTTTCGTAGTTTAAATTTCTGCTGCAGGTTCACAGCACTAGCGTCACGCTGAACTTATCTCGCTCACAGAGGCGGAGCCGCGATCTGTTTGCTTGCGTGTAACGCCATCTAGTGGACAAACTAGTGCAACAACAAAAATGTATTGCAACAACTACGTCGGTCACTGACACACAAGAAAGACATTAGCGATTTCGGAAAAAAAAGTACTTAAGATCTCATGCCCATTTCTCGTCCTCAAAATTATTCATACCCTTGCTAATTCTTGTGATTTTTTATTTTGTAATGAAATTAATGTTTTTTTTTTCAAATTTGTGTGTCAGTTATGAAAGAATGACAAAAAATATATATATTAATTTCTGGGGTATTTTATTTCTGGCGTCCCCAA
Organism: Synchiropus splendidus; assembly: GCF_027744825.2. Lineage (NCBI taxonomy): Eukaryota > Metazoa > Chordata > Actinopteri > Syngnathiformes > Callionymidae > Synchiropus > Synchiropus splendidus. Next base: position 59,762,561 of record NC_071334.1, on the reverse strand, counting down.
AAATGGCATGACAATCTTTCAACAAAAATGTGCCAAATGTGGTAATTTTTGTCTAGTACTGGCTTAAAGATGTCACAATGAAGTAAACATTGTTGGCCAAATGTTAAAGTGTAAAAAAGACATCTTTCCAGACCAGTATAAATAGGGGGAAAGTGTTCAGGTCACTCTTAATTTATGGTCATCATGGTCAAGAAGAAGGGGCTCAGCGAGGACCTGCGTCAGCATCTTGTTCATAGTCACAGTGAAGGAAAGGGTTACAAGACTATTTCCAAGGAGTAAGATGTCATGTTTCAACCGTCCACAGCATCATCAACAAGTACAAGAGGTTCAACACCGTTAAAAACCTCAGTGACGGAAGCGTAAGGTGTCCCCCAAACTTGCTAGGAAAATCTGCCGAGAGGTCAACACCAACCCATAGATGGCAACCAAGGCCCTAATGGAAACACTAGACCAGGCAGGGACAAAGGTGTCACGGTCCACCATTGAGCGAGTCTTGCACAGAGGAGGTCTCCATGGACGTAAACCTCGGAAGACACCGCTGCTCAGTAAGAAACATCTGTCAGCTCGCCTGGCCTTTTGTAAACGTCATCTGAAGCAAGATCCCAGCTTCTGGTCAACTATCCTGTGGTCTGATGAGACAAAGTTGGGAATCGTCTAGAATCGTACAGGCATTAAAACTCACCTGGTCGGCTAACCTCCTACCACCTATGAACGGAGGCCACAATCGCTCAACTTCCAGCAGAACTTCATCCAGGAAATCTGAGTTCATCAATGCTTGCTGACGTGTCTCCTCCTAACACATAAAGCAGTGTTCTATTAGACCATAGAAAACTTATTTGCCCCCCATCAGTGATATACCTTCTCTTTTCCACTCAGGGCCAAGGTGAAAGACGTGAGCAGTGAGGCCAAAGCTTTGGGGATGAGAGCTGAGATGAAGAGCAGGAGATGCTGAGCAGCAGAGCCGGAGTCTGGCAGCGGCAAAGTGCGCAGAGAGCCCACAAAGCTACAGGAGGACATGACCCGATGAAGTGATGAGATTTAAGTCATCAGAGCTACTCACTTTAATTCAACCAAACTGAGCAGCCATGTCACATTTGTTGATACCTTTAACTGCTGTGAGTATAGAGACAATCGCATGAGCAGGAGAGACAAGGAAGGAAATCAGTGGAAGCAAGACAGAAAGAATGTGGGTGCATGAGAGGGAGGTGGGGGGGGGGGGGGGGGGGGGGGGGGACTAATGAACAGAGATCAAAGGAGGTGAAGAGGAGAGTGCAGGTAGTGTCAGAGGTGATATGTGACACTGACACTATCTGTCATCAACTATTGTATTGACTGTTGACTCGTACCCTTCTGTCTCACTCTCCAGTTTGTCTTTTATGATTCCCATCAGTTTGTCTCTGGCCTCTAAAGCGATGGACAAACCTGACGACCACATGGGAACCTTCACACTCACAGGGGCGGAGATCAGACCTGCAACATGGGCGAAAGAAAGTAGAACTAACTTATAACAGGAAGTTTATGACATTGCAAAAGATTGCGTTAGACTTCTGCTTTTTGGTGAGATGCAGGATGTGTGCGCCGACCGTGCCAGTGCTCTGTGCACAGCTGAGTGATTTCCCACAGGAGTTCCGGGTGCTGCTCCTGACGCACGTTCAAAAAAAGACCCAACACCATCTCGGTACCAAGTTGTTTGAAGACTGAGTAAACACACTCTGGTTGGCCACTGCACACACATTGATGTAATGTTGATTGATGTGATGTTTTATCTTCAGGATTAACGCTGAAGCAGACCTGGCTAATGTAGTGTATTTCTTGGTCACTGACAGAACCTTACCTGCCAGAGAGGTCCTTCAGACAGTGCTCACACACACTGCAAAGAATCAGAAAACCTTTGGTAAACAGCACTTTAAAGGACCATGCACACATGAATTTACCCTCACATAAAACGTGAGCATGCTTGTATTCTGAAGACTACATTGTACAACATTGTTTTAAAAGATGCATTGACTAGCCAATCCTATGTAGTGAAAGCAGAACTTCAGATGTTTACCTGGAGATGAAATCCCTCGAAGATTCCAGACCACTTCCTGTAAACAAGCTGGTAAGGGAAAGTCGCAGAAGACTCGCCTCCTCACCTGAAAGGAACATTTTAAGTAATGCTTTTTGGAAGCTGTGTGAGCGCGCATGCCTACCATTAGTGGTCACAAGGGTGTCACCGTATACGTTGGTCATCAAATCAGTCGGATCTTTGACGAATATACCAGATTTCTCTGTGAAACACAAATGTGAATTATAAAAATAAGTCAAAATTCGTAGAGATGTTCACTTTAGAAACGTTTAACAACGGCCTCATTTTGGCTTCACAAAATATATTGGATTTTACAAAATTATTTACAAAAATTCAATTTAAAAAAGGATCAGATTATGGGAGTTAAGCAGAATTATCTTTCAATACATTTGCACGATAATATTAAAAATTAGGGGTGGGATTTGATTAAAAAAAAAATGAGAATTTGCGATTAATTAATCTCAATTAATCGCAGTTTTATCGTCTAACAATATTTGCCACAAGAAGCCACATTTTTCAATTTGAATGAATTTGGTATATTAGTGAAACTAACGATGGACACATACATTTAAACAACAGAATATTGTTTGACAGTTTGACAATAGCACAATACATCACAATGGTGGCTATATTCAAGTTTCACCTTATAATAAACTAAAGCTCTTTTAATGTCTTGAAAATAGTTGTAGAAGAATTTCAGTTTTATAAGAAACTCTGGCCATTGAGTAGTGAAAAACATCCCTGAACAAAAGCAAACAGACTGCTTTTCTTTGCTTTTGTTCAGGGATTCCTCAACGTTTGTTGTTGTTGTTATCATTCTAGCTGCCACATGTCTTGTGCATCAGTGTGATCAGTGGACCAGGAACTCCTGCACTTACAGAGGTTCCCTGTTGCCTGGAGAGCAAACTGTTCAATTAAATTACATTAAAAAAAAAAAACTATTAAATCTAAAAAAGAAGGAGGCAGTCTGTCGCCCCTCGAGCATCATCATGAGTTTGTCCCATGACTCATAATCTCTTGTGTGGTATTTGACCTCAAAAATCTTTTTTATTTCACTGCTTTTATACATGGCAGGGCTGTAAACCTATTTCCACAGGATTCATCATGGGACTTCTACCAACATTAATGGCATATTTCCTGGAAACGGAATTGCATTTGATGTCCTTAACCAAGAGCTGTAGTTGTAGTAACTGTATCAATATCTGAATTGAATTTGATTTTGCTTTCTTTGATTGAAGACTGTGCTCAATGTAATGTTTCAAGTGCCCTCGAGCAAGGCACTGAATCACTGTTGTCAACAGCCAAACAATGACTGTAACTGGTCCATGTGTGACAACCAAAAGTCACTCAGAAAAAAAACCAAAACAATTTTAACTGACGTCATCCTATTTATTTTTACCAAATACATTTACAAAAACCAACAACACATTATCATAACGATTAAATTAGCGACCAAGTCATCGCTTCGGTTGAGGCTTTGAGCAATACATATATAATGGTCGTTATGGTAGTTTCAGCACATTTGTTTTCCTTTATGACATGGCGGGTAGTTTGAAACCTCATGGCACAGGAAGATCCACCTGGTTTCGAGCAGTTGCTGCAGTGCCTTTGAGCAAGGCACTGACAGTAGGTCAACTTACCAGACAGCAGCTCTGTCATGGCCGGCACTGAGCAGACGAAGACGGTGGGTCTGTTCAGTAAGCGACACTGGAAGACTCTCCCGCGGTGTTTGTCAACCCTCCGGCGGTAGAAGCTCACCGGGTCTCGGTAGAACTCAAGAGACTTGTCGCCGAGCACCGACACTCCTGCGTTTCCCGGGAGTTTGGACATTAAAAACCGAGTTTCACAAAGAAAAACCAAAAAAAAAAAACAACGTGGAGATTTGAACAAGACCACGCGCCTTTAACAAGTTGCACAGTCGCCTTTATCCGGACCAGGAACTCTGCCTGTGTGTCACATTTCTACCAGGTTACTGTCATTGTTCGGGTTTCTTCCCTGTAGCACAGTGGCAGTGCTGAGTTCAGGTGCTCCCGGAAATTACAATATTCCAGTCGAGTATCGCACGGCACTTGTGATTGGCTGCTTCAGTTTAATGGACAGCAAGCGTTACCAATAAAAACAGGAAATCAACGTTGGCAAGATTTGTCAACTGCTACAGTTTCAGTCAAGACTTCAAGGTTCTTCATCAATATAATATAGTTGTTTATTCGTGTTGTACTTAAATATTGATATTACATGATATAAGATATTATCAATTACATTTTAAAAAATAAGAGTAAATTGTGTTCATATAAATTATGTAGTAGATAAAAAAATAAAAAGGAAATATATACATATATATATTTCCTTTTATTTTTTATTTGTTTTCATTTTCCTTCCTTCATTTTTTTTAATCAACGTCGACCAGTTAATTCATGTACCATACATCATGTTTATACCATCATTATGACAGCTGTGTACGAAATCATATATGATACAATATATGCAAACACTTTTATTTTAAAATTATTTTTCACTGTTAATTCAGTTGACAGTAAAAAAAAAAACCCCAATATTTAAAATCAATACTGTCTGGCGATAATTAAAATGCGTTAATTATGTCTATAATCAATTATTCGATATTAACGCAACAATTTGACCCTTATTTGAACGGTATCAGAATAATTTACGTGTGACCCACAATTAAGGTGCAACGCACCTTCATATAATGCAGTACAAAAAGCGTCCAACATACACACTAAGTGAACTAGACACGTTTCCTCACATGACCGCTAGATGGTAGTATCCATCGAATCCTGCTGTTGTCAACGAGGACTTGTTTCTCTCTCTCTCTCTCTCTCTCTCTCTCTCTCTCTCTCTCTCTCTGCCTGCCTCCCTCTCTCTATCATCAGCGTCTCTTCTCCACTCGAGCGTCAGTGCGCGAGGCTTTGTAATTTGCCTAATCTCTCCGGAGCATCTTCCTGCCTCGTCCGTATCCGAGAGATCAGAGAAGTGAAGACCGGCACAGGTGAGTGGCTGATGCTTCTTTTGGAATACTGTTTTTAAAAGCGCATTGAGGAGAGTTTTTTTTCCCCCCTTCTTCTCACCTGTTGAGATCACGGGTGAGTTTTGCAACTTAAACATTTATACACACGATAAGTTATTAGTATTTATGATGATGGTTTATTTTTGTCTAAAATATTGCAACAGTGTGCTACAAGGCTTGAATCTTCAAAGGTTTTTTTTTCTCATACTGTTGGAAAACATAAAGCACAGTTAATTACAAATGCTCGAACCACTGAAGATGCCATACTGGCCCCTGCCCATGGTTTACAGTGCCATAAATGACACTTGACCAAGGCACGCACACCAGACCACAGCAATGCAGTGAGGAGTCTGAATCTTAAGGATAACATTCAGGTGCATCTTGTACCTAATGTTGCTGTGCTCCTCGGAAAACAACACCCGGACTTGTCCATAATTTGACGCCTGCCTAGCTGGTTTGTTGCTTCTCATTTTTGAATCACATTTGACCCCGCTTATCATCATTTCCAGTGGGGAACCCTCACGATCGAACGTAGACGCCATGATTTCATAGAATTCTTACTATAGAATAGACGCCCTTGTTGACTGTTCAGAGATGCAAGTGGACCTGCTTTGAACTGGAACGCGGCTCCTAAAATGGTTTAAACTTCAGTTGAACTTCCTTGAGTTCAACAAAGATCTAAAGACTTAGCTTTATTGCTTCATTTGATTTAGAGGTGCGCCCATTTGGACGGGCCAACATACAGAGGCTAAGTTGACAAAAGGTGAAACAGCTGGCAGCTGTCAGGATGAAAACAGGATGAGACTCCATTTATGTCCTTTTTCTGACTGCCGAAAAACTCAGAAAACATCCAGAGATTGCGACACAACTAAGTATCTATCCTGACACTTAACTTGTAGTATTTTGAAGCACCCACACTGGTACACATGCAAGAGATTTTATTTGACCATATTAACTAGAAAACTGTAGATGATCCACTTCAGTAGGCTGCTGCCAGTCATCTTGTTTACAACTGATCACTGTTTATGTTGAAGTACTGCGTCGAGAGCACTTCCTCACCCACAACTGGAACTGAATAGTGCACCAAGCCTCAAGGCTGACTGGAACTCTCCCAATCGCAGTAATCAAATAGCTTTCTAAATATCTGTGGGGGAAAATCAGCGTGTGACAAAAACATTTCCATGTATGGACTGCAGTTTCATCTTTATTTAAAAAACAATATGTATTAAGTCATAAATAGTTTGTGGTTATTTCAGCGAAGTATGGAATCATTTCCCCTCTTTTTATTATTTTTTTCAATCCAGTGGTTCTACACAATAAATTCAGATATTAGCTCCACCACAGAGGTTGTGGAGCTACAGTGGAAGATTGTGTTGGGGGTGGGCTGAGGCTGCTTGCTGGAGGTTTGAGCTTGCCATTCTTATATTTGGTCAGATGTTGCAATATTTTACAGAATAGAAAAATGATCCATTAATCCCCATTAATTGAGGGTATATTCTTTCAATGCAAAACAAAGAAGAACAAACACAACTTTTATTACTTCCTGGTTTCAATTGTGAAACTATTAGCACACAATTCTGACATACTCAAGACTCTCAATTTCACAAAATGATCTAGTTCTTCCCTCACTAGTTCACATGTTCAGCAGTCAGAACCTTTTTAGCCCTTAAATGTGCACTAATTTAACATTCCACATCAGGCCTCTGAGGGACATTCTTCTCGACCAGAATGCAGCTTTGACACTGTTGATATCAAACTTCTCTTCTCCATTTAATGAGTCACCTTGATGATACATAGAAATCTCTCTCCACGCAGTGACTCTAAAGGTCTAACGCTGTTGTATCCTGCCTGGTGCGACCTGTTGGATGGCCCAAAACCAAGACGAAAATTTGATCCCTCAGATTTCATTGCATTCCACTTACTTAGGATGAGACCCAGTTGGTTATATTCTGCAGCTTTTCCGAAAACATTGAGGTCACTGACCGCTCTTGGCCACTCTGTGTTCTTTGCCTTGGATCTTTTATTTCGGTTCAGTAGTGACTTGAGCCTTTGTCATGGCTCTCATAGCATGTTGAAAAGCCATACCGAACACCTGTGGCGGATAATGCCTCCGATCATGATGTCTGAATAGTAGTCAACAACTGAACTTGAATTTGAGTGTAATCTGTGGCAACCCCAGTCCACACAAACACTACTGATGTTTACAGCGTGTATTGACTTAACATGTACCTGTGTCTCCATTTTTTACAGGGCGCGTGAGAGCGCCACGCACCAACCTCTCCGTGTACAATAGTCTATTGTTTTCTGAGGTCTCATCTGGACAAGTGTAGTGATTATATCACACCTTTTTTAAAAACAGCAGCAGTTTTACTTATTACTGTCAAATCTAGTCTTGATCTCTTTGTTATTGCTTTGTTGGCAGCTTGATCGTCTTCTTAACCTCTGAATGAACCCGTTCTACAGAGTCACCGTGATTTATGTCACGTGAACAAACACACCACTCGAGTGACATTAGTTGGTGAACTTATCACTTACTTTTAATTGAATTGGAACAAGTCATGATGAAGCTTTGGGTTCCATTCATGTAGCTTACCCTCCCTGGGAATCTCTTCCACATCACGTTGGCAAACAAGCATCTCCGGGCATCTCCACATGCCCTGAATAAAGTCCACACAGTGGCGTGATTAATAAAATACAGGCTGGAGGAACTGATGGTTTATTCTCCTTCATCTCCCCTCATGCTTTTCCCAGGAATAAATAGCTGCACGACCGTGACCCCTGGCAGCAGTAGAGAGACAAACAAGATAAATAAAAAAAAAAATGTAAAATGCATTCTCATGAAACTTTTAAATGTCGGTGGGTTTTATTTTGAGATTAGCAGTTTCTCTGGAATGATCTAGCAAAACGCCAGAGGGCGAAACATGATCAGCAGCACTGAATGACAGCGTGATTTTCAATCGTGAAACATGTTGGCTTTACTCAAGTTTACCGAGCACAAGTTTAATTTTTTGTACCCTACAAGTTAAATTATAAAAAGATGCTGTTTGCTTGATCAACTTGTTTGAGTGTCTGTTTGAGTGAACAATCTAGATTCATAGTTGACTTTTACAGTTTAGCATCAGGTCATGGTGATTTACTGCATGAGTCCATTTTGGAAATAGTAACAGCCATTCGTCATCGATGTGTCTTCTCCTTTAAACAGTCTGCTGTAAGTGCTAGGATTCTCCTCATTTTCTTCTTTCAAATCCATTGCAAGAAAATACATTTCCCTCTGAAGAAAAATACCCCCCTAAGTTATCGGATGAAGCTACTCCGGAAGCCACACATCAGCCTACCACATGCTGTGGCCAGTTATCCCACTTTAGCCACGATAAAAGTGGTTGAAAGTTGGTTTGAAATTAAAAAAAAAACAGAGCATTACTGAGCTCATTACTGACTCACAGACTGTACAGCTGTATTGCAACTTGCCATATAATGACAAACCATGAACAAGTGAGAAGACTACATGGAGACTACAGTTCTTTCTATGCGCTACAGATCTATGCCGACGCGCTGATATGTCAGGCACTCTTCCCACACACACTCACAGCAGAGAAGTCGGTCAAATGCCCAACTTCGAGTTGTCTTTAAACCTGACCGTCTGCACCACGGTGCTAACAGAGCTAACGGCTAACATAATATCTTACTTCAAAACTTTATTGCAAAGTTTGCTTTGTGGTTTAGAAGTTAGCTAAAACTAAATTAGATGATCATTGTTATGTGGCAAAGAATGTTAAAGATTTGTCTGAAAGTTCCACAACCTACAATAAAATCCTGTAAAATAGATTGATATAAAATCAAAAGAGTTATCGAAATATGAATAAATAAATATGATATATTTTTGCCATTTTGTCAACCCCTTTCTGGAAACAAACAAATAAACAAAGACATTTTCTACTATTTGTTTGCAAATAACATGCCAAAATAGCCAAGTGTCAGTAGTTACGACTTTTCACAAATTAAAAGAGCTTTTCTTCAGGACTTCCGATGCACAATTGCATTTTTCGCCAAGGTTCCTTTGGTGCTTATGTGCCTTGGGATTTTTTTAATGAATGAATTGTGCCGTGACTTAAAAAAGGTGGAAAAACTGTGCAATATAAGCACAGACATTATTAATGCAAAACCAAATAAATATATATATATATATTTTTTTTTTCATTCACCTTAGTCCCATTACTTCCAAACTCTACTCCCGCAATCACTTTATCAAGAGTCCAGATGTAGATGGTTGTAGAGCTGCAGCCTTCACGAGCTGGTAGTTAAATTCCTGCCAGATTAGCTGTCCTGTCTGCAGATCACATGCCACATCCATGCAGCTTATGTGGACTCACTAGACACCGTCTGCAGTAAATGTCTACTTTCTATCCAGCGTTCAGTCCGGGCCCAGTCCGATGGTTTCCCTGCTGAATTAGTCCAACTGGAGTAAGTCGTGTCTATTCTGAGCTAATGGCCCACTTGTCCACAGAAAGTTATGAGATTGAGGCCATCATCAACTCCACTGACTCCCCAAATCTCAGGGTTTAAACGCAGCAGAAAAGAGAAAGGCTTTCCATCTCTGGACTGATACGTGACGAAGTGGAAACAATAGAGAGAAGCTTTTGTCAGTGCTCTTTCCGTCTTTCCAGTTTTTAAAAGACTTTTCATCTGAAATATTTCCAGAGTCATTATTTCCTCCTGTATTTCTCCAAAACAGCAGTAATATAATCTGAATTGCTCTGGAAGCCATAGTAGGCGAGCTGATCGAGGAGAGATGGAGGCTTCATAGACGGACTGAAAGAATTAGGAACTTCAAGATGACCATATTTAATGGACCAACTAGGAAAGCGGTGAGATATTCCATACATCCCCAAGGAATTATTTGACTTCTCATGACTTTATAAAACACTGCATGCAATCGAATCAATAAAACAGGTCCCATTTTTCCCATGCTTGTGTGAACATGGGAAAAAAAAGAAAAAAAAAAGATCGCTCTGTCTTAAAGGGGTTTGGTTAGAGTTACTGTATGTTAAATACAGTTTTGGATTGTTGAAGTGTCGCCTTGTAGCAAAGAGCAGTGAAGAGTGAAGAGCCATGTTTGTCCATTTCAGAGTAATAGTTTTTTTAGTCCACACGATGAGCTACATTCTATACTCCTATCCATCGGGTGTGTGACTTCAAGCATGACTTTGAAATGACTAACTTTTGTTTTTATGCAGAGCTGCTGTAGTATATTATCATGCGACACCCTGACCGATGCGCACATGCACAGAAATGTAGGAGACAAATGTAAGAGAAACTCACAGTACCATAACAAATATAGAGCTAAATCATGAAATATAACGCATGAAAAATTAAATCAATGGGGCTAAATATTTATATATCTATATGCCCAGATATCGTACACATCCATGACCATGTACATACAATCTATCTATATATAATATAGATAGATTCTTTATATAATACCATTTAACACTTCAGATTGGTAAACATGTTCACTGTCAATAAGATGATCAGAATTATTTGATAATAATGTATTAAAAATAATGAATTATGATGGTGTTTAGATTGAATGTTTCCTGGGTAAAATGTAGTCAGACATAACAAGACACCCTTCAGTGCTTTATGCTATCAGTTATTTACAGGCTAATATAATAAATGTAATGTATTTATGGTAATAGATGTTTCCTAATCTGAAGTGTAACCAATACTCATAATGACAGTGGTTAAAATGCATCAAAGGTGATTGACATGTTCATTTTCATAGAAAATCATCCTCATCTTCTTTACAGGTTCTATAAATAAATCCGTTTTTATGTATATCAGTCCTGCTCAGACGCAGTTTGCTCATCAGCCTTGGGGGGGTGGAGAGCATCTGTCATGGAAGTAGTTAATTTCTTCGTCATCTCATCTTAATCAAGCATTAAAAATTACAGCAGGCTAGATTGGAGTGCATGATACCTCTGTGTTGCCTTGGCAACATTGAGTCTGTTCTTCGAAATTCAGACTACACAGCTCTGCCCTCTCACAAGCTGAGCTGTTAAATTGTACTAGTATTGACTACTTCCCACCCAATACAGAGAGCAGGCACTAATGCTTTGAAAATAAAATCATCATAAAAAATTATAGCTCTGTGGAATGATATTAGTTGTTAGAGCAGTGTGACATTTATCACTCAGGTTTGCTCGCTGGGATTCAGAACCAAGTTGCAAGGGTTAAAGAGCTGTTCTTGAACCAGAGGTTTTCTCAGCTTCAGTAAGTCTCCAACTCATGTTCAAGTCATGATCTTTGTAGAGTATAGCTCTTTTCTATGGGTGTTTCACATTCCCCCATCTGTCCTAAGTCTGCTCTAGTGGTGACCAGAACTTCGACTCTGGGAGAAGAGTGGAGAGGATAGGACTCACCTTGAGGGGGTTGCTCATATTCTGGAGTCAAAGGCATGTTTCCTCAGCTTCACATCGAGCTTCCTGTCCAACAGGAAGTCCATCTGCAGATGTAGTCTGGCACGCGTAGCTGAGAAAGACTCTATTTTGGAAGAATATGTGAAGTCTATAAACTGGCCAAGCATGCAGATCAGAGGATGTCCATGTTGTTTAGACAAGTCTTTGGAAATGTCATCATTGTGCTAAGACAGAAAAGCAGGACTGGAAAGTAGAGATTGCATTTCCATTACCTTACGGTTAGGACCTTGTGAAAATCGCTAATGCTAATAAGAGCAATGTTAAATGACTGGCTTTAACAATCCAAAACAGATCCAAATTCATTCATTCAATCCCAACTGACAACCATGGAGTCTGTTTTAAATGCCCATTGAAAAACACACTTGTAAGTGCGGAGGTCATGATGGAGCTTTTCTTGCACTTTGGCAGTTCCTCCACTGGTAGCAGTAACCTTTCTGCCGCCTAAACTCATGGCTCATCTCTCAGGATGGTCCTTAATCCCACGGAAACAACCACCGAAGGAGGAAGAGCTGATAAATTAAATCATCAGGATGATTTATCCCATTGTTCCTGACTCTTAACAAACGAAACCCACGTGACACACAGTCAGTGTCAGAATAATGTCACTGGCTCTTAATGTATGAAGCTGATTTCCGGGGGATTGTTATGAATGCAGCTGTTGATTGTGAGTGAGGCAAAGAAGAGACAAAGGAGCAGCGAAACTTAGGTTGAATGAATATGGTGTATTACTGAATCAACTGATGGACCCATACATACATTTAAACAACAAATTATTGTTTATCTTGCATCAGTTTGACAGTGACGCAATAAATCACGATGGTGTCTATATTCAAGTTTTTATATCACCTTATTTAAACTAAAGCTCTTTTAATGTCTTGAAAATATTTGTATAAGAATTTCAGTTTTAATTTTATAGGAATATCAAGTACATTCAGAGTAGTGGAAGCAAACAAAAGCAAACAGATGCTTTTGTTTGCTTTTGTTCAGGGATTCCTCCATGTTTGTTGTTGTTGTTGTTATCATCCTAGCTGCCACGTGTCTTGTGCATCAGTGTGATCAGTGGACCAGGAACTTCTGCACTTACAAAGGTTCTGTGTTGTCTGGACTGCAAACTGTTAAATAAAATAAAATAAAATTAAAATGATTAAATGCGATTAAATTACTAATTATATATATATATATATGCTATAAAACACTTTTTTGTCAATTGTATAATTATGTGTGACTGTCGATCCTTATTGCATTAATCACGGTGCTGTTCAATAGAGTAAAAAAATCCGAACAAAATCAGTGTTTGAGCGGTTGCTACTGTTTACACAGACCAGAATATAAACCCTCAGTGAGAGGAATCGCTGGATTACGTGGAGTGCAAACACACTGAGGGCTGTTGTGCTCGCAGGAAGTAGGTGTTGACATGATCGACTGTCGCGCCGCCTGTGATGGGACGATATTGACACTTAAGTGAGATAAAGGACGCGGCCGTCGTAAAATAACAGTGATGTAGCAGATGTTACATAGGTGCTCGCAGCTGATAAGAGGCCCAGAATAATGACTGTCCCACTCGCTTCAGAGAGGTCATTTTGAAAAACAAATACTCTTTTCCTGTTCAAATACGAAAAGTTACCTTTTGAAAACACAAAATATGATGTGTAGCATTGTTCATTTATTGGAGGACATAAGTATACATTCAAAAATTGTGTGTTTTACTGAGCATAAACAGATTTTTCCATTTTTTTTCTCTCCATCTAATGGCAGATATTTATGACAGTGTTATTATTAGTGATTACTTCACCAAAGGTACTGACTGTCTGCGATATTTCCCGTGAAAGTCAGCATGTCATTTCATTTTCAAAGGTTAAAGCTGGCCAGTGAAATAAATCTTCAGAAGGCAAGGCTGTTCCAAAGAGATACTCTCTGGGGTTGATTCCACTTTTGGTAAATCACGTAGCTGTCACACGCACAATGGGAACGTATTGATGGGACTGGTGAAGGTTGCGAAGACCTTGAGGGTATTGAGACCTCCTGACTTGTTTATTTGTACTGGTCCAATAGAAGACTCTGCATTAACAGAAACAATTGCTAATTAATCTGCCCCATCGACCTGAGAGGTTCTGTCATGGTAGCAGATTCACCAATTGTCCTGACAGCTTAATGTGTTGGCTATTGTTCCGTAATGGAGACGAATCTGTTTGCTGATGCCTTCTGGCAGACGGGGCTTCTGCTCGTTTGAGTGCCATGAATGTTTTAGCATGTAAAATATGTGTCATTGGCAAAGGGCATCACCAAACTGGATCTTGTTTGTTTTCATTCTTCAGAGGGAGGATAGAAGATTTGAAGTGACGGAGGAACACATTGTGTGTCTCAGCAGGCAGAACCATGGGGTGATGAGGACTCTCCTCCACCGACCTTACGCAGATGACCAGTGATGGCCACGGCATCACCAGAAATGTAAGTATGAGGGTATTTATTTTACTCATCTTGACCTAGTCACCATCATATAAACGCGGGCTTTTAGCAGGTGGAGTAATATAGACTTGTTGCTTGCTGTTACACTGAATGGACCAAATGCAATACAAACAGAACTAGAATACAGGTTGATTCAAAATGGGCAAAAACTGTACATTCGTATCCAGCTGAAACAGTGCACTGAATTGTACTGAACCATATTGGTGCAGGACCTTTCGGCCCAGTCGGCCCTTGGACCAATTTGAAGCACACAACAGACTGCAACAGGTCAACTGCTTGAGCAGAACGATCACACGTATTGTGCCCTCGGTGACAAGACGTTGATGTGTTTCTACTAATCTGCAGTGATCCTGTGCACGCTTAACTCAGTCGTGTTACTCCTATATCACCACTTCTTCCAGTAACAAGTGATCTTACACGTTACTATTTCCAATTCAGAAGTCAGATTAAAGTTACTTACTTATTCAAGTAACTGAGTGATACTTTTTCTTTTTGTTTTCCGGAAGCAAAATATTGATATTCACTTTCTTCTGCTGCGTCTTGCGGCATGACATTATGTGCAGGACACGTCAGTCATGTTTTCAGCGTGTGGGCAGCTCACGTGTCGAGCTGCTGGTGACACAGACGTACAGAAACAACTGTGGCGTGAGGAGAGAGAGGCATTTTACCCCAGGCTGTGTCAAAGTTGCTGACTCAAAACAGCATGTCAGGTTTTTTTTTTTAAATAATCCGATAAACTAAGCCTAATCTAAAGCCATCTACACTTTTTTGGATTTTTTTTTTTTCTCAAAAGTCCAAAATAAATTCCAGCATGACTGAGTGCAGAGACAGCACACTCTCAACTGCAACTACTGGCTCCGGGAGTCTGTGGCTATTATATTTACTTTCATTAATTCAATTACTGCCTCATTTATATGTGACTGGTTTCTTCATTTTGCTAAAGCGGAGGATTACATTTTTGATTTAATAAAGACACATTATAATTAGTGTCATCAACCCAAACATTGAAGGTTGCAGCTCTATTATTATCTATTTTCTTTCTCTTATTTATTTTTTACATTTCTGTCAATTTAGAATGTTATTTAAAGGTGACCAGTTGATGCGTCACCTCTGAGGAAAAGAAGGAAATTCTAAATGTTCTTTATAAAGGAAAAAATAAAAAGTTTAAAAATGAAATAAAACTCTTTCAATCCCAGATCCATACCAAACCAAGAGTTTTTGTGGAATGTTACACCCCCACACTAACAGTACAAACAGTGGAGGTGCAAAAGATGGAAGGAAGACTTAATAAATTCAGCAATCACAGGATATTGTTTTCACTCCAGATTTCTGGTCACATTTTTGGCTTTGTATCCCAAAGAAAAGGAACAATACACCAGATGCAAGTTGACTCATCGTACAATACATCACCAATTTCCCTACAGCTGCACAGGAGAGACTGTGGAGTTGTTCCGCATGTTTTTTTTACAAGAAAGTATGATATAAAGTATGATACGGCACATATATTACACACATTTCTTTTGCACTATTCATTAACTGTGTTTCAAAGTACTTTAAATGACTTGTTTTAGAGAAATTCAAAAGACCTTCTATTGTTTTCTTGCAGTTTTTCGAAAGGTTTTGACTCAGATTTCCAACAACAGGAAGAAAGACAGCAAGAGGAATTCCTGAGCTCACTGGAGACAACCTTTCTGACCGCATTCCTCTCCATCATTATCATCATGACTGCATTTGGGAACCTGCTGGTGATGGTGGCGCTCTGCAAGGATCGACATCTTCGGTGCGTTGAATCGCTGCTCATGACAAGCTGTGAATGTTCACCTCGTAATCATGTTTCTTGTGCTTCCAGGAAGAAGAAAACAAACTATTTCATAGTGTCGCTGGCTTTTGCTGACCTGCTGGTGGCGCTGGTCGTGATGCCCTTCGCTGCGATTGAGCTGACCACTGGTCAGTGGCAGTACGGAGAGAGTTTCTGCCTTGTTCGCACCTCACTGGATGTTTTATTGACTACTGCCTCCATCCTGCATCTCTGCTGCATCGCTCTTGACAGGTTGGTGTTGCTGTGAGATTCTGCAAACACTGTTGAAGCCACATTCATGTGTGGGAGATATGTGAGAGGAAAAGATATTTCACCTCGATATGGAACTGAATATGTGCGTCTTGTAAATGCTGATAAAGAACCATGAGGAAGAGGAGCAGACGGACAAGAATAATGTGTGTAGTTGACAATGAAAATCACTGTGAATGATGGGAGATGTGTTGATTTGGATATCCTGATAAGCAGTGTGTCGGTGTGCATCTGTATTCGTGAATGATTTCAGATATTATGCCATCTGCTGCCAGCCACTGGTCTACAGACACAAGATGACCCCTGTTCGGGTCGCCGTGATGCTAAGCGGCTGTTGGATCATCCCCACTTTCATCTCCTTCCTGCCCATCATGCAAAGCTGGAACGCCATTGGCATCGAGGATATCGTGAGTTATTTCCAAGAATGGGTCACAACACGTAACAAATGGTGATTCAAAAGAAATGAAAATCTGCTCTGCCAAACTGCTTCAATCCTGCGTCAACCAAAATAAAACCAGTCTGACAGGTCACCATCATGCGTGTGGGCTGTTTCTCTCAATTCATACACAACAGCCTTCCTCTCAGATTGTGTCCCAAAATAGCTGCGAAGGCTTTGTACAGTAGATGTCTGGTGTGAAAAACAAACTGCGTTATTGGACTGTCACATTCATTCCACCAACCTGAAAATAATTTGAAACAGCTTTTTGTTGATTTCAATGACGACACATTAATTCATATTATTAATACATTATTTCCTGTGACAACTTTCTAGAATTTTCTTTTTATGATAGATGACTAGTGAGTGTTTTTATTCCCTAATGTTTAGATGAAAAATGCCTTGTATTAGAACATGAACACATCAAAAATTGCCTGCACACTCACTACGTGAAAAGATTAACATACAACACTAACTCAAAATATTTTTAAAGAAATAAATTCCTCTGTTGTACTCTGGAAACGATTTTGTTTTTTTTTTAATGTATGTTGACTGTCGAGCCAAAGAAATAAATATTTTTTTTGCACTAATGCCAAGGACACAGATTTTCTCCCTGCGAGGGCAAAAGTATCTAACCTAATATTCCGCATTTCTAATAACATCTTCAATCCCTTGAAGAAGGTAATAAAGTGATCTCAAAAACAATTTCGGTCTCTGCAGAAGCTTTAGCTGCAAGCAACATCACCTCAGCTTTCCAGGTTATTCCAGTGCGTCTGCAGTGAGAGCTGCAGGAACCTCAACAGCAAAGAATTCATTTGGTTAGCCTGAATGTATTTGTTTTGTTTACCAAAACAAATACATTTGCATAGTCAACAGGTTGCCAACTCACACTCTCATGTATGTGAATGCTTTATCTTTAATTCACATTTGACCAGCTGGTGTAAAAGTCAAATTTTTGCAAGAAACATGCTTTAGGGTGTGGAATCTTTTTAAGACCAGGTTTGGTGAAAAATACAATTGAGACGCATTCTGAAAATTGTCAAACCATTGTAACAAAAACAAAGGAATATTTCTACGGTGCCAGTTTCTTAGTGTCACAAAATGAAAACAAAACTGGATCCCAGAGCGAGTAGCAGCTGGAAACAAGGAAGCGAACCAGGGAGAGCTCTGATAACAACATTTATTTCACAGTGCACACACATCATGTTTTTTTATGTTGTGTTTCATTGACTTTCGTGCTTTCCCCAGTGTCTCACCCTGAACCTAACCATCCAAAAACAAATGGCTAACGTTCACCAAACAGAAACCCAATTATAATAAACTACTTTTTTTACTGATGTTTTAACCCTCTAAACCCTGTGAAGACGGGCCAAAATGTCCTCACAAAGCAAAATGTCCTCGCAACAAGGTGGCTTGTCAAGACTTAGTACTCACTAGTTGCCTTTTATCCCTAACTTAGCCATCCAAAACAAAAGAACAACAAGTGGAACCAAACAAAAAAAAAAATTCACGGTAAACTCGCGGACGAACAGAGTCAAGGTGGTAGTCATAAGTCACTCACCAACAACAGTAAAAGAACAATGAAATGCTTCCGAGAAGCATAACAATAGAAGGCATGGAGCAATCAAAAATACTGAAATAGAAACAGAGGACAAACATCAGTGACTACAGAGTTGTTCCCGTATTGTGCCACCACCTGTGATGCCAAAGAAAGAGAGCTAATAAAGACAAACCATGGAAAATAAATGGTGACAGATAGTTCCGAACAGACATCATTAGAGCCGGATGATACAGGCAAAGAGCCACCAGTGGTGCTGGGCCATTCCTTCCCAAAGTCTGCACTGCATTTCTGATAGATCCCAAAATCCAGAAAATAGAAGAGGACAGGGAGCCAATGAAGAAACTTGGATGTCTTATAACCTTAACCATTTTCTGTGTTCCAGATTGCAGAGAGGCGAGCCGTTGCTGGTGGCTCCAACGAGACAAGCTGTGTGTTCATCGTCAATCGACCGTACGCCCTGATCTGCTCTGCTGTGGCGTTCTACGTCCCATTGGCCCTCATGGTTTTAGCCTACCAGAGGATCTACGTCACTGCAATGACCCACGTGCGGCAGATAGAAACGCTGCAACGCGCCGGTTCTGCCCCGGTCCCATGGACAGGCCCGATTGTGACTGTGAGATGCTCAACATCTTCAGATCCGGAGCACTACCGCTTGAGGACTTTAGAGGGCTCCTCGTCTTCGGAGCCAGTTCCTATCGCCAACAGCCGCATGCGAGTGGAGACAAAAGCGGCAAAGACTCTTGCTGTTATCATGGGCTGCTTTTGCCTGTGCTGGGCGCCCTTCTTCATCACCAATGTAGTGGACCCCTTCATCCACTACACGGTGCCGTGGCAACTGTGGACAGCCTGGCTGTGGCTGGGCTACATTAACTCGGGGTTGAACCCCTTCTTGTACGCCTTTCTGAATCGAGCGTTCCGGAGGGCGTTTCTGGTGATTCTATGTTGCGGTGATGACCGGTATGCTCGCCATGGGAGTTTCTCTTATGGACACGCCAACAGAGCGTGCTCACCCCCGTCCATCAATGGGACCTCCATGGCTCTAAGGTAAGTCAATTATGGTCTCATTTGTTTCCATGCGGAACCTTTGTGACTAACAAGCCTTTGACAATAACTAGAGACCACAAGAGTGAATTACCGTCCAAGGTTGTGTTTTTCTGTGAAGCTACTCTATTAATGTATGATTTAATTTTCAAGAAAAAGTGCACAGTAGGCCCCTTAAGAATGTGTGCATGAGGATATATCACTGCAACCACACACTACCTCTAAACATCCTATTGGGTGGAATATGGGCACTTGAGCAGGCCATAAGGTAGAGGTAGGAAGGCTTTTCCTGGACCTTAGTTTTTAACTGACCAGTTAAAAAAAAAGTTTGTGGGAGAGTCTGAAGAAAGGGTGTTCGACTTTGAATTGAAATTTCAGCTTGCTCAAACCATTTTTTTTTTTCAAGATCACCTGCCCTACCTTGAACTGGTCTTCCCTGAAATATGATTAATGGCCAAATATTATCGTGGCGACAGATGCATTTAAACTGTATTTTGTAATGTAATTTCCACATAAATTTAAGAAGAACAAAGACTCTGCTCACACACGAGTCCCACTGGTCTTTTAGCCACAGTTGCAGCGGTGCTGTCGACGCCGTAGAAAGTAGTCATGCGCGGATTGGATATATAAATTTAACAGTGCAATTATTGTGGCATTATTTGTTTAAATATTTTACTAGCAATTTCAGTTTTGAGTTGCCAGTATAATAATTGTTTGTATCCCCTTTTTGTAGATAGTTAAACCTAATACGATTAAGTATTCAGTGCTGAGTAAAAAAAAAAATGGAACAGACTTAAGGGGGAGACAGTAAATATGCTATTGTTCCTGAACAAAGGGACAACAGTGACAATGTTGGATGCTGTGTCTACATATTCAGTGTTTTAATGTTTTAAATGAATTACATTTATAGTGGTTGTTAATCATTATAGACATTAAAATTGTTCTATTTTTTCAGAGTAAATAAATAAACAAGTTGCTCATCCTTGTATTCAAGGAAGCTATGATTCGGTGTAGTCACATACATATACGTATCGGTATCGCCGATAACAGCCTGAATATTACTCAGTGTCAGATCGGATAGGAAATCAGTGGACTCGAACATCACTAGTAGGAAGGTCAGTGACTTCCTTGAGCTCCCTTAAAAAGGCACAAGGATCACTACTGAACTACAGCTTCGAGACTGATTCATGAAACAAACTCGGTGATGTTCTGAACTCCAATCCTGCCTCCATTATAATTACATTCGTCACGTCTGTCATTTGCATTATAGCGTTCCCACATGTCCGGAGCTGTGCCAACACAGCAGCAGCTGAGACCGGCTGTGTTGGCACAGCTCCGGACATGTGGGCGAAAACAGCACATTTTGAGCGCTTTAAAGTAAATAAAATGCCTGCGATTTCATTGGACTGATGTGGCAGGCTCAATATTTTGGTGTCATGAAGTTCGCTTGCCCGTAAACATCCATGTATTAGCCGCGCTGTTGTGTTAAGCCATAGGGTTCAGACCGCAAGAATACAGGAGCAGCGCACTTTGAGTTGTACAAGCTGTTCAGCTGAGTAAAGGATGGAAAATTTCCACATCATCTTCGCAAACCTGAAACACTGCTAATGCAATTAGCTCCCAGTAAAAAGTCTGCCGAGCGTCTTTTGACATCATACAGGATTTATGTTGCCATAAATGTTGATGATTTATTTGTGAGATGTGTTTTTGTCCTTTGCCTTGAGTCAGGACTATGACGGAAGAGCTGAGTCCGAATGTTTAACCTTAAAGCAGACACATGACTCGCCCACACAAGCACATACGTTCAACTCATGCTGCACTCAGAGCTCCATGGCTGGGAACAGAAGCTGGCTCTCACTCTCATAGGCGATGTAAACACTGTCTAGCTGAAACAAAATATGTTTAGAACTGAAGCCAAAGAGTGACGCTGGTCCTCATTTATAAAGACACGCAGCTTTGTATAAATCAGCTGCTTATATAGGCAAGTGTGAAAGCCTACGTTCTCCTTCACGGCCTCTACTTGTGAGGCGGATAGGATGGATGGCAAGACGGTTGCCGTTGCAATATTAAGTTGGGCAAGGCAGCTTCCACTGCGACCCGCACTCGGAGAAGTGGAGATGGCAAACTGATGGATGGAATGGTTGTATTTCAATTGCATAATACTATGGGCTATCACATACTGTGGCTGACAGTATGAGCGGTGGGAGTGCATTTACTGAAGTGCAAAGTACAGCGTCTGTACGTACAAATGTGCATGCAGACCTCGAGACAAGAGAGCACCATGAACAACATTAGAACCAAAGTTCTGGAAATGTGCTGCAGATGTAGTGATAGTCTGGGGGATATTATTGTAAAACCTGAGTGAAGCAGTTCCATAGTTCCATTATTAACTGCTGATGAGGTTTTGTATCTTGGACGCAGGTGACTGAACAACATGCGATGAGTCTATATAAACAAGTGGATGAATCCAGATATAAGGCCATTTCCGCACATGGAAAAAATATCACCTTTCAGACCCTTGCCACCAATGGCATCTTGATGAAATAAGATTCTAATTTAGGACCGATAAACTCTGTATGAAAAAAAAAAACTGCAAGAAAACTGAGAACCAGGCAATGAAAGGAACTGTAAGTGAACAATTGAAATGTTAAGGTTTTAGTAGCCGCAGCATAGATGAACTTATAGCAGAGCGAGTAGCTGAGTTGTGCCACTGTGGTATTTTTGTAATCTAAACATGGAGTGAATTGTTGCCACATTGTTACCATAACTACATTCATGTAACAGCAGTAGTTGTGGACTTGCTAATGTTAGATTGTGCACAGTTTAAAGTGATAAAAAAGCAAAGTAATGCAGAGAGTAAGTGGACCGGTGGGGAACATGAAAGAGACTCTGAATGCAGGAAAATGCTGCGAAAACAACGTCTTCACCTCAGCTGACTGATGGCCCAAATGATAAACTGCTAAAAACAACAGTCAATCAGCCCTAATCTGATTTCAGCATGTTGAAATACCAGTGCTGAGCATTTGGTCAGGACTCACGCTATCGCAGTTCTGCATCTTTGTGTGAGCAAACTGCACTCTGCATTAAGTGGTACACACTCTTCCATGAGTGTGTTTGTGCCAGCTTGTCCACGGAGCACGTGAGAGCCGCTGCTGCTGTCCAGTCGGTCTCATCGTAGCTTCAGGTGAATCACATACTCTGTATTTCCTCAGCTCAGGAGAGACACAGGGCAGAATAAAACCAGGCAGAGTGAGGGCTCAGCTTGGATTGTGCTCGTGCATCATTCTGAGCTTATATTGAGGTTTGCGAAGAGTTCTCGGTGTCTTATAGGATTTGCTAGTTCATTAGTTTTTTCATCTGATCATGACTTTATTGTAATCGTCATACTTCATTCAGCCTTCAGGAGCAGGGAATGGATTGTGGTCAGTGGTTCCTGACAACTGTTGGAGACTGTTGAGGCTGCAGTCAAATGACGTGGAGCTCTCTATGTGGCCATGCTGCTAAATACCCCCAAAAGTCTGTCTGTTCCAAAAATAGTAATAGGCAGCTAAAACTTGATATGTAACTTGTAAGAATTTTCAGATCAAATGAAACTTCTTACTACCTACATGAAAGCGCATGAGAGTGCAAAATGTAGTTGCAGCAGTGTGTCACAGAAACTGCAGATGCAATGTCCTCACGCACTGACACACTGGAATCATCTTTCACAATACCTGCTGTTATTCAAAGATAAGAACAGGAAACCAAAATGATCACGAGGGATGTTCTTTCCCAGGAATGCTTGCTTGTGATCCAACACTTGTTGGATTACATGTTTGACTTCTTTTGTTCCGTTTTTGCGAGGACAAAAATGTTGTGAACAATTGTGATGTTTCCTTTTTTCTAATGTTCTCACACTCTAACACATCCATGAGTGTTCCTGTTGGAGTTCAATGGGAATTCACTCGAAATAGTGAACTGTTTTTCAATGGAAAGATAAAAAAAGGCAACTCCTCTCATGACATGGGTTGCTGCTGGAGTGTTCCCTACAAGCCTTGCCTTTCTGTTTGAAGTTCTTTCTCCCCGTAGGTTTCTTTCTATGCAGTGATTTTATTCTGTTTGGGCTCAGAATGATGTATAAACCTCTACAGCTTACAGTGACTTGAAAGCACTGAGACACATTAGTGGCTTGCATATGATTCTTACGTATATAGAGCAATGCTGGAAGTGGAAATGAAATAAATGTTTTAAATGAAGAAGAAATATAATCCACAAAGCTCATAACAGTTGGCTCGCTCATCTTTAAAGAAAAAGCTGGTGACGTTGACTAAATCTAGAGGCGTGTTACAGTCAACTACAAATATTAGTGGAACAAACCAGGAGAGATTGTGTCAAGCAAAAACAAATAGTAGAAGCAAAATATTTAATATGCCTCATAAAGTCTCAACACACATTTAACTGATATTTTTTCACTTTGAATGGATTGACCTGCAGATAACTTCAAGTGGTTGCTGTCTTTCCTGTGCAAACATGTTTGTCAGCTCAGGTGTCAGTCACAGAACTTTGTGGCTCCGGAGCTGACGGAGAGACATCAGATTTGACTTTCCTTCTGTAACTTCTTGATGTGTCTGTCGTATTTGTTGAGGTGGAAATGAAAACTGGCTCAGACCAGCGCAGAGTCTGTCAGAATCACTCCACAGTACTGACAGTGACGTTTGTCATGAACATCTGAGCAGTCCAAGAGCTCCTACTGTCTGTTCTAGCTGGACTGTTGGCCACTGTGGGGTTTCTCTTCCTGATGTGCGGACTACAATTCATCTATATAAATTCAGTTAGTCCTCGATCGTTGCATGTTAACCTGGTTTACTGTGCATGTTAATAGGAAGCAGCTGAGCTATTCTTTCTGGCTTGTCAAGCTTACTCTTTATGCCTCATGAAAGAGGACCTCATGAGGATGTTAGGACCTGAGATCAGGACCTGGTTTGTGCTGAAGACCTGCTTCTGTTCGTCTGAGCTGAAACTACCACGATTGCAGATGTTTTCTGTCAGTAGTTTTCAGGGCTGCAGCTAATGACTATTTCAATTGTTGACAAGTGACGGCCTATGGGTTGAGGGACACGCAAACATATCTGATGATAGCGAAAATATTATTAGCACTTGTTTCATGCTGAATGTGGTTTGAAAACCTTATATTTGAATTTTATTTTCCCAAGATGTGGTGTGAAAGTGTCTGCCCTTTGATGTATGTGTCCCATGCTTTTGACTTTTTGGGTCATGATGCTCTGCAGAGAGACTATGACTAGTCGACTCATGAGCCCTTTGGCGACTAATTTAATGATCGATTTTGGTTGACCAGTGGATTTTGTGATGCATTACACTAAAAATGTTGAAGACTGTGTGCAGTTTTCCCATTTGACTAGACTCAGTTTGAGAGTATACTTGACGCTGCGTGACCAGTGGTGTCAGAAATAGGACAACAATGTCAAGCATTTAGAGGTGAACCCGATTGAATGTAGTCTGTATCTCACCACAGGATGTATAATCCCCCTTCAGCACGTCAAGAACCTGGCTTTACGCGTGGCTGTACCCTGCCTACACAGATTTAAAGGGACACAATCTTGTCCGTCGCCTGGGGTCTCCCCGACCTCACATCATAGATCAGATGTTGCCCAGCACTGCCGCTGCTCTGACAGTGAGGAAGTTCGACCCGTCTTTTCCAAGAAACCCTGATCTGTTGTTTGGAACTGACTCCTGCAGAGGGGCCTGTTTTCTTCCATGGTCACTTGAGCGCCGTCAAGTGTTGATCAAATGTAAAATGCTTTATGACAATCGACATTGGTGTCCATGCAAAGATGTGTGACTTTCCACAATTGTCATCTGAGTGTCAGACGGCGTCACCAAACGCTTCTGTTGACACAACACAGCAACAGCCAACAAATTCAGATTAATATGCCTCTCTAGCTTTAAGTCCCTGCATCGTTGCAAAATCCCCTCCGATCAGATTGAGCAAGACAAACGTCCTGTGTGCTCACAATCTGGTCCTGAGCGTGAAGCTTTTTGAAGCGTGTTTTGATCTCCTCGTCCAATTTGTCAAACTGGATTTCAGCCACAGATCAGGCAGATTGATAAGAGACGGAGCCGCAGGTCTGCAGACGCGTGTAATGTTTTGGGATGTGAAATTGATCCCGTTTGTGTGAGCCTGAGTGCATTGGATTAGCCACAACATTGTGACTGTCTACTTGGTATTTTGTAGATTGCTTTTCAGCACTTATGGGCCCTGCTCGAGCACCAGTGGTCAGTACCAGTCGCAGGCGGCGAACGGTGTCTGTAGCTTTGCAGGCTAACTCATTGTGATTGCAACACAAATCAAATTTTTGTTGACATTGACGGCACAGTCCTTTCTCTCTCCTCCATGTGATGCCAAATGTGCTTGTGTTGACAGGTGCTGTAAGTGGCAAACAGGCTGCAGTTTTTTAAAACAAAAATATGTTTATTTAAATCTCAATTATTTCGATTTTCTAAAATGTTTTAAAGAAGTACGGGTCCCACGGCGCCGGTCCCAAGCACAGATAAATGCTGAGGGTTTGTGTCAGGAGGGCATCCGACGTAAAAACCTGCCAAACTAAAGTGTGTAGAGGACTGCAAGGCAGAGAGATAGAGATGGGAAGAGCGTGCAGCAAGTTAGGGTGATCAAGGATGGAGACGGAAAGGTGTCACAGAGGAGTTCAAGGTGGAGGTGCGACTGCACCAAGGCTCAGCTCTGAGCCCCTTCTTGTTTGCGACGGTGATGAACAGGTTGACAGCTGAGGTTAGACAAGAAGCCCCTTGGACAATGATGTTTGCAGATGACATTGTGATCTGTGGTGAGAGCAGGGAGCAAGTGGAAGATAAGCTAGAGAGGTGGAGGTTTGCCTTAGAAAGGAGAGGAATGAAGGTTTGCCTTAGAAAGGAGAGGAATACAGGTGTGTGAATGAGAGGGACCCAAGTGGACAGGTGAAGTTACAGGATGCAGAGATAAAGAAGGTGGGGGATTTACTTCGGCTCAACTGTCCAGGGTGATGGAGAGTGTGAGAAAGAGGTGAGGAAGCGTGTGCAGGCAGGATGGAATCATTGGAGAAAAGTGTCAGGTGTGATGTGTGACAAAAGGGTGTCAGCAAGGATGAAAGGGAAGGTGTACACAATGGTGGTCAGGCCAGCAATGTTGTCATGTAGACAGGAGGCAGAGCTGGAGGTAGCAGAGATGAAGATGCTGAGGTTCTCTCTGGGAGTGAGCAGGATGGATAGGATCAGGAAGCAGTAGATCAAAGGGACAACGCATGTGGTCAGGTGTTTAGGAGACAAAGTCAGAGAGGCTAGATGGGGATGGTTTGGACATGTACAGAGGAGAGAGAGCCACTACATTGGTAGGAAGATGTTGAGGTTGGAACTGCCAGGCAGAAGGTGAAGAGGAATATTGCATTTTAGTGGAAACTGATTTAAAATTGTTGCTGGTTGCCTGTACTAAATCCACCTCACACACGTTTATAGTGTTCATCTCACATTTATCACAGCTGCTTTAATAAATGAGTACAGTGATGATCAGATATGTTCTCCTCTATGAACCATGACAGACTCAACAACACCACGTGCAGTGAATTGGCTGACATCCTCACCTGCTTCCATGATGGACTCAGGAGGGACTGTTTCTACAGTCACCCCTGCTCACATGCCATTTGTGTGTTTGTTGTGTAAAAAATACGTCAACACAGCCTGCAGCATGTTTTGACAGTAGTTTGTGTTTATCCACCAACATATGCTCCTACTCTGCTCCAGTTGACAGAGGTGAGCGTGACAGACCTTCATGGTCTCAGCTGAACCATATGAAACTGATCACTAAAGACCATGTACCTGAACCACACCAAGGTAATTTCACAGAGATCTCTCCCCCGTCTCATTTTAGTTGGGCAGAAAAGTAGATTATCTAAAAGCTCAGAGAGTTAGCAGAGCACGCAGCACTGGACTCCCTTAGCTCCGAGGTCAGTCTGAAGTCCTACGAAGTCCTAACACCCAGCTCACTACTGCTGTTCAAGCTTCAGGAATGTTCTGTGGAGAAAATCGCTGTTTTTTTCTGAAATGAAGGTCTCACCATCTGTGGTCAGAAGATGGACTTGATGACCGAGGAGAGGATTTTTGACACTTATATTGAATGCAAGCTTAAGTTTCAGACCTGATAGGACATCAAAACATCTGATGGCCGCCCAGATAAAAGGGATAACACTCTGGTGTTTGACTTATAAACGATACCATATATGTCGGTGATGAGGAGCCTGCTCCTCACGGTCAAGATTGAAACCAAAAACAAACACAGTTTGTCTGTGCCATGCCAGGTACAATCCTTCCACCAGAATCAGTCTGGAGGAAGGAACCAAGCCTCTCTCCGGCGGAAAAATGGTGAAATTAATGATGCTAATGCAGCAGAAGCTCTGGGCAGCCATATGTGTTCCAGTGTCAGATATCAGGCTACGCGCACCAGAACTGGCACCACATCAATTCAATTAACACAAACTCAATAAACGTCTAATCTTCCTCAATGTAGAGGAGCAGCTGTTGCGCGGAGCCACAGTTGGTGGCATTCCAGAACGGAGCTGACTCTGGAGCAGTTGGGACACGCACAGTGTTTTTAGTTCTGCCTGGGAATTACAGTAACGTTGATGTAAACATTGCTGCACATCTCCTACATCCAACCTAAAGTCAATTTTACTTCCCTTTGAAACAGATTAAATAAACACAAATTTAATTCTTGAATGCAGGGCTCTTGAACTGATCCACAAAGGGGCCGCAGTGGGAGTGAGCACACACAGTTTAACCCATCAGGTGTCAGCCGACACAAGCACACCAGAATGACGGTCAACTGGCTGGTGAAAACGTGATTGTCTGGAACAAAAACCTGCACCAACTGCGGCCCTATGAGGACCGGTTTCAGACCCCTGACTCAAACATTCGGTGATTTGTCTATCAAACTCAAGTCGGATTTGTCCTGCCCTCTCCACCATCATCCTCCCCTCACAGTCTCAGCGAGGCTTTGAGGGGAGTCAAGATGTGTCGCACATGGCCTTCACATAAGTTGTTGTTACATTTATGGCCAGAAATGTGATGAAAAACACCTCCTCTTCACGGATCTGTACCAAGTCCAGCGCAGGGTTTAGATCATTCGCAGGCAGACACAAACAATGTGGGCATCACGCTAATGTCTCAAGGTTCCTGCTCTCATTAATTATTCATGTATCGCCAGATAAAAGATTCATCTCCTCATTGGCCTCATTCACATATAATCTCTGCATCTGGTTTGAACTTTCTTGTTGCAGTGCGACCCATTGGGTCTTGTCATGTTTAATTCTATTGGCCCATAGTGTGCATTCTTAAAAAAAGCACATCATAATTTTACTCAGAGAAGTCCACAGTATGACAGCAACATCACTACTAAGTGTGATATACGTTCATCTGCAGTTCATGTGATGGTGATGAGGAGAAAGTTGAAATCTGAACTTTGACACGTCTGAGAAGACTATGTTCGCTTTTGTTTACCGCCGTTGTCATGAAAACCAGCATGCTATCCACCTGCTGCAGTGATCTGTCTGTCTATACGTTCTATTCATGGCTGAAGGGAAACGTAGCGTGAGAGCAATTACAGGCAGATAAAATTGGCCCTGGAACAGAACACAACAAAGCAACCTAACATGTTTGCAGCGCAGCTCCTGAATGAAGGATGTGTTCACTAAAGCCTGAAAAGAAGGATAACTTGGAGCATGAGACAGGAAGTTGACCTTTTCAACCCAGACAGCGGGGTCAGCGCCAGAGTGCTCACTTTCTCCTGACGCTCTGACAGTGGCTTGTGACTGTGAATCTGCTGCCGCCTATGAATCACTTCATGCGCTGAACAAACGGCGTTTGTAAGGTCAACATGGAATCATCTCTAGTCCACTCCACTTCATTTAAAATTTCATTTTTTGTTATTTTATTACAGGATTGAATCTGCCATAACAAGCATTTCCTCATCGCGAGAAGAGTCAAGTCTAAAATTTAGTTTCAGTTTTTCATTGTGCAACAAACTTTAATATTATCCACGAAATATATATATATATATATATATATATATATATATATATATATATATATATATATATATATATACATATATATACATATATACATATATATATATATATATATATATATATATATATATATATATATATATATATTCTTATATATCCTTGATTGACATTCATTCAACAAGTAATTGTTTTTACTTTTCACTACTTCGATTTGATCCTGACAAACTATTCATGACTGTTTTTGTACCGCCTTCATATTAATTCATGGATTTTGTTTCTGTTTTCCAGATTGTCTTTCCTTCCCAATCGGAGCTACAGTGACAATGGACGGACAATTTTAGGGAATGAGAAGGAATCTCAGGATTCACTTGGAACACTATGAGGACCAGTGAAAAACTTCATGCTGGGAGTGAGAGAGACATCCTCTGTCTATGAACTTGCCTGTTACTGAGCGTCAGATGTGTTTGTGGATCTATGCTAATGTGTGACTAATGAACTGAGACTGAAACATGTTTCCCTGTTTGGAATCTTTGGCTGGTTCACGCTCATGGTCTGTTTTGTGCACTGTATCTGTCCGACCAACTTTGATTGTCTGTGGTAACTTTTCTGTGCTGACACACGAGACGTTGGTCTTTTGCTGGTGCTTTTGTAGATACTGCCGTCTGTGTGGAGAGTTACGACTATTAAACTGCAAGGCAGAAATACATGTGAACCTGACCTCATTGATTCGAACTTAGTGGTCGTGCAAGTCAGTTTCAGTCAATGATTCTAACGATTGACCCTAGAATTCAGTGTCAGCAGGTATATTGGTGTTGAACACACCTGTCTGTACTGAACAATATACATACTGGATGACCTATTAGATAGACCGTTATAGTTCTATACCAACGCTGGCTCCACAAATATTTGTTTCATCTTTATTCCCAGCGTGTTTGAACTTTCATATGCTATGGTTGAACAGGTTCGTTAGCAAGTCTTGATGTTATGAATTCTGAAATTCAAATTTGGTGGGCATCATAACTGATCACTTCCGCGCTGTATGAACACGTACAGCACAAGTTCAATACATCAGACTGACACTAGGTGTCGGTGTAGCTCCACTCTACTGAATCACGTGTCGCATTGCTTTGCGGCTGTGGTGAATAAAGAAAGAACTATTTTGAGGTCCAAGTATACGGTAAGTGACATTTAGCTGGATGGAAAACAAAATATTTTTGACGGACAAATGCTGTAGAAAAGTGCGACAAAAACACATTTATAACTTAAACTAGGGATCACTTCAATTACAGATATTTAAATGTCGTTTATTATAATTGTTGAAAGAGCACTCTGATTCTGGAGTATTATTTAGTTACGAATAAACAGTTAATTAGATAAACATATAATCTGGGCATATAATAACATGTAACAAAACTAAATCATTCAGTGAGGTATTTTACAGTCAAACTAAAACACAATAATATCAACTATTATTTAATTATTATTATCATTATTATTATTATTATTATTATTATTGCAACTCATCATCTCTAATTCAAATTGAATTGAATTTTCTCCATTTGAACTGATCTTTTCTTTTTTTTATTAGTTTCCCATTCCCATTTTTCTTTTCAGAGAATTGCATGACTTTCAGAAAATTCCCTTTTTATAATGATTTTTACTGTAGGTTTCTTGACTTTCACATTTGGTAATTCATATTTGTTTTTCCATGATTCCCCTTCAATCGTACTGATAATTTACTTCATTTTCCTCTATTATTGAAAAAGTTTTTATTGAGTTCAACTAATTAATTTCAGCTAGTTCAACATGTTGCGTCACAATCATACTCACGGAAAAAAAAGAAGAGATTAGAAGACTGCTGCTTCACTTGAAAGCTCATCAGCCTACATATATTTAAAAAAACTAAAACTTCTGTTTTACATCTGTTTAGCCTCCTGAGGAACATTTGTGCGACGTCTAATCATTTTTAAACATTGACGTACAAGCACTTCAGACTCCAACCTAAAGGGTTAATAATTAGATGTTGCCCTCTCCGTGTCACTGCGTCTGTTATTGAATGTTAAGTATATAGTTCAGGATAAGCTGCAGACTGACCAGGGTTATCTCCAAGCACAGAGAGGGTCCGACAACAAATGAAACGTTTGGAGACAAACAAACATGCTAGATAAACTCGTAAAACCAGGAACAGAGAAAATGCTGTGTAGTTTCTGGAAACCACCGAAAACCACTGAAAACCATTTCTATGTAGCTTTCAACATGTGATCTAAATAGAAGACACGCCAGGTTGTGCATCTAAATGCTTTAAAGTGAAACTTTTATTTGGGCATTTTAACGTGTTTCATCTTAATATGGTTTATAAAGGTCATAGAGGTCATAATGGCAAACTCCAATGGTTTCCACCTTTGTTGTTGAAGGTGTTGTTGTTTCGTCTCTGACTCGTTACACCTTTGTCCTGAATGTCTGCCAAAAAAAATGTGATCACTTCTTTGGTCTGTTGTGACAGGAGTGTACAGGAGTGTGAGCATTTTCCTCCCTGTCAGGAATCCAAACAAGCCACGCTGAAGCTTCTCCTTCCTCTTTATTGCAAGTTAGAAACTCTCAGAGTCTCGTCAATCTTTAGGCTTGGAGTCAAGTTTTGAGTCATATTTCACGACTCAAAACCTGTGCATTCACATCGTCTTTGAACAACCAAAAAAACAAAACACAGCTCCCAAAAAACAGCAATGGCCTTCAAATTAAAATCCATATGCATCAAAGCTCAAACAAAATTAGTAATTTTATGACCATAACTAAATGAAAACACAACAATACAAAACATTTCTACTTTTGGGTCTCATTCATATCTAAAAATCAGGAGCAGCACTGACTATGACATCAGAAGTCATGGGTTCTAATCCAAGCGTGGGCCCTTCAGCAAGGTCTCTCATTCGGATCTCCGGCCAGAACGTAACTCCATGAATGCACAATGTCAAGCTGTCACATCTGTTCATCTCTCCCACGTCATCAGAAGTTGAACAGCGTCTGTTTATGATGTTGACTTTCGCTGTCACGGAAGTGACAGACACTCACAAGTCTCCTGCCAACTGGACGGCTGCTCTTCATGTCACAGAGCTACCCAAACAAGCCAAAATGGATCTGTTTCATGACACCGCAGCTCTTCTCCGAGTCTCCTCTGAATGACGGAGCTGAGTCATCTTTTGAGTCAGTGCAGGTTGACGCACCTGTGAGGTAATATTTTATGTGTATTTCGGATTTAAAACAGTCAGAGGCAGAGCAGTTTAAAAATCATGTCCGTGTTTAGTTTCAGGCTTTTCTGTGATTGACTCGTAGTAAAGGCACAAGAGTAAATGTCGTACTGATCCTAATCCCTTCCCATTCACGCTGAAGTCAGACTGTTTGATAGGTCTAATCATTGCAATATTAATATTATGAATCACAATTCAACTGCTCCTGCATCCTTCTCTAACGGTGAGTGGAAAATAAACAGAAATATATTGTGATAAAATCGCAATATTATGTGCATTAACTCAACATTTCAGTCACATGATGAACAAGCAGAGCGCCTCCCCTCCCCCGCTGCCTTTTTTTCCTCCATGACAAGCAGGATGGAGGGGGAGGGCCGGTGGATAATCCCATCATGCCTTGCAGGAGGAAACCGGAAGGATCAGTGAGTGAAGCAGCCGAGTGCACAGCGGCTCAGGCGGACACACTCACCGATGCTGAATGAGGAGGCACCACTATGGGGAGCATGGCTCTCATCTCCTCCACATCACTCTCCAGCAACTCCTCCTCCCTGGGTGAGTACAAGTATTTTCACAGAAGAACGGGCCACGAGTTAGGAATATAGTGTGAGGCGTGTGTGTGTGTCTTTCAGCCCTTGTCTGTGGATCTCATGTGGGTGTCTGAATGGCTCAGTTGTCCAAGTGACGTGACTACTTGTCTTTCTTTTACACTGAGGCATAAGCGCACGCACAAATACACATGCACACACACCATCTTTGTTGGGACCGCTCATAGCCATAATGCTTTCCCAGCCTAACTGAAGCATCCAAAACACATGGTTAACCTTTGCAACACAGCACTCATACATGTACGTAAGCAAAAAACACTTATAAACACGCAACATATGAAGCAAGACATACAACCCTGCATGTACTTTACTGATATGATTGGTGTTAAATATATTCTGAGTGCAATGCGCTCAGTTGGACAGAAATTGGCCTTGAGAAGGTCCGACAACACGCATGAATGAAGGAGCAAAGCTTCAGAACGCTGGTAAATTGCCATTCTGTCGCCATAGTCACATGAAAGTTATGTATTTCAGTGTTTGGAGTGTTGTTTGATAGATTGTTTGATACAGTCAGAATTTCTGCCTTGTTCTATTTTTTTTAACTGCATCAGGTCTAAGGTTTAAACTTTTAAACTTTTTAATACCTGTACATATCAGCATCTTTTATTTACACTGCGCTGCGCTTTATTACCACTTAGTTTTTATGCTGTTGCACAAGGGAGATGCCACTCATTTTTGTTGTATCATCTGCTACAATGACAATAAAGGTTATTCTGATTCTGAAACACATGACCAGAAGTAATAGAAATGAATGGAAAATGTTTAAAACGTTATCACGTTTTCCAAATAGAGCTACAAAACACCATCACAAATCACTGCTAGTTTAACTGGAGGCCTGATACTCTGCGTAATAACTAATAATTCTCCATTAAAAGTCTATGCAAACAATATCAACAGCAAAGAATCACTCTTATCCACAGCTTTCGCGCTTAAAGTCTGGAGTGGCAGACGAGTGAATACAAACAACCAAAGGAACTGTAGGTGGAGAACTCACTTGAGACCCACAAATTCAAGTGTCTATACACATGACAACCATAAGAACGGCTGCTAAGAAGTCAGCTACTCACTCACACAATCTCATTCCAACGTTTGCCAACATGTTGATGTAAACATAAACAACAGTCATAATTTAGGACACACAAATATTTACATTCTCATTTAAGAATACATTTTGTTTTTCATCTTTTTGTCAGGCTATTGGCCAATGCATTGACACTTGACACTGACTTCTTAACTGACAGTGACCTTACAGGCGAAACACAAAGCGCATCAGGGAACTTTTTGGATCATAAAAGCTCATGAAAGGTTTTTATAGCCATATTCTGTGATAGCGATCACAACTATTGCGCTTGTCAACATTTCTCCCTCTAATTACAAAAGTTAATGAGCTGCAAACACAGCCGCGTCTGAGTGAATCTTTTAGTCAATTTTAAGTGACGCTCTCATGACGGATCAGTGTGCCGTGCCAAGAACCTCCTCCTGACTGTGATGAATGACGCTTGAGAGCGTTCAAAGGGCTGCGGCTTACACACACACACACACGCGCTTGTGCTGCTGGAAGGACATGAGGCAGAGGCCAGGACTGACTCTGCAGGTGAGCTCCGTGATTTGATCCTGAGCTGCTTCTTCCTACTGCACTTCACATTCTCTTAAACATAAGGACGACCAGCAGGATTTCAACATCATTACATTGGAAAACAGGTATGAGTGGGACACCAAATGTTGCAAGTTCACTCAAACATCTGAATGCTGCTATTTGCTTAAAAACCTGTTTCCAAGCCTGAAATTTCAACTTGAGGCAGACAGGGGAAGTGTTGGATAATTTGACTCATCAAGAGAGCTGATTACATGTCGCCTTGTTAACCGGGTTATTTATTGACCACTTGTTGCATCTGTGGTGTCAATGTAACTCAAAACTGCTCAGATTCACTCTTAAAAATGTCCCAGAATCAAGAGGCCAGTATAGGCACTCCTCAGAATTTACAGTTTGTCACGCTCTAAACAGCGCAGCCAGATTTACAGTTGACTTTAACTTCTTTTCTTGCTGGGACAGTTGTGGGACAGTGTCGTGCCGTGCTCTTTCCAGAACCAACAACAGTGTTTGACCTCGGTGTCAGCCCTGAACAGAAGTGGAAAGATTGATTTGGTTTTATTTGAGTGGATCTGTTGTCTCTGTGTGCTGTCATGTGATCCACTGCTTCACAGTCAGTTGTAGAACTCATCTGAAAAGACTGAGCCAGAGTGGTGACAAGGTGCATTGAAGCATTTAAGTTGTGAGCGCAGTCCCATGTGGTCCAAACAGTGAGCCTAAAAAAGTTGTTTTGTTGGAGCACTTTTTGCTTTCTTGCACAATGGTTTATTTTTTCTTTTCCTATATCTTACGTTACATTTCATGGTAAGCTGCTTTTAAAAAATAGATCTATAGCAAGTTCAATTTGAGTCAATTTCAATGGGAGCTTCATTTTACTGCGTGAATGGAGGGATTTATTAGCCTCCATTTGGCTGCACGTGCTTTATCTGAAGGAAGCAATTCACATGCCGGTGCTGCTGTGAGCAGATATATCATCATGTGTTTTATGATCCTGCATAATAATCACACTCTTAGTTGTGAGATATTATGATAGAAGCGTTGGTGCTGTCTTGTATGACCACAATTCGTTGGAATTAAAATCGCCTTTGGCACTGAAGGGAAGCTGTGAATACTTGACTCCTGACTTGACTTCAGATACATGTCATGCATGCCTCGCTCATGGATGAAACCCATGTATTAAGTTGAGATTCACAGCAAAAGTAAAACACTTGGGATACAACCATTAAAACTCAAAAGGTCCAAGACTATCAAAAGTTACACCCCGTCTCCTTACACGGCACAAACCCTCTGAGGGGGCACCATGCAAGTCTTGACATGAAAACCTCGACGTTCCAGTTGCTGGCAAGAGAAGGAGGTGATGCAAGTTCCATGTGAAGCTTCCCTGACCTACATCTCATCGTGAGTGTTTCA
This sequence comes from Synchiropus splendidus, assembly GCF_027744825.2. Classification (NCBI taxonomy): domain Eukaryota; kingdom Metazoa; phylum Chordata; class Actinopteri; order Syngnathiformes; family Callionymidae; genus Synchiropus; species Synchiropus splendidus. Next base: position 59,726,493 of record NC_071334.1, on the reverse strand, counting down.
GGGTGCTTTCTGACCTGCTCTGTGAAGCCATCTTCACCACACGGAAGAGGCGTCCGACCAGCCTCCTGCTATCACGCACATAAAGCGTTCCTAAACACAATTTCTGAAGTGATGGACACGCACAGTGGGGCTACGCTGCTGAGATTCTGCTTTTGCGCTTGCAATGGTCACGGTGAATTCTTTGCAGGTCAGAAGATTTCAGTAACAAAAGCGGTGTCTTGACCTATGACTTCAGTTCCATGCTCTCAATTCAGATTAGTCATATGTGAAATCTATTTTCAACTATCATGAATTGAATCGTTCCCAGTAGGGAAAAAAATAATCATCATAAAACACATCACAAGGGAATGTAAAAATGCAGAGAAAAATGTGGCGTGTCGTGACAACTTGTCACAAGATGCCTCCGTCCTCATCCCCGAGACTTTCAGCGGCATTTCTCATTAACATTATGTGGATCTACATGGTGGTTCGCCACACTCATCGACTCATACAGACCAACTTTCAGCAACAAATAAGCCAACTGCTTGCAATGTTTAGCTCTCTGCTGAAGGGGTTCATTTTTGTACTAATGCATATATTAAAGCATGAAAACACTGGGGTACTGGGTATGAATTATGGAAGATGTAAATATGGCTTACAGACAAATGAACAATGAGACCAGTTGAATGAAGAGTGTATGTGTCAAGTGCTGTGATAAATGTATCAAGTTTGTATAAACCTGTGGAGTAACCTTCAGGAGCAGTGACAGAATTCCATTGGCTGACTACTGGAAAGTTATTTCAATGGCCTGGGAAAAGTTGACACAAATCTGTTCTCTGAGCAGCTTCTCTTCTTGTCTTTCATGATGTGTCTTCAGGAGAACAGCTGACCACCAACCTCTCTTCTCACCCCGCTGTCGCCTCAGTCTTAAATAATCATGGCGGATCACAGCAAGGAGACAGAGCCCACCCCATCTCCACCTCAACTTCTGGAGCGCCGGCTTCGACAGCGACAATCTACAGCTTCGGTTCTCAAAAAGAAGCTGAAGCAGAGTGCAACATGTTCCATCCCAAGAGTCCGCTCCACCCTGATCGGGTTCTTTCCTGTGGTCCAGTGGCTCCCTAAGTACAAACTGAAAGAGTACGTGTGGGGGGACGTGATGTCCGGTTTGATCATCGGTATCATCCTGGTACCACAGGCCATCGCCTACTGCCTCCTGGCCGGGGTCGACCCCATCTACGGCTTATACACCTCCTTCTACGCCAACATCATCTACTTCTTGATGGGCACATCCAGACATGTCTCTGTGGGCATCTTCAGCCTCATGAGTCTCATGGTGGGACAGGTAAGGACGTGACTTGAAACCATCATTCGACTTCTCATGTGTTCACTGAATTGGAGTTTTGATCATTTTCCATCATTTTGTCAACTTCCTCATTCATTTTCTGAGCAAGGCGAGAGTCAAAGGGGAGCCCTTACAAGACTCACGTCCCAAGCAACATCGGCATCTAAGCGTTTCTGCCAGGATTTTTTGAAACAGTGGCGAAGTTTTAGTTGCGTGAGCAATGTTCCTGTCGGTAGTAATTACAATGTTTCCTTCGAGATAAAACTACGATAGTTCTGCCCACTTCTACAGTGCGTGGGTTTTCTGGCTGTTGAAATGTTCCCGCTTTGTTTTATCACTTGTGATCACGAGACATTTCTGGCTAGGAGAATCTGCTGGGGCAGAATCTTTATGTGTGTGTGTTTTCAGGGTGCAGCTCAGACATAACTGTGCGTGAAGCGCAGTACCACCAGAGAGGAGACTCTAGCGACGGTTCTCCATGTTAAATTAAGATATTCAGGCACTTGAGAAAAAACATCACTGGCTGATGATGATGACATGTAAATACTTTGGAAGAAACATGAGCCCAACAATTGTCAACATTTATTTAGAGACTGAGAGCGCGGTCATTTCCATCTGCTCTTCATAAGTGTATAGTAAATTACACATTGAAACCTCAAAAGGTGAGACGAAGCATGCTACTTCAATAGCTTAGAACAAATAGAGGGAAATTGTACAGAGCATGGAAGTGAGTCCCAGGTGACTATGGATAGAAAGAAAAATGTAATTCGCAAATATTAGGGTTGCAACGTGGTCTACCTTAAAGATTAGTGTGTTTTTTGCAAATGTTGCCTCTCACTTCCGTCTTTCATGAGTTGGCTGTGAGCTGTTCCTGTACTTTTGACGTTTTGGTCATAACATCGATGACATCACGACTAGTCAACTCGTGAACTTGTTGAGGACTGATTCAATCGTCGATTATGTCGGCTGATGCAAACACGTGATGGTGTGTGAGTTTTGATGGTGCTTGAACCCGTCGACAGTGAGGTCTGATTTGCCTGCAGGTGGTGGATCGAGAAGTGTTCCTGGCTGGTTTTGACCTCAATGATGAGTCTGCGGCATTCAATTCGTCACTGAACCTCTCCAACGCCGCTGGTCAGACTGTGGAGCTCATGGGAATGCAATGTGACAAAGAGTGCTACGCCATCTGCATCGCCGCCGCTCTGACCTTCCTGGCTGGGGTCTACCAGGTAAATATGCCTCATGTTGACCAAGCCGCTTGCTGCAGTGCAACCCTAATGTAGCATATTTATGAGAAACAGAGAGCAAAAAATCTAAATATTTTTGGTTTATTTAATATTTATAGCGTATGAGCAAAGCTTGACGGGGTTACTTCAGCGCTGTAGCACTGTTTCACCATATCATATGATAATCCTACTTCTAACACCATTTGTGAGTGAGAGCGAAGACAACCAAAGAATCACCTCTCACTTCGTCACAGGTTACTTGGAGGATATAGTGTGTTCTGACAGCACAGTTTAATAGCAAACATCATCATCATAACTGTTGTTGTTAGTTCTACCAACATATTTTGTTTAATATTAAAGCTGTAATTTCCTGTATTTTCACAATTTTCAAAGAGACATTGCAAGAGTCTAAGTCTCACTGCCTAATCTGCCTCTGACTCAGGTCCTGATGGCTGTCTTTCGGCTCGGTTTTGTCTCGGTCTACCTGTCCGCTCCAATGTTGGACGGCTTCGCCACGGGAGCTTCCTTCACCATCCTCACCGTTCAAGCCAAATACCTGCTGGGCCTGAAGATTCCACGTCACCAAGGTTACGGCACAGTTGTTGTAACCTGGATCAACATCTTCTCCAACATTCACAAGACCAACGTGTGTGACCTCATCACCAGCGCCATCTGTATCTCAATATTAGGTACTTGTTCTTGACAAGTGCAAAAGTTTCATGTTCCAAGTTCCCGCTCAAATGTGACTGCCAAAACTGTTCTCGCGATAGTGGCGGGGAAGGAGATCCAGGAGCGCTTCAAGGACCGTCTGAAGATCCCTTTACCCACTGAGCTGGTGGTGGTTGCAGGAGCCACACTTGCCAGCCATTACGGGGAGCTCAACAGCCATTATGGCACCGCCGTATCTGGTCACATCCCCACAGGTTTCATCCCCCCACAAGTGCCCAGCTTTGGCCTGATGCCTAGAGTGGCCATGGACGCCATTCCCCTGGCTGTTATCAGGTAATGCAACAACGTCTGTTATCTAATCTGGAGGATTCAGACAGCGCTCAGTAGCTGGAATGAACGCGTGGGAAAAAAAAATCTATAACTGTCTGTTTACATTCCACACCTGACCATCACAATCTTCTGCTGCCCAGGAATCAACTACGAGACTCTGATTTGACCTCATTTTATCAACGTCACAGTTTCCGTTCTGTCTGTCTGCTTTAGTTACGTCTCATATTTTGTCTCATACGTCCACTCAGTCATCTGACTTACGCTGGTGTATTTTGTCTTCCAGTTTCGCTTTCACCGTGTCATTGTCCGAGATGTTTGCGAAAAAGAACGGCTACACGGTTCGTCCCAACCAGGAGATGCTGGCCATCGGCTTCTGCAACATCATCCCGTCTTTCTTCCACAGCTTCACCACAAGTGCCGCTCTGGCCAAAACCATGGTGAAGGACTCCACCGGATGCCAGACTCAGGTATACATGGGCTGCCAATCCAAGTCCCTGTGCATCCAAAACTGGAACGCCATCTCCTTGCTGCCAGGTCTCCAGTGTCATCAGTGCTCTGGTCGTGCTGCTGGTTCTGCTCTTCTTCGCACCCTACTTCCACGACTTACAGAAGTGTGTCCTTGCCTGCATCATCATAGTCAGCCTGCGCGGGGCCTTAAGGAAATATAAGAACATTCCCGCGATGTGGCGCACCAACAGGAACGATGCCATTGTTTGGTTGGTGGCCATGTCAGCCACGGCTCTGATCAGCATCGAGCTGGGTCTCCTGGTTGGAGTGGTGTTTGCCATGATGTGCGTCATCTACAAAACCCAAAATCCAAAGGTGAGTGCAGCAGTATTGAAATATTAATGGACGAATGAATCTTCATTACAATATATAACATTTGTCAACGTCTAATATATCACTATTCAGTCAACACTACTTACATTTCAAAGATTGAGATTGAGCAGAGTGAAGAACAGTTCTTATCATTTCTGTCCTTTAAAAATGTATTGCTTTGTTGCAAACGAACAACAAACAAAGACACAACTTAAGATGGAGAACATGACCGTGATTCCCTGCTAATCTGAGATTTTGTTGCAGCATTCAAAGTTCCCCTGTTCCCAGAAACAGTGGCAGAACAACAGACATAATATCCAAACATTTTGCAGCTCTGACCCAGGGCTTCCCCCTTCCTTCCTGACACATGCTGGATCATTGTGTTGGAATCTTTCAGGCAGCTGATGGATTCATCTGAGGGGTCCATTAAATAAAGAATTGAAATACTGAAATAATAATATACAGAAAAAAAGTATGATATTATAATTTAAGATCACTGATGTTTGTCACTTACTGAAATAGTTTGGTATTATATCATGCAGAATTCACAATGTTAAATGGATAAAAAATGGAGAGAAGCTCTTGGTTTACACACTGAAAAGGCTTCATGGTGATTACAAGGCTGCAGGTTTGGAATAGATCCTGGACTTTGCTCTCTGTGCGCTGTAAAATTGGCCAAATGTTAATGTGAGCTTGAGCCATTGAAGGTTTTTTTTTCCTCTTGTTTGATCGCTCAGGTTTCTCTGCTGGGCCAGGCTGATGACACTGAGCTTTACGAAGACCTGGAGGAGTACGCGAACCTCACAGCCCCACCTCGAATTAAGATTGTGCGCTTCCAGGCTCCTCTTTACTACGCCAACAAAGAGTCTTTCCTCAAGTCACTCTACAAGACAGTGGGAGTGGAGCCCTTCTTGGAGCTGACGGCGAGAAGAAAGGCAGACAAGGTAGCTAAAGAAATGTCTGTAAACGGAGGGGGAAATGGAGAGCTGGGGGTGGGACTGGTGAACAGAGAGCTGGACTTCCACACCATCGTGTTGGACTGCTCCGCCATGCCCTTCATTGACTCCACCGGCGTGGCCACGTTCAATGGGCTGGTCAAAGAGTACAGAGAGATTGGGATCCAGGTGCTTCTGGCCTGCTGCAACACCTCGCTGGTCGACAGCCTGCAGAAGGGTCAGGTCTTCGGGAAGACTGACTCAGACATGAGCAGCATGCTGTTCCACTCTGTTCACGCCGCCACCGTCCACGCCGGCCTCAGTGGTACGCACAGGACGGACGACTCGCTGGTGTGATTATGGAAAACCAGAAGTCCGTCTCCAGTTACATTGACACACACTGGAATACTGAAGCACAAAACAAAAAGAGTCGACACACCCCGTGACTCTTAAGGTGTCAAGTCTGAAATGACATTCTAGTTTGCACCGTTCTTCACAAATAATCATGGCTGACTTTTCGCACAGACTTGTTGAAGAGTAATGAATGTACATCATTCACTGAACCCACTAACATGTAACATGTAGCCCAAAACACACGACCGTGTTTGAGTTGAAATAATGGAGGATCATTCAGTAGATGTTTCGATGGCATTTCAGAGCAGAACTTTGAAGCTCAATGCTCCCAGTACAAGGTCTCGGGAGCTTTTGTCCAGACTGGAGCTGTTGCCACAGACTCATGATACCAAATTATTTGAACATAGAATGATTTTTGTGGCTTCTAGCTCAGCTCAGTGAGTGGAGTCGTTCAAAAGACGCGAAATGATTTCATAATTCTTGCAGTAATATTGTGCACTTTTATTTATAGGTGAGTGATTTCACTTACATTTAAGATATTAAAGCAAGCGTGTCCACAAATGTTGGTTATTTTACGGATGGAGTGATGTGAGGTTGAAGTTCACATAGGGACATTCCTGACTTATTTTAAATTATTGTTTTTAATCTAAACATTGATTTAAAGCATGATAATAAAAAAAAAATGACAGACCCCAATTCAGATGTATAATAATAATAATAATAATAATAATAATAATAAGTTTTCACCTTGTTTTTCAGTTCCTCAATGAAAACTATTTGGTTACAGATTATCACAGAACACATAGAAAGAGTCAATGATACTACAAAAAAGAAAAAAGAAAAAAAAAACTCTCATATATCCAATTGGGAGACTTTGGTCAGCGGTGATAGTGCTTCAGGAGTCCAGAGTCCAGAGCGAGTCACTATCAGCAGCGCCAACCATTACCCTGCTCCTAAAAATCATTCCTTAAAGAAAAGTTTAACTTTCCGGACCAGATGTTTTAAGTCAGTGTCGGAGACTAATGAGGAGGATTGCCACCGCCGCCCAACCAACCTTGCCTTAGTGAAGACAGAGAAGGACTGACACGGTGTCAACATCATCTCAGGGTTGAATCTATTTTTATTCCGCTTTTTATTTCCTCCTTAGCTGGCATTAGTCTTTGAGTTACTTTTATATCTAGAGTCAAAAGGTTTGTTCATGGACTGAGGAGAACGCCTTATTTGTTTATATAGAAAAGGATTCAATGATTTTGTATGTCCCTTTTTCTATATTCATGTAACAGTGCCTGACTGCTTTAGGCTCAATAAAACGTTTTTTAACAAAAAAAATGGTGTCACTTGGATAACTTGAAGCGCGGGAGGAAGAAAGACAAAAGAAACATCAGGTGGACAGGAGAAAGAAAGAAAGACTGAATGGGCAGACAAAAGGATGGATGGATGGACCAACACAGATTTCTCATGCATCACTCAAAACACGTCTGCACCACTGAAAAATCCTATGGTTCCTCATGATTCTGATATATTTCATGTAATCTAATTTAATATTTGGTGGATTCATATTCACTCCATGGCAGCTCACAATCCCAATAGGCAGCCAGTCAACTAGTAAATATATTACCATGACAAATGTCGAAGGACGTACAGGTCACGCTTTAGATTAGGGGACATTTATTGCCCTAAATATATTACTTATTCAAATGTGTAATTGCAGCACAGTAATTCATCATTATAAAATATTCATTAGTGTCTTGTTAAGACTAGATTTTTTTCCTGAAATAGTCACTGAAAGTTCACTCTGAACAACACCATAATTTTAGTACTAACCGCGAATAAACAAGTAAAGGCTAGTATGGGTTCCTCAGTCTAAAGTGTCACAGGACATTCATCTGAGGCTGGAAAGGTTCAGGTGTCAAGGGGTTTTTGGTACATTATAATTTATAACAGCATGAAATTAGACTATTATTTCAAATAAAATTACAAACCATACTTCATTTGTATTTCACGCTTTTTACAGACTGAACTCCCACAGTATCCCAAAGCTTTCAGAGGTTTGGTGCTTATATTATACCTGGAGAAAAACAACAGCTCTGCAACGGCCTAACATGCTAATGTGTATGTTGAGGGTGAAGGTGGATCAGTTTCCTGCCGCATCAGGGCAAAGAACCGTCAATTATTTCAACAAACTCTCATTAGAGTCCAGCTCAGTGGCTCTGACGGCACGTCTTGTCCTATTGTGCCAGTCAGCATTTCAGTAATCATCATCGACGTTGTTTCACATATTAACCGTTCAAGTTCTATCACAACACTTTCAATGATTGTCCAGCAGCAGAAAACCTCTGCACGCATGAAATGACTGACTAAAAGAAACAATGGAAACTGCCCACTGAGTCCTGGGTTGAAGAGTTAACAGGAATACCTCAGTTTTTTACCCCTCTACGTTACAGGAAGTGTCAAGGTCAAAGGAAGTGCTCTTAATTTCACCCCTGCAATTCCACAGATTTTTCATGAGTCAATGTTCATTTTGTGCATTAAGTCAATAAATGTATTGTGTTTTTTTTTTTCAGTTTTCCAATGTGAGACAATTTTAGTTACTTCACTGCATTTTTGTTTTCCAAAGCAAGAACTGTATACTTCTTTAATAAAGTGAACAAAACAACAAAGTGAAAAACATCGAAAGGATTATTACATTATTATTATTATTATATGTACCATCTCTTGTGTCCATTTAAGTATCAAAAGACATTCAAATCCTGACATCACTGTCTCAAGTTCTTGATATTTGGTTCCCATTCTAAGTATCTCGCATTACTCCAATTATTTCTTGGGATAAGTTTGAGCTCTGCATTTCTTTGATGAAATGATCTTTCGACTGTAGTCCTGATAACTTATGTTTCCACTCTTCAGTATAGTGCATATATTGCTGTCATCTGTGCGCAGCGTCTGAGCCTTGCATCATATTGACATGACTGAAATCCATCGTCAAAAGCAAACCAGATCTGCAGTTTAGCTTCTCTTTGCGCATGTACTTTGATGCAAATCGGCATGAATCATCAAAATGAGTGAGTGTTTGAAAAACTGACTAATTTGATCCACCCAACCCTGGGGGTGTTCAAGAACATCACGTTCAAAGAGGTAAATACTTCAGTAAACAGTCAAGTCTACAACGCTGCATTATTCAGCAGCTTCAACTACAACACACGACTAAATGCTGCTCTCTGCTGGTCAGTTTTCCGAGTTCTCTTCAAGTGACCTTTAAGCACAAAATAAGCTATAAATCTATCATGATTTCACAGCATTCTTTATTGATTCAACAAAATGATTTCAGACAGGCACTGAAGTTTTCGAGATCAAAACTCACACCAAACCAACGTGTAACAGCACGGAGAAGAAACACTCATCAAAACAACCAGCAGCTCATGAAGAATGTAAAGAAACACTGACCAACAAAGGCAAGGATATAAACTTGGAAATCCTGAGGTTTAAGCGCAGTGATGGTATCAATGGTGACTTGATCGAGTCGCTCAAAAGTCGATTGTAACAGACTATATGTTCAAGAAATATGCAAATAAAACAAGGCAGACAATGCGTTACAGTGATCACACAAATATAGAAGCGAACATTCTTCCACTGAACTCTTCATTGCATGCGTTACAGGAAACATGCCCATAATGCCAGAACTGTATACTGGCTCTGTTTATCAAAGTAAAAGTATAAAACTGGAGTGATATACAGCGGAAATCCAGCCATTCATTAGTTAGGTGCTTCTTGTTTCTTACAGGTTTTTTTTACTTGGTGTGTCTACTTCAGTTTTATTGAAGAACTAAAAATACAGTTTAAAAAAAGAACCACAAAACTGGAATCTCTTGCTTCAAACCAATTTAGTTGTTGGTGTTCCGACCAGCAGTGTAGTGCGAGTGTTGCTAACCTAACACAGCATTATAAGCTACTTTTATAAGCTATTTTTAAACTGTAAGGGGCGACAAAAAAAAACACATTTTCGTGTAACAGTGTAGTGCTGCTTTCAGTGCACCTTATTTACAATTCACTCCAAACACATATGTTAAATGTTTAAGTTAAAACAGATTCTGCTGTATTTTACAAAAATTGTTAGCAATAGTTATAGCAACTGCCAGAACACTATATGGATTACGACAGTGTTTCAGTTTGATCCACTCTCAGATATTCAGATATATAACATTTTCGTTTGTTCAGAAGGCAGGAAAAACAGGGAATTGCTGAAAAGATTTACAGCAGAAAACTGTCATCATGCTAGCACAAGCATGAAACAATTATCTCATTCATGTTGTTCATTTTGCTCGCACAGAAAACTGACCAAGACTCGGCTCAGATTTGTAATTCGCAGACTCTGCGTCTCTTAAACAAACAATAGTTTTCGCTCCTAATAATGAACTCATTGGGACTTAGCTGCTGGTCTGGGAGGGGCAGGGTTGGCTGTGCCTGAAGTGCATGATGTGCACAGCTGTCTGGTGCCACCAGTAGAACATCACCACCACCAGAACGTGCCACACTTGGTGGCTGGCTCCCAAATAGTTCAGCTGACCTGGAAAACAAGAGATATGTGATGGCACAGAGCATGGAGACGCAGAATAAAATGTCATGGAGAAAGTTGTGTTTAAAAAATCCAAGTGATAATCCAGGTGTTTCTTTCTATGCGCGTAAATGCTTCACAAACTCACCAGGGAAGTAGCGTTCAGGGATCTTGGTGACGTAGAACAAGAAGGCAGATCCAGCAATGAAGTACATCACAATCACACGAGGCAGAAACAACTGTAGAAAAGGAGCGACAATTTGAAACATTGGACCTAAAGATCATAGCAATGCTTGTAACTCTGTCTACTTGCAAGTGGCAAAGTGCACTGACTGCATTATGCAGACACAATTACAAATCATATATTATCGTTGGAGCTGTCACTAGATTGAAAGTTTAATCTCAATGAATGACAATAAAGCAGAGTTACTTCATGATAAATGGCAACAATATCACACACTTCTCTGTTGTAAATGTAGGAAGATAATGTTTTCCTCACGCACACATTTGTTTACTACAACAGCCCAACATAGCAGGAAGTGTAATGAAGCACAACATTATGAGCATTAATGCTCCTGCTTATGCTCTGATCAAATCTTCTTTTAAGTTACATTTAGAACAGATACAATATGTGGGATTAATTGCCAGATAACTCAATGCAATTGAGATGAAATTTTTAATATAGTGACAACCTTGATTCTATTTAATAAAACCAAATTCCTTACAGCTGCAATAATTTAACATTGTCTGTATGAAAGTCAAGAAATAACAGAGAATGACTTCAAAACATAAATACATTTGGATCGTTTCCTAACCTTGACCACGTCACAGCTGAACCCTCCGTTGAGCCACACCCAGTGGCAGGCGGGAATCACACTGATGCCTGCCACACAGCAGAAGATTGCCATTCTCAGCTTGCGCCAGTCGTTGCTGAGGTATCGGGGGTGGACCTGGGCGCAGAAGACCGCCAGGATCAGGGAGAGCACGGTCAGCAGATACACCTGCCGCCAAAACTGAGACAGAGAAAAACACTTTTGATGAGCTGCAGGAAAAATAGCAAGAGAGAGAAGAGTAATTCTAAACGTCACATGATGTTGCCGAACTTACAGCGTTGCAATAAAATGCGTAGAAGATTCCAGGTACGTAACAACCAAGGATGCCAACAGATATGCCTGCATAGTCCAGTGCCAGCCAGCGACGGCACGTTTTCTCTGACCGGTGGCATGAGAAAAGATGGTAGCCCACTGAACACAACATGCACACCTGGAATGAAAACACAGCCTCACATCAATCTCTGTTACTCAGATCACAAGCTGTACGTTTTTACTAACATCAATATGTGTTTGTGTCATTTATTTAGGGGTCGGCAATAACAAGGGAGTGAAACTCAAGCTATTGTTTTCTCACAACATCTAGATCAACCTGTTAAATTAATTATGAAATATCTAGACACATAAAACACTAAGCAAAGAAGCAACACTCAACACCTCCATATACACTAATGTACAGCTCTACAGGTTTCTAAAATGCAAAACACAACATTGTCATTGACTTTACTTACCTCACCAGGGACTATTGCTTGCCAACCTGTTTGAGACCTACAATGTATTAGACCAAAAACTTATGGTGCAAGCTATTATCAACTAAAACTGTGTAAAATATGGGAACCAAAAACATACTAAAATATGGACTAGTGCCAGTAATGAGATCACGGATAACATACTGTACCTGGAAGCAAAACAGCCCTATAGCATAAATAGCGTAGTCCTCTCTGTTGGCTCCAGAGGCAGGCAACACCGAGGAGAGGTCATGAACCCCGAGAGCAAAGAACAGCAAAAACCCCAGGAGGTGACTCCAAATATTAACTGTCTCATTTGACAGTATGAATATGCTGGAAAACAAAATAGCAAAAGCTGTTCACTCAACAGTACTGCAGTGCAGTTGACTGACTACACAAATACTGATGAATATCACAATACTTCAAACCTTAAGACAACCAGTCTATTATAATTACCTATTTTCATCATAAATATATTTCATACTTTGTTGATAGTTTACATAAACATAGACTAAAAACATGTTTTTGTAATCAACTTACAGCGAAAGTTGCAAACTGAGCCTCGACCTTTGGAGCTCATTTGATCTAAGTAGGTAAAGTAACCCCTTGTTCACATGTGTTGTTACTATACAACCACCTATAGTGTTCCATAAAAATTCTACTCTGGCCAATCTATTACTCTGGTTAAGAAAGAGATTCTTGTTTGAAACGTAGTCATGTTAAAGAATTTACATTCTTATCTATTATTCATGACGCAATGTGTGTAGTGCTGACGTTACAGTGAGTGAAACTTAGAGACCTTTTGATGCAAAGTTTGGATGGGAGATGAGCTCTGTATCCATCCGTGATGTAGGGGTTCTCTTTGAGGAATAGAGGGATTTGTTCGTATGTGTAGAGCCGGATCCTTTGTGGTATTAGCACCGGCCAGTGCTGGTAACTCCCCAGCTCGATGTAGTGGGCTGTTTTCAGCAGCTTTTGAGGCATCTTCAGTAGCATCACTGCGACCCCGGGTCAACCGAACGGAGTGTTGTGAGACTAGATAGAGAGGAGAACAGTCACTCACAATGGGTTCGCGACACATTTGGGTCATTGGTGGCGAGGTACACCACAAAATAAGCGTAATTCATTTAAATTTGGTTTGAACTGAAACAACACAAAAACAGCCACATATGAAGTTCAATAACGGCAGATATTTACGTCGTGAACTTCAGCTAGCACCAATGCTAAGACCCCACTTTATCGCCAAACTGAGTGAAAACAAGGCTATTTCGCTCACCATTAGTCCCGGTTCAACCGACTATGTATTTGTACAGGCGCGTCTATCATATTCGAACGACAAAACATCAGGACGCGCGCCCAAAAATCACATTTTGGGCAGACAACGACAAATATTCACGGCATCAACAAAGCCGTCTTCTTTTACTGAAGTGTGTAAACGTGCAGTCAGTACGCTACTGCCACCTGCTGGTGAAGGGCTAAACAAGAACACGTGTGGCATTTCTGTACGTAACGCTCTCTATATGCATTTAATTGTGCACTAGACAGTATATTTTTGGAAGACAAAATGTTGTCATGTGTGTTGCCGAGACAGGGACGGTCTCCATGGACTGTCCGCAGCTGTACCTCTGTCTCCACCTGCTATAACTTGGTCAGCAGTTGAGTCACAGCAGCTCATCTGTTGGATTGTGTTGTGCACAACTGAGCTTAGTGACGATGTTGAGGCTAATTCCTTTGACTTAAATATATTTTTTTGTCTTGAGTAAATGACTTAGAGATGATTTAGCAGTCACAGACGCAATCAATAATCCAGACCAGATGAAAAAGCCCCAGTGAAAGCATTTCCTGACACTCTGGCAAGGGCGCCTTAGACTCATTGTTTCTGTTTGGTGTCAAAAATCACAGTCTGAGGTTCCGCACGTTTACATTTCTTATCTCTGATCCTTCTTGTGTTTTTAGTTCTCTTGCAAAAGAAGCTTTATTTCCCTTTTGGGTGGACACTATTTAGATAAACTCATGCAAGGCTGCAAGTCACGCTGACATTCCACAGGCGTTGTGTTACCCAAATCAATTCTGTTTCCCTCCTGCAATTCGATTACACAGACAAGATGGAATTATCTTCCAACAAAACGCACTTCATATGAGGAGTCTGAGTTCTGTTTGTGTTACTTGACCTCAAACTGAAGATGCAACCTGTGAGTTTCAAAATTCTTAAATCTTTTTTTGCCCTGACGTTTTTGACTGCTCTTTCTTTTATATATGGCATGCAATGTAACAAAGTTACATGAAAACAAGTAATTAAAAAAAAATCACCATTTGGGGACAAACTTTTAGGATTACAGTTTCATTTGGGAATAATATTTGGCTATTTTCTTTGCTAATTCCACCATATCATCCTGTGGGATCCATAAGTATGTCAATAGAAGAACAATAGAGAGCCCACTAAAGCAACCTTCAATGATGCCTTTAGCAAGTTACGTCCAAGCCTTTAGTCCTGTTCCTTACATCTTTCATAAAATGTATCATTTACAGTACAAAAAAAGAACTTTTGCCTTCCTGACTTTAGACCTTTTCAGATTTTTGGTTGGTAAAAGTCTGATGATGTCGAACTGTCTAATTGACACAATGAATTAGGTAACCCTAACCCTAACCCTAACCCTAACCCTAACTCTAACCCTACACTAACCCTAACCCTAACCCTAACCCTAACCCTAACCCTAACCCTAACCCTAACTCTAACCCTACACTAACCCTAACCCTAACCCTAACCCTAACCCTAACCCTAACCCTACACTAACCCTAACCCTAACCCTAACCCTACACTAACCCTAACCCTAACCCTAACCCTAACCCTACACTAACCCTAACACTAACCCTAACCCTAACCCTAACCCTACACTAACCCTAACCCTAACCCTAACCCTACACTAACCCTAACCCTAACCCTAACCCTAACCCTAACCCTACACTAACCCTAACCCTAACCCTAACCCTACACTAACCCTAACCCTAACCCTACACTAACCCTAACCCTAACCCTAACCCTAACCCTAACCCTACACTAACCCTAACCCTAACCCTAACCCTAACCCTAACCCTACACTAACCCTAACCCTAACCCTAACCCTAACCCTACACTAACCCTAACCCTAACCCTACACTAACCCTAACCCTAACCCTAACCCTAACCCTACACTAACCCTAACCCTAACCCTAACCCTACACTAACCCTAACCCTAACCCCACACTAACCCTACACTAACCCTAACCCTAACCCTACACTAACCCTAACCCTAACCCTAACCCTACACTAACCCTAACCCTAACCCTAACCCTAACCCTAACCCTAACCCTACACTAACCCTAACCCTAACCCTAACCCTAACCCTAACCCTAACCCTACACTAACCCTAACCCTAACCCTACACTAACCCTAACCCTAATCCTAACCCTAACCTAACCCTAACCCTAACCCTAACCCTAACCCTACACTAACCCTAACCCTACCCTAACCCTAACCCTACACTAACCCTAACCCTAACCTACACTAACCCTAACCCTAACCCTAACCCTAACCTAACCCTACACTAACCCTAACCCTACCCTAACCCTAACCCTACACTAACCCTAACCCTAACCCTACACTAACCCTAACCTAACCCTAACCCTACACTAACCCTAACCCTACACTAACCCTAACCCTAACCCTACCCTAACCCTAACCCTACACTAACCCTAACCCTAACCCTACACTAACCCTAACCCTAACCCTAACCCTAACCCTAACCCTTCTAACCCTCACACAAACACTAACCCTAACCTAACCCTACACTAACCCTAACCCTAACCCTACCCTAACCCTAACCCTACACTAACCCTAACCCTACACTAACCCTAACCTAACCCTAACCCTACACTAACCCTAACCCTACACTAACCCTAACCCTAACCCTACCCTAACCCTAACCCTACACTAACCCTAACCCTAACCCTACACTAACCCTAACCCTAACCCTAACCCTAACCCTAACCCTTCTAACCCTCACACAAACACTAACCCTAACCTAACCCTACACTAACCCTAACCCTAACCCTACCCTAACCCTAACCCTACACTAACCCTAACCCTACACTAACCCTAACCTAACCCTAACCCTACACTAACCCTAACCCTACACTAACCCTAACCCTACCCTAACCCTACACTAACCCTAACCCTACCCTAACCCTACACTAACCCTAACCCTAACCTAACCCTACACTAACCCTAACCCTAACCCTACCCTAACCCTAACCCTACACTAACCCTAACCCTAACCCTACACTAACCCTAACCCTAACCTAACCCTAACCCTAACCTAACCCTACACTAACCCTAACCCTAACCCTACCCTAACCCTACACTAACCCTAACCCTACACTAACCCTCACACTAACACTAACCCTACACTAACCCTAACCCTACACTAACCCTAACCCTAACCCTACACTAACCCTAACCCTAACCCTACCCTAACCCTAACCCTAACCTAACCCTAACTCTACCCTAACCCTAACCCTAACCCTAACCCTAACCTAACCCTACACTAACCCTAACACCCTGGAACAAAACCTTTTCAACTTCTTTAAATAAGTATTACTAAAGTGCAGAGGTGGGTGAAGTGCAGCACAGATGCCACGTGCAGCCCTTTGCCCTTATATGTGGCACTACAGCAAAACAACAAATGATAGCACATGCCTTTTTTTTAAATCATTCATCACTTACCACATTCCAAACAGAAACTCATTGGCTATTTCTTATGTTTTAATTTTACTTATTTATATTGTTGGAATGTGTGATACACATTTAACAGTGGTTATGTCCCACAAAAGTAAATCATTGTCATTTAAAGAAAATAACTTTGGGGAAAACAGTGCCTTAATATAATTTACTCATAGTTCCCTCGATATTCACCAAGATCGTCCAGTAATTATGATTTATATAGAGATCTTTAAATGCAATATACATACAATCAAAAGATGTATTTCACCAAGTGACATTGAATATTATTTGAGTATGTAATGTAGTGATTACACTTTCTTATTTATTAACACTGAAGTAGTAAAATAAAAGTGGCATTTAAATTCGATTTTCTGTCTTATGGTCTGACGCAAAACGGTCTCAGTATTTAACGCGTAATAAAGAGTGTAATATAGATGCGAACTCGCATTTGAATGGTTATTGGGATGAATATGGTGAGGTTTTATAGATTTCTATCCAAACGCAAGCATCAGTGTTAATCCTATTTGCAGTCTAGTTACGACTGTATTCACCTCAGTGCCAGTACAGTTCTGTCGTTAAATCAGAGCTCCCGCTTAACGTGCTTTTATTTTGAAGGAGCCAGAGGAAAAGCTTCACCCCGCCTCTTATTCCTTCACTGTAGTCGTACTGTATGTGAGGGAAACTCGTGGACCCCGGGACCTTCACCATGAACACTGAGACTATAAACTAATGGATTATGGATCGGCTATGCCTTTGTTGCTGCTTTTTACTCTGGGCGGGTCCTTTCGTGGCGGTTAATGCTGAGGAACATGCGTCTTGTGATGGAGCGTTTGATGTTTATTTTGTCTTAGACAGGTGGGTCCGGCGTGAGCGCGTGTCGCTGTACTTGGGTGTGTGGAATAAATGCGGTGTGATGTCAGTTATCTCAGCGCTTCTGAGGGTCTGCGTCCTCTCCATGTATGGAGGTGTCTCCTCTGCTGCACTTCAGTTTATATAAACTGCCATTTCTCATCGACACTGTACAGGACTTCAACATCCAAACATGCTAATGTTTTCGATATATATGCAAAAAAGAAAACATGAGAGCGAAAGGTTCTGTTTGTGGAAACATCCTCTTCATTCATGTTTTTGTTTTCAGGCCATTAAAAGAAAGGGGTCACAAGTGTTAGAAGTTGAGAGCATTCTGTCCTGCTGATCCTTGACGTCACCAGGTCCTAGGTATAAAGCAAATATAATGAATGATCTAAATTATAGATAAAAACACTTTACATTCCACGTCTGCTTTTGGAAAATGATTGTAGTGCATTGCACTGATAATATTATAGTTATACATAGGATATCTAATCTAATTTAATCTAATCTAAATGGACTCACTGTACGTGTTCTGATCATGAGCCACACTAGTGCTCAACCTCTGCCTCGGTTTTTATCACTTTATACATCACTTTATATGCTTTCAATCATGAAAGTGCAAAGTGAGGCTAGGAGGACTCCCTTAGCCCACAACCCGGATCCATATGGTCTTCATGATGCCCTGTTTGGTCATAGCTGTAACTATAACAATTCTTTTTTTTTTTTTTTTTTACTGACAAATGACATCATGTTAGATTACTTTTTTCTGCTTGCATTTTGTTGAAAGTAATTCACTTTATTTACATTTTTTTTCCAGATTTTATTATTGTTGTTATTTATATCATGTAATATGTAATATTATAATAATACAAATGATTCTCTCTTATTATGTTAGTTTAATTTTTCAAATTAAAATACAAGTTTTCCACAGAACTCAGATCAAGGATGTCTTGAACCTCTTTTTTAAAGAGAGCGTCAAACCCAATAATGCTGTTGTTGTTTTATGGCTCCAACCCAGGTGTATAATGCAACATCTTAGAAGATTAATTCTGCTGCAATGCCATGTTTCATCAGAGCTATCCGTGTGGCATGTGTAGATTCTCCAGTCAAAACTGTGCAGTGCATGTAAGCAGTGGTCAGCACTTTTGAAAAGTGCTATACAGAGAAAGTAAAAGCGTCAAATCAGCTGAGATTACTGCTGTCAAAGTAGCTTTCTCCTCTCATCTGGGAAAGAACATCAACATTTGGCCCATCATTTAAAGATGCTGTGCTCAGTTGACCACTGACAAGGGGGGGAAATGTCCAGTTGCTAACAAGATAGTCAATATCCAACAGGTGGTCATAATGTAACAGATGACTTCACTAATAACGTTTGCTGGTTCCTCTCTGGTTTTCTGAGTCACGTCAGTTGTAAATGGATCAGACTCTACTTAAACAGCTGCTGGGATTGAAAAAAAATGTTGAGAATAGGAAGTAATTCAAATATGACAAGGTGACATGTTTGGAACAGGAATATAAACAACCTGTCACTTCTGAGACTGTCCCTGACCAGGCTTACACTTTTTTATGTTTAGGTTTTGGAAATACAATTTCAGAAGTGCTTTAAAGTGGTGAAATGTCAACAGAGAATATAATTTCTTGTTGTTGTGGATTATTGAATATTAAATGTGATGTGTTGCAGGTCGGGCAGTGTGTCGGGACACTGGGAGGAGATCTATGGATTTGTAGAGCAGCTGACCAGCAGATTTGTCAGGTAGGCGGTTTGTTCTCCTCCTGAGTCGCATGAGAGCAGACCCATCAGCAGCCGCATGGACTCTGTCCGAAGTTTCTAAAGCAGGGTGACTCTTGATCACTAAACAAGAATGTGGAAAGTAGGGCACGTCTTTCTATTTTGGACTGTAAACTTCATAGAAGAGCACCAACTGTTCCAAAATCCCTGGGGTTATGTTAGTGTAGCGGGTGTGTGTGATATATTTAGGTTTAATAGTGGGTTGGTGTGTAGGTTCCACACATTCGAGCAGATGTTGTTGCCCACAAGACTGAGTGAGAAGTGTGGATGAGTGGAGAAATATAAAGATTCAGATGGATGACAATTGGAATGGTCTTGGATTTTTGTTGCTCTTGTTCATTAGCATTCAATGTGGAATTAACATGGAAGACTTATTACTGCTTTTTTAGTGTTTTTGTTTGAAGTTCATTTTAAAAGATCTTATTTTCAACGGGAGCTATAGTAGAGCTATAGTAGAGAAGACCATCCCTCAATGGCTCTTTGTGGATTAGGAATTCATCCCTTGGGGACTGTACCACATGCTAAATTTTGGTTTTCCTCTGAGACCAAAGTGATGATTCTGAGAAGAAACAAACACGATGCCCGTAGAACAAGATCTTAAGAGGCTCCACTTTGGGTGTCCCATGTCCCATGACGTCAGAGGGGTGACATCTAAATTGTGGCACCTCAGCATTGAAGGTTTTTCACTTGGGGTGGGACTGGACTTTTAAAATAAAACAAATCAGAGTTTCAATAATTGATTCATGGCTAGTCAATATTTCACACCAGGTTCAATGTGTACACATAATCGAAACCATCAGGCTGGAACTCTTTGCTGCATTAAGTGCACATTTTTTATGCTTCCATCCCACAACAATTTTCCATCCATCAGCACAATCTCATTTAGTCTCCATAATCGTTTTGGTTAGAACATCACATTGTGTCATGTGGTGCACCTAGAATTGGAAGGATGTTTCCTGTGAAAACCATTTGTATGTGAATTGTTTTAGTCAGTCCCAGCCTTATTTTTCACCCATTCCCAGGAGGGATCCTGGGGCGCATCTAGGACCTCATGCTGAGACTGCTGCCGACGGTCTCATTTTAACAAGCTCTCAATGTGCTTTCACATCAACAATAAAATGTCACCACATAAAAGCTTGTTCGTAAAAATGTGAGCTGAGAGATGACACAGACGAAGATGTCATTTTTCACTTGACTGTACAGCTTTTCCAGGGGTGGGGTTCCTAGCTTGTTTGTGGACCAAGACGCTGTTAGTTGAATCATAAGAAGTCAATGTAGTGAAGTAATCGCTAATAAAAGTTTCATCTTCAAGTAACATAAAAAGTACATGGATTTATTTACTTCTGTCACCATTGTCAGGCGTGTGAGTGATGGAGGGTGTCCCACGCCCAGTGAAGTCGAGACAGACCCCAAAACCCTGTGATCAGAATAAGGAAATGATGAATGACTGTCTGATGACTGATTTATCCAGAAATTACACATTAAATGTCTGACTTGAAAAACATTGCAGTCCCAGGATGAGGGTCTCCTACATCGTGTTCTCCGCCAACGCAGTCGTCATTCTGCCAATAACTGGTGACAGGTACAGTATGAGTCTCGGCATGAGGCCCCTCCATTTTCTCTGTTACTAGTCAATCCAGCTACTGTTTTCATCTGCTTGTCCTTTGAACATCCTCAGCATGGCGAACGCTATCTTATCTGTCTATATTTAAACTGCTGCTCAGGGTGAAGATCGAAGAGGGTTTGGACAAGCTGAGTCAAATCAGACCAGCTGGTGAAACGTACATGCACGAAGGCTTGAAGGCAGTAAGTGAATGTTTGTCATTGTTTTGTGTGTTGAAGAAAAGTGGCATTCAAGTCATGTTTTGACCATCAGGTGTCGGACCAGATGAAGGTGCAAACTGCACCTTCATCCACCATCATCATCGTCCTGACGGATGGCAAGCTGGAGGTTTATCCTTATGAGCTGAGTGTGGAGGAGGTATCTCTCACACAAACACATTCACCCAGGGTAGTCCAATCCCACCCCCCCCAAAAATAAAGCACTTCTTGTGCAAAGTTTCAGGAATGCCACACAAAGAGAGATTTGAAACCACACTGCGACAACCAGATTCAATTTCAGTTCTTTCCATGTCAACTTGGCATCTCTGATTCACACTGCCAGTCAGAGAGGTTTCATGAATTAAAAACTCAAATTGTGTTCAATTCTTCTGCATTTAAAACATTTCATTTTTCACATAAAAGTACGAAATACCACAAAATACCGAAATGATCGGAGCTCCTCAGCAGCGCCCCAGATGTTGACTAACATCCTTGGCGTCTGGTTTTATTGTGAGCTCTGTAACTTTTCAGGTTTCTCCTCTTTCACTTTTGGGATTTGTCTGTGTCTGGGCAACAATGACAATGCTTTACATTTGGTTTATCAACTCTTGCTTCGGCTTCGGCCAATTAAGAGTTGCCTCTTTGCAACTACATGTGTTATAATGCTCCAAAGAGGCGGGTGATTTCCAGCTTTAAAATTGTTTTCACGTGTTGTCTTATCTCAGATTTCATGTCAGGACAATCCACTCAGCTCTCTGCAGGAGTTGACTGTTTCAGTGTTGTGATTCCAGGCCGACAGAGCCCGAGGCTTTGGGGCCAGAGTCTACTGTGTCGGGGTCATGGACTTTGACCATCAGCAGGTATAATGGTGGATACTTTCCTTTTCACACGGGTGGGGGAAATCACTTTCTCTGAGTGATACTGTGACCTCATGCTTTCAGTGTGTGTGCTCTGTATCCATTAACCCATGCTGACCCGCTTTATTTGAGGACATCCTGCAGATGCACTTACAAAGATTAGTTCTGTTTTTCTAACAGTATAATGCAGCTTATCTATGAGGGGAGAGGTTTTGTTTAGATTCAGAAAAAAACAATGAAAACAAAAATGAGTTGGACACATTTATTTAAAGTAAAAAGTAGTAATAGTGTTTTAATGTCTGTCATTGATTCTAGCTAAATCATCTGGTTCCGTTTATTGCTGTTTCTCATGAATTCTAACGATTCCACTAAATACACTCAATATGTTGTAATGGGAGTATTTTTTTCCGCGGGCATTAACTAAAGACAAAAGAAAAGAAAAGATTTTGTGTGTTCTTCTGATCAATTGTCGATGGTGGAAGTGGTAAAAGAACATTGCTGATAAAGAAAATTAATGAGAGAATTGTGGATTTTTTTTTTATTCAGTAAACAGTGATGAACTATTGAAGTAAAAAAAAAACACTCTGAGAGTGCAAACCTGTGGCAGGCAGCTTCAACACAATGACAGTGACAAAATATCTTTGTAAAATAAAATAAAATAAATTACTGGATCCCAATGGCAATCTGGCACAAATACCAAGAAACAAAGGCCAAAAAAGGTGTCCTGTCTCCCAATCTTTACCAATCCACATATTCCACATAATTCCTGAAAATTTCATTTAAATCTGTCCATAACTTTTCATGTTATTTGACAAACACACTAACCAACTTCGATGAACACTTAGCGTCCTTGGCAGTGGTAATAAAGAACAGTAGGAGCAGCGTGTCTGAATGTGAGGGAGGCAGGTGGAAGAGTTTGGTGGGTAGATGGAGGACGGTGGAAACCGATGGAGATGACTGATCATACTTAGTGCTGAAATGTGCAAGAAAATAAAGGGAAACTGTTACAAATCAAGACAGGTCTGACTCCTCTGCTGATGAACCGTAACATGGAACCTAATTCTGATGGTGCATAACTCAGACCTGATTCCTAGAACTGCCCCAACACGATGCATTTGAAACAGTATAGCTGATGTTTAGTGTGAGCCGGCGACCTCCTGCCCATCTCAGTCGCCGAGCATCTCTGTGGCCGGAGCAGGAAGTCATTACTGGGCTCTAATTAAATCAAGCCGAGCAGCTTCCTGTGTCGTTATCATTATGCTTAGAGATGAAAGCCTGAGTCGGGAGCTCCCGGGACTATTATCTCCTGAAAACACTCCACATACATCTACTGTAAACACAGCATTACGTCTAATCATGTTGTCTCAATGTATGTTGCAGCTGGCTGAGATTGCTGACGGGACAGATCAGGTGTTCCCTGTGCTCTCTGGGTTTCATGATCTCAAGGACACTGTCAACAAAGTAAGGCATCTGGTCCACTGCTTTTGCTACCAGTAGAAAGCAATATTTAAATCAGAGTAAAAAAGCAGGAAGTATAGGATAATGTGCGCCTTTAAAACAGAAAAAAGAAAAAAAAACAGAGCAATTTTTCTTTTTTTTATTCAAATGTATTGCTAAAAATGATTTAATGTCTATAGAACTTTACCTCACTTCAAACATCTGAGTGTCATTTTGACTATTCTATAACAGAGGTGTAATTACATGTAACCATGGAACCGCCCACTACTATAACAACCTCTACTCATATAATACCACCTTTATTTAAAAGCCTTTGACAAATGGAAAAGCTGATGCATTTGTTCAACGTGTTGAACATAGAAAGACATGTTTGTACTGTAACTCATGACTATTTATTATATGTTATATCATTATGCTATATAGAATATGTATTGAGCATGTGTTTGAAATGTTGAGGGGTTTCGCTACAACACAAACCTTGTCACCACAGTACTCAATCATAGAGGAGAAAATATGAGCGTTAGATGTTGCAGTCGTAGTAAAAGAAAGGGCCACTGTGTGTTGGCTCCGGCATCTCCGAGTCAAGGCCCACAGGCCTGATATGACCAGTGATGCAATTGGATATGATATCATGTTGTCTATTATTAGTGTCCAGCCAGTAGAAAACACTCAAAAATATCCCATAGTGCACTGTAAGTGAAGCTCACACAAAGGCTTAAATCTGATTTTCATTTCTCTTTTGGCCCTCTGTGAGTGAGTTTGTCAGTCCTGCTCTGTGGAAGAGACACTCTCTCACACACTGAAACATGTGTCTGCGTCCCCACAGATCCTGGAGCAGTCATGTGCGGACGTATTCACAGTAGAACCATCGAGTGTCTGTGTCAACGGTGAGTTAGCAGGAGTTGTGCCGTGTTTGTTCATGAATAAATGCAATGTTTAAGTGCAGTTTCTTTTGGATTCCAGAGTCGTTTAATGTGGTGCTGAGAGGCAGCGGGTTCAGTGGGTCGAAGAGGACGCAGAGTGTGCTCTGTATCATCACACATGACAAAAATACCTTCAGTGAGTTTCAACACCACAGAAGAAGCAGCACATGTTGCATCGCAATGGTTGATGAATAAGCGAGCGGCACTGTCAGACACATCAGAATAAAACTCTCATACAAAAATGCATGGAAAAAAAAAGTAATTTAAAAAAACGTTATAATAAATTATGTATTTCAGACATTTCACTCTAAATTATTATAGCATTTTTAGTAAAATCTAATGAATAAATCCTTTCCAAATGACCTAAAAGATGATTTTCTTCTGCGGACTTTAATTTGAAATATTTTCATAAGAAAATGTGTTTGTTTGCTGTTAATAAGAACGTGAAAATTCATTGGCCTGAAGCGTGCACCAAAATTAAAATCAGGGCACCAAAAAAAAAAAGAAAACATCAGTCTATGAATTTGTTTGTGCGCGATACAAAGAAATCCCAAGTCAACACGAACGCTTCGGTCACATGCAAGGCGCTGTGCTGAGTGAATTATTTTCAGAGTGTGCAGTGATGCACAGTTGGATGTGCTTCCTGCAGAGTTTTAGTAACAAACAATCCTTTTATTGGGCTGAACTACAGGACAGAGGACACATTATCAGGCAGCGCAGAGAGAAGAGCCGCTCACTGTCTCTTCAGTCTCTTTAAAGAAGAGTGGGGTCAGTCCACGAACACGCGATGGAACCAGGAGTTACTTTGTTTTGACTTGAAGCCTGATTGGATGAGGTATCGCCGTAGTGAGATCATCTCAGCATTAAATCTAGAGCCATGGCCCTGACAACACCCTTTTCCTTCTCATGTTTAGCGCAGCACTTCGGGGTTGAAACCCCACCCTAGGATTGACTGCATCTGGGCACATGCTTGAAATGGCTGATGACTTGGATAATGTTAGTGGATTTTTAGAAACATTAGAGACGGCGCTTTGCATGTCAAGAAAATGAAATATATTTCGCATTCAACAAAGTGGCAGTCGGTCAGTATTTTTTGTTGCCAAGTCCTTACTTTGAAAAGTGAAATGAAGACAGCTGTTGGGGAGCAGTCTTGGTGTGGGGCATGTGGGAACTCATGGTCTCCACCGATGCTGCATTAGGTTAACACCTACAACCTGCAGTGTGTCAGCTGACCAAGATGAAGGTCTGCTGCTCCCTCAGGTCTGAGACCATGCTTCTCAGCTGGGACGGAGGGGATGACATCTCTGTAAAAAACAACATGGCTCTAGATCCTCTGTCCTACCATTGATGCGCTCCTGAGCTTTGCATAGTGACCGAAAGAATGAGAGGCTGAACTTGAGGCTCCCTGGAGGTCTCTCTGTGAAGTGGTGCATTCCATGTCACACTGCTAACAGTTCCAGCAGCAGACCAAAGACATACTGAGATTACGCCTCCTTGTCGCCTCATCCCTCCCAAAAAAAGGTGGTCCCCAGAGACAGGGACTTGGAGGCCCTGTTTACTCAGACCGCTGCCCCTGCGACCCGTCTTATCTTTGAATCACAAGTTTAACATGCTGCCTGCATCACTGCGTTTTCTTTTTTTCAGACCAGAAGCCGACAGTCGTCCGTGACGGTCATCTGCTGTGTCCAGCTCCCGTCCTCACACAAGCTGGACAGTAAGTCATGTAGTTGTGACTGGAAGCAAATGTGTTCAAACTGTGACAGAATTTTTATGCCTCCATGATTATGTAAAAATGTATTATGACCACAGAACTTGTGGGGGAAGAAAGCTGCAGAAATGTTACAATAAGCATTTTTGAGGGAACAATGGGGCGTCAAGGACTGAAATTGTTCTTGTCTGTTGGTTCAAAAAAAGCCACCCAGTCTTCACTTACAATCTTCACATACTATCAATACATAGATGTGTCTGGAATATGATTCAATTGAACGCCAATCGTGGTGCATTGCAGGCTCTTTCAAAATGAAATGCACCATATGAAGTGGGGGAATCTGGCTTGCAGATGACAGCCTACATCCGCCTGTGGAATCCTTCTGCATCATATTTTGGTTCATGATAGCAAGGAAACTACTTTTGATTGAAGCGATTCCGACTTTAGAGCATGTTTGGGCCGATCGTTCTTCAGACACTCTTTACATTGCTGACACAGTGAGGGTGAACTTGTTTTTGCTGATGCTTTCCAGTTCCATTGAAGTGCTGGTCAGCCTCAATAATGGACAGTCGTACATCTCCAGCCCAGTCACCATCACCGCTGCTGAATGTGTGAGTATTTAGGTCAAAAATGGTTGGCAAAACAAAAAGCAAAAACTCGCTGCAAGTGAAAAATAATGGCTAGATTTTAGAAATAATGTTGTGGCTTATTGTGTAAAAGTGGCATGGCAGCGGTGGGTCTGTCTGTGTGTGTGCGGAGGATGATATTAACTCTTGTCTGGCTGCAGTCAGATGGGATTTGGGTGCTCTGGTTGCTGCTGGTTCTGTTGCTGTTGGTGGGTCTGGGCCTGCTCTGGTGGTTCTGGCCTCTGTGCTGCACAGTGGTGAGTCCCAGAGGGAAGCAACAATACGTCACCGGCAACTGCGGGTGACGTATTGTTGAGTCGCTCTCCGTGTTTGCAGGTGATCAGAGACCCTCCACCCTCTCGGCCCCCTCCTCCTCCTCCACCACTTGTACTTGTGAGTAGTGAACTTTATAGTACCAAAAATGTGATTGAATGTTTTTTTTCCTTACAAATTTGAATTAAAGTAGAGACATTCCTGTGTCACAGGAGTATTTACAACAAATATATTGATAGGCAGAAGTTAAAGTTCTGGGGAATCTGCCCTTTTGGTCCATTGATCCCAATGGCAAGAGCTTGATATGCAACACCCAACAACTGTGGTCCTGCCCAGCATGAAGCAGGTGGCCCTCATGTTTTCCCAGATGGATGCAATGTGCTGCTGAACTGACCAAGACAGGGAGTGGGTGAAATCACAATGAATCTTTGCACAAATACTACACACAACATTAGTGTTACGAAAGTATTTCGCTCTCAGTTGAGCTGAAAAAAAAACTTGGCCGCAAGTGTGTAAACTTTTTCACGGAGATTAATGACATGTTGTTGGGAGTTATGAATGATGTAAGCTGAGCAACATGTGAGGGAACAGCGACCGACGTGAGTATCACAACACCACCATCTAGTGGGCATCAATGGTGCTACAAATTTTAAGATCCGTGCTTTTCTTGAGTTTTGCTTTTTGACATTTTAGATAAGAATTAGTAACCAGGAGTAAGAGCTAAATTTTGTCTTATAAGGAAAGTTGTTTTATCAGATAAAAATGACATAGTTTATCAACCATTATTATTAAGTACGTGGTATTCAATAATAATTATATTATAACTAATATATGTCAGATTTTCATGTCTTATGAAGCTGGAAACGTTTTTGTATATATCCAATGTACACCAGATTCATTCTAATACCTTTGTCTTCTTGTTCTGTCCTGTTCATTCAGCAGTTGTTGTTGCACGAGTCTTGTGTTTTCTCACTGAAAAACTACGGTACATCATGTTGTTGTGTCACGACAAGATGGTGTGGGCAGTGTCCCTAAATATGGACAGTTGATCAACATCTTTAAAAACCAAATACCATGGCAGTGAAAGACAAAAATGTCATCCACACATATGTAGATTGGGGAGCTCAGAGGTTAAATCGTATGATGGCAAGATTAAGGTTATTTTCTCACCCTATAAAATCATCCTTCTTGTGTTAAAAGGAGCCTGAAGATCTGTCTCCCAAACACAAGTGGCCAACGGTGGACGCCTCCTATTATGGGGGCAGGGGTCCGGGAGGAATCAAGCGCATGGAGGTGAAGTTCAGATTGTCAGCGAATTGTCATGTGAACGTTGAGTGTGAAATCTTGTGTACTGTAGGTGCGCTGGGGTGAGAAGGGGTCGACGGAGGAGGGGTCGAGGTTAGAGAGAGCCAAGAATGCTGTCATCACCATGCCAGAAGAGGGAGATGAGCTGGTCATACCAAGACCCCCACCAAGACCTCCACCAGTTTATAACCCTCTGCCAGAGCCCAAGTGGTACACTCCGATCAAGGTGAGTGATCATCATTTCCACACTGCATCCTGAATGTCTCGAACAATGATGGGGAGTGATATTCTTCAGAGTCGTTTTGATGCTCTTCGGGCTTTGCTGAGGAGACAGTACGACAGAGTGGCCATCATGAGGCCCACTTCACAAGACCAGGTGAGAATTGTTGATCATCGATACGCACATTGTCGCCACCATCAAGGAAATGGTGTTCAAAAATTAATCTTTTTTTGTCGTTTCAGGGTCGTTGCATCAACTTCACCAGAGTTCAAAGTCACTGAATTGACGTAATAATCTGTTTAAATGTAAATAAATCTTTTTTCATACACATTTTCTTCAACTCACTCTATTTCAGAGGACGACAAATCAAGACCGATTCAGGTATTCAGTTTATTTAAAAGCCAAAAATAGAATTTCTCTTTTCAGAAAACACTTTCAACTACACACAATGCACAGACCATGAAAAAGACTTATAAAACAAACATTAGTTGTCCATATAATACGGCATATTTATGTGTATACATGACAAACACACACAGTCCACTTCAAGCCCCAAACTAACTGTTTCATACAAAAGAGCTGACACAGAGCAAGCCAACCAGCAACAAGCTCGTGCTTTGACTTCACACAACATTTTTGAGAATATCTAATACTGTAGTTCAGCAAGACCGCCTGAAAGAGGAGTCCAGTCTGCAAAAGGACAAGTGCGTTTGACTTATATAGCTTGATGCTGCAGCTTCATCACGGCACAGTTCATCACACCCAGCAAATTGGTGCAGTTGTTTGTCAAATTTGTAGTTTTGTTCTGCTGCATCGAAGACAAAATACTCAATGCAGAAACACCAAAAAAAAAAAACAGTTCATGGGGTGTTTTTTACAGATTCCGGATGGAGACATGAAATACAAGAAGCGCTCATGTTGAAAGTATCAGTAGCAAAAGCTGCCAGCAAAGTTTGTTCGTCATTCCTCAGTATGATGGAGTGTCGTAGAAAAAAACACAGGAAGGTTTGTAGAGTCGACCATTGTTTGATTATCCACGGTTAGAAGACGGTTGCAGCTGCAATAAGTGTCCAGCTGGAATGTTTGGGATTATACATGAGTTTAAGAAGATCACTCTCAGGACAGCACTGTCGCCTCAGGAGCGATTCTCTCGATGCAAGAGAGAAGACCTGACGAGGAGAAGCAAAGCAAGATGAGATGACTTACAAACGGAGATGAGAGTGAATAAAGCACATGGATGTAAATGATCACCTCAGAGATCTGCGACTGTCCTTCTCCATGTTGTTCTCCGGTCCTTCACTCTCATAGGAAGCAAGGTGAAGCTCTGCAGGAAAGACACACAGTCAGTTATTCGGAGCCTCAACTAAGACACGTACATGAGGCCTGCCATGGAGGAGATGAACCCACCATCTTCAGTGAAGATCGGGGTGGTGACAAGATACTGCAGTATTCTGCGATCTCTTTCAAACGGACAGACCACCTGACGCCACACCAGGAACTCGCTGACCTGTTTCGCCAGCTCCCAAAGTTTCTGAAAACAACAGTATAATTATTATTATCATTCTTAAGGTCTGTGACTCATGAGCAAAGCCCTTGAACTGATGGTATCAGAAGACACGAAGCCAGCAGCAGATATTGCAGTTAGCACGTTGCTGAAGTCGGCAAAATCATATGATAACAACAAACAAACAAAAACTATAAAACTACAGCAGAATTTCCTATTCGTAATTATATTGCTACTCGTGTCTCTTTACTTAAAGATTACCGCGATAATATATCATTTTAAATGAAAACATTTCGGACGCGTTTTCACGACGGCATACGGTCAGTTCGCAATGCTCTCCACGAGGGTGCGCTGTTCAACTAAATACAAATTGACCAGACCATCTTTTTGCTCTAACGACAGAAAAAAAACATTATAAAGTGTTGGAGTCAATAAATGTTATGTTTTCCACTCTTCTACGGATGTTGTTAATCTATAATAACTTTTTTTATTCCAAAAGACATTGATTTCCATCAACACTTAGCAGAGAACTGTTCCCAGAAAAGCTCACGCCATGACATGACTAGAATGAAGTCTTTGCATTCTTCTGACCTCAAAGTTGATGTGACCATTGGGCAGCCGGCTGGCGCAGCCCTCATTTAGGAAGTAGATGTCTTTGATCAGAAGACTGAAGAAAGGAATAACAATCTGAAACAAAGAGAAGGCAAACTTCAAGTTCACATTTTGTCTAGGAAATGTGTATTTTTCTAGACCACGTTCTGAATGCTGACCTTCTCTTGAATGCTGTGGGCCGTCTCGGACCGCTGGTTGGCTCCACGGAGCGCTGTTCGATAGTTGCTGAAGTTACTGGACGGATCCATCTGGTGCTGATAGGAATGACGTAGAGCAGCGGGACTTAAAATCACACAAACTATAATTCACAGCAAAAGTCTGAGGGCTAGAATGTGGCCTCCCTCACCTCCAGGATCTCAAACTTGTCGGTGTTGACCTTACTCCAGGTTTTCTTCAGTCTAGCAACAGGACTCATGTTCATTCCAGCTGAGAGAGAGAGAGAGAGAGAGAGACATGCAAGGATGAACATCTGACTTCTGTAAATACTGTTGCCTCCCTGGAGCTACAACAGGAAGCTTCCTTAAATCAGTGAGGAGCCAGAAGAGCTGTGAAAATGTGTTGCTTCAGCCACTGCTTTCTGCATTTGAACATCTGCAAGTTCTGCGTCAGCAACAAAGCTTCACCTACAATAATAATGTGTACGTGTCTTAAACATAATTATGTTAGTCTTGGGTGGCACTCAGTTCGCAATAATGGGAAGAGGGTGGAGGAGGCTCCGCATTAAACACTTAAAGAGCACAGTTAAGACGCTGGCTGTGACAGAGATCCGTTTCATTCAACGTTGAAAACACTTTAACTGTCAAATATTAAAATCTTCTTCCAGACAGCCGAGACCAGCTGCAAAGTGAAGCAAGGCCGTTGGGGCCTGCTGGGGTCTCAAGAGGGTACTCACTGATGATGGCCATCAGGGAGTTGAAGTTGCCGATGTTAAAGCACTCCTGCGCCACGTCGATGAAGAATTCAATGATGCGAGCTCTGTGTTTCTTCTTCACCGGCTGTATGGAAAAACAAAAAAGAAAATGTGTTTCATAAATATCCAACACCTGACATTCTTGAAACCTGCACAAGTTTGTTTCTGAGCCAACATAAGCTGATACATCCAACACTGCCGATGCGGGATGAGGAACATGTAGCAAGTACCCGCTGATCGAACCAACAGAATTCAACATCAAGTTGTTCGGACCTGATCGAAAGAGTTTTGGTACACAACAATAACAAATGTCCTTCAAGGAGGATGTTGGATTTGAACTCTGGTATAATATTTGATAAAACCATACATGTCCTTTCAAATCCACTTCTTAATACGCTGCGTACCGTGCAGATTTCTGTTGCCACGAAGTAGCTGAGTCTGTTGAACCAGTTCACATAAGCCTCCAGGTTGCTGGTTTTACGCTTTCGAAAGAAACCCTGAAACACAAACGATAACTTGGTGAGTCATGTGAAACCATTTTAAATTTTCATCAGATGGTGTTTTGACGTTCATCGGTATGTCTTACACAGACTAATTTCATTTTTAAATATCCATGTAAAAATATGTTCAGACGCATAAAGAGGAATTAGTATGTTAATATATTCCAAGTAGCTCAATACAAAAACCTTTAAAGGCATTTTTTTTAATCGTCCACAAGATGTCAACGCCAGGGAGCAGATTGACAGCTCAAGTGTCATTTCCTTGGTTAAGTGCTCCTCACGCCTACTGCGGCTCTCCCACTCAGTGGAATCAGTGACGCTCTCTCTATTCGCATTTACATTTGCTCAGTTCTGTGGTGGGGAGCTAGTTTGCCAGAGGCACTCGTATAAATAAATATCAGAGAGCGGCGTATAAATAAACCTGAGTTGGCTGCGATGATGTAATCCCCAGGATCGGCGGCTCTCTTAAACGCTTACACAACTATGACGGCCCACTCTACTCCAGATTTCCCCTCTGTACCTCAGGTCCCCCCCTACGCTGACTCAAGCGCTCTTTTGCACAAAGTGAGTCTTACATAAGCGTGGAAGGCAGGGAACCAGCAAATGACATGGAGCACAGCGAACATTGAATTCTCAGTAAACCCACATTCAGGTGACACACAGGGACACAGGGGAGAGAACAAGCTCTTCAGACGAGAACAGAACGGCTCTTTTACGTGGCTGGGTGTCGCATCGAACGACTCTTGGCAGAGAAAAAAAGCCAAACAGAATCTACCTTCATCTGCGCTGAGCCCCTTTCATGTGGCGACAAACCACACTCACTAAAGCGAAACATCAAATTACACTTGAAGCAAAATGAAGTTACTAGAACGCCCAAAAGCTAAGATTCAATTTAAGACAACTGAGTTTAGGGTGGGGGGGACTCTGTTCAAGTCTTGATGCCCAATAAAATAGGTCAGGTTTCTTCACACACAAACAGCACAGAGCAGGAGTGTGTTGTGGCAGCACTTGTTTACCCCTCAGTTAGTTAGTGAGCAGTGATATTGCATTACAGCTGTGGTGAGAGCGCTCTGGACTTCAGTAGCAGCCCAGAATTAAATTAAAATAATGCTGAGTCCAAGAGAGTTGCATTGGAATATTAGAAGTCACGTGGCCACCTGTGTTAATCAAGTTATATTTGATCTAGTTCTCCCCCTCTATTAGAAGTTTGGTGTTGTATGTGTTCAGTCACAGCTTTTCATTAACTAGTTCAGTTGTTCTAGTTGTTCTGGATCACTGAGTCGGACTGTTAGGAATGCAAATCGGATTGGGAGAATGAGGCAATGAGATTGTCTTACAACACAACGGATACAACTCAGGTAAGTCAGGCTAAAACAAACATGATTTAAAGCAGCTTCACGCCCTCGAAAATCGCCAACAAGGATGTAAAAAAACAAAACAGAAAAAGGCTTGGCAGAAGAGATGATGAGCGACAGTGAGATAAATGCCTTCCAGTAGCTCTTATACTTTATCAAGAGCAACTCTTTTAGTCTCTCAGAAGAAGTTAAGCTCACATTCTCAGTTGTGATTCAACTGTGGCAAAAAATAAAATACAATTAAAAATTGAAGGAATGAAGTGCAACTCTGCAGAGGCAAAAGGTAAATTATGAAGAGGCATTACCTTGTTGTTTTCCAGCGGATCCTTCATTGCAAATGTTTGGATGAACTCCTCCGGCCCGATGAAGCTCAGTCTGTCCTAAAACCAACAAAGCAGAAGATGATGAAGAAACATTGCTGCCAACCAGGAGAGTTTAATCAAGGCCTCCACACACACAGCTAAATGTGAAGCAGTTTATAGCCTCCAAAATCAAAGCTGCTAACTACAGAGAGTAAGAAGTTCTCACATAAAATACATCCATAACAGACGGCGCACACCAAAGAAAAGACTTGAAGATAGAAATAAACAGGCTGGTTTCTATATGGAACTTTATAGTGAAACAATTAAAGGGGAATAAGTAACACTTCAAATGATAAATCTAGGAATAGACAACCACACAGTCAAAAAAACAACAACCCACAGCTCCTCTTACCAGCTCAACATGCGTGAGTTGCTGAGCGAGGAAAAAAGGATCATCGCACACACTCAGTATGTCGCTTCGCTGGCCTGATGTCTGTTTGTTTTTTAGGGAAGCTGGACGCTCTGTCGCCACGGCGTTCAGAGCCGCCACTGCCTCCTCATATTGGCCGAGGGCCGACAGACGTTTGATCAAGCGCTGGGTCATCTGCTGCATGGCTCTCCAGGAGAACTGGCGGAAACACACACAAAGAGGGTACAATAAAACTCACCTAGTTGGTAACAGCAGCTGTTTAATGACACTATTTATTTGACCAGTGGGTCGTATTTCAAATGTAGGCCAAAGATGTGACTGATCCACCAAGCTGGCTACAGTATTAAACCAGATTTGGAACACAGAATGCTCCAAGTTTAAAGGACAAACTGATGGACTTCAACCAGTAAGTGGAACAGAGACAAAATTCTGGCACGCCATCTTTTAAATAAAAAGTCAAACAGTCAACAATCAGATGAGTCAGAACGCAAGCATTAAACGGATGACAACTGTGAATTTTGTACTTATCCGTAGACTGACATTGCCGCAATGAACTACAATTCACAGACAGATAAAAGACGTTGGTGTGAGCTCCAACAATCCATGGTGCCATTAACATCAATATTGACTCACACTGAACATACAGCCTACTATCTGCCCGCACCTATCTGTCTCCTGTCAAGTCTCGCTCCGCTTTGTAATGTGTTTGCGTACAGTACGTTCCGCAGGGTAGTAAAGCCACACACCTCGTCTCCTCTGGCAACGTGGTGTGTCATATCCTTGAGGCAGCGCATCATTCTCTCATCCCTGAAGTCGTAAGGGAATGTCTCCGTCCACTCGGTCAACAGCTGAACAAGCTTTGGTGCCACCTCACGGAAGCGGATCTGAAAAATGGACGGTTGACAACTTGTATTATATAAGAAGCCACAATAGAATGGTATTTTTTAATAGTAATTGTTGGGAAATTTCATGGATCCATTACATAACCTTCATTCTTTTTATAAATTACAAAA
The DNA here is from genome assembly GCF_027744825.2 of Synchiropus splendidus. NCBI lineage: Eukaryota > Metazoa > Chordata > Actinopteri > Syngnathiformes > Callionymidae > Synchiropus > Synchiropus splendidus. Next base: position 59,691,512 of record NC_071334.1, on the reverse strand, counting down.
ACTGCATTAAACCTCAATGAGAAGTGCTGACTTCTGTGATATTATCACTGTATGTAAACTACCCACCTTATCCAGCAGGGCGTCTCCTGATCGTTGCTGCTCCACGCACAGGTGACAAACCCGGGTCATGAGCTCATACGGGTGCAGGAAGAGACGTGAGCTCAGCAGGAATGTGAAGACATACGACCTCTGGAGCCAGAGCAGACCAAAATACAGTCAGAGGAGAGACAGGGTCAAAGGGAACCTCAAGTCAAAGAGCAAAACATACATCTGGGTAGTAGTCAACCGTGGGGACCAGGTGCTGAATCAGAGCTTCAAGAGACGCTGAAACCAAACTATTGTCGTGGTAGCACATCTCTCCGTAGCTAGCAGTGATGCCGTGACCAAACTGTCTTGATTTGACGGCAGCTACGTTGCTTCGACAGGACTGCTCGCTGCTGCTGCCGCCGCTACTGCCTGATGTTTGGCGGTGTGTGCGAGCGGGACATGAGGAGCAGTGCTGGCGAGGGCTACGGGGAGGCGGTGGAGAGTATGGATTCTCAGAGACCGCGTTGTAATGGTGCTCTTTTGATGAGGACGATCCCACAGAGGAGCTGCGATATACATTGCGGGAAGGTGGCTTATCGTAGGGGTTTTCTGTAGCCGAATAGGTGCCGTTGTAAGCGTTCTCCTTGGTCAGCTTTGCGGGACAACCACTGTGGTACGGACTGTGCGGCTCAGAATAGTTGTTGTTGTTGGTGTAGAGGCCGCAGGAGCTGAACTTTCCGGCATATGGAGTTGTGGGAGGCATGATGACCTGCGAGAAAGAAGGAAGAAAAACACATTTAATTTAAAAAATGTTCAACAAACAAACAATTGCCTCCAATTGCTATTCACATTTTTTTTATCAAAATGTTCTTTTCCAATTACTTTGTAGATCCAAGTTGGTTTCTGAGGTTTAGCACTAGGATCTCAGGTGCATGAAAAAAAGACAATTGCCTGATCTTAGCTGAACACTTAGCTACTTAATGTATTTTGGCTGTGTAGTCATGACAACAAGTTTCTCCAGGCATGTTACTTCCTGCCATTGTGAGGCTGTGTGACTAAGCCGCTGGGAGCCAGCAGAGTTGATGTGTTGTCACTCAAAACAAAGTCGTAGAAGAGTCTGGGAAAGCAACTGAAACTAAAACACAAAGTAGAAACCTTGTTTACTGACGTGCAAAACAGAAAGTAAGTGTTTTTATTTGCACACTTCAATGGCTGAATCCACCAAAACCTCACTGACAGATGGATGGGCTCGGGGTAGCTAGATTTTTTTTGTCCTAATGGTGGAGATAATTGGATCTGAGCTCAGTAAGCTGATCCCAGATCACCACCCAGGCGTGTTTTAACCAGGGGAGCCATTTTTATCCTACTACTGTTGTCTGTCTGGCTGCCACATGCCAGCGTAAATCAATCTGAGCAGCCACACACACGCTGAATTAACGCGCGGTGACATGTGTGCCCCCACGTACAGTGCGTGTCTGAATACAAAGCCCTGCAGGAATCTAGCAGACTTTGTTTGTCCACCAGAGCTGTGTCGGCCAGAGCCAACATCACACGATGTTGACTGCTCTGGCGCCAAGGCTCAATGCACATATGATCCAGGCGCACGCACATGTCACACATTAACAAATGACGGCTTCTGTGACAAAACGTTTCATGAAGACTATTAACCGGCACGGTGCCAGTATAAGCTGGTCCGGCAAAGTTCATTCTAAATTGAATGACCAAGTCCAGTCACCTCAAACAAACCTTTAATGAAAACATCCCGACATTACAACAAATGAAGTGGAGGTTTATGAGCAATAATCTTTTCCCTTTATAACTGAGTCATCCGACTCAGATGAGAAAAACAAAACTAAACTTCAGTCAAACTTTGACTTTTCCAGACAGAATTCCAGTGTTGTTCAGCATCGGGGCTCCCAGACGGCATCTCAGTCTAAATCATAGGTTGGACCTTGTCAAGACAACTTAATGATGACCTAAGCCGGATAATTTTACACTGAAAGTTTGCTTTCTTTATTTCTCTGAGTAAAATGTGAAGGGCTGCAGCTGCAGCTTCCAGGTTTGATGTGGTGACAGAAAAATGGCAAAGATGCAGAGTTTGTATAACATGGCAGCCATGAAGCCACAAGAATTTAGGTTCCTGTGTGATATAGTTTTCATTTTTTTGGGTGCACTTCCTCGTCTACAGTTTTGTGGATTTGGCAAAGTGGATTCCCGAGAGTTGCCTTGTTTGTTTATTGTCAGGCTTTTTTTTTTTATTAACCCAAGGTCCTGGCTATACTATTGGGAACTGTATTATTCAGAAGGTATAAGCATCTACATTTTGTTGTTGTATAGAACAGATTTAATGTTTAAAACGCACTACATTACTACAAATATGGCAGTGTGAAGTATGACTAACCTGGTGAGTTAACGATTAAACACCTCTATAAGTCAAACAGTGTAGACCAAATATGACTTGGAGGGCGTTAGGGTTGGGCTCTGAGTGGGGGGGCCCTGGGACAAAAGAGGTATTATCTCTCCTGTCACGGCATTAACAATCTCACAAAGACCTGCTGAAAGAGATCACAGCACATCCAACATCCGCAGCAGCTTGAACACCTCTAGCTGCTGTCAAGCCGCACATACCAAGGCCGGGATCAATTTCACTTCACTCAGAGGTGTAAAACAAAACCATCATCTTCATGAAGCCATTTATCGTTATGTAGTGACGCACTTGTTTGCCAAAGGCCATAAAGAAGAAAGAAGGGGGATTTCAAAACTCTTATTTAACCAAGTGGGTAGACACTTCCTGATGTGAGTGAGGGAAATCAGTGCATAAGTCCAGCAGATGGTTCTCAGGAGAAGCCAATTGTCCTCCGAGTGCTCTTTGACCAAAAAACAATCTGGAGCTTAACTCTAACCGTGGATGAAGGAACAAGATTAACCGCGCAACACAAAGCCCTTATTGTGACTGTTAATCAAATTTGTTGTCTTACAGCAGAAGCAGAAGGCAAAATATGGCATCAAACGTCGACATGACCACCTTTGGATACAAGTGATTTGTCGTAACACTTCCTTTATGATGTTGTTGACTTCATTTGAGAAGAAACACACACCCTTTGCACGTCAATGTGTGTCAAGCATAAAGTCCATTTACTTCATCAGGAACAAGGTTTTAATGGCTCCAGCTATCTCTGAACTTCTGCACTTTAACTCTCATCAAGCAGGTTTACAGCACGAGGCGCCTGTTGGAGGATTCTTGACGATAAACAAGGTTAAAGTCCTCCTTGTCATTACACTGCGTACTTGTGGTTGACTAGGGCAAATAAACAAAAACAACACAAATCAAATCAAGCAGTTTAGATGACATTGATCCAAAAAAAAAGACACAAGGTTGATGTTAATTGATTAAACCAGATGTCTTGGTGAATTTGTTCTGCATGCTGGGAAAACCCCCAAGTATGTTCAGCAAATTTGGGGCTCTTGAGAAGGATTGTGGTTTAGAGTTGAGCGTAAATTTATACAGTGTACCCACCCAAAGGTTTGACAGATTCCTGACTCCGTCTGGAAATCAGCTTCACTTTTTTTGTGCTCACCACAAGACAAAGTTTGGGTGTCTATTAAAATAAGTTCACGGTCTCATTAAAAGTGATAGTTAACCATCGTGTGCACTTAAATCTGATGTGCCTCAATGTAAAACTTGGTGAATACAGCTGGGTGAACATATCCCCCTTGTCATTTCTCAATTCTGGGATCAGTTTACTCCAAGCACAATTTGAATTTGTGAATGATCTTCTGTGCCCTATAAAATATCAAGTGTCAACATAACATTTTGTTTTATCAGTGTTCAAATTCTTGAGTCTGAAGTGTCAGTCAAAGCAGTACATGTTTATGATAATGCCCCTTTAACAATATTATAAACAACCATAAAAGCATTTGAAACAAAGCCAATAGCGGTCCCTTGTTGGTAAGATTTCTATCCCCATGTGCTTGTTTAAAAATATGTGACAGAACCATGTACATGAGCAAGCAGACAAATGTATCTGAGGTACCACACTCTATAAAAATAAACTCTTACTCTGGAGCATGCTGCTTAGAAGAACCTATCCAATTGATTCACCACATGAAATCTTTAATCTCACCCAGATTGGCAGGAGACGTGTTTGGATTTGGAAATGATTCCAATCAGTGGATAAAAAAACAGCTTTAATCTCAGATTGTGTATTCTCCTTGTGTGTTTCCAACGCTGACACACACACACACACACACCTCTCAACGATCTGTAGGCTAGTACAGTATTAACCTACAGTCTGAAAGGATCAAGACACATTATCTCCTCTGCTGTTTGGATTTAAAACTAATCGAGTGCACTGGGTTGGTTCACTTATTATCTACGTGAGGGAGAGACACATCTGCATGTGTGTGTACACTCGAGATGAAGTTTTGGCTCACGCCAGTGAGAAAAATCACGAGCTACTTTGAGTTTGTCTGACCTTCTTTTTCCCAGCGAGGCACGAATCTATTCACCCCGTCACACGCCATGCTTCTCACTGAGTCATAGCGTAATAAAAAAAGCAAAAGCAGAGTGTTACCAGCGTCCCATCACAGGTGCTAGTGAGCAATGTCTGTGCGTCTGCCAGGCTAATTATAGCCTCCCAGTGGGAAACAAAACAATAACAACAAACGGAGCAACAGAACGAGGAGGAAAACAGAAACTCAAGACGTTTGTATAACTCACTCAGCTGCGTATTTTGAATGGTTCAGCACTTATTTGCGTGTCACTTGACAGAATGCGTTCAGATAGAGTAGTAAAACGTCACCAATGATAGTAAAAGCAGTCTCTTCCGTCTACTTGAGAATCAATGGGATCGCATAAGTAAACCCCCCTGGTCCACACCCACACGTACCTCTTTTCCCAGGCTGAAAGTCCGGCTGCAGTTTCTTTGACTGCAAAAATAAAGAAGTCAAACTGGACCACGAGTTAATTCCGCTGGCTGGGTCTGTTCTCACAAACGGAGAAAGCTGCTCATAACACAGAAAAGCCTTTCATCCGCGTGTACTCCGCTCCATTGTGCGTCTCCTTCTGTCATTCGAGTCCATTTGAACCCGCAGCGCTTTGAGGCGCTACAAAGCAGGCGGTATTCAAATGATGTCCACAGAGCCGGGAAAATGGCCCAATCAGTAATCGAGGGCGGGAGCCTCAAGGGACCACACGCACCAATCAGAGATCGGAAGACAGAAAATCGAAACAGCCGATGTTTTTGATTGGTTGGCTTTCAGAACATGCAGTTTTTTTTCTCTCCGTCTAACCGCGGGGTGTTTTTGTTGGAGGACCGAGAAATGGAAGGTGCAGAGTTTCCACCTGGAATGGGTTTGAGGGTAGCTGCAAGTAGGTCGAAGCTTCTTCTCAGTAAGCGCTGCTCAACTTGTAAATATTGTCGTTCATGTTGTAAATTACGTCATTAATAACCGTAATGAGTGAAGCGCTTTAATGATTCAGGACTCAATAAACGCTACAATGAAATTATACAATATGATAAGTAGTGAAAATAAGTGGACATTTTCATGTTTATTTATGGTCTAGTACTTGAACCTGTTGCAAAAGCAAACCCTAACCACAGAGTTTACCAGAAGGAATCACAAGATGTTCCTGGGCCAGAGTGGAGGTTACAACCTCTTCCCCCCCCCAGACGTGTCCCGTTAGCTACATTTACTGACTGTTTTTTCTTCATATTGAGGTGTAAAACCTTTCCTGTCTCCACACTGGACCGTGGTAGAGTGTCACAGGGGAGGTGCTCGCTCTCCACACCTCCGAGGCTGGAGCCACACTCCAGGGTTTGATGTCCTGTTGTGGGCTGGAGCTGGGACAGGGATGAGGCGAGTCTGGGACAGAGCGTTACTTGGTTTATGACTTTGTCACAGCCAAACTGCACAGAAGCGCACATTCAGAGCTGGACACGCACCGGGCACCTCTTCACTTCTGGAGAGACCTCACTCACTCGGCAACCCCTCCCACATGCAGCGGCCACACACATAGACGAACAGTACACCTGCAGCAGACACTCTACATTCACTCCTACAAAAGACTATTTTAAGGCTTGGAACGCATTATTTCTTTTTCCATTCATTGTAATGGGAAAAATCTATTAAACTAGACAGGCTCAGAAGTTCGCCTGCTTTTCTTTATGGTCTTGTTCTTGCTCTTGGCCTAGGGTCTGGAGGGTAGGAATAAAAATGCAAGTCTGTGTCCCAATAATTCTACCTATATTTTTATTCTGTATTTATTGTTGAGTTGTTCAACATTTCACTTATCTACTATTACCAAAAAATAATATAAAACAATTGTGTGAAAGCAGAATATTTCTGATAGATCAGTATTATCATTTTGTGTCAAAAAATAAGCACACGACGAAACACTTCCTTACCGTACATCAGCATGGCCACTAAAAGTAGGCTATTTAGGTTTTTCTACTTTTATTTGGGGTTGATGTTCTTTGTTTGAATACACCTGGTACTGAGGTATTGGCTGGAATTTACCTTTTCAAGCGCCGTGTCTGTGACAAGTAAACAGCCATTGAAAAGAATGACCAAACTGGATCTGCAACTTCCACCGCGGCATTTCCAAAACACTGCTGTTTGCTTGCGCACTGGGCTTTCCACTCTGTCATCAGGAACAGAACATTTAGTCTGGTTTGATTGTTGGGAAACACAAGCTTTTACTATTCTTATAAATTATATTTATGATTGGCACCTAACATTTTTAAATCAAATTGAATATCAGTCCAGAATGGTAAAGTCTGATGTACAAAACATAGACCCTTTTGGATATTGTTGTTGTTGTTGTTGGGAATGGCCTGGAAGTACAAGTTGAGTGTATCAGACGCACAGCTGATGTCAGGTTTGGTGATTAAAAAATGTTTGGGTGGAGGTGCCAGGTAGAAGAAGAAATGCTGGTGGTAAAGTTGAATCTGTTCTAGAGCATATACCACTGCACTCCCCAGCAGGCGTATCTTTTCTAAATGACGGTGTTCAAGCCAAAGTGGGGGCGCTCCAATTACTTGCTCTTTTATCTGCCCCATGCCTAAATTGTCACTTAGTCCTCGGTTTACATTGCATAAAGATGAAATTACATAAACACTGTGATGGATTTAGATCTACAGTTCGAGTCCTCTGGTTGTGGGCAGCGATCTTGTTTTGATCACTGACGTCTCCAACATTGTGACGCATCATAGTCCCAGTGAAAAAAATAACTGTGTCTTTGAGGCTGCTGGCTTTTGTGATTCTCAATCGACCAACTCCCACACCAAGTGCACGCTTTTCAGATTCTGTGTGTGGATTGTTGATGAAGCAGTTAAAAATACACACAAATACACGACCCCTTCCGGCGCCTATCTCTGTAGAAGACACATAAAACATGCAGAGGATATGATTGACCAATGAGCAATCTTTCTCAGTAGTCCAGATGTCGATGTCATCTCTCCAAACACCAGATTGCTTCTGTGGCCAAAACCAAGAGCTTCCAGTTTCACTGATGTCATGATGTTGTGTTTTTAAATGACTAATGGACCTCCCATTGTTTTGCGCTAAAATGAAAGACATTTTTCTTCTCCAAGATTTTTAACTTTAAAAAAGGCCAGAGGTCAGTATACAGGTACAGGATGAATAACTTATAGTGAAACACATTGAACCATATTCAGATCACACTTAAACACTCAAAGAACAGTGACAGTGGATGCTGTAAAATGCCCAGCTAAGTTCATTTTATAGTTAATAGTTTTTGTTTTTACATAGCACTTGAACTAACTACTGTACCATTAATCTTTAAAGCATATCAAATAGTTGAGTTGCATGAAAATTTTGGATAAATACAACTTTCTTTAACAGGTCATTCCATGTTCAACTAGTGCTCATGTAAACTGTGTCACGACTTGTTGTGATACTTGCCTGGCATATTTAATGTTCTCATTGACAAATCATAATCCATTTTACTGCCTCGTAAGGTACGCGTGCATATTTGCTGAGCATCTTAAAGCACGTCAGTGTCAACATGTACTGGTTTGTAGTTGTAAATGGGCCGATGAAGACAATATTTAGCTCCACAACAGGGTTTAATCACACAGTTAGTGTGCAGTTAATAAAGAAGGCTCAGGATCTAACCATGAATCAAAAATGGCTTAAGCTGATGTTATAATACCATGAGAATGTGGAGAAACAGAAAGTCCTCACGTGGTTCTAGGAACATTAAATAGGGTGAATAAAAAGGTCCGACCGTTAATCAGAAAAATAACTCACATTTCAAACATTGTCTGACAGCTTCTCTTCTTAGCTCAATGCTTTTGATACAGACTTCTAAGAAAATCCAGTTACTTCTTGAAGTGGAAGGAACCTTCCCAGCAGGTTTATGAGGATATTACAAATCATTGATGGGAATTAATCCAAAAAGTAGATACTGATATTTTCCCTCAATCTTTTACTCTGCAGCTACTGTGTACTAATATGAAACTAAGTTCTGTATGGAGTATACTTTTCTTTTGCAGTTCTTGGCCAATAAAGGCATTTCAGGGCAGAGCTTTAGGGCCCCTACACTAAAAGTGTGGTCCTTTCTGTTTCCATCAATTTGTAGTTAAGTGCGGCTCGTAATAACAGTGCAACCTTGTTGTTGGTCCACACCAAAGTGTCTGTTTCCATGTCCAGGTTCCTATTCTCATGCTAGTGACCATAGCGCTTTGGTGCAAAAGCTTCAATGTCATCGCCACCCATAGGCCTGACAGAGACAGATTAAAAAAATATATTTTGTTACAATAGATGCCCTTAAAGTACTACTGGTATACTCAATTGTTTAGTCACATGACTTGCTTTGAGTTGGCCTCATATCTGCATGAATGCAAGTATCAAAGTCCAACTGAGCATGACACTTCTTCAGCCTGTGCTCAGTTGAAATCATTGGGATTCATGGATGTGACAGAGGATGAAGGGACCAGGGAGGATGCACGAGACAGATTAAGGTGGAGAAGGACGACTTGCTGTGGCTACTGATGGGAAAAGCTGGAAGACAAAGAAGAAACTCTTATATAAGAATGTCTGGCAGCGATGCTCTTCATTGTAGGTATTATGCAATTGTATGTGTCTTGAAGTCTTTATCCATTATTTATATTTAATTTAAGTCATTAGCAATTTGCAATATTACATTAAGGAGGCTACATTTTCCTCATGTGCACTCTGTAAAACATTGGGCAACATAAACACAGATTGGACGAGGGCAGGAAGTGCATTTTATGTTTCAATGATCAGGTCAGATGATGTCATCTGCCAGCGGCAGCACTATAGTACGTGTGTGCCGTAGTGAGCGTGGGTGGGATTACAGTGACAGCTGGGTGAGATCATTATGGTCCGGGAAAGGGGGCTCGAAGGGGGCGATCCGGGGAGAATAAGGGTGGGGAGTCGGGGGTGCGGCTTGGCTTTCGGGGACATTCTTTTCCCCCAAGAATGCAGGCGCTGTGTTCAAAGAATTTGAGAATAAAGAACAGACAGAAGCATTCCTCAATTCCATTAATCCGCCCTGCAGTTTGAAGTTAAACCTGAATGTGGCAGCTGAATCTGTGGATCAGCATGGATGAAAGATATTGATATGCATGCCGAATGTACATATATATATATATATATATATATATATATATATATATATATATATATATATATATATATATATATATATAAAATAATAGGGAATGGGTGAAGGAGGCAGGGTGACACTTGGGCTTCCAGGAAAAGGTCTGACTCAGCCACTGTTTGCCCCCAACCCTGTCTGGAGACAATGTGTGACCGACATTGTCTGTTTTCTACTTCGCTGGAGAAAAGAGCACAAAGGTCATAGGAACACAAATAATGAATACTTTATCAGAAATGAAATCGTAAAATGAAAACAACATAATGTGTTATGTCTAGTCCCGAGAAAGCATTAATAGGGGCGACCCGGATTTAGGCATTTACCAAAAAAAAAAAACCAACCATGAATCATACATGTGGATTATGACTCACCCTATAGAAGAAAAACAAGGCTTTTATTCATCCTGGCTCCTCTGATTGGCAAAGAAGAGGATCATTCACCCTCTGTTTTTCATGGGGAAAAAAACGGCACTAGCTATTTCTAAAGCAACTGGGAGATTCGAGAAATTAGATCATGCTCATCAGAACTTCAGCAGTCACGCAGTGACGGAACCTGCTGATCTGAGGCTCCATTCTGTGTGAAAGCTGGTGCAGATCACTGGACATAATCCAACTCTTCTGGTGCCCAGATTGCTCACACGGATCATCATCGTTTTGGAGAAAAACAAATCTGATGCAGTTGAGCTTGTGCTCCTTTGATAATGTTTACTACAGTTATTTTTGTGTATAACTTGCTAGCCAAGAAATGTTACTTTGTTCAGGTGGAGTTAGGATTTGCATTACAATCTTATTATTGTATTTTTAAAAAGGTGACGTGAATGACGGTAATTAAAGACAAACATGTTAGACGACTTTTATATGAACATGCAAAATACTGTATATACTCTGTTGATCAAAGTTTATAAAATAAAGCTTTTAAGATGAATTGTTTGATGTTCCGTGTCTAAAATACTGATCGGATGAAGTGTTTTTGTCCTGATTTTGCTCCTTCCTAGCCATGGATGGCAAATGCCTGGTCATCTTAACTCCTATCAGACTATCCTTTAAGAGAATCCTTTTGCCAGGGATGTGTGGAGACTGAATTCAGTAATCGGCTCCAAAAACAGTCGGGACTGACAATCATAAATGTTTAACACATTCTATATTTACAACCAAAAATCTTCACGTGTGGTGATCTGTCATGTGGCAGAGAAACAATGACGCAAAGGGGGGGCTTTTGGCATTTATTGAGTTGATGACAATGAAAGCCCTAGTTTCTGATCATGAAAACAAATCTCACCCCAAACTGCATCTGTCCTCAACTGGTCTAATCAAGTGTCAACGCGAGATTTAGTAATGCAAACCGCAGATTTGTTCCTGTCATTGTCCCGTGGTGCTGGGACAGAATCGTCGTGTGTGGTGTGCTGCGATGAGAGTCACTGCAGAAATAACACTCAACGCCAGATTTTTATCTTCATGTGTTAGGTCTCTGAAAGATAAAAAAATATTAGTTTACTGAAGTGAGGTGATTCAGAGTTTTTATGAGCGCTACACACAATGTTGACTTTAATGTGTATATACTATTTAATGTGTATATTAAGCTAGTAACAGCGTCCTTGGTGTCCACTGTCAAGTTGCCCCTCACTTCCTCTGAGCTCCACGGGGGTTCAAACAAACACATAGGGAGCGCATACCCAACGTACTGTACATGAACATTTGATCTGGCCCACCTTCATCCAGACACCTTCAGGTGAATTGAATTTGAAACCTTGTTTCTGTGGGAAAACTGTGAAAGAAATTATTCGTCTTATTGAGCTTGCAATTCCACTCACAGATACATGCAGAACAATAACTTGCTCTGTCATTTGTCATGGCTGCCTGTTGCTCAGTTGACTAATACATGACTAAGCTTTGAACGTCACTGGTCATCTGTGTGTGTCATCACCTGCTGCTTAGAAAGACACCCACTTTCATCTAAACTGAGCGAATGCATCCATTATTGCAGTTCAAGCCTCTCCGAGACTGAACCACATGAAACAGTCTCCACGCTCATATTGTTCTCTTGTAAAACAGCAAGATTTCAGAGGCCCCATTGCTTGAAGCTGTTTTAGTGAAGTTTTTAATTGAGCGTAAGATTAAAATAATGCTGTGGTTTTAGGCTATCAAATTTATTGAATGTATTTTTCTTCCGCTTCTTTTAGTGGTGTCGATTTGAGCCAGCAGTTTTGTTTGTTGATGATCGATGGTCATGGGTCCCTGTTTCCTGCATGTGCCCTCAACTTCCATGTCACATCAACAGATATCCTCTAAGGATGGAAGGTACACAGGCTCACACACACTCTTGACCTACATGCTACAGGGAAACACCTCACATCCTCTTTTAAAGAAGCAAGAAAAAACAAAAACCTACATTCCAATTCTGACCTACATCTGCTTTACATTATTGTTATACAACAATGCGCTTGGGAGAATACGTATTTTCAGAGCCACTTCTTGTCCCCAGGAGTATAAAACTCAAAATGGAGGTGCTACATAAACAGAGGAATATGGTCATCTTGGGAATAAGGTTAAAATAAAATCCTGGAGAACAGATGGAGGTGATGGAGTAAAATATATCTGAACAAATCTATTTCCGGATTCTGGAGCCTATTCCAAAGTGCGAGTCGTTTCTCAGATAGACCCAAAAGAATAAGTTGCATCACTAAAATGGAGCAGATGGTGTTCTATTAGGCCGCAGTGTTGACGCCGGCCAGACAAAACTGTTCATTAACACTCTGAAGTTCAGATCTCTGTTGGGATTCTCTCTGACTCTCCATTCGCCAAATCTCTTCAGGTCTCAGTGATTTATTGGTTTTCACTTTGTGGTCTTTGGCAGACGCACCATCTTTTTTTCACTGGTAGAAATCATACATCATGCTCACTTTAGACTAATAAGATGTCAAATAATTTCAACTGGAAAATGTCAGGAATGCGGGCATAGCAGGATTGCGTTAAGATGATAAAGAAAAAAGAGAGCTAACTGATTTGAGAGTCTCCTGATTTCCTGGCTAAAGCAGGCCACTCCCCTCACCTACAGTCAAAAGCTTTAGGTACTGACTGATAGAAGGTTGTGGGCGCAAACTTCCGGAATGAGTTTTCCGACGGGATGTCTGGACTTTATACTACAGTTTGAGTGGGGAACTCAGTCATTCAAAAGGGGCTTAGAGAAAAATGTGGGGCCCTCTGCATCAATAGAATCCATTTCAAGTCCAGTAGAAGAGGTTTCTGAGGGTAGAGAAGTCTCTAATGGCATGAACGAGAAGCCACCATCTATTTCTTCTCTACTGATGCGCCTCTTCAGAAAACAGGCAGCAGTAAACAAGAAAACAAAGAAAACAAAATAGGTGAATCCATCATGACATTCTACAGTTAGACTAGACTAAGACAGTTCAATAGCAACTCCCAAGAAAGAAGCTTGTGTCGTCATTCAGTCAAACTGTCGCTTCAAGTTTCTTCTTAATCACTTCTTGAAGACAAACCAGTCTTTCCCGATATTTTGCGGTCAGATGAGGGTTGTGATCCTCCTACACAGTGTCTAAAGACAAGTTCCATCTGGCTTCCAGTCACAGAGTGTTTCGATTTACCTTCTGCAGCGGTTTTACTGTAAACTCCTACACTGTCTGCACATGTGGCACTACATTCACTCACTGTGTCTGTGCCTGTTCGGGCTCAACATTCTGTCTGAGCTCAATGGGTCTGATGAGGATCTTATCATTGAACCATAACTTTTGACACACCAACTGTGAGACTAGAGGTTGCTGTCGTCAGACAGTGATAGAAAAACTGTCTTCTGTTGTGTGGATGACAAAGATTGATTATGTAACTTCTGAGTTGAAGTCCTCAAGTGTCCAGAAGTTTTCACTTGCTGATTAAGGTTTGACAATGAAGATAAAGATGACACACAATTTGGCAGTACATTCACTAGATCAGTAGATGTCCAGCAGTAGATAGAATGTTTAAACTGTGAACACTAGTGTCCTCAGTGGCTCTGCTCCAAAGCCTCCTTCCGCACGTCTTGCTCTGATGGTATCCTGACTTTACTGTCCGCTAACTGGGGTTTCCCTCTAACTAAATTGTCTTCTTCATAACCTTGCTGGATGGTCTTGGAAAGTCTCTGTATTTCTGATATATTTCATTTGAATCGGGTCATGTCTGTGCAATGATCAAGCAGATCTACTCTGAATGTCACACAGATGACTCACCTTTCCCACTTGGGTTGGCAGGAGCCATATTGGTATGTTACTCTGGAACAGTGTTTTGAAAGCGATGTACTTGTCGTCCTTTGTTATTGCATCTGTTTTTCTAATTCTTCACAAACACATTCATCATATTCACTCAGCATCATTGTTTTCGGACAAACAGCAGCTGGACTCGCATTCCTGTCATTCCTCCAGGACAGATCTTGCATATATCTAGTAACAATACGTAAACCCCAAATGAGAGGAAAGCTCGGCAGCCCGAGGGCATCCTGGACTTTCTATTCACTCCAGAGGGAAATGGAAGGCTGTTTTCACTGAAGGGCTGCATTGTTTCTGCACATGTGCTGTTGTGCTCTTGATGAATTCAGGGGCAGCTCAAGAGCAAAGGCAGCGTCCGTGTATTTGCACCAGTCACTTTGTGCAGGTGCACAAGCAAACCCACGGAAGGAAATGGAAAGGCGGGCATTCCATGTGGCGCAAACAGGAACCAAGTGTTGTGTTCGCTCTTGCTCGGCGGGGCATGCAGAACTGTCTGTTCTAATCTTTGAGCTCATGCACTCAATTTTGTCAGCTTATCTCACACAATATCCTTTTACCACGAGCTTACATAACAGTCAGTGGAGCAAGATATTAACCCACTGATTTAAGGCTCGTAGATGAAAGCTCCTTTATAGCGCTCTCATTGATCAAATGCTAATCCTCACTCTGGCTCCTGTCTGTGCTGAGAACGTAAATATGATCTGGGCAAAGCAGTCTGGCCTCAAGTCAATCAAAATCACAACACAATGGGTCGTCAACAGCATGAGAATTTGTCTCTATGAAAGAATGAGGAGCTTATGTAGAACGGCAGGGTCAAACTCAATCACACAAGGGGCCAAAGGTTTGTTTCAAGCGGATAGGTATGAGAAGTAATTAAACCGATCTATGAACCGAACTCAACAGTAGTCAGTAACAGTATTAATTCTAATCATTTCTTTCTTTAAAGTGGTGTGCACTTATCGCCATGTTTTTGGCATTTATAATCTCTGTTTGTCGATGTACAGTCTGCCAAAATCTGAAGTGGTAACACCGAGGTCTTGAGGCAGGAGACAGTAGCAAAGTAAATGGCTCTGTAGGTCTACATACATACATACATACATATATATTCTGTTCCGCTTTGTCCTCCAGAGGAGGGTCATGGAGGAAGCTGTTCCAATCTCAGCATCAAGGCGGATATGTAGGGGACACCCTGGACATGGCACCAGTTCATCACAGGGAAACACTCATATAGACAAACAACCATTCACTCACACATTTACACGAATGAGCATGTTTTTGGACTGTGGGAGGAAACCGGAGAACCCAGAGAAAACGCACACACACACATGCAAACATGCAAGAACAAGTCTTGTGCTCTGGAAGGGCTACTTTTCATTAGAATTACATTTTAATTTAAAACCAAGTGAGTTCATTTTAAGCTCTTGTGGGTCAAATCAAACAAACATATTTAAAGAGAAAACAATGCCGGCACATGGTCATAAACCAGCGATCTTCTGATCAAATATCATCAATAACAAGACCATGTTCATGACAAGAAAATAGCTGAAAGTAAATGATATGCAACAAGGAAATTCTATGAATAGATATTACTTTAAATCAAACAAATATACAACAACACTCATACAGCTCAACTTAATCTGATAGATAGAAAAGGAGCAATTTCTGCCCCTTTATTGTGTTTTCTTTTCCCATACAGTTTTAGGTGTTGCTTAATGACGGCCATTTTGAATTTTGAGACCAATAAGTGAAATAAATTGTAGAACGTTGGTACCGTAGTAGCACAAATGCTGATCACTTTAAGAATGTGAATCAAAAAACTTTGGCCATTTATTGATGTAGACCCCCTAAGTGAAAGTTAAGGCCCGGGGGCAGAACCTGGTCATTTAATGCTACCACAATAAACACAAATTCATTCCAAGCGCACCAATGAAGCATGTTGCTATCGTGATCTACAAAGATTAGTGTTCCAACTTTCCTTTCGTCATGCTAGCACAGACCCGCGGCCCTTTGTAAAGCTAAGTCCCCCACCGTCCGGCTGGCCAGTGCAGACTATAAATGTCAAGAGTTAATCTGGAAAATTCCCCCCAGAACACTGATGCAGTTAAAGAGAATTAGATCAGAGATGGGAAAGAGAATGAATGTGCTTCAAGAAGAAAACCAGACCAAAACCGTCTCCAGTGTTGTGAGTCTGTGGTGGAGGAGGATCACTTATTTTAGCTAGCTAGCATGATGCTAAAACTTGTCTACAATAATTCACAAGGACACTTAAGCGGCTCAGAACAAGTTTAATGGGCAGGTAGGAGGTCAACCTGGAGGGCAACCAAAACAAGATTTAGTTTTTTTCTTAAGATGATGTGATTAAACTTGGGTAACACGTCACCGCGGACCATTGAGGACCGACGTAAAAGTGATTTTTAATCAGCTATTTATTATTTTAATATTGATCTTTTATAATTTGTATTTAGGCTGACTTTGGTTTATATTTGAACCAGCACACTTTAGATTACGGGACATATTTTGTCATAAATAAACGACTTATTCATGTGTGTATTAGCAGCACATTAGCTAGTAATGAGTCATTCTAAAGTACTTATTCGTATGTTGGTCAGTCTGGGTACTTTTTATTTCGGAATGGTCACCAGAAGTTCTTAACAACAATCACAATTACTGATTATTAACAACTAGATACTGATCAATAAATATTTTTACAATTTACAATTTTACAAAAAGTTTGTTTGGCTTTTTCGCCCCCTTGTCTGCTTGAGTTTGACTGCCTTAAATGGGGACCCAATCCTGGTTGCATGAACCATGAAGCAAGCTGACATTTCATGGCCGACATGAGACCATCAGTGAGGATTCACGCTAAATCTAATATGTGTATAGGAGGACAGACAGTGGCATGTACATCATGTTCAAATAAAAGCGCGATGATAAGCTTTGTTGGTGCATAATAGTGTGTACAAGGAAGTTTGTGAGTGTTTCAGTGGGAAATCCTAAACATTGATGGGAACAGGTCGCAGCCTAGTACAGGAAAGACATTAGAACCAGCAGGGGTGTGTGGGGAGGGGGGCGAGAAAGGCAGCGCAAAGGAGGTGGTGCTTTCAGGGAAATGAGGAAACGAAAGGAAAACACCCTCTACTTTTTATTCTCAAGACCCCTCCTGCTGTCCCGTTCCCACTCTCCCCTCCCCCCGGACAAGTGCCAAGACTCCTTCCACAACAATAAGTGCAGTGCAGCGTAGCACAACAACAAATAGTGCGTCACTAACAAGACACAGCAAACATTCCAGCCTGTCTGCGTTTGCATGTCGTCCCAGACTTGAATCACGCGGCAGGACAGTCTGTTTTGGGAGGGGTCCCGCGTCCCCTTGGCTCTATTTCATGCTTAGAAGTCTTGTTTTGCAGATGTTTTCTATAATGCTCTGTAACTGATACCGCAATAGATTCTTTAAAGAAAACTACAGTTTGATTTCATGATAAATGTCACATTTCCTTCTCTTCGGGGGAAAACCACCACAGTTTTATAGATGCTTTTCAGCAGATATAAATCAACCCTAAAGTCCAGACGGCCTGCCAGGAATGTGTGAGTTTATCCAACTTGATTGAAAGTGTTTCATAAGAGCAAAAATGGCCCAGGTTCCTAAACAAGCGGGGCTGAATCAGTATAATCACAAATACCCAGAAAGTTTTTACAACAACATTGTTTCTGACCCGGTTCTGGGCAACAAATCGCAATTCAGCTGCCAAATGGGAGGAAAGAGTCTTGGCCTGAAATGCCACTTCGGCTCCACTTGTGGGAGACCGGGTAATCGCTGGGTGTTCAATTTCTTCGAGGTATTTTTCGAGGTGAAGCAAAAATGCAAATCATAAAAAAGTGAGATTCATGACTGACTGTAATAACCACAAGCATGGAAGAGAGAGATTATAGGGAGGAAGGAGAGGTACGGGGCGATAATGAAGTATGGTCAGATGATCTTTCTCGTCTTTGAACAGTGGAGACCAGACAGTTAAAGCTGAGGACCTCAACAGCACAATGGAAATAGTGTATGAGAACATCCGTCTCTTGCATTTTATTTATATTTTTCACATCCGCTAACATAATGAGAGCAATAATGATCATTTAGCATGGCTTTTTTCGTATTATTTTCATATATTGTGAATGTATGATTATTTAAAAAAACAATTTCAATGATTATTGTACAAAAATAATATCCAATACAGCATACTATTTTCTATTATATTGTCATTTGACCAATCAGTTGTTTGATAGATATATTCAGAACACACTTGCTATCATTTTACTTGTGTTAAGAAGTAAATAATAACAGTTTGAGCTTTGCTGCTTATTTGTTTAGTTTTGGCATGGCCCGTCAGAACCCTTGGCTTGGGGTAGATGTTGTGAAGTGAAAATTGTGACTGTCATTGTGCCAATAAGGAAGCCACTAAATTTTAATTGTGCTGTCTAGGTGGGACAGTTTCTAGCGTCATAGCAGGAAGACTCTCACATGTTCCTCTTCTGCGTCCCAAAGCTGACACCCAGTGATAAACTTGATGGGTCACATGGCCCACGCTTGCATGAATGTGACGTATTTAACTATTGTCAGGCTCTGCCCTAAAGTACACTCCAAATCTCCCAACTAAAAACAGAAGCAAACTCACTGCACAAGATGAGCTGGTTTCTCAAGCACGGTCGATCACTTGAAAATGCTGCACGTGTCTTCATACACCTTGTTGTGGAAATAAAGGTGCAGCACTATCGCCTAATTTGAATTGTTATTAGTGATGCTTTTTAAATAGACTTGAGCTTCAAGTCGAATGCTTCATATGATTTAATCGAAATATATGAATATAAATAAAACAAGGTGATTCAAATGTGCTAGCTGTGATTTAAAATTGTGGCTTCAAAATATTTCTGTTGTGTCGCATTTGGTAGCAAGAGTTGACTTAAATGACAGCTGAGAAAACTGAATTAGTGGCTCAGTCAGACTCAACTCGGACTTTTAAACTGCATGTAAGCACCTTAGTCCGACTCAAAATTCTTCGACTCAGAAAATCACTTGGGTAATCCGGGCAATAGCTCCGTTAAGTCTGCATGCGACTGTTGCCTTGATTCAGACCTGACTGGGAGATACACTATGTGCCTGTGCTTGGTTCAGCAGTGCCTTGGAAGTAAACACTGAAGAGTCTCTCAGGAAGATCCAATAACATTATATAGAGCAGTGAATGTATAACTAGATGCCCTGCTGGTCCGTAGGTCTGAGCTGATGTCTGTACTCATGGCAAACCTGCTCTACGCGTTGTTTCGCGATGACAGATGATGAGCTAGAGGTGTGTTTTCCACCTTCACCTGCTTCATTTCAGTCTGTTCTCAAAAGGAAAATAATGCAGTGTGATTTGATGGTTGTAAGATATGACATGAACGTCACCGGACCTTTGAAGCTAGTGTTGGCATTGCTGCTCAGATGAGCTCCATGGCTGTGCTCTGTGAATGTTTTTCCAATGATGCTCAAATTCATGTAACTCAGCTTTGGTTCTGATTTTTTTCAGGTCTCCTGCTTGACATACACTGCATAGAACGTCAATTGTTCAATCTCACACAGAAAAATACAAGGTTTAATTATGATCACATCATAATTCTCATTCATTCAGAATAGCATCCGTGAAATTATCATCCAAAACATGTGTTTTTAAAGTAAATCTTCATGTCTTTATATTAACTGTGTAATCCGCTCACTAGTGCAGTTGAACAAGTCGTAATTCCTTTAAGAATACACTTTTTTCCATTCATTTTTAAATCCAGGAAGCTGTCTTTTTTTTTTTTTTTAGTAACAATCTTATTCTCTCAGTCACATAATGTGACAGGAAACCATTAAAATGTTAAAATGGTTCTGGTCTTGAGAATCAGCAGCGCACAGGCCAGACCTCACGCAACATTGAGCTCTCCACTAAGCTCAAGGCTGAGCCTTCCTAAAATCTGTCAGAGGAACTGAGCCAGTGCACTCCTCCCTCGTAATAACACATGATCACTTTATGCAACACATATTTTGGTACAGAGAAGCGTCTGTACACGTATTATCCTACTGAGCTTCTGTATAAAGACAGAAACCTCTCAAGTGGTCCTGGATGAGTCACCTTATTGGGGAATACTAAGCTGCAGGTTTTGGTGGGACATGTCAAAGTATTGCTCAATGTGTGTGGGAACACATGGAGAATAGCTAAGCCGCACAGATTGTTTCTTGCGCACGCTACTGTTAATGGATTAGATGATTTGGGGAGGGACAAAGATGCTCTGGGGGGCGGCAGCCTTTAAACCAGAGATTAGGCTTGGATTAGGTAGATTAGATGTGGAAAGAGATAGTGAAACTTTTATCAAAGCACAAAATCCACGATTGCCTGATAAAGCTGCATCTCTGATTCCCAGATATAATGGTGTACTCAAACTACATATGTAAAAGTTTTCCCTCGAAAAGAGTGGAAGCAAGTTGTTGTTTGCACTCTGTGGATTGTGCTTTGTATCTCCACACCACCGCAGATAATGCAGTTAGACAGCGCAGGAGAGATCAGACGAAGGCTCCAAAGCAAGATCCCCGACACAAACTTCCAGGGAAGAAGCCTGTTCCCCTGCTCCTTCACTTGGAAACAAGTTGTATCTTTTTTTCAGGTTCATGAGCAGAAATACTGAGGTCTGAATTTCTTTCAACCAGTCGTACCACAAAGTTGTGACAGCTCAACCACATCCTGAGCGTGACACTCTTGTGTTGAAACTGGTTTCGAGAAAGTTAAAAAAGTAAGCAGAAAGGTTCATCAGAGTTTGCTGTTTTGTCTGGGACAGAAACAGCAAGTCAGACTTTGTTTTGGTTAGAAGCCCTTAACGATGTTAAATTGTGTGGTGAACTGTGAGGTCAGATGGTCTGCGAGTGAGTCAGAGCAGCAGCTGCTGGCAGCCATTGTGTTTGGAGACTGACCTTTGTCGCTGCCACGGAGGGGACCAGGAGAAATCAGAGCAAAACAGTTGTCAGCTGAAAGTGGGACATTGTGTTCAGCTTGTTGTTGAGTGTTCGAGAGACAACAAGAGAGGCTAAATTGTGTCGCAAAACAAAAGCATACTTTTTGGGCTGAAATGAGTTTCAATGCTTCCATTCAGATGAAATATTAGTTATGTGAACGTGTCACATTGGTTGTTGATAAAGTGAAAAACAGGAAATCTTTCAAGCGGAGCAAAAAAAGGCTTCACGACTTGGCGTTCCATCATTTTCTTTCCAAAAACAAGACAACCACAAGTCTCATCCCTTCCCATCCTTCCTCACTGGCACTTTCCCTTCCTGTCACTCGCTGCTGATTCCACAGATGTTGTCCGTCCAGAACTGTCTTTCAGGATTAGACTGGTAAAAAGAAGAAAAACCAGATCATAAGACTTGAGCTTTTGATGATATGTTTTGTATTCAAGGCCCTGCGAATTGGAAACAAGAGTCCCTACCTACCACACAGTCGATATTTTCATTTGCTATAGCTAATTATATACAAGTTGCTTTCTCTAAGCTGTAAGCACGACAATGCTGCGTTTCCATTGTTAAAGTGCAATAGCGTAACTTGAAAAATTGTTTCTTTAAATTACAATGATGATCTTTTAAAACTATCATTTGGTTTCTCACATGGCTGACAGGCCTCTCTGTTATCTTCCCTCTTGTGTCTTGTTATGTTTTCTCTTTCAACAAGTGTGCTAAATAAAGCGGCGATGACTCAAAGTGACTCACAACTCGATCACTTTCCTGTGCATGTGTCCTTTCATACACACAAACACAGGATTGTTGTGCTCTGTGCCCTGTCAGAAACAAGCCGCTCTCTCTCTAAACCTTGCTCAAAACACCATGAATATGATAGTGTGAAAATAAAATCTTTCCCATTAAAGGCGCTTCCTGGAGCAACAGACTGGTCGCAGCATTGAGTTGAGGAGGGGATTTGTCATCATGAGAAGAAACCAGGTCTAATTCAGTGAAGCAGCTCGCGCCCAAGATGACATATGGTTGTTTAAACTCATTCTTTCTGACTGTAGCTTCCGCTTTTCTCTTCTGCTGACCTTTTCTTGGTCTTATGTAACTGGCTCATAAATAGAAGAGCCTGTGTCTTTCAATTACTCTATTTATACTGGAAATGGACTGAAAGCTTGGGCCAAGGTTTATTCTCGAGCCCACGCGAGGTTTGCAGCCTCCCTCCATTAACTTTATTTTGTCTCCATGACTCACCATTTTGACAGACAGGAAGATAACAGGGTCCTTTGTTTTTATCTGGTTAAATGGTTCATATTGAGGCTTAAAAATAGCTGTGAAATCCAAAATATAAGCAGCTAATGGGCCATCTGGGTAAATGCAGGTGGGATGAATTGAAAGAAATGAGGAAGGATGTTCAGTGGAGAAAGGAAGTTTCCACAACAGCAGATTTCAGTCTGCACATGCTCAGTTGTCCACAGTCAAAATGACAGGGACCAAATAAAGGGCAGGAACCTTTGAGTTTTGTTGTTTTAGCTGCTGCCGCTGCTTTTAATTTGGTCCCAGTCGACCACTTGTTCCTGGTTTGTGGTGTTTTCTCAGTCCACATCCAGGTGGTTCCTGTTCTGTAGGTTGTATTTTGACAGGCCACCGCTCACAAAAAGTGGCATTTTATGAAAGCATGCCAGACCTTGAGCAGTTTTCACCCTGCGTCTTAAAGTAACAGATTAAATCTGATGATGTTTGTCAACTCTGTGTACAACTTTACATTGAACACCTTTAATTGTGTCAAAATCTACCCTCAGTCATAGCGACAGCCTTTTCATACGTTTACAGCGTCAAATGATTCCAGCGTGTGCCTCTAAAATGTCAAACATTTACTTTGAACCACATCAGATGAGCAGTTCAGTTTTGACTTGTACGGATCAGAATAATATAAAAAAAAGTTTATTGTGTGCTCACTTTATAGCAGGCAAGGCCACAGTCTGGCTCGGGGGCCATTTGCAGCTCTCAAAAAGGTTTCATGTGGCCTTCTGCCTCAAATGTTTTTTTATAGCTCACTGCCACTGTCACCCATAAAATACACCCAATTCTGAAATTTGAGAAGAAAAGATGTGAATACACTTCATGTTTTGAACTCCAGAATAAGATCACTCCAAGTGTGACGTGTGTGTAACTGTGTTTATTTCATATTCACGTCCCCTCCAATGTGGCTCTCTGTGGCAAACATTTATCCTCTAGCTATGTTTTTGGGATGAAACCGAAGTGGCCACATAAGTGAGGAGTGAACATATAAAACTCTTGACAGGAAAACCCCACACCAAACTCAGAGACATTTCAAGTTGGAATTCAACTCAACACCTTCTTGTTGAGAGGCTGCAGCCACACAACGATAACATCAAGTCAACAATGCACAAATCTTGTTATATATTCGATATGTATTCTACTTCACCGAAACAATGATGCCGCCATTACATTTAGATGCAATTGACTCAATTGTTCTTTTTTTTGTATTTGATGCAGTCCTCTAATGTGAACTCATTAAAATCATTGTTTCAGTCTGGGCTCTCCTTTATGTCCAACCTGATGGGACAAGACATTAATCCCCCCCAGTGTGGGACCCAGGCTCATTAAAACACACCACCTCTCTTGTCAACAGAGGAGCCATCACCAGCTGAACTGTGACCCATTTTGGGTGTGACCTCTTCATTTAAGACAGCACACTGCAGGGTCCATTATTCAACATGATGGGAACTAAACCTGAAAAAGCACTCTGCTCTTGTCCAGGCAGCGCCGAGCTTGACGCCGCAGATAAAAGAAAAGACTCTTGTGGGCTGCTTCACCGTTTTAATGGAGCAAATTCTCTGGAGCGGCGGCTTAACAGCATATTTCTCTCTGTGTGTGTATGTGTGTGTGTGTGAGCGTGTGTAGGTTACCGAGGGGAGGGTTCAGGATACAGTCAAGGGAGTGAGCCCTACAGTTAAAACAATCACACCCAAGTGTCCACACCAGGCTATTTCCCTGATTTAAACCCTTGTTCCTATTTATTTCCCTTTTCTCGCCCCTGTGTTTCATTACTTTTGTCCAGACTTCCTTCCCCTTTGCAAGTTCATTCATTTGAGTTATCATTATTCATCAATGTTTCAATAACTGCCAGCTACAAGATTGTGCTTTAAGGGTTTCATTTCATAACAGATGATGTTAGTGATAAGGCCTAAATAAGCACGTTTTGACTTGCCGGCCAACTAGAAAAGCACTGAGACAGCGCATACCTCTGCCAAAAAAACACTTTACACATATACTCTATAAAACATAACCTACATTCAAATGAATAAAACACTTTCCATGATTCAAGAATTGAGTTGGCTCACAACAACATGAAAGCATCTTGGAGAAAGCACAATTTCTTAACCACTTGATCACCAGTGATTTTAGCTTCACATTATTCTCAAATTGGTTTGACTATTGCCAATCTAGCAGCCCTTTAAAAAAAAAACAAATCAAAATGAAGGGCAATGATACACTGACTATGACAATGACTTATACCTATTTTTTTCCAACATTAAGGAAATTTGATTTTTGTCTTATTTTTTTTTTCAGTGTTACTAGCCCCTAGTTGGCTGGGCGTCTCACAACATACAGAAGCATCTATGAAGCTTTGTCAGTGTCAGTTGCCAGTAGTTACGTGTTGAGAGATTTCTAATAAATAAAACACATTAAAAACGATTCATTCTTACCGAAATCGAACAGATTGAATCTTTAAATACGAACAATGGTTCTTACTCCACGTGCTTTCCGAACACTGTCTGTGCGCGCGCTCCATCTGCTGGTCATATTGAGTACTGGCAGTATTTATCGGCTGCACATGCGCAGAAAGAGACGCTCTGATCTCAGGTATAGTTGTCGAATGCTCCAAATCCAAATGCAGCGTGGAGTGAACCTTTTGGACCTGAGCAGTGGTGGCGTTACGATGATGCGCAGCCTTGCTGTCAGATGTTAGTCAAGTTTTATGCGCTCAGGACCAACCATGGGGAGATGTTTAGCTGGCCTGATCTTCCTGCTGAGTCTCACAGAGCAGGTCTGTGGAGGTAAGAACTTTTGCCTTGCACAACCCTTGTTTTGTTGAACTGAATTGTTTTCTGTATTTAAAAATCACAATGCCACTATCTTGACAAGTTTAGTGTCCAGGCGTGAAAGAAACGTGTGAAGTAATTGTCAAGGTCTTTTCCCACCACGTCCTGAATCCAATCGCTTTCCAACTCTTCTGTCAAATGTGTCATAAAAAGAGGGAATAGTTGAAGCAAGCAAATCCAAAGCAGTGGCTCATCAACTGTATGCATCACTACTGAACTAAATTCTGGTTGAATTCATCTACCTTTATTCTTGTTCATTATATGATTGACATATGATATGAAAATGTTATTTGACGGAAATATCTTCTATTAAACACCACATTAAAAAAAAAGTTGAACATTGAATGCAAAAGAGCAATAGATGTACTTTGATAACATGTTTTACTGGTCCACAATGTTTTGCTTTCCTCTTTCCTTTCATCTTCCCACCCCATATAGAACAGACAGACTCTCATGACTGTAGGCAGATTAATAATAATCCAATGACCACAGCTATCATAGGACCAGATTAGTAATACCTGGACTGACATGAGGTGCACTCTCAGTACATTTATTGGATTTACAAATGCCTGCTGTGCTTCACTTTCATTTTCTACATACACATTATTACACATTACAACATGGTGCATATATATATATATATATATATATATATATATATATATATATATATATATATATATATATATATAGTATATATAGTATATATATATATATATATATATATATATATATATATATATATATATATATATATATATATACTACACTTTTGTAAGACTAAAAGGCAGACCTGCGTCATTCAGGTCACCCGTGAAGTCTAATTGGCATCAGCATTTTCAAATGACCCGCTTTAGAGTGCATTAGGTGTCATTAATTGAATTCAGATAGTAGTAGTGGTGTGGAAAGCAACCATTACATTGACGCAAGGGTCAATAGGACAGTGTGTCTGTGATGTTCCTTTTTGTCTGACAGAACTCTGGGTCAGTGACAGCCATGGATGCAGGGGTTGTTTAATGGTGAATGTGATCTAACCTCTCCAGGAACAATTATCTTTGAGGGAAGAATAAAGAAAAATGAATCTAATCTAAACTACAGATGATAAAAACGATGTGATTTAACCAAGTATGTTAGTATATTGCATGTAGTTCTGCGGTGGAGATGTGGTTAAGGCCTTACAGCAAGGAGTCTGCTGGTTTAATCTTAGTGTTCACATGTTCTCCCTGTGCTTTTTTTCTCCCCAAAAATGAGGTCCCCAACAATGCTTGTTCAAGACTCAATTTGGGGATTAAAACTTCAAAATAACAATTTAAATTTTGTTTAGGTTCTGGTTAAGGTTAGCTATTTGTTTTGGATAGTTAGGTTTAGGGTGAGAGACCCCACAGAACAATAAAATATGACTGGGGGTGTGTATTATCATGTGTGCACTTGTGTAGCTATCGTTGTGGGGACTACTTCTTGGAAACACACCTACTTGTGAGGACATTTTGCATTGTGGCAACATTTTTGCGGGTCCCCACCAGACCAAGCTTCAATTTTTGAACGTCAAAGTAACTAGGTCATTAGAATAGAATTTAAGTTTGGTTCAGAGTCCTGATTAAGGTTAGCCATTTTTTTTTTGATGTTTCAGGATGAGAGGCTGGGGAAAGCATTATGGCAACGGTCCCCACAAAGATAGAACTATAAACGTGTGTGTGTGAGTGAAGTTGTTTGTCTCCAAGTGGCCTGTGATAGGCTCTTCATGGTCTCCCCCACCTCTCGCCCATAAGGGAGTCAGCTGTAGAAGATGAATGAATGAATGATTATCAGTACTGTATATAGTTTGGAAGAATAATCAAACCACTAACAATGACATAGTTTAAAATATATACACGTCAGTACTTTACTTACTTTACTCATTATTTGTACTATTATAATTATTTCAGCTAAAACTACTTTTGCTGTCTGCCTATGGCAGAGATGGACAATTGAATTGAAACTGTAACGGAAAGGAAAGACAGTGATGACTACAAAACATGATGGAAAAATATTCCAAATACATACTCAAGTAACAAGGACAAAATGAACCCGAGAAGATGGTTATTAAGTTTAAATATATCATGAAACCCATTGAACTCTTTCATTTTATCTGCTCTTTATTTGAATATAAATCAACTATGGACTAGATGTTCAAGATATAAAGGCAATTTATTTCAGAATATATTTGCGGTATTCCTTTGTTGCATTTTGAGGAACAAGAAAAACACAAAAATGGCCAATGAAAAGAAGAAAATATTAGTCTTAAAAAAAGAACATATATTTGCTGCTGAAGTGGTGGTGGTGACTAAAAGGAAAGAACAAAAAAGGCAGGAAAAATAACAAACATTTGTTATAGTTATAGTCTGATGTCAAACAGGCCACAAAAATACAGGCATTGGGTTGCATATGGCCCCGGGTCGCACTTTGCCTAGGTCTGGCCTAAGGCATCATGGGACATTGCATAACAAATGAGCATAGCACACGTTCACCAAGAAGCTAAAATCGCCCAGGTCCATTGCAGCTCCATAATGCAGTGCAACAATTTAAACTCTGCTAATGGTTACTGTCATCATAAATCACAAAGTTCAACAATAGAGCCTCCTGCATGGTCGTAATGTAATGAATTATCAAATCACTGAAGAAGACAGTAGCTAGACTTTAATGAAAAGTCACACTTTTTCACAGTCTCATTTCATGGCAACGGATTCATCAGCCTGCGGACATCTGGGGAAACTTTTAACCAGACGTCTCTCCGTATGCGATTCCGGACCCCTAAAGAGCACGGGCTTCTGTTTTTGGCGGCTGGCCGGCGAGACTTCCTGCTGCTGGAGTTGGTGTCCGGGCGTCTGCAGGTGAACTTCATTAGGCGCTTTCACTACACAATAAAATACCCAGCTGACGTTTTTACTGACAGACTGAGGAAAAATACCATCCCCATTGGCCATGTGAGCTCATTGGCATGTACTGTGCTCTGAAGAGTGCCGCGATGATTGAATGCTTATACTAGCACAGCCTTTGGCATTGACTCCAGAATTTTAGTGCAAGTCTCTTCATGACTGATACCAAGGCAATACTGAACTGAGTTTCCTGATTTCTGCGAGTATTTGTTGTTATACAGTTTCAGTGATTGTGTGTCTGGCTTTTGTCCCTTTAGGTTCACTTTGATTTTGGCTCAGGCGAGCATGTGCTGCTGTCAGAAAACAGTATATATGTGAGCGACCTGGCATGGCACTCTGTCGCTGTTAGCCACGTTCGCCACAACATTACCATGACAGTTGACCGGACCTCGCACACCAACCTGCACATTCCAGGACCAGACCTGGAGCTCAATGTCGCTGTTGAGATTTCAGTTGGTGGAACAGCCATGTATCCCCGGCACCTGCTGAACACATCCAAAGACCAGCCTCTTCTGAACACGTCGACCGGTTTCAGGGGTTGTTTAGAGGAAGCCGTTTTCAATGATCGGAATCTTCTGTCCATCCATAAACAGCAGGACGGATCTTTGAGCAGCCGTCAGGTGTCTTCAGGATGTAGTCAGGAGTTTTCCGCCTCCGAATCTGATTCCATCAGTTTTTTCAGCCACAAAGCCTTCGTGTCTTTACCACAATGGGAGGTCACAGAGGAAGGTGTGTTTGAATGTGAATTGTACCCCTCTGAAAGAGAAGAAGATGGCATCGTCATGTACAGCTCAGGCGTCCGTGGAGCTTTTGTGGCTTTAGAAATCAGAAAGGGTCATCTCGTAGCAATAGCCGGAACTTCAGAGGAGAAAAGGACGGAGCTTCATTCACTGACGCACCTACACAGCAGCCTTCGATGGTATCCTGTTCAAGTGCACCTGCTACAGCACAGCGTCCAACTGAATGTGGGCAAAGAGTCCATCAAGGCCAACCTGGGCACAGCCCTGAAGGGTGTGCAGCCACGAGGACCTCTGTATGTTGGAGGAATGGGCACACATGCCTGGCTCAAATTCAGAGGAAGTCGGAACGGCAAACACTACAGAGGTTCTTTTAAAGGCTGTGTCAGAGATATAAGAGTGAACAACGTCCACACTGGTCTCCCTCACGCTTTAGTCACGCAGGACATTGCCGTGGGCTGCAAAACAGAGCAAGAAGTCACAGAGCTCTCCATCAGCATGGACGATCGTCAGGAACTAGATAGTCATCTAACGGACCACAAGCGTGACAAGACCAACTTCCTGTTGCTGAGAAAGCTGGAGGTCGCGGAGGGAGGTTGGGCACCACTGGAGCCAAAACACATAAAGGTAGGACAGAATGTGTGCTGTGACCAAAATGTATAGTTGGTTTACTTCGGCCAGGAGACATTCCAAAATCCAACAAATAGCAAAGGCAGTTTCATATCTGTGTTTCAGATTTCAATTCATAGTTTTCACCTCAAGATGTGATGCTATATCCGTCTCACTGCTACCAAAATCATTAAAAGTTAAGAACAGATTCCATTCGTATTTCCTGGAAGCGTTGGTATTGGGACAAGCAGGCTTTTAGCAAGGAGCGTGTCTGTGCGTCTGCAAAACATGAAAAAATGGACGGCCAACTCTCCGTAGCCGCCATATACCAGTGTAATCGGGCGTCCATTTTTTCATGTTTTGCAGACGCCCAGACGCCCTCCTAGCTAAAAAGCTGGGGACAAGGAATAAATGGCTGAGTTCCATCTGGATTTTAGAAGGCTCTGAAAGCCAGCAGAAGAAGAAACTTAACTGACAAAAGTTGTTTTAGGTTTGCTAGATATGATCTCTGTAGTTATGACAACTCAGGAATACTACAAAGCAAAAGCTCTCTTCCAACTTGTAGCAACGTTAAGTCCAGAATCATACAAAGGCTGACTGAGTACTCTAAACTGACCTTAGCTTTGTGTGAATGGTTGTACTGTATGTTTCTGTGTGCCCTCTGGTGTCTCTTGCCCAAAAAGCATCACAAAACTGGGATGTTGCATCACATCTCAATGGTGACTTACTGCCTAAGAAGAATGAGCTTGCACTCTAAAGTAAGATATGTGTGTCTTTGTTGATGACTCTCACAGGTGAATCTTGATTTCCGATCGCTGGGTTTGCATCCCTCCAAATTGATGTTCCACATCAAACAGCAGCCGGTACACGGGCAAATCCGACTGGACCGTGGCCTAGACCTCGACGATAAGCCGAAAGAAGAACCAGAGAAGACAGTTGGCGGGGGCAGTGAGGGCAGTTTCAGCATGCTTGACCTCTGGCAGGGTGGCGTCATGTACATTCACAGCGGGTCAGAGGACCAAGAGGATTCCTTCGTGTTTTCCGTCTCGTCCAGCAACGAGAAGGTCATAGTTGAGGACCAGCTCTTGCACCGGTTTGTGATTCAAATCATCCCGGTCAATGATGCACCTGTGCTCAGTCTGCCTGATGGAAACATCTTCTCCCTCCTTGAAGCATCCAGTCGGCAGGTCAGTGGGACGAATATCCACATTTTTGAGTGTCTTTATGCATTATGATGTCCAAACATAAAACATCCACAGCTGACAAAGAACACGCTGAGCGTGTCAGACCCTGACAGCAGTAAAGATGACCTGATATTCAGCACTGTGGGAGATCTTTTTATGGAGGCTGGATACCTGGAGCACCGCAGTCAACATGGAAGGTGCTTGCTGTAGAAAATCCATGTGAAGAATCTGTTTGGTAACCACCACAATACTCATCCCTTGTCTATCACAAATATGACATTTTCCATAATCAAACAAACTATTAAATATAAGGTGGCGTGAGCAAGCACAACAAGATAGCAAGACTTTCAACAAAGATGTCACTATTTTTATATGTATTTTAAGATCATTCCTGAAAATAATACAGAGAGATCTGAAAACTCAAACGCACAAGTCAAAACTTTTAAAATAGCAAATTTTGGGGAAACTAAAACCTAAACTCCAACTTATTTTGTACTTATTTATTATCCATAGGTCAAATAAATAAAAAAGGAGTCATCATCGGGCTGCTGTGGAAAACACCAAAATAAACACATGGTAGTGGTCAAATCGCACACACAGAGTCAATAGGAGGGGCTCAGGCCATGTAGGAGAAAAAAATGAACACAAGTAAATCCACAAAGACCAATAGTCCAAAGACAAAACAAACACAAGGCTTTCAGGAAAAAAATCAGATTATGTTTTTTCTGGGAGATATTTCAATTTCGATTTGATTCATGATTATCTTTGGATCCAAAATCAATCTGATTTCTATGTATAGTATCAAAATTGTCGACGTAAATTTGGAGTACTCCACCTGGCTGTAACGACTTTAGTGTGACAGGTTTTTCATCTGGACGTCTGCTGCAGCCTCAAATCCAAAATAATCCTAAACCACCAACTGTTCCAGCAGGTTTTACTTGTTTTATTTGGCTGATTAAAAGAAACCTAACATATTTTTAAATGATTCTTTCCCCTTACTGTCTACAGTTTTATTCATCTTCTTTTATATATTTATGCAAGATAACCATACAGTTGTACAGGCTCTCTATCTCTTTCACTTTCACACTTTTAAACATTCATATATTCAAACTGTATATATATAAAGACTCGCCACTAGATTGAATAAAGAGAACCACATAAATTGTGATCCCTGTGAAGCAGTTTCGCCCAAATTCAGCAAAAGCACAGCAGGATTTGTGCCAAAAAAAAGCTGAAATACCCTGCGAGTGACGTGACTTGCGATGGCCAAGCTACGGTCGCATTTTTCGAAGTCCCACTGTATCCTAAAATAAATCTTGGTCATATCATATATTACCCAACAAATGATGTTATTTTTTTGGCAGCAGAGAGAGTCTGCGACGGACTCACACCAAGAATAAATGCTTTATATTGCAGGCCTATTCATCAGTTCTCCCTTCCTGATCTGGTGGTTGGCAATATTTTGTTTGTCCACACGAAGGCTCCCAACTCCACTCTGACACTGAGGGTCAGTGATGGGGAAAAAGTAAGTTTGGCGTATGCTAACATACATACAGCTTTCTCTTTTTGTTACTATGCGTCACGTGGTTCCATCTGTTCCGTCGACAGGTGAGCAACACTGTGGTCTTGAGGATCGTAGCGGTGGCGCTTGACTACAGACTGGTAAATAATACTGGACTGGAAGTGCAACAAGGTGGGACCACCCTCATCACCACTGGTAACCTAGCAGTAGGAACTAACGCTGTTCATCAGGCTGTAATGATCAGCTACGAGGTCATGGAGTTCCCAAAATACGGAAGTCTTCAACGATTGCACTCGAGTGGAGATTGGAAACCAGCAACTACCTTCTCCCAAAAGCTACTCCACAAGGAGCGTATCAGATATGTGAGCACGTACAGAGGCCCCCAGCTGCACAGCACCGTCACTGACCGGTTCAAGTGTAAAATGAGCATCAGCTGGCGGGCATCTGAAGAAGTCGTCGTTCCGATTGTGGTACACTGGATCCAGTTTTATGTAACACGGAGTAAACTGGAGATCAATGGCATCCAGGGTGCCGTCATCACTTCAGAGAACCTCCGTGTCATTTCTAACGGTGTCGATCTGAATGACAGTGAAGTCTACTTCAGGCTCATTTCCACACCAAGGAAAGGCCAGCTGTTCCTGGTGGATGCAGTTCTGCACAGTAATGCCACCTTCAGCCAGAAGAACATCACAGATGGGATGGTGAGGTATAAGCTGCTCTCCCCGTCACTGAACGACAGCAGAGATTCGTTCAGCTTCCAGGTGGTTTCTTCGTATACCCAGTCCTTAAATCACGACTTCAGAATCATCATCAAACCTGCGTCAAACATCACAGTAGTTAACAGAGGCCTCTCTGTGATGGAGGGCGAAAGCAAAGTCATCACAAAGGATATCTTGTTCACTCAAACGTCTCGGAAGGAAGAAGTCCAGTACATCATCACCATCAGTCCTCGACACGGACACTTGCGCAGGATCAACCACTCCAACTCTTCTTTCAGTGACAACATCACGAACTTCACGAATCAAGACATTGCTGAGGAAAGGATTCTCTATGTTCATGACGATAGCGAAACAAAGACGGATTCCTTCAGCTTCAAAATAGTTTGGCCGAAACGTCATCAAGACGTGAGTGACGTTGAAAAGCAACGGACTGTCAATATCTCCGTCAAACTTGTCAACGACCAGAGACCTGTGAGGGTTATCAATCAAGTTTTCCGAGTGGCCCGGGATGGGCGAAGGCTGTTGACCTTGGATGACCTAAGATTCCAAGACGACGACTCTGACTTTGAGGACGGATGGCTGGTGTACACCAGGAGAGGCATTCCAATGGGAGAGCTGGTGTTGGCCAGTGACACCAGTCATAAGGTGTATGAGTTCACTCAACGGGACCTCGAACAGGTGCGGAATATTACCATTAAATCTGTGAAATGAATGACTCTTCCCCCATCTGAGGTACATTTGAGTTTTTAAAATCGTCTCTTTCCTCTCTTCTTATCAGAAAAAGTTGTTGTTCATCCACAGAGGAGTTAGTTCTGGTCGTTTCGTGCTTTTCGTATCAGATGGGAAGCACTATGTTTCAACACTTCTTGAGGTATTATTTCAAATGAATTGTGCCTTTGTGCCTATTTCGGTTGCTATCTCTGGCTGAAAACTGACATCTTGCCTCTGCTCCTCTTGGTCCAGGTGGTGGCGCAGGATCCTTACCTAAAGCTGCAGAGGAATACTGGCCTCATGGTGCAGCAGGGTGGAGTCGTCAACATCACATCGAATCATATAAACATCATCAGCAACCTGGACATAAGGGACCCTAAGGAAATGATATTTAGAGTCTTCCTCCCTCCTAAACACGGCATTCTCTACTTCAATGATGTTGTTGGCCAAACAGAATTGCTCCACATCACAGAATTCACCCAGAGTGATCTGTTGTCCGGGCGGTTGTCTTATGGTCATGATGGCACCTGGGAGCTGTCTGATGGTTTTAATGTCACGACCAGAGCCGCTGAAGCAGTCACTGTGAGGCAAGGGAGCAAGGGGAGGTGGGATGTACATCTAGACTTTGGAGTGTCCGTAAAAATTTACCTGGAGAGTCACCGGAGGCCACTGACTGTCAACACTAATAGACCTGTGGTGGTGGAGGAAGGCCAGAATGTGTCCATCAGCAAGGACCATCTAGAGGTGAGCAAACTGATTCCCAAGTCAATCTCAAATGACTTTATATAGTTGCGTTTCATGAGTAATTCCAATAACATTGGAATTATTATAAATTCTATTAAGGAGCTTTAAGAAACATGAAGGACTTGTATAACATGCTTGTATTACTCACAGGTGATTCATGATGGCAGCGCACCATCAGACATTGTTTTTAGACTCCAAACTCTTCCTGTGTTGGGGTCCGTTGAATGGATGCCTCCAGTGAGAAACATCAGTATTAGAAGGCAGCAACATCTCAACAAGGTAGAGTTGATGATCCAGTGTGGCCTACTGACGTGAGTAGTAATGCTAACTGGTCTGACATTCTTCAGAGAGTCAGAGGGCAGCCTACGACGTCTTTCTCTCAGGATGACGTCAACCAGGGCTTGATCTTCTACCATCAGCAGGTAGAAGGAGGAACCAACGACTCCATTCTTTTGGAGGCAACTAACGGTCTGAGCAAGGTCGGACCAATAAGACTGGAGGTCGAGGTCATTCCGAAGCTGATCCCCCTACTGGTGACTGCGTGTACTGAAGGAAAATATAGTTCATTGTGAATAATAAGCTTTTCTCTGCAGGTGTCAAACATCACGTTAGATGAAGGGTCATCGCTCCACCTGACTCCTGATGTTATCAGGGTGACAAGCCGTCACTTCTCTGGAACAAACATTTTGTATCGAATCCTGGTTCCTCCACGGCATGGACACCTGGAGCACAGCAAGATCCCAGGGATGCCAATCACGGCTTTCACACATACTGAGGTTCCAAGTTTTCATTCATCTCAGTAGGGAAAACAGTTTGAGGTGGTGCTTCACATGTTTGTGTGGATATTTATTTTCAGTTGGAGCGGAAGTTCATCTCCTACATCCACGATGGCAGTGAGATGCGGAGCGACAACTTCACCATAACGGCGAACCAGACAGAGAGCATGAAGCACAGTGTGCCCCGTACCGTGCACATTCACGTCACACCGATCAACGATGAGTCCCCAGTTGTCACAGTCAACCAGGGTCTGAAGGTACCAGAATTTTATGACGCACAGCATTTTCAGTCGCTCGTCACCTTCTTTATACGTTAAGTTGTGCATTACCACCATCGTAAAGGCAGGCTTTTGTTGCCGTCTCAGGTTTGGCAGGGTTCACTCACAGGCATTACCGTCGATGATCTCAGCGCTGAAGACTTAGACACTTCAATGGATGGTTTGGAGTTCATCATCACACCTCCTAGCAACGGGTACCTTGCTCTGCAGAGCGACCCCTCCAGGCAAATCCTCAACTTCACGCAGAGTCACATACAGAGCGGAATGCTGGTGTTCGTCCACAGTGGTAGGTGTTAATGTCGGGCATGTATTCGTTACGTCCATTCAGTTAATGCTGCTTTGCTGTCTCTGCAGGGGCCTTGACTGGCGGCTTTCAGTTTCAAGTGAATGATGGTGTGAACTTTGCACCTCGACAGATCTTCAGCACAACTGCTCAAACTTTGATGTTAGCCTTGCAGAGATGCCACCCTCTAGAAGTCTACCC
Organism: Synchiropus splendidus; assembly: GCF_027744825.2. Taxonomy (NCBI): domain Eukaryota; kingdom Metazoa; phylum Chordata; class Actinopteri; order Syngnathiformes; family Callionymidae; genus Synchiropus; species Synchiropus splendidus. Next base: position 59,655,784 of record NC_071334.1, on the reverse strand, counting down.
GGGTACGACAGTGGTCAGCTCAACTTTCTGAAGGATGTTGCGTGAACCTCATGAGCTAGTGATTCACTTCCGTGATTTTATCCTGACAGGTTCTGTGACACCAATCTCTGACCAGGAGCTGCTGGTTGTTACCAACGACATGCGTGATGCAGCCAGGAATGATTCAGTGGTGTTTTTGGTGACAGCTCCCCCTAAGTTGGGCAGCTTGGTCCGACGTTCACCTGACAACTCCATCCAGAATATTTCCACATTCACTCAGGGCATGGTGAGCCAGCCACACACCCTTCTCTCCCCCTCAAGCACAAGTATTACTCTGCAACATACTTTTATCTTCTCAGGTGAACGCGGGTGTTGTTCTGTATGACCAGAACAAGCTGGAGTCTGTCGGCTGGTCAGCTTCAGACTCCTTCTCTTTCACTGCATCCTCTTCTCCTGCTTTCCTTCCGCCTCACACGTTCAACATCCAGATCTCCTACCAGGCCAACAAACATCACAAGACTCCTCAGCAAAAGACCCGACTCCTCAACAATGAAGGTGACTTCCTCTTCCTGTCACCCTAAACTAGTTCATTTCCTTTATTCGTATTACTCCTCTCTGATTTTATATTTCTACTTCCTTGACTACTTAACAATACAATCTCATATTTTATTGTCTCCCACTCTGCCCAGCCAAAAATGAATATAATATGTGCATTAAATCTCAGTCCTCTCTAGTGTACTTACAAAACCATGTCAGCAAAAAATGAAATCATGATCATAGTAAAAGTCAATTGTACTGTTAAGCTGTATTAGTTCTCCAGGAGGGTCACCATGTTTGTCTCTTTATATTGTTCACTATAAATGATCCGTCAACAGGTGTAGTGGTGCCGGAGGGAGGCAAAGTTATAATCGACAAGTCAAAGCTTGACGCCTCCAACCTCCTGGGGAAAGTTCATGAGCAGCATCGGAAAGACTACAACGTCTTTTACCGTGTCATTTCATTACCTCGGCACGGGACTTTGTCCATCGATGGACGCAACCTGACCAGGTGACTGTAAACTCATTCACTCAGGTCAGCTTGCTGATTCATGATACATTCTTGTTTCCTACCAGGGAGCAGCCCGACTTCTCCCAGTCCACGCTGAGCAAGTTTGGCATCGCATACCTGCACGATGACTCTGAGACAACTATTGACAGCTTTACGTTTAAGGCCTGGGCAGCCCCCTCTGTGTTGCCTTCATCTTACCTGTCCCGCTACTCTGCAGACTCTTCCTTTTCTCCTCCGCACTCTGACAGGCCGCTTCACCAGAGGCCATCAGTCAAAATGTTTCCAGGACAAACTGAAGCAGTGACAGAGACCTTTAACATCACAGTGACCCCCGTCAACGACCAACCCCCCTTGCTCAGGAACAGAGCTCCAAGTATGAAGGTGGTGGTGGGAGAGAGAGTCGTCATCGGACCAGACAATCTGCAGGTGACTCACCAAAACTTGCTGAACGCTCTTATGGCGGCGATTACCTCAACTGATGACAGATTATGTATCAGGGTTCTGTCTTGCAAAGAGGAAAACCTCAGATCACAAAAAATATTGTGTTTCTGTTATAGAAGCGCTGTGACGCTACTGCCATCTACAGCCCGTCTAAGCTCTTTGAAGACTATATATATATATATATATATACGGGAGTCATATACTGGAGAGAGAACACGTGTTGGGCTATTAAAATAAGTGCCTTTTTAGTTCAACAGCATTTTCAGTACTAGAGACCAGCCTCTGTCTTGGCATTACTGTCCTCAAGACTCCTATGACAACAGTAGAACATGTGTTCCATGTGTTCATGTATATCAGCAGACCCCACCTTCTTTTCCAGGTTGAAGATCATGACACCCCTCCTGAAGAGCTGCACTACCTGGTCATCAGTAAACCCAACAACGGCTATCTGACTCTGGGCGAAAGACCAGAGCTGGTGACTTCATTCACCCAGTATGATGTCAATCACGGTCGCCTGCATTTTACTCAGCAGGTAATGTCTTTGTGGCCACTGGATTTGTCTTCTGTGGTGTTTGGTAGAACGATTGTGAGGCTGGCAGTCGACTTGGGACCACTCTGTAATGGTTGTAGCAGTGAAACAGGAGACTGGTACATTATATTTTAAACAGTAAAATGTTGGTGTAGATTTGGGCAGACACTGTGCACCTCAGCATTATAGGATTCAGCCCTGGTATTTACAGTATATGGTCAGGAGATGACGTCTGGTGACTTTTGGAACTGACACTGTCGACCAGAGAAGGTAGTTATACAACAGTATGTGTTGCTTGTGTGAGGCTATTTTAAGAAGGCATTTAGATTGATACTAGGAGTGTGAGAGGATCATGCTTTGCAGTCTTAAACGAAACATTATTATAATTTTATATATTAGATTACTATTTTCTTTCATTATTTTCTTTCATTTTTCTTGCTTTTTCATCCATCAGATTATACTTTTTAACTTGACAAAACATTGCCTCACAATGGTTAGTACATACTAGTTTTTTCTCCCCTGTATCCACTAGGGGGAGCCCTCCACCGGCGTCTTCTACTTCAACGTCACAGACGGTCATCACCGACCACTTTACAAGCTGTTCAGCCTGGAGGTGATCAAGCCGTCCATCTCCATGGTCAACAACACCGGTCTGTCTTTGGTGCAAGGCAGGACAGCCGTCATCCTGACAACCAATCAGCTTGCAGCTCAAACAAACGGCCGCAGCCCGGCTAACATCACTTACACGGTGACCTCTCACCCCAGACACGGGCGCATTGCAATAAATGACCTGGAAGTCACCACCTTCTGCCACGATGACCTCAAACTAGGCCGGGTTGTCTACCATATGACTGAACTCAGCGAATCAGAGGACAGATTTCAAGTGTCGGCGTCAGCCACTGGAAGTGGTGTGGCGTATGGGAGTGTGCCTCCGCAAACCGTGGTGGTCAACGTCCGGCCACTGGTTTACTTGAGGGAACCAGTGCGGGTTCCCAGCGGCATCGCAGTCAAACTGGGAAAAGCCATGATTGACGCTTCGGAACTTGCCAGAATTAGCAGAGCTGATCCGGTCTTTGAGGTTCTGTCTCCACCGAAACACGGCAAACTGGTCAAGGTAACAAAGTTCCACCATTCACTTTCTAGAAATTGTTGAAATGTTTCATACATGTCCGATATATTTCTTTTTCTGTGTGTATGCAGATGACCTATGACCCCAATAGAGCGTCACTAGTCCTCAAGTCATTCACTTATCGTGATGTGGTACAAGGACGTGTCGCTATTGAAGAGACTCTGAGCGACAACCAGTCCCCTGGTAACGAGTCAGTACTCTCAACCACTCAGGGTCATGCCCCCGCAATCCCCCTCAATGATTCTTTCACATTCCTGCTGAAGGCTGGAAACGTTCAGCCAGCCAAGGGGGAGCTTCACTTCACCATCCTACCCCACCACCAGATGCGTCACGGAGTGAGTAAGGCGGAGGAGGAGATGAGCCGCAAGTCACTCACCACGACGCAGAACAAGACCACAGGTGAAGGAGGAATAGATGCAGTGGACAGAGGGGATCAGAAAAAAGGGGGGGGCACCCCCCATATTCTGTCTCATAAAAACTACACCAGGACACATCACAGACAGAGGCCTCACAGTCGCGGGGGGAACCACACTCGTGGTCATGGAGCCAAGTCGGGGAGCGGACAAGAAGCCCACGGAGGTCGCCATCATAACCAACAGCCAAACCCTCCTCCAGACCCACAACCAGGTCAACCGATCTCTGTAGACCCACACCCTGTCCACGTGGAGGTGGTCCCGCGTCCAGCCTCTGACCCGCTCCTCATAATCCTGCCACTGCTCGCATGTCTGCTCCTCATCATAATCCTCGTCGTCCTGATTCTGGTCTTCCGCCACCGCAAGGAGAAGCAGGCCCGGCTGAGAATTCTGCAGGAGCTTGCAACAGTGCCACTGCCACCAGAGGGCAGTCCATACCTGGGGCGACCAGAGCGCAGTCCTGCCATGCCCTCAGTTGTGGTGACTCCACTAGGCTCTGCCAGCTGCCCCGCCTCTCCCAGGGTTCCTTTAAGTCCAAGGAGGAAGAGTTTGGCCCCTGGGATGACCTTCTGGGGGCCATTTGAAACATCTGCTGAAGAGGTCATGAGAGAAACCGAGTACATGAGAGGATTCAGGAAAGCCAGACACAGATCTTTAACTCCAAGTCTGAAAGAAAATCAATACTGGGTTTGAAGTGCAACTGTGCCTTACACATGGATTCTGATGTGAGGACACACATCTGACCAGCTGTGCATAGTTTTAAGAAACATCCCTTTTGCCACAGAACACAATTTCTAATAAATGTAGTCATGCACTGCTCTTTAACTTTTGTCCAACTTAATTTTAAAATGATCTTGTCACTCATTTCTGGCTTTTATGTTCCTGTTTATATAAGGACTAAAGTTTATTTTTGCCTAAAGTGAAGCTGATATCATTGTAAGTCTATACTTTTGACCATTGTTGGTAGCGATAGAAGACATTAAACTGTTGACTTTATTCGATTTGAAATTGCTATTTCAGTTATAATGTGGTATAAACATTAATCTAGTTGAAGATGCTACGTTTTCATTTTTACTGTATGCACTGTTTATAATTAAATATTTATTTGAAATGAAAATAAAAAGCTGGGAATATGTGACCATTTATTCCACTAGTAAGCATTTTGTTGTAGGTGATTCTGAGATGTTCCTGTGGCATCCATAAAAAAAGCCTTGTATAAATATTTTCAAATATTGAAATAATGGATCATTATTACTCTGCACTCATTATGTGTTTATCAAGCGATTTATCTCTTTAATATTATTGATATATTAATAATTAAAATTGCCAAAAGGTATGTGGACAACGCAAAAGAGAAAGAGGCGGGTTTAAATAATGAAACACCTGCGGCTACAGAAACCGGAGCAGCAGATTGGAAATCCAGGTGTCAGGTATCAGGGAACCGACTGCTGCCCTGAACATGTGATAACAGATTCTGGTGTGGAGACTTGCATGCTCCAGCATGGCTTTGTTATGGAAAGGTCACAGGTGTCATTTTATTGAACAAGTGGGGGCAGATTCATTGTTTTTATTCTGAAGAGTTTTGTTGTTGTTGTTGTTGTTGTGGCTGTTGCTGCTCAATATAAATCAGATGCACCAAAAGTATTGTCCTTTGAGTCATGTCAGTCCAGGATCACGCACTATCTAAAATAGTATCCATCAGTTCTTAATCGTAGTATTAAATTTGGATTTATCAGCACTTAGAAATAGTCATGAGATTCCAATTCCCTGCAGTTGACGTGGTCGCTACATGAAGGAATTGGTAACTGACTGTGATGTTTAAAATTATGAACAAAGTCAAAAACTTTTGGAATAAGAAAAACACCCAGCGAGTGCAGACCTCTAAGAAGCGGCACATTTCCACCTATATTGTTAACTATAGCTAATGTTAATGTCATTGATATTGTTTGGTCACATTCAGATGAGCTCGATGGGTCAGCAGCATGGGCTCTTTCTTCAACCTGAGTGAATCTAAATCTTCCCTGACACAAAACAGTACTATCCCATGTGCTACTCTGACACGCGCAGTACCGTACAGCTGAATGCAAATTGCTCGAAGCGTGGAAGAAGAAACTCTTCTATCGCACCACTTCCTTGAGCCATTGATAAACAAACCGCCATCCGTTATGTTGCAACAACTTCTAGCAGATTACGCCATTATTCAATTTGTATCTGTGTTTTGCTTAACACATGCGTCTTGAATTATTATGATATTAATGTTCACCGGACCACGCTGGCGGATTCATATTTGTTAGGAATTCAGAGGTTGACATGCGCAGTGACACAAATATCAGCCCAGGCCTGGACGGACGATTGGATCGGGTGTGCGCCATGAACCACCCCTCTCGATGTGAACAAACTTCAACTTGGAATGAGCTCAATCGTGTCGTTTCATCCAAAAGACATGTTTACATGAAGCATTTATTTCAATTAGAGTGGTCCATGTAAACACAGATGGCAATCTGGAACACCACCAAAATGTAACCACCTGTTTCTTGTCCCATTATAAAAATGTTCTTGAAATATGTTCAACTTTTTCACATGAATTTTGCCAAGAAATGCCAGCAAAAACAAGCGTTGCTTCAAATGTCATCAGCAATTCTCTTTAAAACAGTTTTTACTCATGAATATTTGTGTCTTTAAAAACACTTGAAGAATAAACATTTATTTATCTGCTCTGTCGTGTTACATCATGTTTAACAGTCGTGTTGCATGAACAGCAAGAATACAGAGTTGATTTCAGTGACAGGTGATTATTTTGGTTATCAATGACCTCATACAACTAGACTGTATTACTTTGTTATAGCAATGATTGGTGAATTTTCAATGTCATATAACAAACTTAAATTGCACCAATTCCAATAGTTTTCTGGCTCACAACGTTCCTACGACATACAGACAAAAGAGGAGCCCAGATGACTGAGGAAAACAAGATGAACTTCAGATTGTAAATGGTACAGGAAGAAGGATAAGAAGTGGTGAAGTGGAACACATAAAAAAACATGACGTCACAAAGGGATCAAATTTCAAAGTGCAGTGAGACTCAAAGAGTTGAAGAAACCGTCTTGCTGCTGCAAATAAACAATACTGAGCTGGTTCAAGTAGGACAAGCCAAATCAATGCTGTCCAAGTCACGACACAAGATGTGAGTTCATTCAAATGCTGGGATTTTAGGCCAGTAACGTGTTCAGGGACTATCAACCAAGTGCCTTGAAAAACACGATTGTTGGACTGGAGCTATTGAGAGCAGATGTTTCTAAAATCAGTTGCAGCCCTGCTGAGCTGAGATGTGCCTGGTGAGTCAGCAGAATCTCTGGCACTAACATTCATCAGAGCTGTTCACTGAACCCAAGAAAACTGTGCCTTTCACCAGAGGTTCAATCTCAACACGGTAATGTCTTCCCCAGCGCTCATCCATCCTGCCGTCCTGGTCGTCTCCTCCTCACTGTTCATCGTATCTTTGGAGCGCGTCCTCCAACTTCGCTGTGATCTTCTGGAAGAAGCTGATTTGCTGGCGGAGGTGGTGCTGCATCTGCGAGCGGAAGTCTCGTACGCGGGTGCGGTGGAAGTGCTGGATTTCTGCCAGTGTGGCGCAGGAGATGATGTTGCAGCGGTCATGCAGGTCACCTTCCTGCTGTGGGCAGTCTTTGACTTTGGTCAGCGCGCCTGAGGACAGAGAGTGGTTGGAGTTAGCGGTTATGGGAGACCAGTCTGTCTGTCTGTCTGTCCGTACATCCAGCTATATCCCTTTGTTAGCGGTTTGTTGAATGTAGCTGGTAGAAATAAAGCATTATTACAAGTTGTGGGGATTAATTCATTCAATGATTTAAGTTATTTAATATATAACAGATTGATATAAACAGATATATTCCGTGTCAGTGACAGCCAGAAATCTGTGGCTAAAAAGCAGCTAAGGTCTGAGCATTCACACGTTTAGCTGATGTAGCATTAGCTTGAAATGAGTACATGTTAACAACTTGTTTGTAAGTAAATAAATATGTTGACGCAGTTCAGCCTCAATCCTTATTGTTTGCTTTAGAGACAACTTTAATGGACCTGGAACTTGCACACAACTCAACTATGGCAAAGGACGTTGTGAAGCCTGTGATCTTGTGACTTCAATTTATAGCCTTGTACCAGCCAACACATTTTTATGGCTGTGGATCTGCTTCTTATTCTCTTCTGTTTAACACTTGTCTGCTCATGATGGTGCCTCTCCTCATTGCTAATAAGACAAAAAAAAACAGGATGTGTGTTAGACTTTCCAAGAAGGAAGACTCCCCCACTTGGAAGGTCACAAACCAAGATGTCTTCCCCAAACATAAACAGGATGAAGAAGTTTAGAACCACTGTAATAGGTTGAAAGAAACGCATTCTACGAATTTTATCCTACAGGTCTTCAAGAGGCAAACGGAGCACAAATAAATATATAAGGTCGCTTTATAGCCACAGGTCGGAGACATCACAATCAAAAACTGGAACACTGAACTTGGCTGTGACTCCCAGCTTTCCACTTCCAACACACTATTACCCTTCAGAGACCAAGGCAGAGGTACTTTGGTGAGGATACAGTTGAATGCATGAAACATTTTCATACTTTTTTATACATCAAAAAGTACGCTGGACAATACAGCCACGCATCATCAACATCAGGTGTGTCATTCCCAGCACATCCCCTATAGACCCACACCAACACATCAGCCCGGCAGAGTGCTACAATAATCCCTCACAGACATTGGATAGCACCTCTTCCTCTCCTCGAGGCCCTCCCGATGGGACCCCCTTTATCTCTTGAGTAATTCAGATCTTATCTCCTGGCCTTCTCTCATGCCTCAGGTATTCTTCCTTCACCAAACTGGTGACTCAGTCAGTCAACTGACATTTGAGGTTGACACATTCAGAGTCAACACTCGAGATATTTACTTAGACCTTATGACTGGATAACAAAGAGTCGCAAAACCTTTACAAAGTGACGACACAACATTGTGACCTGGAATTTTGCCCAGTTTGTTGCTTGTTTTGCTCGTTCCTTGAGCATCAAGTCGAGTCTTGTCCAGAGCCCAGAGTTTGAGGAAGGAAGTCAGTTTGAGCAGACATGACTGGTGAATACGAAGAAAGAAGGAAGTTGACGTGCATGATGGAGGGGTTCTGAGTATTTGCTGGCAGTAAACACACAAAAACACACGGTTTACATGCACTGCGACATTAATTGAATGAACTTGGACTTTGCTCTCCACGCTGTCAAGGCAATTGCAGAGCTGTAATCTGAACTCTTTACTGTTGCCTGGTGGGAAACTACCATCTCCCACTCGCACTCACCCACACACTCACCCCTCCCTTCTTCCCTCTTCTTCTGCTCTACATGCTGTACAGCCAGAAAAAGTGGGAAAAGAAAAGAGGAGGAGGGGGGAAAACTAATCCTGCTCCATTTTGAATCCCTGTTGACCCACGGCAAAACAGGACAAGAGGCCCAGGAATCTCTCCTGACTGGAATCAGATGTAGCTTCTGGATCCGACACGTACAAGTCAGACGGAATTGTGCCGAGACACCGAGTTCCACAGTCGTCCACATTCCTTGCACAAGACTTCTTTGTCTATATCTCACTGAGTCTGAACAAACATTGCAGGAAATGGTGACTAAAACCTTTATTTTGAGACCATTTGACGATGACCTCATGGATGTTACTCAGCAGACACTCACAAACCCCATCTGAAACGCTCCTGACTGCTCTCAGGCTGAACATTTGTTAGGGCAACACTAAACGTTGAAATGAAAAGCAGCCTTTAAATTAGTCAGATGAAAAGGAAGTGATAAGATGATGAATAGCGTAGTTGTCAGTAGTTTTACATTTACCTCAGCATTGTTCGAGACACATTTTAAATCTTAAACCCTTATTTAAATCTAAACAGATTTTCATATTTATTTCATGATTTTCAAACAATGTCAGTCTTTAATAACCACATGTTACACACACATATATATATATGTATTCCTTTCCAGGAGCATGTCAACAAGTTTCACCGTCTCTACGATACTTGGTACCCTCCTCTGGCACTCAAGTTAAGCGCAAGAACCTCTGGTAGACTGTAGAACTTTAACCTATCATCATAAGACTTCCATCGACGAAGAGTCTCAAGTGATATAATGTACTGTACCATGGCCCACAATGTTACGACCTACAGTTAATACAGTCATAAAAACATATCAGTGATAAGTGATTTTCACACTCACGATTAACCATAGATTTTACACTGACTTGCCTGAGTGTTGTCATGAATTAGCAAGAAAAGTTCAATTACATTATTTGGTACAGTGGCCCTGCTTACTCGACTATTTAAAGTCAACATGAATCAGCGTGGGAATCGCACGACCTACTTTGGGCTTTGGACTCCAGCAAGAGTTGAGTTGCTTTTAAATCTCTGCATCATGACAATAAAGCAAGTTACTTCACTACAAGGGGGAAAGTTCACTCATGTAAGGAGTGAATGGTGGTTCACTCTTTCCTGATGAAAAATGTGGACCTGCTGGACACGGGGACTATTGGGATTCAGACCGTGTTTCCATAGTCGGGAGCAGTGATTGTATCTAGAGAACGGAGCTCCGGCCACTATAGAAACAGCAAGTCTAGTTTGGCAAACGTCAGGAGTTTGTGTGCCAGGACCTACTCCCTCCTCCCAACCTTCAGGCTGCTAACACGCTAACAACCTTTAACAATTCCTTCAGAACGACTGTGTCTGTGCGAGCGTTTTGGACTCATTAAACTCAGACTAATAGTTTCCTCCGAGTCCCATTGTAGCAGAGCTGCACTAGTTTTCTGCTTTTGACCTACATTGACGTTGCAATTCCTCAAAATGAAAACAGATGCTGAATGTTTGAGGCACAAAGGATCGGGGGGATGATTCAGACGAGTTTCTGAGTGTTTTCACTAGAACAGAATGAAGCAGCTCGGGTTTTCTTTTTTAGATGAACATAGCTCAACCTCTTTGACCCCCGACCTTCCTGTCAAGAGAAGAATGCTCCGTCCTGCGTCTGGTACAACTCAAGCACACATGCTAGAGGTTTTCCACATAATCTATCGGTATTTAACAGCGTTTGCACTGTCTTTAATTCAGTTTACAGTGCAGGCAGCAGATTCTTTATTCTGACTCAGGAACATGGAGACAGGAGAACATAAAGCTTCTCAGTGAACTGAACCTACAGTTGGGCAGTGGCCATGATGAGAGTCAAGTAGTAAGATACAGTAATGTATAGAGAAGAAGCACAGCAGAAGCAATAAATACTGCCACCATTTTTAGGCTATCACCTTTCAAACAGCATTTCAACTCCAACCAGCATCTTAAAGACTCTTTGTATTACATAAGGCACCACACCCAGTCCTACCTTTCTGCACATGGATGATGTCAGGGTAGTTGGCGAGGTGTCCTCTGTAGAGGTCGAGCAGGTCAGAAATGGGGTCCAAGTCTTGTCGCGGCTGCTCAGCAAAATAATCCCCGATGGCCTCATACGATTCTCCGGTGTAGGCGATAGCCTTGTTCAGACCCGTGGAGTACACTTGCTGGTCCAGCTCGAAGGACTGAGCCAGGAGTTTGAAGGACTGTCCCACTTTTTGGTACTCCTTTTTGAAGCCCGTGATCTGCTTGCGGGCAAATTCATTTATGGTGGTGTTGACAACGACGATGTTCTCGTCCATACGTTTGGTGAACGTTTTAAAGCCCTCGATCTTGCTCTCCACCTCCTGGAGGTCCAGTGGAACTGCTGGGGTGCTGTCAGAGAAGATTTGGGATCATTTTAAAAATGGTCAGTTGGATGCTTTAACTTGAAACAGACAGTTACAACCTCAGGTTCCCATTTAAGTTCCTGATGTGACGGGAAACACTGCGTTAGGACAAATGTGGTGTGATCAATGTTCCTCTCACTTGGTTCTTGGATGTCGATGAGTTTGAGTTGAACTTTGTATCAAAAATAATGACCTTAAAAGATATGACTGCAAGTTTTACAACTCTAGTTCTTCTAATACTTCTTCTTTACTGCATCACGCTTATACTAAAATCTTCTTTTTAGCTACCGTATCATTGAACCCAGGACACAGGCACGGCAGAAAAAGACCTTGACCAATAGCTCAAATATTTTTTGGAAATGTCTAAGCTACTTTTACCTGATAGTGAGGAAGAAATTTGCTCCGACCAGCTCATCTCGCTCCGCCTTCCTCTTCCCCTGTTTCCAGGCCTTCTCGTCTGCGCCGCACGTCAGGAAGTGCTGGAAGACGTCGCACCGTGCCAGTACAGGGTGACTGGTCATGTGGTTCATCCACCAAATCAGGCCTTTCCTCCGCTTTGTGATGAAGTCCTCCTCGAAGCGCCCAGTGGCTTGTTTCTCAGGCAGATGCGGCACTGAGATGACGGGAAAGCGCTCCACCAGACGAGCGTAGAGCCAGTCAAAGTGTTTGTATCTGAGGAGGGAGAGGAGTAGAATGGTTTTTTCATGTGCGTTTCTGTTTGTCTTGTTCCAACGTCACTTGAGGACACCTTAAGGACACCTTTGGCACCAATGCCAAGCCTTTCTTTAGGAGCGGATTGTCTCCTGAGTGTGTATTCTATAAGTATTAAAGTCACAAAAACTCAACCCAATTTTACCTGCGGTTGACTTGAACATTGGTGTGCGTTGGGGTCAAACCGTACGACATGTAGCTCTTCATTCCTTTGAACTTGGTTTGCTTTGTTGGATCATCGATGGTGCAGGAGAAGGGGTAAGGGTCCTCCTGCCACTCGGGGCCATGCTTTCCCATCACCACGCATATCCGATCTCCATCCTTCACGAAGGCTGAGGCCTCGCCGAGCAGGAAGGCTTCACCGCCAGATTTGACGAAGGTGGAGAACCGGTTCAGGTTCCTCCCCACCGTGGCTGAGCTCTTGGCTTGATGCTGCTGTTGAGCGACCCCTCGCCTTCCCGGCAGGGATGTGGTCGCGCTGTACAAAGGGGGTGTGGAGCCATAACCCTGAGGAGCATCTGTGGCGGGCGAGTTTTCATCCCACTCATCATCCCAGTCGTCATCACTGCCTTGACTAGTGTGGAAGCTCCCCCCAGCGCTGCCAACACTCCCAACAGCTACTACCCCTCTGGAGTCAGGGGAGGTGTATGACATGTGTGAGGGGTTCACCACCAGTTTTGGTGTGGAGATGCCGTTGTTGTTGTTGGAGGTGATGTGGTTCCTGATGATCTCCACATAGGAGGCAGGGAAGAGGCCAGCCTCCCCCTTGCTGTTCTCCCCCTCCAGCCAGCCTTCCAGCTCCTCCTCACTGAACAGAGTCACCAGCTCGTTCTCTGAAATGGAGATTTCTCCTGGGTTTTCAGAGTGGAAGTCATACAGCACCCTGGCTTTCAACGACATTTTCCTCGCAAATGGTATATATATATATTTTTTACTTGTATCTCTGGTTGTTTAAAGTCCGTTTCTCGACACACCGCAGCAGCAGAAACTTTCTCACATAGATCTAAGATCTCTGCCAAGCCTGGATGACAATTGAAACAGCCCACCTCCGTTGTGCAACGGCAAATACTGCACAGAAAAGAAGACCAGTTCACATCCCGTCTCTTCACGCTTGGCTCCAGATGTCATTTATGTCCACGTAAAACTTCCTTTCGCCGAAAAACGATGGGAAACTCCGCCTCAAAAATACACGAACCGTTGCAGATACGCTCCAGTGTTAAATGACAGTTGTTGCGCAAGCTGTTGGAAGTGCCACTTTTCTGTCCGCTGGTCGAGATGCTTTAAAGTCAAACTCCAGTCGCAACACGTAATAAGTGAAGGAGGGTGGAGTCAGTGCAAGTTCAGTCCTGTCTCGACGAGCGGCGCTGTGTGACGTGCAGCCACTGCGATAACAACCCGGTGGAGATCAGACATGAAACACAACACAAAGAACCGCTTCAGAATCAACATCTGCCCAAGTATCAGCATCATTGAGATGGAACTGTCGCTCGGCAGTTAAATACATTAAAAACAAAAATGTGAAAGAAGATGATTTAAATGGCAGTTCATTTCAGTCCTTTATATTTAACCTTTGCAAACAATAAACATTGTGTTCCACTCCAGTAGGCTGGCTCGGAGCACACTCAATGAAATATATTTTTGACTTTAAGGAGTTAAACACTAGTTTTCAAACTGGACCCTCAGGATGTTGTCCCCCTTTATTGAGTTCACCTTCTGACACAGATTGTGGAGGAAGTTAGCATGTGTATTACAATGTCAGAAGTGACCAATTGGGTGTGTTATTTTCCTTTTAATAAGCACGTTCTTGTTCAGCCCAGCAGAGGTCAGCATTACACAGTCAAATACGGCAGTCTATCCTCCTGACCACCAGCGGCGCTACAATATTCCCGTTTGTGTTGTGGACCCCAATTTAACTGGTGAAGAATTAATTGATTTTAAAAAACAATGATAAAACACAGCGTTGATATTAAATACTTTCGTGCCATTGAGTTTCGTACAATGATCGGCTCACACGATCGCCCGCATAAGACGTGTTTTGATAGCAGATACACTCAGATGGACATCTGAACCGGCCGGGCGGCGTCTAGTCTTCATTGTTGCTATGCGAGGTAAATGTAGAGCTGCTTTCTGCTACAGCGGTTTTGCTTATGGTGAACCTTGTCGAGATGTTGTGGTTTTGTGTTGTTGTGTTATTGCTATTTAAGGTCTTAAGATTTCTGCAGTCATATTTAAATAGCTCTTCAGATATAGTATGTAATCATCTGTTTTTTATTGTGGGAGCAATAAAAATGACAAGTATAAATGTTTTTTCTTCTTCTATTGTTTGCAGGGAACCACCATGCCCAACTCCGTCCACACCTCTTCTGAGAGTTTATGTCAGCTGGTCCGCTGGGCTCACAGCCATGGCACCATTTGCAACCTCATCCCCAGTCTGCAGCATCACACTCGCGGCTCTTATGACAAAGCACTGACCACGAACCGGCTGAGGGGCAACAACCATCCAGTCGCTGTGTGGGGCTGTGGTGCTGGCCATGCCTATCATTGGCCACTCGATGGACAAGAAAACATGCATGCGAACACAGTGAATACTGTCCATACCCAGGAGGGAATGGTCAGAGGTCATCAGTCTAGTAAGGTATGTTTTAAAATAAATTCAAATATACTCTCTGCAGCTCTCTGCTGGGTTCCAGTATCATTTCTGAAAGCCCAAATAATGACCCTATTTGTTCCCAAAATACATCTGAAAACAAATTGTTTGATCTATCAATTTGCCTATCTATGTACCTAGATCTTTATGTCGATCACTTTCTTGTGGTGTGGGTGTATGTTGCTGAGGTGTCTTCTCTCCATTCACTGTAGGGCCCAGTAAGGTTGTCGTTTGACCTCTCTAGTGAACCCGCTTCAGAGGCAGAGGAGTTCAACAGCCCGCTCTTTGACATAACAAGGTGTGATTCATCAGCTACAGACGAAGAGGATGACCTACAAATAACCAGGAAGAGAACTGCAATGCCAAGAGTGACGGCCTGTTTGGAGAAGAGGGTTAAGCAGGAAGCAAACCCAGTTGAGGATTATGATGCTGAAACAAACACGGTTTGCAGCGCTGAGGCAGATGCAAACACACACAGTTTTGGAGAAGACGTCTGCTCTGACATCCCACTAACAAAGTCACGTACACACTGCCACTCTCAGACACAGCAAGCTGATCAATGGCAGGAGGAGCAAGTGGAATCAGAGGTAAAGCAGCGGGTTGGAGCGAACTGTCCCTCCGGAAACACAGATCAGTTTGTGACCTGCAACTCCCCTACGAAAATGGCTGAGAGGACCTCAGGTACAGAATTCAGCAAACTTGAGTTAAGCCATTGATCACACTAAAGCACACAAGACCAGCCCCCTTTATATTACACGGTTGTATTGTCATATAAAATGAACCCACTGTTTGAACTTGTGATTCTGAACATAGTGTAAACATCCCCCTGTTAAAAGAACCTAATGTTAGCTCCCATGCTTCCAGCGGTACTGTAGCTCTTTTATCTCATTGGTCAAACTAAAAATGAATTATTCCATGTGTTCTAATGGTTTTGTCATCAGGGGAACGAGGAGAGGTGGACAAGCTCCGGACACTGCTGAATGCTGAACGCTGTCGCAACCAACAGATGACAGAGATGATTTCTAGTCTGAAGCAGGATAAAGCGCTGCTGCAGCAGGAACTCACCAAGAAGGCAGAACTCATCTGTGACTTCTTCCAGGACAAACTTCATGCAGGTGCTGTCTTTCCCATGAAATACACAGCATTTCAATCCACACCGGCAACAGTCTTCTTTGTTGTCTAACTTTTGAGTTTCATTTGAAACACGACTTTTATCAGAACCGAAGCCCACTGTTTTGCATACTGTTTATCTTCCAGAGAAGAAGCAGCCTCATTGCTCCAGCCAAATGGAACCTGGCAGTTCACACACGACTCCCTTTGAGGATGTGGCAGTTTTTGAGCAGCCAGCACTATTTGATTCCTATGAAGAGGCAGAGCACCTCTCACTGGAGCACCTCCGAGTCCTAAAGAGCAAGAGGAGCAGAGATGGAGAGAACACGAGAGTCAGGAGTGAGTTTGTGCTGCAGAATACAGAATCATCATTGTTTAAGTAACACATTCATTTGTCTGTAGTGAAAAATGTGTCAGGGGTCATCGCCCGCTACATGGCAGCCCTGCAGGAGTTTCGCCGGAGCGTCTCCATGAAGGTGGCCTTTGACCGCGTGGGTGTGGATCGTAACACAATCTCTCGCACGGCGGCCATTGCTGAACTTAGTTTGGCTGCCCCAGATGTGTTCCACTCTATCACACCATGGAACGAGAAGGAAGAGACTCTTGCCCACTACGCTCATCGGTGCCGGCAGGCGATGGATGACAATATTTTGGCCAAAATCAAGATAATGAAGGCAAAAGGAGAATTGCTGCCAATCGTATCTAAGTGACAGATAATGTAAGCTCTCTTTTTGTTATATTACATTTTTAAGTTTTTATTTATTTAATATTATTTTTATGTGCCATGTTGGACATGTCTCTACGGAGCGAAAACGTCAAACGTGGTCCAATAGTGCTTGTGCATTGTTTGATGTAACTTATATTTCTTTTGCAATAAATCATCCTGGAGAGTCTCAGATGGTTTTCAAAGAGTCTTCATATCAGATTCATCGTACAGTGTATGTAGACGTACTTCTGCACCCTGGAAGGAGTCTCGAGTTCTTTTAGAGGACTGTGTAGCGCCCTCCGGTGGCGCAGTTGCTGAGGGTTGTTGGAGTGATGGCTGGGTTGGAAGGCATGACTTTAATGCTGTTTTACTGCGTTTATTAAAGAAAAACAATACTGCAATGGGAAATAAAGCACAAATAAAGTGTCAACAAAGTAACAAAACACAGCGGTACCAATGGCTGCAACCAATGGATCAATACAAATCTTCACATTTGTTTAACTGTACAGTAAACAGTCAAGACTCTGGCTCTAAGCGAGGAAGAACTGGAAGGATGAGGTTCCCAAATGAGGAGTCTTGTGTGATGAAGTAGCCCGATGAGTGTGCATGTGCATGCTGTGGAAAAAGTAAGCAGTCAGCAATCCACAAGTAGGAGCCATCCGATACTGAACACAAAAGCCATTTCTCTTCAGTATAACCACAAAAACAGGATTATACACATGATATACAAGCTTCATGTTGTTGGTTAATTGACAAATTCTGTATATTATCTTGCCTGTAGAGCAGCTTTCTGCTGTACAAGGATGTGCTGCTGCTCCGTGTTTTCTCTGGTCTCCTTCAGCATGGGTCTGCACAGTGGAATGCTGCACATGAAGTGATAAAAATGTACAATGCATTTATGTCACAGACCTCAGGATAGCAGAAGTCAGGACCTTTGTGCAGCAGAAGACTACAATCCCATCATTCCTAATCCGTGAATACAAACATTTGTACTTTTTAAATGTGTTTGTCCTCAAGGCCAAAAAGCATTTGTGTCGGAATAAAGCAACCTCATTTGTACTCGATGGAATCCAGGTGGATCTCTACCTGGCTCCCGGTGTGTTCATGGAATGATTCTGCATGAGTCGCCGCCTCTCCTTCTCCAGCTCTGCCAGGATGGCCACCCGGGCCTTATTCTGCAAACCTTGGTATCAAGGAAGGTTGGAGGATGATGAATGCAAATGTCCTTAGAGTTCATGTTAATTGATGTTGATGACAGCAAAGGAATTTAATGAAAAACAAAGCACGATAACAATCTGCAATCATGACAGGATCACAAATATTTGACAATTTTAGGTATAAAATTCAATACATTTATAATAATAATAATACTAATAAGCCGAAGCAATTACAATTAAAAAGACAAACGCAGTAATATTTGCTGAATTCCCAGTGTGCAGCTTTGGCTTTGTTACAAAGGTGAAACAGGCAGACGCCTCCTTTGTTGAACAACAAAACCGACTGATTTTCAACAGAAATAAATGATGTTTGGACAAAATTCCGAAGGTCACCTGGTCCAGGGGGGTTTGCCGCCATGTGGATGTGTGTTTAAAAGGGTAACAGAGTCGAACTCGTGGCTAGAAATTATCTCACGGGGTCGTTGTTGGGGTTCGATTAGTGATATCCGCGCCGCTTTCGACTGTGAACTCATTCGTCGGCCGTCGTCACGTGACCAATATGTTTACTTCCGGGTTCTATAGCTGGACCTCCGCAGCTGCGCAGTTGGTGTCAGCTGACAGTTACGACCAAGTAGCGGGTGTAACGTCTCCTAAGGGGGAAAAAAAATCTCCCTCTCCCATTTAGTTAGCGTTATAGTTGCAGAAAACTGGACCGTCGTCGCCTTAGATACCCGGACCGGGCTTCGCGCGTCCCGCAGGATGAGTGTCGGCGGTCCGAGAGGCCTGGCCAGCTCGGGGCAGAAGCCTATAGCGGAGATGGTTCATCCGCTGTCCGCCACTGAGGAGTCACTCTCCCCGGGGCCGGATGTCACCGCTGACGGGGACCAGGTAGTCTGCATCTCTCGGGGTTTACACTTGTACAGTCTGGTGAACAGGAGGTCCTAACCACACTTCTTCTGTTATTCACTATTTTTGAGCCACACACATGTTGGTAGTTCATTCTCAAAAGAGGGAATGTCCAAAGATCGTGTGGATCCCGCACATCAAATCACATAGCGAGACAAATCTGATCAAATGTAATCAATTAGTCCAGTCTTACAAAATGAAAACATAGTGACCGTAAGCATTTGTTAAAAAACTGCAAACTACCTTTTGATCAGACAGAACTGGACCTGACCTGGACAAGGTAGAGCATTCCACCCTTTCACTAATAATTATGTGGACCGACAAAGACGAATAACATACAGTTCAATGCTACATTTTACATTTCTAGTCTATACTTTTGGAATAATAACAATAACTTAATAATTCAACAGTTAACTTGGTGACCTGCTAATCATTTCCAACTGAAAGTCATCATTTCGTTTCCTTCGTTTTGAAATAAAATGGATAATATTGCATATGTGTTTTAAAACATTCTTTAAAACATACACAAACTTGTGTGTTTTCATGGACAACACTCACTGCCCATGTGATGTTACCGTCGTGAGCTAAATCGCCTCATTTTGAGGAGAAAATCTGTCAATGATTACGTGTCAAAGGTTATTTTGTCAACCATTATGGTGGATCTCCTGACCGTCCCTGACTCAGTGTTTATCATGTCACGATGATGTGCTCTGAATCTTGGTTTGACAGCACCGTTTATTGCTGCTTTGACCTAAAAATGATACGGTACGGTGAAAGAAAACTTTGCTAGCCACTTGAAACTCCTGAAAAGTATTGAGAAGAGATACGTTTCCAGTTTCTCTGCACATGTACCAGAACACAGCTGAGGAGACTGGAGCTCCTCAGTTTACTCTCATATGTCAACACATTTCTATAACTTGTAATTACATCTTGCAGTTGTACAGGGGCTCTCTGTGTTTGCATTTTGGAAATTATATAGCAGCCTTAGTTTGAGTCACCATTAAGATTCGGCATAAAGACATTCATCTTATGGACCAGAATACATTAAATCACAGGTCTCATTCTTGAATAAGCAGTATATATTATTTTTCAATTGTTCATTGATTTGCATGAAAAGTGTCTGAAGTGGAACCAAGTTATGAAAGAATGCAGGTTCTCGACATTCAGTTGAGTAAATATGAATAGGTGTGTGTGTTTTTTGCCTCATCTATAGTGTAACAGAAACTGTCATTGTGGAATTTTAATATATGGTGGATTAAAACCATGAAAAATTCTAAAAATGTAAGACTGGGAAGAGACAGGGAGGCAGATGAAGGAGATTATTTTGTGACTCTGGCTTGCAAAAGGCTTATTATTGCTCAGGAAGTACAAAATGCTAAATAAATCCAAACAAAAGCTTTGGGAATCGTGAAAGAGATTTCACATGGTCGATGTTTTAGACACTGCAGTTTTAAAATAGAACAACTCCAGTGGCTGTGGTCTAAGTGTGTGCTTGTGTGCCAAAGAAAAAAAAAAGTGGAGAAAGCAAGCGTGTGGTTAGCGTGAGGATTCTAATCCTTTCATGGGAAGTGACTCAGGGATATTTCGAAAGTGTTGCAACACAGTGATCGCAGGTACAGGTATATTAGTTGCATTTATTTCTTCACAGTCATATTAAAATGACTGATTTGATGTTGAGATTTAAACTTGGCATCATGTCTCACAATAGCAAAAAGTCCTTAGTTTTTTTTTGCTTTGCTTCATCTAGAAGTTATATGTTTATAACATGTAATAAAATGTCACAAAAAAGCCTCAATTCTTTTTCTGCTGCTTATTTCTGGCAATGCTGGGTTTATGGTGTGTTGGAGTCTATCTCAACCTTCTCATGACTCCTCAAAATGCTGTCCCAAATTGTCCCTTTTTCTTTTCGCTCGTCCATCATTTAGTTATGTGTAAATGAATAGCAATGTTGTGCGAGTTGATTCTGGATTACCAACCAGCCGTAACCACAACAACAGCCTCATTCACCGACAAAAACATCAGCATCTGTCCTTTGTTAGAGCTGATTGTCTCCTCACCACAGTGCCATATTTGTCCACTCAGGAAGCCGGATTGGCCAACGGCACGCCGGTGGAGACGTCCAGTCCGTCCTCCGTGTCCTCGCTGTTCAACAGGCTGCAGCTGGACGACGACTTGGAGGCCGACATTCCCAGGGACCCTTATGACTCCACAGAGACGCGTGACCTGTTTGTCACGGTGGATGACCCGAAGAAGCACGTGTCCACCATGGAGACCTACATCACCTACAGAGTTTCGACAAAGGTCAGTGCTGCAGTGCTGCGGCCTCATCAGCAGGAATGCGTGTTGAAGTCACATGTCTCTTGGTTTAAAGACGCATAAAAAAGTGAAAGGGAATAACGACTCACAAACTAAGGACAAATCCATGATGAAAGATCAGACTGGGAAGGTTGTCACTGTGGTGCTGTAGTGACAGCTGCTGTTTGTGAAAGGGCTTATACAAACACTGCAGCTCTGTATGAACAGAGAGTGTTAATTGTGAGTGTGTGTTTGTTCGGTCAGTGTGTGTTCAAACGCACCTTTGAAACCATGAGGAGTACATGTGTACTGTCAAGTGCATTAGTATCTTCTTAAATGATTAAGTTATTGTGTGTCCCAAGTGTAATGAATTTCAAGAATTGATATTTATTTACTGGTCATTATTAGTCATCCCTCATGAGTATGTGCCAGTTTATTAGCCATCACTCTACAGTGAATATAGATAAGACGAACAAACATGGCGTGTGGCGCAGTTTGAAAATGGCTCGAAATGAGTGGACGTTTTGGGACTTTTTTTTCAGTTGACCGGTTGGTTAAAATACTAAGATACCTAGGACTTTAAACTATCAAACCATCATTCTGGTCGTTCTTTCCACAGACGACTCGGGTCGAGTTTGACCTCCCGGAGTATTGTGTGCGACGGCGCTACCAGGACTTTGACTGGCTTAGGATCAAGTTGGAAGACAGTCAGCCGACCCATCTGGTTCCGGTGGGTGACCCCAGCAGCTGCAGGTTGTAGCACATCATTCCCCTGGCACTGAACTTGCTGTGATGTCACTCCAGCCGCTGCCAGAGAAGTTTGTCATGAAAGGAGTCGTGGACCGTTTCTCAGAAGATTTTGTTGAAACACGGATGAAGGCTCTGGATAAGTTCCTGAAGAGAGTTGCAGACCACCCTGTCCTGTCCTTCAACCCTCATCTTCATGCTTTCCTGTCAGCCAAGGTAAGAAAGACAGCAAGTCCATTTGAACTGATCAAATTTGTTAAAACACTTTTTAGTTTTAAACAGCTGAAGCAGTTGCGATCACAAAATAGTGTCAAACGTTAATTGAATTCCAGTGACTATGTTGCTTTGATGTATGTAATGTTGATATTGCTGGCAATTCCTTTTTATCCATTTTGTGCTGTTGCATGCCTTAGGTCATTTTGGACTATATTTTAATAGATTATATTTAACTTGAGAGACAAAATCTACTGGCCAGATTTCCATTTATGTGTGTTATTGACCAAATAAAAAAAGAATTATTTACAAACTGAGATAATGTATGAGATAAAACCTCATATTCATTTGTCAAGAGCAAAGTATAAGCGACACAAAGATTGTAAGGGTTCAGTTACAGATACGTTGGTTAATGATGTTAGTAACATGTTAGTTACAAGGACCAAATGAAAGACGGAATCCAGAGAATCTTGTGTGAACTAGCTCAACACAGCTACATCTTTTCAGAGATGACTTATGGAAAAAGGAGAAAGGACTTATGGCCAAAGACACAAGCTAAATTCTTGTTTTTAATGTTGCCGTACAGCACTTAGGTCAGCACCCTGCTGTGGAAATGTGCTGTATAAATGAACGTTGATGTTGAGTAAACATCACTGACCCCTATGCTCATTCTTAAGGCATGGATGAAATGTGAACCCTTACTATATGTTAGAAAGTATTAGAAAGTCATCTTATACCTTTTCAAAGGATGTCAAACCTCAAAAATACTTAACATTCACTTGAATCTCTGAAATATTGCAACTTCCATTGCAATTCAACTTTCACCTAACGTTTTGAAGATAAGCGACGTGGGTTGATGGAGCTCCCTAACGCTACTGTCACCAACTGTCCGATTGAGCACATTGCTTTTGGAATATATGTGACACGAATTATGTAGGTGTAAGAAATGCAAATAGATGGATTCTACAATAACTAAGCTATTTTTCTTTCCACATCAGGGAAATTTCGCTTGTCATGGCAGCAAAGTAACATCAAACATTAGAGCAGTAATGTCAAAATCACAGTTTGGGTGA
The DNA here is from genome assembly GCF_027744825.2 of Synchiropus splendidus. Taxonomy (NCBI): domain Eukaryota; kingdom Metazoa; phylum Chordata; class Actinopteri; order Syngnathiformes; family Callionymidae; genus Synchiropus; species Synchiropus splendidus. Next base: position 59,632,864 of record NC_071334.1, on the reverse strand, counting down.
AAACAAGTCGCAGGGTTTAGGATTAGTAATATTTAGATTGCAGATAACAATTTAGGGTTTTTTTGTTTCTTTTTTTTTTTTAAGAATTCCTATTTTCCTCTTGTGGAATATTATTTAATGAAAACAAATACGGTAGAATACGACACAATTTCCTGCCTACATTAGTGAGGTGGAATGACACACTATGTGGATTTACATGGCAAGCATGTTCTCGCACCAGCTGTAGCAGAAAGATGTAAAATGTTGAGTACAAATGGTTGAAAAGGTATCGATTTCAAACACGTCGGCGTGAAATGCAGATGTAACAGTTCAGTGCCGCTTGAGTTGACACAGCAGAGTCTCACACATCATCTGGAGTGTTCTCAGACGCATTACTCTCACACCCACTCAGACAAGTATCTCTACGCCTGTGTTGGACGGGTCACATGAATCCTCCTGGTTCTGCTGTGAGATTCTATATAAAATCAATAGCTCTCATCTACAGTGGTGCTTCGCTGAAGCAGATGTATCTCGGTTGTTCTCTGCTATCACTTTCAAAATCAGTCACTGGATGAGTGGACAGGGTTTTTATTGATCCCTGCAGGTTAATGAGCCTGTTCTGGCAGGGGAAATAAGTGGGTTTAAAGACGCAGACAAGCCGGATACCAGGGTGAAGCAGATACTGCGTGAAGTGGAGTAACCAAAGGACATTATTTATTTCAGCGGGAAGGAAAGACTGAATTATTAACAGCCATGTTTAATTACTACTGCACTTTGCAAGGTGGGTCCTCATGTCGGTTCTCCTTGGTTCCATTTGTGTACGCAGGACCTGAACAAGCGTCAGGGTCTGGCTCTGCTGACCAAAGTGGGCGAGTCGGTCAAACATGTGGCGGGCGGCTACAGGCTGAGAGCGCGACCGCCCGAGTTCTGCGCCATGGGAGATTACCTTGACACTTTCAGCCAGAAACTGGGAACCATCGACCGCATTGCTCAGAGGATCCTCAGAGAGCAATCAGGTACTGTGACCAAATACTGTATATCAGGTCTAACAGGTACAAGGGAACTGGGTTTAAGGTGGTGAGAGCAATGCCTTGTTTTAGTGGCTCACCGAGTGCAATAGTTGTATGAACTGTATACTGTACAGATAGTGGATTTTCTCGTAAACACTTTGCCAGGGTGAAAGAAGTGAGCACAAAAATAGTCCTTCACTTCACCACAACAATCTTTTAAAGTAAATAAACTGATCATTTAATAGTAGTTTGCTTTAAGTGGAAAAAAAAAGGTTTTAAAATTGAGCAGCCGTATTTCTCCTCCCAGTCCATCTGATCTACTTTAGCCCATTGACATAAATGCTTTTTCCAACTTGTGCTGATAAGAGAGGTTTGACAAAGGCGTCACTTCTCACTTCTCTGATCCAGACAACAGGAAGTGTGTGGTAACAACGGACTTTTATTTTTTCACTGATTTGCAATGTGGCTTGTTGACCTCTGTGTCAGGAGAGGTGAGAGGTGAAAAAGCTAATTAGTGGAGCAGGTATGCCGGGTTTTTAGAACAAGCTGTGTGTGTGTATCGGCAGTCAGTGAATCTGCTTGTCACTTTGTATGTTTAATCCAGGCTCCTTTGATCTTTGTCTACCAAGTGGTCCATTCAAACTGTCACTCACGCTCCACCTCTGTCTAGAATACCTCGTGGAGCTGCGGGAATATGGAAGTGTGTACTCCAACTGGGCACGCTCCGAGGAGGTGTTGCAGCGCCCCCTGGAGGGTGTGGCTAGCTGCATGACGACCTGCAGCGGAGCGCTGGACGACCTCAGCGAGAGCATGAGTCAGGACTTTCTACCTGTGCTCAGAGAGTACAGTCTCTATGTGGAGTCTATGAAGGTGAGGCGGGTTTTGGTGATGTCATGGTATATATTATGTTCCACATCTCTTCGTAGTGGATGCGATTATTACTTGCGTCCAACATGGCTGCTACTTCCAAGAACTACAAGTGTATCTCTTGTTTGATTCAGAACGTGCTAAGGAAGCGAGATCAGAGCCAGGCGGAGTATGAAGGACGACTAGAAGCGGCTGTGCTCCGTAAACAGGAAGACAAAACGCCTGTAAGTTCTCCGCTTACTTGACACATTTTCAGCGTTAATGAAGATCGCTACTCTTCCACTGGACATCTCAAGTAGCTTAATGGCTGCGGACTGAGGAAGTGGCTGAAAGCTTCCTCTCATTGATGCTCCATATCAGTGCAGTGTGTTGGTATGTGGTGCTCGGAAGCTGAGACACTCTGCCTGTCCCGACTAGATACCGGTGGAGGTGGAGAAGTGCCAGGACAAGGTGGAGTGCTTCAACGCAGACCTGAAGGCCGACTGGGATCGTTGGCAGAGCAACAAGAGACTGGACTTTAAGCAGCTTCTCAGCGGCATGGCTGACAAAAATGTCAGCTACTATGAAAAGGTACGTGCAGGTTGAGATTTTGGTGATGTATCAAATGCTAGTGAATCATGAAGTCACAGTATAAGACTTGCCATTGTGACCTTTGCACCCTCAGCTATGATATTTCACTTTTATCCAAAACGTTTCTTGAGAATCAAGTCAAGTGTTTAGTTCCTCCTCTTCACCACACCTCAGCACGGTATTCGATGGGTAAATTAATGCCTGAGGGGGAACTGGACGAGACAGTACTAATGGGAGTGGACAAGAACTCATTGTTTACCTCTGTCATTTAATGTAGGGAGAGATGTTCTACTGCTCACCTTTGAGATAGAAGAAGAAATCTATTCCAAATCCATTTTTCAAATAGATATTTGCTGACACTGTTATAGCTGAAGTAACCGTAGTAACGGTAATGCCAACCTTTTGAAATATATTAGAGAGATAAGGATGGAATTGGAGGAAATACATAGTGACTTTACTTGTATGATCAGTATATATTTATATTCTTTATATTGATTTCAGTCTGACCTGTCTCTTTTCCTTACATCAACCCTTCCCCTCCTCCCCAACATCCCCCACCCCACTGGATGTGTTTCCGCTCTGTGCAGTGCCAGGCCGCGTGGGAATCGCTCATTACTGTGCTGCAGGACAAACCGACGGAGGACAAAACTAGTGAGACGAACTGAAAGCTCGTGTCCTGGACTCGCAGCTATTTTTTTTTTTTAAACACAGATGTACACTCAGACACACACACATACAGAACCTTGTTTCATTGACCAGGCAGCAGGTTGACCTGCAGGACTTTTGAGAGCCGACCAAGCAGAAGAGCTAAAAAAACATGGTGCATTCAAGGACATGGTGGAAAACCTTGTTCTGTTTTTTTTTTTGTGAAGTCACTTTTTCTACTTTTGCTGCCACTTTTTTTTTTCTTTTTTTCATCCTCCACTTTAAGAGACGCATCTGCGTTTTCTCTGTAGTGGAGTCAAGCTCATCGACGGTCCTCTGTATTTCATGCTTTGTTGGAACAAAAACCCTCAGACTGCAGCAAATGCTTTTGTCACCGTGTGTGTCAGCTTCGAGTTCAAATTTAAGCCGACTGCAGAAGAGGAAAAATTACTGTAAAGAATATATTTTTCGAAGTCAGTACTTGAAAATAGGTGAGAGACACATGAACTGCGCTTGACAATTAAACCACTTGAGTTGGAATTTGAAATCTTTTTCTTTCTCTTTCAATTTTTGCCTGTTTTGGTTGAGACGGCCTTAAAGCGCCCTCTATTGGCCATCTGACTTAACTACACCGCTAGGACACATTTTAACTTTCGACCCGTTATAATGTGGAAAAAAACAGCTTCCTCGCTGCAATCTTTCCCACTTCATCACCTCCTTTGCACCTTCACATAGTTCCTAAATTGAGAAATCCAATGTTGGAGAGGTCAGGTCAGCGCCACAGAATGCTACTGGAGAACATCTGCTTATCCAAACACACACGCCATAACTATGTTTACATGCTTCTTATGTTTCATTTTGAAGGCATTAATCGTCAGAGCAGCTTTTTTCCTATTTGTTTATTATGTTTGCTGTGTGTGTATATGTTTTAAAGTTTACATAAGGTGGAATATAAGACTGTTTCAGAAGAAAGCAGTTTAAATTTGAGCACCATGTATAACATTTCAAAGGTGACTGACTCTGTGAAATTTAGCAGCTAATAAATAAAAGTCGTTTGTTCTGTAACACAACTCCTGTAAACACCAAGAATGGTTCGGAACTATTCAGTGTAGGAGTCGATTGCTCACCTCTTTGTTCGATATCAGCAGATCATGTTCGTCCAATTAAAACCAACTGTGACCTCTCTTAAAGAATAGTTCAATAACTGTATTGGTCGGTGATGCAGTTTCCCACCTTCAAATAGCTACGTTCATTTATCACTGTTTTGTTTTCACCCACTGAATTTTCTCTGTCATGTACGAAGGAACCAAAAAGGGATATGTTACTGCCAAAAACACTTGAATTTGTGGGGCCCAAAGTGAAGAGCTGTTTTCTCAATTCACAGGACGACTGAAATAGATCCATTCACTTGCTGATATTTGTTAGTCTATTGCGCCTAACTGACTGTCATGAGCACATACGGTACAGTGGGGTAAAAGTAGCATGCTTTTCAGTCATTTATTATTTTGGTGAATAATAGTCCACTTTTGACCAAATGTACAGCCGAGTCTATTTTTGTACAGTATATATACATATACAGAGGAGCCCCGAAAGACAAAAATTGACCCAGCATCAACAATTTTTCTGTGAGATGGCGGCGTGTTGAAGCCCCGTGTTAAACTGTGCCTGCTGATTTATCGTTGCACTAACTGTAGCTTCGCCCCTTTGCTGGATTCCTGCTGAAACTAATCTCTAACTAAATTAAATGTTTGCTGTTAAGTGGCCAAAAAGAGCAATAAATTATCTATATAAGACGTCTGCAAAAAAAAAAAAAAAAGTTGTTTCTGCCAGCGCTTTTGTAGGCTTTATTATCAAGTTATTTGAAAGGTCTCTCTCCCTCCCGTCTACAGTCAAATTTAATTTGAAGCACAGAAAGTTCTTTTCAGATTCTTGTTTCTGTTCCTCCTCAGTGTGAAATGTTTACGTTGTCGATTTGGAAATGTCATGTAATTATATTCAGAGGACAAACTTGTGTATATAAATATTTGGAAGCAGTTATCTCAATTTACCTCAAATGTTTTTGTGATATAATGGACCAATAATAAACATAATTCATGTATTTGACACATCAGGCTTCTTGGGAACTTCTTCATCTAGGGAACCCGACCTCCGTGGTCTTCATAGAGGTCTACACTGGACCAGCAGTCAGGTTACTCTATCAGGACACTATGGCTTATCTGGTAGTTTGCAGCGCAGCCAGTAGATCAACAACATGATCCTTTTCTCCTTCCCATAGACCACGAGTAAAACTCAGGCCCGAGTGCTGCCAAGAAACTTTATGCGGCCCACTGGAGCTCAAAATACATAAAAATGAAATTCAAGGTTATGTGTTAAAGAGAGAACTTAAAAAAAAAAAAGCGGGTGGGACGTATGACCTATGTTATTTAGGTCAATCTGGAAAGGTCTTGAAAGTTGGTAAATGGAGCTTTTTATTCCTGCTCAGTCATCAGGACCTGCTTGAAGGAAAGCCCCAGGTTTTTGATCGTCATTTCACATGCTTTTATTAAACGCAGTATTATGTCTATTCAGGAGATGAAAACAAGTCCCATGACTTTATTTTAAAAAAATATTTTATTTAAGACATCTGGGCTGGAACTTTCATTGCAAACTATAAAAATAAAAAATATATATATTTTACCCTAATATACTAAACATCTGGTGGGAATCAAATGATTTCTTTTGTTTATGCTGCTATGTTAGATCTATATAAAATTTTATAGATTACATATCCTTTATTAGTCCCACAGAGAGGAAATTCCACTTGTTTCACTTTCAGTTAAGTCACACACTAAACATGAATTAAACAGAAAAAAAAACCCTGCTACCTTTGTCCCGACAGTGTGTCCCAGTAGTCACTCCTGAGTCTTTCACCCTCGCATCAACTGATGGTCGGTGTTTTTTAATATAAAAAAAAAATAATATTAATAAAAGTAAACCAATAAAAGTAATTGGTGCAAGGTTATGCACACAATGAGGAAACGAGGAAGTAACAATCAGCCAGTGTGTTCGCTTCAGTTTCGCAGCGTCAAAGAAGTATAAGATACTGTACATATGCAGAGATTCAGACTTAAGTTATATAAATGATCAAAAAGTGCTCTTGTAACAGTTTGTTGCATTATTGCTGACTCGTTATTTTCTGTTCACCAAAGAGGAAGTGAAAAAAGCTCATTCTTCAGGAGCTGTGTGCCGCCGTCGCTTCAGACTTGGTCTGCAGCCAACAATGCTGTTGGTGACAGGGGAAGTTTTTCAGTTGGCAGTTTCACTATATGTGACTGTAATAAGGAAATGTATGAAAGGTAATACCTGACAGGGATCATTGCCAGCACAGTCAGCATGCTGGCCAGCATGAAGACAAACCCTGGGTACCAGTCCAGAGTGTTCTGATAGATCCTGGTGAAGGCCGGGACGTACGCCAGACCCGCCAGTCTCAGGATGATCTGCAGCAGCGTCAAAGTGACGCCTGACGTACACAGAGAACATATATATGTATGCACTGACAACACCACTGACAACACCAAGTTAATCTAAATACATATATATTTATATATATATTATATATATATTCCATGTTTTTGAATTATCTGATTTAAGAAGAAGTAAACATTATATTAGTTATTTATATAGCTATATTTGCATCAATAAAGATCCACTGTAACCTTGGTGAGTCTGAATATTTCACACAAATGAAAACAACAAATCCAGTCAAACTAGTTTCATGTTGGAGACTCACTGAGCGAAGACTCCGGCACCTGCTGCGAGAGCATGGATCTGATCGTCGGCATTGGAATGAGCGCCAGCATGTTGATGGAGCGAGCTGCCAGTTCAAAAACATGCTCCTCTCATTATGTCAGTCTCAAAAAACTGGGCCGTTTCGTGTCCTCTCTTACCGACAAAGAACATTGTGGTGGAGGTGACAAAAGACATGAAGTAGATCCCAGTAGCAAAGGAGATCATCCCGATGAGAATCAGCGTTGTGTCACTAGCACAACGACGAAAGATGACAACAGCAATGAAGCTGGTGATGAAGATGGCGCCACCAAACGCGTTGCCGTAACCGACCTGCAGGAGAACTGAAGTAGTTACGAAGACACCTTCATGGGTATTAAGGTTGAGAGTAGTACTACCATCGTGGCATCCCAGCTGAGGGGCTCCTTCAACACAAAGATGGCCAACATCTCAACTGCTCCTCCAACGGCAGAGTTGTACAGGATTCCCGCTGACATCAGCAGGACCACGTTGATCAAGTTTTTCCCTGTGGATGTCTCAGTAGAAACATCCGGTGAGACGTTGGTGATGAGAGCAGTGGTCTCTTCTGGCTCTGAAGACGCTCGTTGGACCTTTCACCAGCGGAAGGGCCAGAGTGAAATATGAAAGATGAAAGTGTTGAAAATGTGCTCTTGCTTCTAAACCATCCGCATGAGTATGATTTTAACGGCTCACCTGCAGCAGAGCCGCGGAGAGGGCGATGGCTGTGAGGAAGAGCAGGCAGCTCACGATGAGCAGGACCGTCCCGCCACCCAAACTTTGGCTGTACACCAGAAACAGATGACCCGACACAAGACTGCCCACTAGACCTGCTAGGCCATACAGCAGCTCAGCTGTCATCAGCTCCTGAAAGGACAAACAGTTGTATTTTCTTAAGCATTCTCTCGTCTATATCTTGAAGAGCATTTGTTTGTTAAATAAACAGGATTCCTCCTTCCACCCACACTCCACCACACCAAGTGTACATCATTGTTAAATGATGCCAGTTCATTTTGAATAAAATGCTGTCAATAACGTCTTTTAATCCAAATTGATCCAAAACTTATACTAATAATTTCAAGCCCTTAAATATTATTGTTCACATTCTTCTTAATACATAAATATAACATCTCTCCAATTGTATACTTCTTCCCTTAAACTTAAGAGTTTTAATCGTATTAAGCCACGATTCTTCCCTTTGGATAAGAGGGAAAAGAAGTGAAAGTGAAAGAAAAATAATACAGACAAATGTATAGCACAATGTGACGAGTCACTGCCACATACACTTAAGAGTATTATTTGACCCTTTTATTTAATACATTTTTTTGTTGTTGTTTTTTTTATTCGTTGCCTAGGTCATAATTTAAGTTACAACTAACTTACTTCTAAAAGTATACATATAGCTACTCATTACTTTTGTTAAAAAAAGATAATAAAAAAACACTAAAAGTGAGAGCAGCGATGAAACAGAAGTTAAAAAGACTCATTGAACTTGATAACCTCTGACCTTGGAGCGGTCTTTCGCGGAAGAGTTGAGCGATGCCAGCGTCATGACGCCGGGCCACAGAACGCTGAACTCCCCCGTCGCCCCCACCAGAGCCGCTGCCCCGAACATCACCTGCAGGGGCAGGCGCGCAGCGACCACCAGCAGCAGCCCCAGCGTTTGCACCAGGTAGCCGCACAGCGGCAGCACGATGGGCGCTCGCCTCCAGCCACGATCGCTCGCCCTCGCCAGCAGCAGGCCGGGGAGCACTGGAACCAGCTGGATGATGAGGTTGTAGATCATGAAGAAGTCCGCCATGGCTCTCTGTTGCCGGTCCTCCCTGGAACCGCGGTCCGGGTCCGAGCTGTTGTCGCACCGGTCCTTTACCACCATTTGCAGGGCGGTCTGAAAGAGCGTGAAGCTCAGCTGGTGGAGCACGATCACCGGCCAAATGCGCCGGAGGAGGCTCCGGGCGGCCTCGCACAAGCTCGGAATCACCATGACCCCGGTCCAGGACTCCAAGCCCAGGCTGTACACAGAGAGCGACTAGTTCTGTAAAGTCATTCAATACTTCCGCCTTCCACGCGCCTCCTGTGTGAGTGAGTGAGCGAGCGTGTCTGGCTAAGCCACATTGCGAGGACACACACCTAACAGGTGCGTCGATTTACTGTAAGTGAGGAAAATGTTATGACACTTACCTTTACTGGTGAGACATTTTATGATTATTATTATTGTTATTTAGAATGCTTTCTAGTTGCATTGCGTTAAGGTGATGATAACAACTCCACGTTTGACAGTAATAATTGTGATTTCATAAATAAACTAGCACACATTCCAGTAGAACTAGCAATATACCGTGGTGCTCCAGGAATACAGTCCCTCCTGAGTCCATTATTCAGATTTATTCACATTCCAGCAACCATCTTCTGCCTTTATTTGGTTGGCTCGGTCCACCGTAGTCTCTAATTCTAAATTCTAAGTGAAGTGTTGCTTCTTAAAGAAACTAAAATTACTATTTTGGCTGGAAAAAGAGGCAAAAAAACCCAACAAACAATAATCAATACAATGCCATTAAATTTAAAATGAAGGACACAAACAGACACAGATTTAGATTTTTGTTTTAATGAGAAAATATTCATAAGGTGGATAAGTAGGTGCATTACTGTGAGCCTTAAATGTCCTATAAAATACCAAAGCAGGGTAATCCGCATACAAGTGGTTAACATGGGGACGGGAGGGTTATATTTGGTATGATACAACTGCTTCATCACACAAACACTTACAGCAAGAGCAAGCATTTCAAATGATAAATAAAACCTCTCACACCAGGATGATGCAGCGCTGATGCTCACCACTCTGACACCCCAAACCCAGGCTGCTTTTATTTACGGCAACAAAGTGGAGAACTTGTGCTTGTCAACAAACGACAGCCAATAACTAGGCCAGCCTCTTGTCACAAAGAATGCATTTCAAAAGTGATAGTGCTTGTGGATTTTGATAGTTAGGACACACTCTTTGTGTTTTCCTAATGTCAGTGGAAACAACATGCGCTCAGGGAGATTTGTCGTAAAATGGAGGCGTAAAGTACATTCTTCTTCGATTTAGTTGATAATACAATGCTCTTTTGGTGTTTTTGGGAATCAAAAATAGGCACTAAGATTTCACCTGTCGTACACATGGAAGTGTACTGACCAAAATCCACAGGTGTGAGTTAACTGACATTTTTGAGATTTCAGGCAATGAGAATGACAGAAATGCAGGATTTGGGGTGAAATTTTGGACAAGACACTAACAGGCTGAAGTCTTTGGTTCAACATAAAAACGTTTTGACCTCTTTTTTTTCTGAAAATGAATCTTTTGTAGAAGGAAGGCGCTCCAGTACATGTGAGTGAAAGTGGTTCTTGACATCACTCTGTCCCCGAAAATTCCACCGTGATTGTGTTTCATTTGTTGCTCCATTTAAGCAGCTCACCATCACCATCCAAGGCCAACGACACGCACTTATCAAAATGGTTGTAAAAGAAAAATACAAGCTTCTGTATGACATTAGCCTCATAGTCAGACAAATAAGACACATCACTCTTAAATACACACTGTGAATAACAACATCCTGGTCTGGCTTATCAGTATAAAAAAAGCTTTTTCCTCAGACTTTATCCTCGGCTTTAGCACAAATCTCCGCACTCATAGGTCAAATACACAGTTCTAACTTCGTATAATACACGTGTGTGCGTGGGTGAGCGACCACATCAGCCATTGTAACGTGGTTTTAAAAGATGCCCCAGCCCTTTTATCAACACACACTGGACACACTGGTCAGCCGCACACACAGAAAGACACTGACGAATAGCTGTTATGACTTACCGCATTCTAATGGTATCACGTAGTCATGTGGACAAACATCCAATAATCAGTCTAAGGCAAAGTAAGACGCTGTACCACTTTACAGTAAAAACTCCATATGAAGGTCACGTGCAAAGATTTGTCGCAGTGCCATTGCTGTACCTGGGTGTTCAGGTATTATCAGGGACTTTCTCTCATCAGTTCAGACAAAAAAATGCTGTTGACTCTGTAAAGCATTTGACACTTTTCAGCAAAGTTAAGCAAAAAAATGAGAGGGATAAAATAAAATTTAGCTGTGAAATACATTCTGTGTTATTGAATGAGGACTATTAAAAGGAAAACATCTAATGAAAAAATGTTTTTTTTGAATGGTCATTTTTAAAAAACGTTTTTAAGTGTGTTAACTTAAAAGCAGTCACACACAGTCAAAATCATGCACCATCGTAAACCCTGCATATGGTTTCTTATCATAAAGTGGCACCTGTAGTTAGCGTCGAGGCTAATCTGTGGCTAAATGTTCACGTGGAACTGAAGTGCACGACATACCATAAAAACTACTTCCTGACTGAGGCTCCATTCTAATCATATCGTGAACTCATAATTTGTCTCTCGCTTGTGCTGAAGCTTTTCCGAAAACAGCCTTCGAATCTAAAATGTGTAGCACTATGAATGTCATCATTCAGCGTCAACCAGTCATAAATACTTCTCACACGACTTTCTCGCCAGCAAAAGTGTCACTTGCAAAATTGGCCATTGTATTCTAACTTACAATTCAGTCTCTCTCACGCCATCATCTTACGTACTGTCATCCTTCTGTCTTCAGATCCAAATCGCTGCACCTTCGGCGAGCCAGTGGGTCATGTGATCATGAGAACACTATAAGTAAATAAATACTGTTTTTATTTCCTTCTTCTCATATCTTGAGGAAAGAATTACTCTTCTTCTTCTTCTTCTTCTTCCTCTTGATGTTCATCTTCATTGGCATAGATACCAGCCTCCCACTTCATTGCCATGTCACTCTTCCTCCGGGTAACGCGAGTCGCCTCCAGCACCTGTTGTGAATAGATCAACCAATTAAAATGGGCAGCACTTGAGAAATGATGTCCTGCAACAGCCCAGTGAAGGACAAGCGCACAAAAACACCACACCGCTGTGACGTCATGCAGTGAGAGTCAAAGTCTGGGGGAATGGCAGTAGAAGGCTTTGGCAAGTCACCCTGCACCACTTGAGGGAACAGATCATGCCGGTGCACCTGGACAGTCCCCAAGAATACGCTGACCCCGGGGTCTCATACTGATCCACAGGGGCCGATGGGGGTGCAGGTTTTGGTTCCAACCAAACAAGCACACTGAGTTTAACCAATCAGGTGTCAGCTGAAACAACCGGCACCAGACTCATAACCAACTGGTTACACTCTTCCGACAGCTGTTTGGTGAAAAGGTGACTGGTCGGAACGAAAACCTGCACCCACTGTGGCCCTATGAGGACCAGAACTGACACAATCATGCTGAGACTGCACTAGACCGTATTTGAATGAAATGACTCTTAATTTGGCCTTACATATATTGTATATACCATATAATATAGATGTAAGGGTCACACCAAGTCATCCAGAATGGAAATAAGATTACTAATAGAGGTGTTCACATAACTTTATTTCCGACCAAGTTAATGTGCTTATGGACATTGGTGCCTTCTCGTGATCTAACTTTGATAGTGTGCTAACATAGCTGTGTTTTTCTAGTTTAAACATAAAGATGCAGTGCTCATGTTACTCAATCTGACATGAAATTTCTACTTTGGTCAAGAGACTAAGTGAGGTCTGTAACTTTTATTCATCTCTTGACTTGAACACCTTAGTAGCTTGTGTGCCTAGAAGGCAAAAACTAAAGACTCTAGTAAACTCAGCCAGTGCTTAGAAGAGAAAAGTGTAATTCTAAAATATGTAACATGTAAATATAATGTAAGTGCAGAAATGCTAAGAGCGATCAAGTGAGTCAAAACAACAGTCGGTTGTCTAGTACTTTTAAACATATATATTTTTTAATTTAAACATATTTTAAGTGGTAACACACTTACTGAAATACTGAAAAATAAATAAAAGAGAAGTGCTAAGCTAGCACGCTACGCTAGCGACTTAATGCAACTGCTCAGGAATGTTCGATATGTAGCACTCACGTTGCTCAATTTGTGATACTATTGCATACAACCACTAAATACATCATATAGTGCTCATAAGTGATAATGTTACTAATTACACAAATATGAGTTGATTGTCGATTTAAGGCCAATACAGGTGCTGCATAACATTGTAGCATCATTGATTCACGGGAACATAACTGAGTTTAATGTTGTACAGTGAGGGTTCGCATGACTCAGGAAGGGTTCAATCAAATCCACGGACAAAAGTTCATGCATCAACACCACAGTGGATCACATGCAGACCTGGGACTGGATCCAAAACTATTTGAAAAAGAAAGATTTGTGTTTGTTATGCACCTATTGAGAAAAAAACAAAACAAACAAAAAAAACAGGAAAATGGTGCTTTCCTCTGGTTGACATTTCTACGAGTGACAGAGTGTGTCCCAGGTCTGCAGGTCACCACAGTGAATGGGATGTGACAGATACCTCGGTAGTTGCCTCGCTAGCCAGCAACAACTGGGCAAACTGAGTGATCGGCAGGAGAGAAGCGACAGTTGACAGTCAACACATGTATAGTCAGCACGGACAGAGAACCAAGTCAGACACAACCAACGTTCACAATAAATTACAGACATAGTGAAGCCTCTCAGCTTCCAATGTGTTCAGGAGTGTAACATCAGTGGTCAAAGCATGTTTGTTTCCTTTCTACATGTGATGAGCACCTTCTAAAGCTGGTTCTTTGGGAGTGGACTTCCTGTGGTTCCGATGGCTTGGACGCTCAAACCTCTGGGCTACTTTCACTTCCTCTACCTTTTTTTTTTTTTTTTTTTTAGATCTTTTTAGATCACTGACCGAGAACTCACTGTTCCATATATGCTGGGGTCACTGAGGATTATTTCTATGTACTTACACTGTTGTCCTCCATCTTCTCTCGCCTCTTCACCTTGTGTGTCTCGTAGTCCTCCATCAGGGTTTGCATGAAGTTTTTGGGCCTTGATCCCCCAGAGTCCTCACTACCTGCGTCAGATAGAGCTCCTTCGGAGTGAGAAGGGGACACTGGTGGGATGGGACGAACTTTCTCGATTTTTCCTGCAACAGGAAAACAACAGGGTTGTAGAAGCTACGTACTGTAATCGTATTTGGCTTTGTGTTGAAGGGCTAGAATACTTTTCTTTGCCTCAAGTACGTCCGATAGTAGCAGTAATAAGTTCAATCTCAAGTGAATACAGAACAGCTTCGTTTTTGAGATCAGGTGAGCTCACCTGGCGCTGTCCTCGCCGTCATTGTGAGTCTTGTTGGCAGACTGTTGCTCTTCATCTTATCGGCAGGGTTGATGGTGGTCTTCCTCACCCCCGGCCTGATGGCAGGTTGGCCGTTGTTGGGGGGGAAGCTAGTTCGAGCTGCAACAGCTGGCAGGGTTTCCCTCAGTTTCTTCAGCTCTTCTTCTCTCTGCTGAGCCGCCCGGATCTCTTCCTCGATCATGGACAAGGTCCTCTGCTTCTTGGAGCGCAGGCGGAATGGACCGCTGGAAGCCTCCACCTCCGGACCCTTTGTGGCCGTGGCCGTGCTACGCAGCTCGGCTGCCTCAGAGTACTTGCTGAAGTAGCTGAACTCATTTTTTTCTGGGCTTGGGGGAGAAGGTGGGCGGCAGACTGGGGTTGGTCTGGGTACAGAAACTGCTGGTGCTGGTGCTGGGGCTGGAGTTGGCGCTGAAGATGCAAGCGCCCTGGCGTAAGATGACTGGATTTTGATCCTGGGACCTCCTTCTTTGGGTCTCTGTGGTGGCACGGCAGGCTGAGATGAGCGAGGCGACGGATTCGGCTGTGATTCTCTGGGCTTCTCTTGTTTAATGTCTTCTTTCTCTGGCTGGGGTGATGGGATGGATGGTCTTGAAGACACAGGAGATTGGAGTGGAGGAGTTCCATCAGAGGACTGAGGAGAGCTAGCTACTGGCACTGGGCTGCTGGTTGAAGCAGAGGCTGGGGAACCAAGACGTAAAGAATCCAGGTCAGGCAGAGACGACTGCCACTCGCCTCCGTTCTGTGACACCAGGGCACTTTGGATTGCGCTCTGGACGAGCACTCCTGCATGGTAATCCAGTTCCTCTTCTGCCGAAGTGCCGTTCTGTCCGTTTATTGGGGTTGTGGGCTGAGGCGTCGGCGGTGACACCGGAGTCGTAGGCTGTGGGGTTGGAGGGAGAGACGCCCCGCTGTCTGAAACATTATCCAAGCTGAAGACAGTCGTGTCCTGTGAGCGGACAGATAAGTCATCCAGTCCTGAGTCCGACTCCTCCAGCTGCTCGTGACTCTTTCCCTCATCTTCATCAGGCAGGATTGTCATCACAGCTCTCGCACAGGTAAAATCTCCTCCTATTCCTTCATCTGACCAAGTCACGTGACTCTCAGTGCTGTCTGCGATGATATCAGCGGTGCCCCTGGAGGTGGACTTGGAGAAGGGTTTGGCGGAGTAAAGCTGTGGGGCCACGGCAGGCTTGGTCGACTCACTTTGCAGAAACTGCTTCCTGGCGGATGAGAAGTCGATTTGCTGGTCCTCAATGTCTTCCTTCCTGGTTAGCATGGGGTCAAAGGTGACCACGGTTGGAGGGCCTGAAACTTGCGGCTGAAATAAGAGAAGTGAGGGGTTTTTCTCTTATACAGATTTTAAGTTTGACAAAATAAATCTGAACTTAAATAGGATGAAGTTGGTGTGTGTTTGTGTGAGCTGTCTTGTGTGGTGAATGTGGATAACCTCAATGCGATATTGAATATGAATCAGAAGTGGCCAAAATGTTGGCAGCATATCCGACCCCCATTAAAAAGAGAGCTGACCTGTCCATATACATAAGTGTGGCTCTGCCTCTGCTGCTTCCTCTCCTGGTATTTCCTGAGAGACTCCAGCTGCTCCGCATCGAGCTGCTCCTCCAGTGGGACCTGAAATCCTTCCACAAATTAGCCAAAGATCAGATCGCTTTTCAGTAGACTGATTGGTGGTCTACCTCTTGAGGGGGGTTCCACCAACGCTGAGCGATTCCTGGGTTCTTCTTCACTGCTTGTTCTCTGATCAGTTCCAGGCGCTCACGCTCCAGCTCCTGTGCCTGGTGGAGGAACAACCCCAGTGGGCCTCTCATGAAGTTTCACAAAACTATTTTGAGATTGTTGTTCTTTGTCCCAAGATGAAGCTCATGTTTAGAGATCTCCAGGTTCCATGACTTGGCAACAAGCATTACTACGCCAAAAGGGGGCGCCAAATATCTAAACCTTCCTAAACGTTTCACTCATGCAAGAATCACGTCCACTACTTTCCTGATGATGTAGGGACATAAAACTAAAATGAATCAACTTCTGAGCATTTTACCTCCCCAGAGTTTCGTCTCCTGGTGACCCGGACAACCTGCTCCTCTCCTGGGGTGAACAGTTTTGCAGGCCGTCTTTCCTCCTGAAATGCTCTCAGCTCAAACCTCGCCCCGCTACGTCCTGAATCCTCGGGCTGCAGGTGACCGTTGGTCTGTCCTGCTGACTCGTCCTGGTAGAAGAAGGTGGACTGTTTCTGTCCCTCCACAGTGATGGACTGGTGAGTGACAGGAGGGGAGGCCGACACACACACGGACGGGGACGTGCCCACCACACTGATCGATTGTGCGGACGGTGAGGCGTTGCCATTGGTGGGTGATTCTGAAGCCGCTTTCAACACCTGGTCCAGGTAGCAGATCTCCTGAATTTATGAGGTGTATGTCATGTAGAATTATGATTTTAGAACAATGGGGTGGGGGCTCTCCTCCATGCAGAGGTACGTACCTGCACCTCCTCCTGACTGAAGCTGTGCTGCATCTGCTGGCTCTCCACTTCCATGATTACTGGCTGGTCAGAGATAAAGCTGACGGATTCCTGGAAACTGACGCTCTTCAGGGCTTTTGGTGCTGGGTCACTCACATCCTCCGACGCTCGCCAGGGTTTCTGTTAATGGATAATCATAACTTGATCTTACATAATAAGATAAACATTCAAAGGCAAGTGGTATGACATGACTGGTGAGTTCGCGGTGTTAACATGACAGTTCTCTCTTACTGCTTGGAACCATTAGACAGAGAGTTCAGCCGTTCACCGCCTCTGTCGGAGCAAATAGTTTGGGTTTTAACCAGCAATGAAATGAAAAGTTCCGCTGAATCAAAGCTTTCGTCAAGCACTGCTGGAAATACTGTCACAGTCCAAAATCTTCCCCAGAAATGAAGTGATTTTTAAATACTGAAGTTGTGAGTTGTCTGAAACATTATCCAAGCTGAAGACAGTCGTGTCCTGTGAGCGGACAGATAAGTCATCCAGTCCTGAGTCCGACTCCTCCAGCTGCTCGTGACTCTTTCCCTCACCTTCATCAGGCAGGATTGTCATCACAGCTCTTAGTTAATCATAACTTGGTCTTACATAATAAGATAAACATTCAAAGGCAAGTGGTATGACATGACTGGTGAGTTCGCGGTGTTTACATGACAGTTCTCTCTTACTGCTTGGCACCATTAGACAGAAAGTTCAGCCATTCACCGCCTCTGTCGGAGCAAATAGTTTGGGTTTTAACCAGCAATGAAATGAAAAGTTCCGCTTTAACTCCACTTTCTTGACTAGTTCCTCATGACAACTCATATCTATCAATGACCTTTTTATTGACGTCATATCAGGTTCAAGATTTTTCCCTGGAAAACTCTGCGGTGTGGTCCTAACACCCGCACCATCTATTGAGTGTTCTGATTCACAGCTGCCTCAGCTTTACTGGTCCACACCACCACGCCTCCATTCTCGCACAGTGTTTACTTGCATGTTGACCAGCAGCTTTGTGACATGTGAGCGTATGTGCAGAGATTTAACAAGGATCAATTGGATCAGTGTCGAGGTAAAACACACAAACAGTTGTAAGGGAAACATGGTGCAGTTTTGACTTTTACACAGATACACACATTTTTGTTTTTTGTTTTTTTTTGCATTATATTTTTTTAATCTCAGTTAATTGCCTGACGGAAGCATTACTGGTAACACTTGTGTTGATAAAATATTCCAAGTTACATTGAGAACAGATACAAAATGTGTGATTCATTTGCTGTTAATTGCAAGTTAACTCAGCTTTAGTATGATTAATTATGATTATTATTTTAATCTATTGACAGCCCGTTTTTTTTTTAATTTAAATATTTATTTTTCAATATTCATTTTTACAAGATAATAATAATAATAATAGCTTCGACTTGTGTAATATGGAACCTACAGTAAGACTGATGGGATGGGCAAATATGAATGTCTTTATTGTTCATCATATGGCGCTGAACTCAACTCAGCTTGATAAAGTTCTATGGTGAGAATTGAACAAAACATGTCACCTTACATTACAGTCTGTTCATTCTTCATCCTGCCATCATGACAGTGAAATCAGTAAAGTTGTATGGTGGACAATAACCACACTTGTCTCTCAAAATGTTCCAGCACTGCCTGAGTTGGTATGCGCTCTTTTATCCTCACTTGTTTTGTGGGTCAACTTCACTCCCTCTAGACTAGTCCAGAGTCAGAAAAAATCTCAGTGGGTACTTCATATCATCCATCTGCCTCGGTTTCATTTCCCCTAAAACAATTCCTGACCAACATAAACGTTATCTTCATGTATTAATGCACACAACAATATGACAGAGAACTGACCTGTGTGAAGAGAAGCCACACACAATGCAGAAGGGCCACATCCACAGAATTTTATCTGGACTGAAGGACATCCAGTGTGTTTAACATGTGGCTGGATAAATGCTGATGCCAACTTCCAATAAAAGCACCGACACAGAGCAGCTGTTACCCCTTTGGTTCAGGGTCAGATATGGCAGAAATACTCTTCCTGCTCCATCCTCGGGGCCAGAGTAAACGTCCTCTGAGCCATTCATCAAGTGCTGATTTGTCAACAAGCAAATCTAGTCCCCCCCATCTGACCTGGGCTTGACCCAGGTGTCCAGGGGATATTTTTTTGTCTTCTTGTTCCCATCATCTCAACTGGCCCATGTCTGTAGGTGACATCCCAGGTCATCTCATTTTCGCCATGTGACATCATGACATACTCCGTCAGTACCAAATCTTGACAAGCCACCTTCTTGTGAGTACATTTTGGTCCGTCCTCACAAGGTTTACCTCAGTGAAAGTAGTTTCTTATCATGAGGTGTAAGTTTGGTTCAGAGTCCTGGTTAAGGTTAGCCATTTGTTTTGGTTAAGTTGAGGGTGAGAGGCAGTGGAAAGCATTATGTCAATGAGAGGTCCTCGCAAAAATAGTAAAACACAACTGTGTGTGTGAGTTGGACCTGGCCGGTTAGAAGGGGGAGGATATCCTGTTACTGCCTGAGGAAAACAGAACTGCTGGAATGTTTCATATCCAATGCTTCTCTGATGCACACAGGTTGTGTATGCAACTGTTGTACAGTGTGTAGTTGTGCTGCTGGAGTCCATTCTGGAACTGACATTCCAGACATAACTAGCTGTCCTCAAAGCTCAGACTCTAATAATTGAACGGTGGATACGCTGCACTGCTGCCGAAGGTGAAGGCAAATCATCAAGTGTGTTAACATATTTAAACACATTGTTATTGAGAACCAGTTAGTAGAGTATCCAGTGAGGTGAGACACTGACGGAAGAGTCAAGGTCAATGTAATTGTGTAAAGTGGGTAGGTGTATTATTATTACAGTCGTGCTAAAGATGAATTTGTGTGTGACTACAAAGTGAATCACACTTTCTCTTCTCTTCGAAATGAAGCTTAAAGGTAGATTTAACCAACAAAGAGTAGCCAATAATTCTTTCCTCATGCAACATGTGTTTACTACAACCAAACATTACGGATACTGTCGAGGACAAGAATAACCTGC
Source organism: Synchiropus splendidus (assembly GCF_027744825.2). Taxonomy (NCBI): domain Eukaryota; kingdom Metazoa; phylum Chordata; class Actinopteri; order Syngnathiformes; family Callionymidae; genus Synchiropus; species Synchiropus splendidus. The sequence goes on along the minus strand of NC_071334.1, from coordinate 59,613,166 downwards.
ATAGTATTATATAGAAGTCCAGACTCATGATTCAAATAAATATTTCAAATTCTGCCCCTCCATCCATGCATCTCTTGACACACAATAGAAATATTGTGGCAATTCTTGACTCAGTCAGCTTTCCTTCCCCTCCTGACTGACTGGAAATCAACTGCCGGCTTGACTGTACATCAAGGCGGATTTCTGTGGCTCACTTATGAACAGTGGGGCGTAACTTAAGACCCCAGACTCAAAGCTCAAAGCACCATTTGAAACTTTGCTCTGGTTACATCTTGTGTGCTGTGAAATTCTGTCACTTGGAGATGAGCCAGTTTTTTGTGAATGCTGTTTTAAATGGACACCGACTCTAGTTTTATGTCAGCAGAAAAATATGACATGTGACAACTCAGTCTTTAAAATTGTTGGCAGCATTGAGTGTTTTAGAATGTTATGATTCTTCAAGTTTGTTTACACTCGTAAGTGATGTCATCCAGACAAGCTAAAGGTCGGGTTTAGAGTAAGTCAGTAAGTGATTTATGCCACTTCAACCCGAGATATTTTCTTTCTCATAGACACTTCTCTCACCCTCATTGATAACTGCATTAAACAGCCGTGTGATCCACATCCAGTGCAGTCTCATACATACCTAACATTCTGTACCATCATAGATGTGATCCATTGTGACATGTGGAAGACATTAATATTCCTTTGCTGTGGTGTTTTATAAAGAAGCCAAACTCTCGCAGAGACTTCATTTGTCGCAGTATTGATGATAATAATATTAACAGCAGGAATAATGATGATTATGCATGTGTCACTTTGTGTCGGCCCAACAAGCCTGCACTCCTTCATGTGGACATGAACACTGAAAACTATGACACTCGCAGACACACAGACAGGAACTTCCCTAACATTAAAGGAGATCTATGGTGGTCTTTGGTGAACTCCCTCCACAACAAGAATGATCACACCGGCCTCACACACAGACGTGCACGCTCACACACACACACTCACTCAGTCACGCACACAAGCACGCTTGGATGTGTCGCTTGGATGAATATGATCCCGAGCCGTAACTGGAGCTGCCTCTGGTTGACTCTGGTGTTCTTTTGTCAGCCTGGACTGTGAACCTGAGCTCTATGGAGCCATATTTTTGGATTTGACCAAACTCTCAAACATCACAGTATCAGCTGAAGGAATCATCATCACCATCTTCATCGTCATGAGCCGTGACTGAAATATTGAAATCCCAATATCAGACTCAATTTCACTCTCCTCTCTTCCCAGCCCCGAGGCCACGGGCAGAAGCATAAGCAGTACGGAGTTAAAAGCCAAAATAGTAGTTGATGGTATGAAAATCTCAAAATATCCTTTGGTTATTTCAGAAGACACAAATGTGCCCTCAAAGCAAAATCATACCAACTCACCTTCCCGGTTCAGAAGTACATGGCTCCACCTAAGTTACTCCATGGTGCAGTTTGGATCCCAGCTCTGCTCACTTCAGCGGTGACAGTGGGAGTGCCGGTCTGTTCCCCTGGCTAAGCCCTTTCCTCCTCTCCTTCTCCTCCTTTTCCTTCCCTCCCGTCTCTTTCCTCTCCTCCACAAAGCCTCCCCTTTCCCAGTCACATTCCACCCAGCCGCTCAGTGAGCTGTGATGTCATTGACTGTGGTTTGTGTGTGTGCGTGCATGCGTGCCGCTTTCTCCAGATGCCCTCACGCACAAAGACCCCTTATGTGCAGGGCCGTCTTATGCACACTGCAGAAACATCCACCCTGTGGTTCCACACTCCTCCCTTCCTGTGTAAAACCAGGCCTCCTGCCCCCTCACTTTTCCCTCCAAACTTCAGCTCCTGTCAAAAGTGACAGCCAGCGGCAGGGATGATGAGGAAACGATGACGGAGGAAGATTGGAGGCAATGATGAGGCATTCTATTCTTTCATCATAGGCAACAGACCTCTAGTCTCTTTCATCCTCTGTTTCGATCCACTTTGAATTAAAATTCTGATGAAAGAAATCCCGCTGCTTCTTTAAAGCCTCTCAACGACGTGTTCTTCAGAGGCTGCAGGGACGGCAGAGCCTCAAATAAGACTGCAAAGAATTTAATTACCAAGTCCTGTGATTGACGTGCAATAAACGTCTTGATATTTTCTAAGTTTATCAAGAAGCAGACGGAACACCAGACGGAAACATATGCGATTCTTTCAGCCTGTACATCTAGTGACACCTAGTGTTGAAGGATTTTAAAGGGAGGATGACAAACTGGAGTCTTTACAATACTATGCTAAGATCATCCTTTAGGTAATCCTGTCTTACACGTGTCCAACACAAGGCTCGGGGGCCTTAAAGCCATTTCTTAACTTCTTTGAGGACGATGATTGACAATGCCATTTTTCTGAAGTTTCAGCCTCCTGCTACCAGTGACTGACTGAGCAGATGTATAATAACTATATGTCTGTGCAACACACCTACATAGCTAAAGCAAACACCTAATATATGCATTTGTGCCTCTAGAAATGCAGTGTTTATGCCATGCTACACAACACAGCAACAGCACTGTCTTGTCAGTGGTCATGTGAACCTGCTTGAATCATCGGATGTGCATCATAACTTGAAAATGATAAGGTAAGTGATACAGCATGTGTATAGCAAGTGCATTTTATGATGAAATGAATGTGTGAACCGCACTGAGCATGTATCAAAACAGTGAGAACTTAGTGCTGTAAAGTACATTGAACTGGTTTTCTGCTGAGGTGATTGGCTGAAATGTGTGGGTGTGTTAGAAGTGTGTGGTCACTGGATCAGAGACAAGAGGTAACAAGAGCTGACCTGAGTCATGGTTCACTTTCGCTGCTTACAAACACAACAACACAAACTGGAAGCACTTTCCTTCAACAGTGTTGGTAGTGTCATGGATCACACCTGACAAAGAATGTCATACTTCATTTCACTCACCACACACTACACGCAACCACGTGGTGGCAATTAAAACAGACCAGGGAGATGGACAACCACACACACACACACACGTTTGTATTGCTATCCCCGTGGGGACATTGTGAGGATTCTCATTGCCATAACCCTTTCCCCAGCCTCTCCCTCTAAACCTAACCATCCAAAATCAATGGCTCACCTTAACCATGACTCTGATAATAGCTATAATGACCCAGTTATTTTGAAGTCTTTATTCTCAAATTGAGGTTTAGTCCTGTGGGGACCGGCAAAAGGTCCCCACGAAGAAATAAGGTCCCCACAAGGAGTGTTTTATCGGCAGTATAAACAAGCCCACAAACACACACACACACACACAGGTTTGTTGCACTGTCTTTGTGAGGACCTCTCATTGACATAATGCCTGGCCTCTCACCCTTAACCTAACCATCCAAAACAAATGGCTAACCTTAACCAGGTCTCTGAACCAAGGTGAACCTTCTAAACCAGGAATGACAGACCAAAATGTGCACGCATGCACAAAATAAATTGAATAAAACCCATTTGCTGTTTTTGGGCAACGAGAGTAAACCACATGAGCAATGTGAGTACAACCATGATTCAAACCCACAATACTTCTTACCGTGGGGCTGCATCACTGACCCCAACCTCACTTCAACGCTTGTACTAGTATGTCACAAATATCATCTACAACCTTGAGGGCAAAACAATAGCCCTCAGAGGTCAAAGGTTATCATATATTTAGAGGCACCGGAAGACACTAAAGACAAATTATGCGCTGAACACACTGGGTTCTGTAGTTCCACTGTGTTTGTCTTTAAACAGAGACTTGGCGAATGAAAAAGAAACCAGTGGTTGCGTTATGCCTTCTAACAGCGCCGGTTTGGAAAAACTTCAAATGAACAGTTCGGCTCACGCCTCAGGACTAAAAATAATTGCGGATGAAATTGGTCACAGAGAACTGGGACAGTAACCCAATTATGGTCAGGGCAGTTCTCTTGCTGGTTGTAGAAGACAAAGAAGCTGTTGAGGGTTGTAATGGTTCTGAGGATCATTTTCATGGTGAGGACAACGGCACAAGCGCGAGGATGACGACACATTCGTCTACGTGTTTCAGGAACTGGGTCAGCGGCATCATGTCGATGCAGCGGGCAGCGCCGCGAGCTAGTGAGGCTGATCAGGATCGATGGATGACAAACTACATTCACCACTCACACTGGGATCACTGGGATCACTGGGACAGCCAGCCATTGATTCATCTTTGATAATTAGGTCATGACCTTTACAGATGAAGGAAGAGCAATTTGTGCCATCAGCAGCGAAAGGAATCGCGCCAACACAATGGCTGTCTAGTGTGAGTTGAAGTGTGAAATCTTAAAACGTTGTCTTTAGGGCAAAAGATTTTAACATATTGAAACACTTCAGCCTCAGGACCTGTGGTTTCATATTTTACCCAAACAGCTAGTCTGTTATTTTGTTGTTTTTTTGCTGACCTACACTAAATTATGCAACAGAAAAAAAGTTGAGTGTGAATTAGTATCAAAATGATATGAATCTAAATTCTAGTAGTTGAAGAAGGAACATATAAGCTACTTTTTATATTCAATTGGTGTGTTTGAGGACACTGCAGATTGAAGGATGTAGCCTTCTGGACGAAATCTCATCACTGCGTGTATGTCATCCAAACAGGAAAACAGGAAGCAGAGTTGAGTTGCAGCCATGGAAAAGACCCTCAACACAGGAAATAAACCGAAAAACAAGAGGCCATCTGGGTCGCTGCACGCAAATGACTGGTGTGATGAGGTGAGTTTGCAGCCGAAAAGCCAAAGACCGTCTCAAAGATGTTAGTAGCTCAACAACAAGAGTCAGCAAGTTTGCTTAGTAAAAAAGATGAGACAAAGATACAAATGTATTGATTTGCACCTACCCGCTGCAGGACAGCGTGAAACAACAACCAGGCGGTGATCATGTCTGAAGCTCACTGGCTTCTGAGCCCCAGGAATGTCCTGCAGGTCTGGACTCATGGCTGCTATTTAGTGCCTCACATAGACCCCCCGAAGGTCCTTCAGCATGGAACAACACGAGTACGAGAGTGAGACTCTTCAGGCTGAATACTAATACTGCACTTGCACACTCACAGAAGGAGAGCTCTGCCTGCCGTCACACAGCTGTCCACACACAAACACAAGCAGAGTTTCAAGATGGTGAAGACGTACCGCCATTTGCTCACTCTAATGATGGCGTTCTTGTTCTGACCATGATGGAGGGAGAGAATGGATGGACGCCTGGATTTAAAGGTGATGATTTGGTGTGTGAGTGAGAGTGTGTATGTGTGTGAGAGTGGGTACAAAAACAGCAGCAGTTAACTATAATCCTTTCCCTTCATGAACCAACCAATTAGGTGTTTAGCCGATGGCGAGACCACACACAGAGGCAGGTCCTGGGGAAAATGATCTGAGGTGAGGAAGATGAATAACTGTGTATTTACTTCAGAAATATCATCATTTCAAAGATGTAAACTATCTGAATACAGCATTTGAGGAGCCCAAAGACTGAGGTCAGACCAACCGTAACTGCAGCGAGAGTTAAAAACCGCATGGAGCAATATGGTGTTGTGCTTTGCACTGCCATGTAGGCTATTCAACGTGCCACCCAGCAGATGGGAGAATGACAAGTGCTGGAGTAGACTGAATGCCTAGATTAGCGCCAGCGTCAGTCTTCGGCAGCATTGTGACACAAATACCAGCCGTTACATGGAGAGCTGCGGTGGTAGTCAGTGGAAAGATGGAGAAGCTTTTGGGATGAATTCATGTGTGGGTACGACAGAGGTCATTTTAAAGCATGTGCTCGACCGACTATTTCACTCTCTCATGAAGTTGACGACACAGAAAGAATCTGACCTTTTTGTCCATAACTGCTGGAATCATCCGATCAATCATGTAAGCAGGCTGAAGGTCACACTGAGGTTAGAAATATCCCAACAGTCTGAGGCTGCATGTTGTAGCAGAGTTGAGAAGCGCGGCATTGAACACGGTCTTCTCCAGGGTGTGGACCTCTGCTCCGGGTGAGCTCTCTGCTTTATCTTCGCTGCCACGGCCCGAGAAGAGCAGAGTTAATCACCTGTCTATTTCAGGAAAGCAGCTCATTAGCCTGCAGAATTTAACCAGAGCCAGGAGGATTCTCTTAGGAGAGGAACACAGAGCATGTCAGGGCTCTTGCAATGTTGACCATATCGCAATGTTGACCATATAAGAAAATGTAATTTATATATATATATATGTGTGTGTGTGTGTGTGTGTGTGTGTATACATGAAATGCCTACAATCTCACGTCCTTTCTAAGACTCAAAGCTGTCATCTGAACACTAGGAAGGTTTTTAAAAACTCCCAACACACAATGGTACTTCTCACAAACTGGATAGTGAGTATATGCAAACCACAGGCTGCAAATCAATTCCATAATCTTAACCTTCACCAATCCAAGCTAACACAATGTGACTTTTAACCTTTCACCCATATGACTCTTGCACAGCCCAGTTTTGACTTGAGTCTTGACCGACTGTCCGAAGCTTTAGTTAACCTCTGACCTCGTCCACGATGAGTTGCAGATGTGTCATTATCTCACTCAGACGCTTGACTCCACAAAGTCTTATCTTAAAAATATCAATCTTAAAAAGTAGTCTCGTGGCATCACCTTAAACTCTTGCTGTGACCGTGGGCTTGATGATGAAAAATGTAATTTTCACTTTAATAGGAATCTTCACACGACATGTCTCCTCAACATTAAATATACTGAAGTGACGTTTTACTGTATCCAACTAAGTAGCACCTCCTTCGCAAGAACATGTCTCTTTCAATTCATCCATTTTCTGTAACTTCACCTGGACAGAAGTAAATACATGAGGCCTTTCAGCTACACAGGTGAAATAAAGTTTCCGGACTCCCCATTGCACTTGAATGCAGTGATGTGATGGTTTATTTATTTTTGGTTTAGTTTTCTGTAATTTCACATTTTCTGTAATTTATTGACTTTAATACGGAAGTATGAAATTGAAACTGCCAAGAATTTAGATGCCTTGTTCCACTATAAATACGAATTATTATTATTATTATTGTTTTATTTTTTTTTTTTTTTATTATGCAAGAGTTCCAGTCATTTCTGAAAACATGTAATAGGAAGTTGAGGTGAATCTAATATGAATCAGCCTCCTTTCATTTATTCTCTGTTTGAATAAACCTGAACTACAGTTTCATGATTCTGATTCTGTGTATGAGTGACATCATTTGTGCAGGCAGGTGTTTGTCACAAGTTTAACACTGACTCAAAATCGAGTCGGATGGCTCGGTGGATGCGCCTGACAATAGTGGGTGGTCTCACAGTGTTTGTCACGTGGTGGCTTGTATTGTTGTGTTTCCTGCCGCCCTTCAGTTCTCTTCCTACTGGGAACAAAAATACCAACATGGCAGACAAAATACTGTTCTGTGATGGAATGTGACAAAAAGGTTCATTCAGACATTCCACTGCTTCTTTTCCAGGGAAATAGAAAGCAGCATATGGAAGTTTGACCCTCTCTCAGAACTGTACTTTATCACTTTATGGTGATTTGCAGATCAGCAACATCACTGAACTTGTTTGAATTCAATTGTAAAATACTTGGAGGGGGAGATACTTTTCATTGTCCTGCAAACTTTGAACTTTACAACATGATCTGCCGTAGTTAAGAACTCATTTTGAAAAGGCCCATGCAATGACTCACACTGGTGGTCATGATTGGTTCTGAATAGCTGGTGTATCTGACCGTGGGAAGCAGGGACATCAGTGTGGGTGACAGCACAACACAGCCAATGTCAACTACATTACATGATGCAGTTTGAGATTGAAGTGATGAGGCAATGGTATTTTCCCATAGACCTTGTGTTCCTCCATCTATGGTCACAAGATTTGGGCAGAGCACACACTGGAGAGATAACACCCCAAGGCTAGATGGAGTTTACCCCTCCAGTGACGCTAGCACAGGAGGAAATCTGGGCCTCTTTGCTTGTGGCCCCTATAGTCTGACTTAGGATCAGCAGAAGGTTGTAGTCACTACTTCTTCATGGAATGAAAGCAGTTTGTTCTGCAGCTATTCCTGTATCATTGTGAGTCTATCAGTACCATGAAAGGAAAACGACTTAAAAGGGAGAATCCCTTTCATGTCATGCTGGTGCCATCCGCTCCCATGAGCCAAACTGAAACAGAACACATGTAAAACCACTCAAATAATTGCTGTCTCTTCTTCAGGCATGTTCAAACACCAGGCGGCATTGTACACACTCACTGAAAGTGATTTTCAAGTCCATGTCCTGTGTGGCCCCGAGGCTCTGCAGCACATGACAAACAGCACAAACAGTTGACTCTCATGTTGCCTAGTCAGTGTCAGCTGAGCTGCGAGGCGACAGCATTGTGATACAATCATCAAACAGCAACGGGGATGCTTCTTACTTCAATGGCATTATTCGAATAAAGACAAAGTTGTTAATCCCAGACTAGGCGTGGTGTTTCTGTCCTCCTGGAAAGCGGCCAGAGGACGTCCATAAACAGATTGGCCATTGAAAGGCCATCGGGCAGCTAACATCAACAACACTTCAAGCTGTGTGAGCCTGAACAGACTTCCTCTGCTTCCCGGCTTCACATTCTCTCGACGTGCAGTTACTGCCCTGGCTAACACACACACACACACACACACACGCACACCTGCACCTCCTCCTATCCCCCTGTTCCCATTGTCCCCTGTCATCATCTACCTTGCCCCATCCTTCCCTGTGAACACTTATTCCTATTTCCACCTCCTGTGTTCTCTTGGCTCCGATCTTAAGCCCCATCAACCACACAGCTGTTATGTAACCTGCGATTAGGTGTGTGCGCCTGTGTCTGTCCTTTCTGGGATGATCTGAAGAAGAAGAGTTCACTGATAACTTTGTAGCTCATGTTCCCATAATTCTAGGTATTTGATCTTTGAACTCAAATTCACATCACCTTCTGCTTCAGAGGAACTTCAGGATGCCGTATCCACTCAGTGTCGATTGAGATTGAACTTGCTGTGATTTTGAACTGAAGGGTGGAAGCTTCGGCTCTAAGAAGTCATATCACTGTTTCTCACAAATGCTTGCAGCTAACTACCGTCACTATATCAAGCTGTATAAAGCACATGTTTATGATTTCTATAGTTTCATTGTAAGTTACAGCAGACAAACACATTCTTTTGTAAGTGGTGGCATTGAAAAAAGAACTGCACTGATGGTTGAAACTGTCAACAAAGGCAGCTCTGAACTGGCCTAGGTGCAGCTTTCATTCATCTAGAATGAAAAACAAAAGTGAAACGCCAAATAAAAATTGCGCTTGGTCAATGAAAACCGACTCAGAGGTTTTTTTTACATATTAAAAAATAAATCTTTGCTTCTTTTTTGTTTAGTAGTGTCTCTTGGAGAACATGATTTGACTTGGTGCAAAAATGTTCACTGCTGTTTTACAACATTTAAACAAATGCAGACATCCTGCCCTTGTGGCTAATCTGCTTGAATAAGTGGCGTGAGCACTCTTTCAATAGCTGCTGTGCATCTTCAGACAAGTGGAATTATGACACGTCGCATACATGGCAAATATTGAGTTTGTCTCACTGGAACCAAATAGATGAGTGAGAATACAAAAGTGGTTGCTTAGTAAAAGGTACTGCTGTGGTTAGCCATCTCAGATTAGCTTCATGAGACATCAAGATACTTATTTTCTCAGTTCAAATTAATAAGATAGGTAGCACATAATTATTTGTCTGCTCATATTGAGGATTCTGTGAGATGTGCATTTGCAGACCTCAGTGTATTGGTAGCAGCGGAGGTGCTTATTCACCTAGCCAGACGATGACCCTGCAGAGGCCATTTATTTTCTTTAAACAAAGTTCAACACTTTCTGCAGCCATGTTCAGCAGAGGCACAGCAGCATCAACCAAACCTGCACCAACAGCTGGCCACGACTGACGTGCACAAACCTAGTTGAGTGTCAGGAGGTGAGGGTGATGCAGAGCGTTAAGGTCATTTCTGCATGCAGGATGAAGTGATGCAGTGGCAGCAAGCGCCTGCCCCACTGACCTGCTTCAGTCCACACCACAGGCCCCTCGCTCAGTCCACGCTACACGCACGACCGTGAGCGCACGGCCCTCTTTAATGCATGCGCAAAGCCTGTTAAGGAGTTAAAATAAACAGCCAGACTATTTAAAAGCAGTACCTGCGTGGAGACAGGAGCTGATCCTCGGAGATTCCCTGTGCTCAGCTGGTAATGAGCAGGATTTAGGAGAGAGAGAGGGGAGAAATAAACCAGCGCCTTCTTCTCCTTCTTTCTTCGCCTTGAAAGAAATCTGCCTCTGCCTTATCAAGGAGAGACTGAGCAGGACTAACGGACGGAACAAGCTCAGAACAGCATGACATTCAGCTGCTCCTCTCTCTCTCTCTCTCTCTCTCTCTCTCTCCCTCCCTCTCTGTCTCTCCCTCTCTAACCCGCCCCACTCCTCTCTCTCCCCCCCTCTCGCCACGCGTGTTGAATAATGCAGGGGTCCCGGGAGTTTTCTGTCCAGTTCCAGAGACAATCAGAGAGCTCTGGCCAGCACAATGGAGCAGAGCGGCAGGATCAGGTTACCACCCTGCTGCCTTTCATTCATTTATTCAGCAGCAAAACAATCTGACTGCAGTCAGGACCCCCGCGCCACCCTGCCCCCACATTCTTCCTTCCCTCATGGTGCCCTCTTCGTCCCCAGTGACGGCCCTGGAGATTTGCAGGCCTCCGTCAACATCTAAAGTTTGGCCCCTTTTAACTGGTTTTCCCACTCGCTTTTCTGTCCTCCCAATGTGGAATGGATAAACACCTATTCAACACACCTCTGTACTGAACTGTATTTTAAAATTCATTATGTCAGCGCCCTGCTAGTAGACAAATCAGGCGGCTGCTTCATCCCAAACCCTCACGCTGACCCTTGAAAATCTGAGTTATTGATCTCAAGGTTGCTTCATTTGCAAACACAAATCTCTGTGGTATCAAGTGGCGAAGCTTACAACTTCAACTTAAGCTTACATATCTCTAATTTCAACAAGCTTCTGACAAAGTTGTTGCTGCTATGATTTGATCTGTCTCGCCCCAATGGCCAACACTTTAATGGGTGGGTGTTGACATTGCTAGTCCAGTTTGACACATCTGTCGATAGAACTCAGTGCTGTGTACAGTGAATCGCAAACGTTTATATTAGTCAGTTTGTTTCAAAGGTGCAAGGTAGTCTTACAATTATTGTGGAGATGTTTACATCCCACACCCCCATGAAAATTAAAAATCTCTGTGAAACAATGCTAGTGTCTTGTAGCAGCTCTTCTTCGGGTGCTTAAGCGACCGCCTTATGCACTTCTACAATATTTTATTTTTTATAATCATTGCTATTGTTTTTAGATGAGAAAATTGTAAAGGGGACAATATCAAGGAAGACTTGATCTTTATTGTGAGTGTGTGGTGACATGAAAGGTGGGGGGGGTCGGGTCATTGTGTTTGGAACTCTTAGTCACTCACAGATGATTGACCAACTTCTGTTTAATATTAGCAAGAATGAGGCGGCATGTGTCTCGAGACGATCATTGATTCACAACTAAACTGGCACCACCGTTGAAAAATACAAAGCATCTGAAGAAACCTTTCATCTGGTATAAGGCACGTCATTTTTTTTTACTATTGAAGTTTTCCTTTTCTTGAACTCCTATCACTAACAGTGATAATACAATGAAAACACCATCAGTAGTATACCACTTGCTTACATATACCTGAAGGAAAGGCAGTACACACACACGGACACACTCACTCACCATGACAGGATAACAGGGTCTAGTTGCTCCATCATGTCCATTTTCGGTCGTCATAACAACCCTGTGCCCTGTGATGAAACACAATTATTGTCACCACTTTGATCACATTATCTGTCATGTTCAATCACTGTTGTGCCATCAATAGTTGTTCTGAGTGATCAGCCACATTTTGAGCCCACACACAGTATTTCATTTCTTCTCACTATCATTACCTTTTTATTTCACTAAAGCCTTTTTGTTTCTTTTCATTGACATCTGTCGATTAGCATCTGGCTGTGCGGTGGCCATGAAGGAAATGTTTTTGTTGCTGACAAAAATGAGTCTCTTACGCCGAACAAAAGCATAGTTTGCTAGTAACAGCTACATGGAGGTCACCTGCGTTGAAAAATCCAATCTATTTTATAAGCCTGGATGTATTGCATCATTCTCTTGGCACTGAAACTCTCACAGCAGACGAAGCGCCAGCGTGGCTCGCTGATGCGCATGGGGAATGTTTGAAGACACCTCATGCTGACCCTGACCAGTCTGCTCCTATTAACCCTGTGCAGGCGGCGCAACCTCTGATGCACTGGTTGACTCATCTGTTCCCACTCATGCATGAAGGAAACCCGGCCTTACATCACACTGATTTGTTTTTTCTTTATTTCCCTTACTTTCAACGCTGTCATCAACACTAATGGAAGTACAGCTAGGAAATACAGATACAGAAATGGTCTCTGTGACACACCAAACTTTTTCTGTCTTTTTTATACCATTACTGTGACACACTGACTTCCCATCATACAATGGATTCATAGTTTGTCATTGCAGTAACACGTTGTGTGTGCTTCGTTCCTTAGTTTGATTGTTTGTACAGTTCTGGCTTCGTCATTTATCTGCTTTGTCTTTGTATGTGCATCATCCAGAGCTCGCACCGACTTGATTTTCAGAGAGTCACACAACACAAATGACTGGATGCAGTTATCTGGGTCATTCATTCAAAGGTCTTTCGAGTGAGTTGCATGCAGGTAAGTTGATCCATGCATAGCTTGTCTGTGGTACTAGAGGGCACCAGAGAGCTCTTCCGGCTGTAGGAGCATACTATCCCACGTTTGGCATCCAAACATCTGGTGAGGTTTTCATCCTGTACTTACCTTCTTTCTGTGTGCAACGTCAGGCTTTTTAAAGTTTTTCATATGATGATAGTGTGAATTTACATGCAAAGATCAATTCAGTGTGAGAAGCATCTTTCATCCTCAGTGGACGGCAGAACAGGGCTGATAATAAATAGTGTCTGAAACGTTATATTTTCTGTGCTAAAACATGGCAACAAATGTCTGCATTTTGTCATTTTCCAAAACAAGACAACATGTAGTCTGACTGTGCTCTTAGTACATTTTGGAGTTTTCCTGTTCTGTCTTGAATAACCCAGGGTTCTAAAGCGCTTTCTTTTAATCCTTATGGGGCCAGAGAATGAGAAGGAGAATGAGTCATGTACCACCTTCTGTTGTATCGTTTAAATGACACAATCTGGAGACAGTTTTCAGTCTTCATTTGGTGCAGTCAAAGATGGCCATGTGACACCTAATCGTACTGTAATATATAGTCAGTCCAGCACGACTTCAAAGTCTGGTTCTGTGCTTCTATATAATATGTTGTGCCATCCTAAAGAATTGATTTCTTATATACTGTACTTTTTCTTTAATGAACAATATTGAGCTCCACAGTAGTATATGACGTTGTAATACTTCCTTAACTTACTTGACTACACTGCATCGCACACACATTGATGAATACTGTGCCGTACTACACAAAGCTGCTACGCTATGCCTTGCTGTACTATACCAGTTTCTCTTGAATTGTGTTTATACACTCTTTGAGTTTGCTAGGAACTTTGAGGCAAGACGCAGACGGATCGCTAGTCCATCCCAGAGCATGCAGACATTCACACCAAGAGATGATCTACTCCACCACTCCATTTCAGTCCAGACTCATGTCGCCTTGTGACTCAAAGTGTTGTTAGGCTATTGTTTCTCTTCAGTCATACTGTAAGTAAAATTTCCATGTTTATGTGAAAACAACGTATTCTGTGAGCGTTATTATATAATACCGTTAGTGTACCTGTTAGGGTCAGTGGTGTTATGACAGAAAAGGTGCAGTAAGGTGTGATCGTCTTGTCAGCAGCCAATGAAACGGTGGCGTTAGAGACAGATGGAAAGAACAACGAGCAAGAGACGGCAGGAGGCCACTGGAGAAAGTCAGCTTTATTGACCAAAGATTGGGGGAGAGAAGAGAGAGAAAGTGAAAGTACAGAGTGAGTGGTCATAACCCGAGATAGGAGAAGAGGTTTAACAATAGAAAATGGCTCCATTTTCTGTTTCAACAGTCCATTAAGTTGTGGGAGCAGGCAGACAAGAGGAAAGGTGACAGCACCAGAGCAGTACTGCAGGTGTGGCAGTGGGGCTGGTAAACCCAACGACTAGACTCTTAAAATACACCAAAACTCTCGCAAACTCACACAAGCAAGGTTTACGGGTCTATTCCCCTCCTTCGGTTTTAGCTTCCTTCCATCGATTGTAATTGCATTCAGTTCATTGTTAAGTGCTCCATTGCTCGGTCACACAACACAAGACGCACCACGACTCCCGGCAGCTGAGAAGAAACTCATGCCCCGGCCAGTTAGTGGCGCTAGTGGGTCAGTTCCAGAGCAAATAAATGAACTTTCTTTTTCTGCAAATCAGATTAATTGCATGAATCGAGCAGGTCCGTCTGATTTGCTGACTTTAATGTGCATGAACAAGCCAAGCGCAGTTACACTGTGTGATATCGGCTATAGATTAAACCGCTCATAAATAAGGGGTGCAAAGCATGACAGATTGCATTTATTCAACATTTACTAGAACATTTTTAAACTGTAATAATTCATAATAACTTCTGAAAACTGAGGCTACCAAATCAGAAGTTTAGAAACAGGGCTGCAACTCTGTTGTTTTTGAGTGACTCGCGAGTGGTTCTGTAATTTTTGTAAATTATATTCACATAATAATGACAAAAATGCAGGTTTTTGTTCAGCAATATTTTGATCATTAATGACTCTGAATTAGTCAGACCCCCGTCCATTGTGTTTGATCTGCTCTCACTGAAATATTATCAGAACCAGTGATTCTGTCTATGGGTCTATGGTTTAACTACACTGGAGTGAAAGTCACATTGTCTCTTGTTTGTCATCAGTTTAAAATACAAGTCAATGTCAGTTAATCTACCTAGATTATTGACTGAGATTATCAATACAACCCGTGTTATGACATCATTATGTCATCGATTGACAGATACACTTCCTGTAACACTCTGCAACACTTACAGCTCTTTTAAATTTGAACTGCTCATTTAACAATTTCAGAGAGTTTAATAACTGACATTTTGGGCTGTGGTTGTGACATCGTTCATACGGACTAGTTTTTAATACACATACAGTAAATTCTGCTTACATGGAAAAATTGTTCACTGCTTTTTTTATTTTTGGTATAAATGATTGCATAGATGATAATGACTGTGACGTAACATTCTGCAATTTCCACGCAGCAAAATAAAAATATATTATGAATTGGATTTTATATTAAACCTTCTCAGGGTCCTTTAAAAATTAGTCTATACATTTGATTTAAGTTTCTTCATCATCTTAAGGACTGGGATATAGTGCATCTTTGCAATTTAGTTGTTACTTGTGTCTGAAATGTGATGAGATTTATTTATTCATTATTCATGATATTACTCCCAATAAAACGTAGATAATCAAAGAAGAGACTTTTACAAGTTAATTCTCATTCAGTTAAACGGTTAATAACTGCCCACGGAAACTGGTGAAACAGTGGCAGTGTGTGGAAGAAAGTGAGTTAAAAAGCAAACATGCAAAACTCCATATGGGATTAGCACAGTTCGTGTCCCTGCGGTTCGTGAGAAGAACCTTCAGAGGAACAGCAAGATTTTGGGGTTGGCACACAGCAAAGCAGTGAAGTGATCGAAGAGGGGACATCTTCACATGTCGAAGACCATTAATACATGTCTATGTATCGATATAGAAAATAAATATCATATTTACATTCTCTATCTACATCAGAGTTGATCAGTGCTGCTGGTGGCTGCAGCCTCCATTTATGACTCTTATACTCTATATTGCAAACTATTATGAAACAGAGAAATTATGATCGTTGATTTTTTTTAATGTCCTGTTAGCTATAGCTGCAAGCTATTTTGGCATATGCGAGGAATATTATTTTTTGCATGGATAATGCTGACTGAAGCTTTTTACGACTATGTAATACCACAATTCTTCATACTTCAAACGTGTCCACTGGCGTCTTTGGGTGCTGCTCCGACTATCCGGCAAAGCTTCACTTTTTGTTGGATGTTGGTTGCAAGTGTAGCAAGAGACGGACTGAAAGCAGAAACACCAACAAACCTAACCCTAAACCTAACTCAGGAGGTGCTGGAAAATCTTTGTGTAGCACCTAGTGAATCAAGCCCTGGTCTTGTAGCTGGCAGTGCTCAGGTATCTCAGACTATCCAAGACTTATATTCATTTTATATTCACTTATATTAATAATCATAATAATAACATAGAATCTTTGAAAAAAATGTGTTGTTTTCTTTTACACAGGAGGAAGTGAATGTTCCTTCGCTGAGATCATTAAGCTGCCGTTGGCTTTTGGAAAACGTGGATGGTTTGATTCCTACTGGCTGCCAAAAATGGAGCAGTACAGTTGCGGACGAAGGAAGTGACTTCACCCGTTGAACAAAACACCAGAGAAAAAGAGAGAGATAGCAAAGTGGCAGAGTTTATATAAAATAAAGGCCTCGTCGAATTGAATAGCCTTTTCTGCTCCCTTCACAAGAGAGTAGTCAAAACAAAAGGTCTAATTGAAAATTCTAATATCAGCTATGATTGGTTATGACTAGGAAGAGGCACATAAAGAAACCTTGTCTGGTCTGTTCACACTCCTTCAGATGTGTGTGTGTGTGTGCGTGTGTGTGTGTGTGTGTGTGTGTGTGCGTGTGTGTGCATGTGTGTGTGCGTGTGCGTAATGTCACTAACTCACTAAAAATCTGTATTCATGTTTTTAGATTTCTTCTGAAGGATTGATTTTACATGGCTGTGTTGTCTGTGAAAACTGTTGTAAACAGCTTTATTCCCAGTCAGAGACCACACGCCTCATGGATGTACTGTCATGGCTGTGGTCACTCGAGGGCGGAGCTATGTCGTTGTCAGGGAGAATTTGGAGAAAAAAAAAGAGAAATGACGCGTCTCCAAGTGAAAAGTCAAACTGGAGTGTGTGTAGGTGTGTGTGTGTGTGTGTGTGTGTGTGTGTGTGTGTGTGTGTCAGCCAAGTCCAGAGGAGGAGGAGGGCAGTGCTTCTGTTAGTAACCACCCAGACACAGAGGAGAAGGGAGAGGTGTTGTGGGCCGATAATAAAAGGAAGAAGAAGATTCAGTCACATGAGGATGCAGCACTCGCAGCGTTTCCTCTTGTCTGTACCTGTGTCGGGGGTGAGACCAGGAGGGGGTGCTGTGTTGGCATCAGGATTCGGAGGGGGCGAGGAAGCGCTGTCGGGCTCTCTGCCATCAGAGGACAGTTCTGTGCTGGCGCCCTCAGATGTCACCGGTCGCCCTGACACCAGGTCGGCTGCTGTGCCGTCGATGAGCGAGACGTCGGTGACCGTCTTCTCCCGCAGGGACTTTTCGTCGTCTTCGTCGATGAGGACCACCTCAGCCTTCACTGCTCCTTCGAATCCCAGCAGGTGCCTACTGTCGCTCGTGTCCTCCACGTCCTGGTAGCCCAGGAACACCATGGTCACTGGGTGTTCGGAACTGGCTTGAGGCATGGCGTCATGGTCTGAGCCCGTCTGCACTGAGGATCCAGGCTGAGTGGTGATGGCAGGCGGCAGCATTCCAAGTCTGGGCTCCCTCTGCAGGGTCACCTGTGCCGGTGGGCTTGACGGGATGGATGGAGGCGCACAAGAGGGAGGGGACAGATCATCTGTGTCTGCTGGTGAGATGTACGCCTTTGGAGAAGCTGGGGTCACCACCACCTGACCTCGTCGGCCATCTTCCCCCGGGCCAGGCCTGGCAGCTCGCTGGATCAGCTGGTCCACCTGAGCAGAACTCCAGCCATTCTCCATGGTGGTGGTGGTGGTGGACACTCCTCCCGAGGAGGTGACCTCATAGACCACCTTCCTGCCGTCGTCATAGACTTTGACACCACGGGACGCAGCGTCTGCGGGGCTGACCCGGTTGGCGGACAAGACACGCTGCTCCCCGGTCTGAGGGTCGTGCTGCACGTTGATCTCCATAGCAAACAGTGCTGTTAGATTGGAGTGAAGGGGTGGGAGAAGTGGGTGATGTAGGGGGGGGTGAAGGGGGAGATAGGAAGGGAGTGAAGCGTTAGGATGGGAACACACTGCAAACTCAGTTAAACTTAGTCATCACGCAATGTTTCATTTACATGTTGAGCTACACAGAAATGAGATCTCTGAAAGTCCTGCCTTCATATTTCTATAGTTGTTGTTGGTAAATGTATAAAATATTTATTCAGATCAGTAAACATAGTAATATAAATACTGTAGTATTGTTATTTTAGTTAAATCATTATCATAAACAGAAAATAAGATTCAGCTCTTTGATTATCTAAATGTGAACAAGTAGTTGATGAAATGATGAACTGACGTTTCTATTGTCAGTTCAAGTTTGAATGAAGGTAGTAAACACTATCGTCAGCGTGAGAAGAGAAACAACTTAATCAGGTCTATCTATGTTGTCGCCAAGTTCAGCAAATAATCCAACTTGGCAGCAACCCAAAAGCAACCTTCCACCCTCCCTCACCTCATCCTCTCTCCCCTCCCTCACCCTTCTTACTTGCCTCTCCTCCCTCTGTCTTACCAGGTCTTGGTGTGGCGAACTCTCCGGGAGCAGGAGGGCTGGTCCGGGCCAGGATGAGGTGCTCGGGGTCTGAGAGCGGGCCGGACATGCAGCCGGGGGCTTCTATTGAGCAGGAGCACAGGGGGGCGAATGAGACATAGTCAGTGGGGTGTCAGAGGCCGAGTCCCACGTGCGCCCACTCTCACCACAGGCGCTCACCTCAGTGATCTGAAACCACACCCTGACACACACGGGCCAGAGAGCCAAGAGAGGCACCAACCACAGCCCACAACTGACCCTGCACAACCCCAACACACACAGCATGCAGACGCGCACAAACACACAGACGATTAAACTGTCTTTGTGCGCAGCAAGTCCACTGACAGAGGTTCTGTGCTTATGCAGCAGAAGTGAGTGTGTGTATGTGTGTATATTTCTGCTTTGTATGTGTGTGTGCGGCAGCAGAAACAAAGCTTTAGGGGGCTTACTGAGCTTTCGCCGAATAGGGTGGAGATAAAGCACACGCCTGCAGAGTCATGGCCTTGTGTGTGTGAGCGTCAATAGTCTTGCTGAGCCCGGTCCTGTACGTGTGTGTATATGTGTGAGGTTCGGTGTGTATGTGCAGGGCTTTCACAGTCCAGGAGTGTGATCTGGCTTGCATCTGTCCGGTCTCAGCGAGATCATTATCTCCCACACGCACAGCCAACAGAGACAGTCAAATCTTGATGAAAGTGTGTGTGTGTTTACCTCCATCCTGGGTCATTAAACTCTGAAACAAAATATTGGAGCTCATTAGAGTGTGAATGTGCGCATGGAGTTGGGTTCAGTGCGTGCTGTCGAACCTTTTGCAAGTCTTCGATGGAACGCTCCGTCTCCTTCAGACGCTCTCGGAGAACTTGCTCTTTGGCTGAAATCTGGGACTCCTCGCTCTCAAGTGTTCCGATCTCAGACTCCAGCCTGTAAACAATGATGATAGTTAATGCTGAAGTCACATGGTTGAAGCTTACAGTACGAGATGATGATGGAGTGCATAAAGAGAGTGGCACAGCATTGCTGTTTTCCAGGGATTCACCATGTTCCAACATGGACATGAACCCAGCTGCCTATAAAAATCCTCATTCAACAGTTCAACAAAAGTCTATGCTAAGGATTGTGCTTGCCAAATGTTAAGAATAAAAAATAATTCTCTTTGATGCAGCCATACATCACTTCTCGCACCGTTGACATTGGTCACGCACATACACACACAAGAAGATGCAGTAACAATAGCAGGAAGCAGTCAGGGAGGAGGACCGTCGTCGCTTCCTCCTCTGCTGCCAGATCACTTACGAATTTGTTCAAATACATTCTGCTGGGACCAAGAATGTTTTCCGTCACTGTGTGTGTGTGTGTGTGTGTGGGTGTGTGCGCGCGCGTGCAACTGAAATATTAAAGCTGTCCTCTTGCTCAAGAAAGTAATTTAAGTTTAGGTACAATTCCATTCCAGCGCAGCATTGACATTCAAAATACTGGTTTGCTCAACCAGTCCACATGTGTTTTGTGGCTCGTGGAGATGAAATGAACAGTGGTTCTGATGCTATCCTTGGTGAGGTTCTCAAAAAAAGGAGTGAAGGACTGTTCTAAATGCTTCCTAAATGATCAGTGTTTTTTCTGGTAATGGACTGAACAGTGAATGAGTGCACGGTCATGGCTGTCACTCATTCTGCTCTGGGTAGACTTTCCAGATGCAATGAAGTTGGCTGTTTGCTGGTTTGAATATTCGGTTGGCAGCAGAATGTGGCAGGGCTGGGGTGATGAGTGACGGACGTGTGGAGAGTGTGGTCAAAAGATGGGTCATGACTGGAGCTGCTACATGCTATTTGAGGTGACTAAAGCACAGCATCGACCCAGAGTGCCCTCTGAAGCAATGTCCTGTGGACGTACAGTATAGTGGCTGAAGAACCGTCCCTATATTCTCTATTTCTTAGGAGAGGGATGTCTTTAACTGATGCCACTGTGATGTAAGCTTAAAAAAGCCAATGAAATTGGATCCAGGTCACCATTTTATTTTCAGTATTTGAAGGAATTTCAATGTAGCTCCCAAAATAATAAATATTCATCTCTGTCTTTTTAACTTTAAATGCACATATATTAATAATTTTCATTTGGCTTTTTGTGATTCTGCTTACATAACAGTTTGTTATCTGAGGAACCTCAAGGGCAGGCACACAAAAACAATGAAGCATCATTGTCCCGAGGAAGAATACACGTCTAATCGGAGTATAGTCCCGATTATAAGTGCCTCATTTGTCATTCCTTTGAACAATGGCAAAGCTCAAGCTCAAATGAACGGTTGAGTTGTGTTCACATTTGTGATACATTATTAGTGATCAAATATTATTAGTCATCACAGTGCACTGTCAAAGTAAAGTGAAGAAAGTTTTCAATCATTATGGATGATCCACTGCTTAAATATTAAACTGAAGTTTTTCTCTGGAGAGGAGTGGCGCACAGATCCCAAACTAACTGTATCAACCGGATAATGGAATATAATTCACTTTCCATCATCCTCAAAAGAAAATGTGGGTACAAAAGAAACAACATCATTCAAAAATACCTGATCTAAGCTGTCGACACGACACAGCTGTACTGAGGCCTGTCACACTTGAGGCCAGAGGAACACCATGAAGTATGGGTGGACTACCCAATACTTCATTACTGTACTTGTTCCTCACATTCATTTTCAAGCCCATGGATTCCTATGCGATGGAAACACAGATCGGTGCCCACACTTGAGTTGCTTGAAGTTTTGATGTGCAAAACTCTACAGACTAGAAATGATTTCACTCAGTTTGGGCAAAGACAGGGTTACTGTACTGTTTATTGATGGCCATGCACCATTTGACCTGTAGTAACCCCTCGATACTGACCTCTCTTGAACCTTCATGGCCCTTTGTGCACTTGTGTTTCATGTCATTTAGCTTCCTTTGTCCACCCAAGACTGCCAGACTAGCAACATGTCACACAATAGCAGACGGCTGGACACTATTGTGGACAAAACTAGTCCCTTTCCATCATTATCTTGTTTCCTATTTTCTTTACAGACACACAAAAAACTTTTTTGTGCCATCTCCCTCCTGTCTGATCAATAGGATGATGGATTTTTTTTTCCCCAGAGGAAGGAAATACTTCGAAGTAGTCATTGAATGTTAATGTGCAGCTTCAACTTCCTAATGAAAGCAGAAAATAAATAACCACTTAAAAGGAGACTAAAAAGATATGCTCACTATGCAACTCACATCAGCAGGTCCTGTTTGTGTGTGGCGCCCTCTAGCGACATTCGCTGAAACATACGAGCACATTTATATGATTTTAAAAACTAATCGAAAATATTTCTGTATATATATATATATATATATATATATATATATATATATATATATATATATATATATATATATATATATATATATATATATATATATATATAGATGTAGATGTAGATGTAGATGTAGATATAGATATAGATACAATGGAGCAGCCTGTCATCCTGAACTTAACCATCCAAAAGAAATGGCTAACATTAACCAGGACTCTGAACCAAAGTATAGCTATACGAGGCCACACACACACATAAATGTATGTATAGAATTTTAACATCACTTACAAAAAAATATTGTATTAATACTTTTATTCATGTTACGTTTATGACATTTTGTGTCTAGAGGGCTAGTAATAATAAAATGTAAATAGGATTTATAAAGGTGATAAAAATGCATCTGATCAAAACATTTTCTCACAGGACGTGATTTTGGGATCATACCACCGTAAAAGACTCTCAGAACACCACCTCAGTCTAGAAGTCACCACGGCTGAATTGAAATTTGGGAGCTTTTCTCTACATTTGCTTGACTTCATATAACATAGAAAATTAGGCATGAATTGCGATCACTGATCTGAAATGAATAACGACACCTTTATTTAACGTTCAGACAATGAACCCTGGATGTGTCTACATTATGAACGTGCATGCTTATTTTTTTCACCTAAATCTTTCACAAAAATAGAATCTTTACCTCACCAAGTCAAATGTTTGGCGGGGATGAACTGGCTGACCTTGTCCTGGTCTTTGTCTTCCTGGAACTATCAGCCGACGTGTCCTCTAAACTGAGCTGCATCGCTCTCTCCTGCTCCACGAAAAGCTACGGTGCTGCCACTGTGAGACGAAAAGCCAAATATTCTTGGAGCGTTATGTAACTCGATACTGGCCACTTCACTAGGCTTGTTGCAGTTAAGTATAGTTTAGTCCGCCTCCTGGATCTTGCAGCCCAAAATTGCCTCTTCAGCACCGTTTACACCAAATAGCTTTCCTGGTCTGGTGATTGAGAGTTAGTCAAGAGACGATGAAATGGTGCTGTGTGGTGAGGTCAAGCTTGTGATGGGAAATAAGAAAAAAAAAGAAATGCCAGTAAAAAAAAATCCATAATTCAAAACCAATCGTGAACGTGGCTTTCCCCCAATCATTTCACCACCCACCTCCATCGTGGCTTTTATCTCGCGTCATTGTTGGTCACATGTTTAGATCTTTATTATATGAAAGGAATTTCTCAACAGAAGTATATTTAGTTATGTGTCTTGTGACCTCACGCAGCTTTTTGCAGATGATGTTGTGATGTGGGGGCCAGATCAATACAGTTGTCACTGGTTTGATGGGATTCATTAGTTTCTGCATGAGAAGTCTGGACCTGACCCAGAACCTCTGAGAGACTCAAGGTAGCTCTCCATGGTGAGGTGTTGAACGCGTGACCAGGAAGATGTCGAAATGTTGAAATCACCTTGGTCAGCTCATTGCGACTCCTATTTTTTGCCGTTGACAAAAAGAATTGATATTTTCGGCCAATCCGTTGGCTGTTCTCTCAGCATGAAGCAGCAACAATCCCAAAGTAGCTCACTGTGGGAAATAGGTCGGATCAGTGCAACGCTCTAAAAGAGCCCATTGCTGCTCCCTCTCTCTGTTTACTTAGTCAGTCCATGTAATGATAGGGATATCGGCAGGACTACTGCCACACCATTCCATCCGCCGGTCCTTAAAAAGCCACGGGTAAACACAAAGCGGTTCTTTCTTCATCACTCTGCTTTGTGTTTAGTCACACAAGGAGCAAAATACCAGGCAAACTTCTGCTGTTTGCCGTTGCTCTTTTTCTTCTCCCTGTCAGTGCCCCACAGGCAGCGAGCGCTTGTGTATATAACCTGTACAAAGATCGCACTGTTGCTCTGTTTTCTTCACTTTATGTGATTTCCAGTTGAAGGTCAACAACAGGCCGGCTCACGGCTCCACACAAAGATTTGACTGTCTGCTCCGCTTTGTGTTCTGTTTTCCCTCAATATGTTTTCCATCTAGATAGTTACACAGTCACCCTGAAGGCTCCATTGTTCTGCTTAATTTATCTGCTATTCCTGAATTTTTCCAAGTCAAAAATACTTTTGCTTGACAGGGTTTTTTGTGTGAGAAGTGATGCAAGTGTCCCGCAGAGCTGTTGCTTTGTCTCAATCATCTGCTGTTTAAATGAAAGTGTCCAATAGAGCTCATGATATTAGTGCACAAGTCGTAAAAGTAAGACCGACGTGATTGATCTCTGGGCTACCGTGTGCTTAGCTGAGGCCGGTGTAGCCTAATTTGGGAATGTTTACAGGAGGAAGCAGCTGTCGTTTTTATAGAAATCCTGGTTTATACAAAATTGCAGCCTTTATTGAGCACTTTCTCCCACTCACACAGACACGTTCCACGACATCAGGATACATTTCTCGGACCAAGTGAAATAGTTAGTTTTGGTAGGCAATACACTTCCACTCTGCCTTCATACAGTGTAAAATCACAGCATCTTTTTAGCAATATGCTGCTGTAATAGCATTGCACCTTTTTTGTATCTCTATAATTTACATTTTAAAGCATTTTATTGAACTGAGACCTTTTGAACTGAGTGCATACAGCTACTTCACCAGAAAACGTACTCAAAGAAGAAATAAAGCAATATATCACCTAGATCTTTGTTTTTTTAATGACACCTTAGTCAGGCATTAGGTGCCTGGTGCAGCAGGATTGTTTACAAAAGTTGCCACTTCCCACACACAGCATCTGCAAAAACAGCAACCTCCTGCCCTCGGGGTGTTTAAATTGATGACTCGCAGTCTCTGCAAAGCCGCTATTAAATCTAAGAGTATCACCAACAAAATGATTTGATACAACTGGGTTTTGAAAATGGTTTTATGCGACATGTATTTATTTTAGTGTTTCCAATTGAATTGATCAGTAAGCTGGACAGTCATCAAATAAATAAACTTGCATGAGACTGTAGTGACTGGAGTTTGTGTTATTAGTGGTCATTCATGCTGAATGCGAAGGGATGCTAAGCAAAGCAAAACGCTACTGTTCGCATCTCTTTCTTTCCATCCCAGCAGTCTCGGGCTGGTCAGGGAACTATGTGCATGTGAACGCAGCACACGAGCAAACACAGCTCTGCGTGTTTATCTGTCCCATCCCATCAACTAGCACCGGAGAAGTCTCTGGGAGCACAGATTACAAGATATTCTGGGATGGCATCCCATTGGAGGTAAATATAGATACCACACCTCTTCTAGAAATGTAGTCGAAGACGCACAAGCACACACCCCCACACACACACATAGATGTGGCGCCTATCACCGGTCCACGTGACTTGAATCTGTGTCCAGGATGAGTCTTCCATGAATACCAGTATCAGTGAAACATTTAAATGGACAAAAAGACTCCTGCACATGGTCAAATGACATCTTAGTGACAGGAGATCATCATCATCTGTTCATGTTTAACGCAGCAGTTGCTGCTGCATACATGTTGTAAACAGTCTATGGATTGAAAGACTTGACAAATGCATGAGAACTTCAGCAAGCAGCGTGTGCTCGCCTCAGATGACCGCGCTCCGTCTCTGACAGCCCATTAACACATGACAGTGCAGCCGTCAAGTTGCTTTTGTGGTCTCAATTGCTTTTGGATATAAACAAAAAAAGTACCCGCAGACTGCAATATCGGCTAAAGCACCAGACAAAAGGTCTATTCAACGGCAGCTGAATGAAGTGACTCACATAAATTCTCTCCACAATCACTGTGGTCAGGCCAGCATACTGCTCTCTCTTTGACCATTCACTCCCGCTCTGTTTCTCCAGGATCAAATGTTATCCCGCCGCTCGCGACCCGTATGATGCTAATGTTGTTTCTGCTCACACGATAAGCTACAGTAGCTGCTGCGGCACAGAGTCGCATTCAAGCCAGGATTTCACAGAGGTGGAGGGAGACTTGAATGGCTGATCCCACATCGACCTCAAGCATCGTCTGCTCTGCTTGGTTATTAAAAGACTTTGGAATATGGCTTTCAGGACTTCAGGACCCCATCATCCGTACAGACCACGTGGCTTGATTGCTCAGACCAGCATGACTGTCTGCACGTGGAGTTCCTGATCATCGTAATCCTGGACTTCCTCATCCGGAGGACTCTGCGAGGACGAGCAATGTTATACAGAACGTGGGCCCCTGGATCACTTAGCTTTCACTCTCCATCCTGCAGACTTCTGGCATAACACCACCGACCTGCGGTACACCGATGATCAACCCTCTACTGGGCAAACGGGAGATGCCCCAGCACACTTGTTCTGTATTATACCACCAATGATCTAATGCTTCTTCTGTAGGACTTAGTGACAACACAGCCTGTGAATCAGGAAGCTCCACCCTCAAACACAGAAGAAGGAAACCCAGACAGAATCACATCACTTTCTTGTTCAGACCCACCTTCTCGACTCACTGAAACTCTTTTCTGTATTTACTCATGAGGCCACTGTAGAACCTTAGACTCAGTATTTTATTAACTATTGAGAAAACATGTTGAGAATCCCTGTAAGGCCAAAGTCCATGGTTCTTCAGAGCTTCTTCAGTGAATGTGAACAGCTGTAATGTGTGTTTTATGAGTCACATGTGGTGTCACAAAATTAGAAATCTATTTTGGGATTTTTGTCTAAAGTGGGTGAAGTTAAAAAAGAGCCGACTCCCAAATACGGTAACTTGAAGTTTAAATTGTGAGACGGTCCATGAGTCATCACCCTCAGTTTATCTGAGGACAACAGACACATCCATCAATGTAGTAGCGTCCTATAAGAAGCAGACATGCCATAACCACATCTGGTCTTGCTTTAGCGTCAGACATAAGAATGTGTTACAACCCACAACTTACATGTGGCCAAAATCAACTGAAAGGCTTAAATAAGTGTGTCGACCAGACAAAGCTGCATCTGGAAATCTTACCTCTGTATCATGTCTTCCATCCTCCTCCCATGTTCTTCATCCAGATCCAGCTGTTTCCGCCGGACCTCCTCTTCATCAGCTCCCATCCCCTGAAGGAGCCAGCGCTCCCGCATGGCTTTAGACTGTGGAACAAAAACATGTTTGAATGATTTGACAAGTTAGAAAACATGTTAGAATACGTTACTTTTGTGTATTCTGGCACATTATCATTGAGTTGATTTTTTAAACTCTTGTATCTACATTTCAGACATCATCAAGCGAGCTCTCCTTGGGGGTCTCCTTGGGGTATGGATGATATTTGAAGATTTAGCCACCCATGAGTAAAGCGTGTTGTTGTCAGGGGTTGACAAATACTTCAAAACATGTCTATGTCACTCTTCATTTTCCCAAATCCTCTTGTACTAACTGTCATTCTGGTTTGAAGTTTAAAAGAAGAAAAATAAAAAGTTAAATAAAAATAAAATATATATATTTATAAATGTATATTTATTTATTATTATTTATAAAAGTAATATTAATCATAGTTTAATAAAATGAAAATGAATGATATTAAAAATGAAATATACACGATGAAATATAAGTAAGTCGGTGCAGAGGTAGAAGGTGCTTACACTTTAGCCCTTTAAGAAGAACTGCTTGTTCGACCAGTGCATGGTTTAATCTCTGGGACAAGCATATATTATTGGCAGGATCAACCTGTCGCCTCATTTATGCTGTATTTTTCAAAACATTCTGTGGCTTGAAAATGGCATCTGTCAATGCATTTTCTTCAGATTTCACTTCAATATTACTCCCGTAGTCTGTTACCAACAAAGCCCATGCTTTTTATAGTAGTGTGCAGTAAGTGACCAGTCATTTCCTCTAAATGCTCTCTGATCTCTCTCATGCTCATACTTTCCACTTCCTGTAGACCTCTGACACATCCGAATCATAAACCAAAGGATGTGGATTTTTCTGGATCTTAGTCAGGTTTAGCAAACGGCAACTGAGGAAGCAACCGCCAACTGGAACGGTGCAACAGTTGCTACATGCACACTCAGGTCTCTCTCCTTATCAACTCTGTTTTCCTCTCACAGGCCTCAGAGTCTCTGGAGAATAGAGTACAAAGGCAGCTTCATGCTGCCTGACTGTGCTGCACTCAGAGCTAATTGCCATTAAATGGGATTCTAAGAGCAGATGTTGATTACATCTGGAGAGGAGGCCCGCTGCTGTTGTGTTTGTAGGAGGCAAACACAGTTCAGGGGCTGTAGATCAGTGGGAGATGGAGAAATATGAGATCTTTGGTTTGATTACAAGTGTTGGGACCTCAGTCTTCTTTTATCTTTAGAGCATTGAACTGCACTAATGGATGCAAGATGTTAACACAGAGCCACAGGAATGGATGAAATTATCATGCTGTTGTTTTTACAAGTGATAACTATGAGTCAAAACAGTAGATCAGCTAGTTTCCTTAATTTATCTTTTCACCCACTGTATTTTCTCTTGCTGAGCGAACATGACCAAGAAAGGCTTATGTTAGTGGTCACCATCTGAAACCAATAGGGCAGGGGTGTCAGGCCACAGGGTCATTTGTGGCCTTTGTCCGGTTTTACATGGCGAACAGCCTCCATCAACCTGAGTTTCTTAAACTGCAAATGTGAAAGAAAATGTCACATCAGCGCTTTTTGACAAGACCCCAGCATTGATGCTGAGTCAGAAATCCTAAAACCTGTTTCTAACTTGAGAATAAGAGAACTTGTGATGTGATATTCATGTGTCCCAAAATATTTACCTTAAAAACATTTGGTAGTTCATTTGAATTTCAAACCACGAAAAGCATGGTTGGCATCTTCTATATAATTTTTATTAAATAATTAAACTGCGCTGAATTTTGATGAAGAATGCTGAATGTCAAGTGGAACATCTGACCTTTGAAAGGTTTGGACATCCCTGCCCTCAAACCCATGTAGTTGTCTAGGTCTATGACCCCAAGTTTGAGATGATGACTGGGAAAATATTGCAATCGCTAGTCTGCTGAATATCTGTGCAGTTACAGTATTTATCGTCTACTTTCTATGTACGTAGTTCTGGCAACAGGGTGAAGGGCCTGTGGTCTCAGTCAATGCACACTTAGTGTTCAGACCAGTTGTCAGTGCAGGAGTAGTAGAACAGAATAACATCCAAAAGTAATCCCACTTCTGACACCAGCGAGTGGAAGAACATGTCCTCACTTGGCCTCAAACTCTGGTGGTCTGAGATTTGATGACGCCTGCTTGAAGGTTGGTTTCCAGCAACAAATACAACTTACAAAGCAACAAATGCAACAGGTAAATCTGCTGTGGCGCGGGTCTTAAGTTGGTGGAAACTCGAAATGGCAGATTAGAGAGTCATAATAGTAGCCTATTTTGCACAGTGAATGTGTACTGATAGCAAAAAGAGACGTGGACACAGCTGTCTCTGGGTCCACCAGATCAGCTTGGTGAGATGATGAATGCCAGTAACCGCTTTGATTTCTCAGCAGACTTCTCAGCAGAGTTCAGACATTTGGACTGGAGCGATTTATGCTAGTGATGTCACCTGTGACCCTGTCCAAACATCCTGTATCTGTACTGTAGCATGACTGTGACTTTACATGCCAAAGTACCTTGAGAAGAACCTAAGCTCAAACGGGTGGGAACGTTGCTGTGGTTCAACTAAACCATGGGACAGTGCTTTTTAGATTTAGTTAAACGCCGTATAGAGGCGCATCTCTAATGTTGTGACAACTTAGCGCACACTAATATGAGCTCAAACTGTAGTTTGGTATTTTACAAGCAAAGGATATTAGATTTATTGTTTTTCGCAGCTGCCTGTGGACTGGACCTTTGATGGAAGCCACATATCAGTTAACCTCCACGTACGTCTGCCGAGAGCACGGAGCTCTAATGACCTGAATCCAGCATGTGCATATGTCTTTAATCAATGCTGCTGAGCGCTCTATATTTCCATAAGTGGGTGTTAAAGACCGGAAAGCTGCGTCATGTATGACCCATCTAAGAAAGGATTCATTCATTCAGAGTGTGTTACGAGCTCTAATTAGACACAGGAATGTATTTTCATGGCAAATATTAAAACTGGCCAACAAATGTTTGTAGAATAAAAGCACCCACAGCCACTCCAACGCCCACTCAGCATCTGTACAGCGTTTTAATATCCTGCGTTTTCCAAACACCCGCTCTTGAGTGGTGAAAAATAATTACAAACACTGATCTGAAGTGCCACGGAGTCAAAGACTATTTGTATTATGTAACTCAAATAACGTACCGAAATAACATCCACGCACACAAAAGATGGCTGTTACCATGTTAATACCTTTTGCATGCAATCACGTTTTATAATAGACAGTTTGGTCTCTGTTTTAAGATTGTGAGAGGAAACCAGAGGAAACCCAAGCTCGCATGGAGGGACATACCACCCCATAGAGGAAGGCACCAGCACCAAACACTGGCACACTGTGCGACATGAAGGTGCTAGTGTAGGTGGGTGCAGTCCTCTCAGAGGATCTAATCTGACCCCTGCCCACTGCACACAGTAATAATACTTATTACTTTTTCTCGCAGGCTGAGGTGTTCAAGAAAAAATAAATGGCTGAAAACCCCCCAAACCAACCGTCCACACTAGTGTGTTTCCTTTCCATTCTGCACTTATTATTTGAAGCTCAAGTCTTTATTTTCCATGCAAGTCAGTCTTGGCTGCTGCAGTGGTGGCTGGCAGAAACCATCTGTGGGAGTTCAAGTGTAAATAGACGTTCACTGGTACAAATAAACACAGATAGTTATGGTGCCGCTCTGATGAATACTTGGACGGTCACACACCAGCAAGAGCACTTGGAGGTCAGTGTTTGTGCAGATTCATACAATGGATGAGTAATTAAATAAAAAAAAAAAAAGAAAAAGCAGGAGAATGATGATGACCTCCGTCTGCTTTATCTTTGACATGAGGAGTCAGCGCTGCACCAAGCTGAAGGACGGACTACAGGATAAATGTGGCGCGGTGCTGAACTCGGATGTGAGTGTAACCTCAACACACCACTGTCATTAGATCCTCCTGCATTAAAACGATTCAGTCACTGTCAAGCGGTGAACACATCAAGCCTTGCAATACATGAATCAGAGAATTAAGTTTCATGTGTGTTTCTGTAACACACGCTCACTAACGTTCTAGCACACCAACCTTGAGATGCTGCAGCTGTAACACCAGCTCATCAAGTTTGCTTCTTTTCTCCTCAATTTCTGTTTGACGTTTTCGCTTCTCCTGAAGAAGAAAACAGACAAGTGAGTTAGAAACAAGGTCACCGTCCAGTGTCTGAGTGTTAAGGGTCTGAATTTAACCCCTAATGAGCCATTTGTCACAAAGCTCCTAAATGATTTCAAACTCTGTTTTAAACCTTACATTGGTAAAGCAAAGCCTGTCTCACTCTCCTGATGTGAAAATATGACGACATGGCGATCCTCCCAGCAACACAAATACAGGTGAGAAATTGGTTATTTTAACATTTTATAATCCGGCTGAAGAGTGAAAGGTGATCTTTGATCTGCCGAGGGATTTGTTATGTAACACTGCAGTGAATAAAATAGCTTTAATAGTAATTAAATAATCATGAAAAATGGTCAGTTACTCAAACATCTACCATTGCATCATGCTCTACAATATAAGGCAACTGCTGACTGGAAGAAAAATGATCTGTGGCGTCTGCAGGAAGGAAGTGGAGTATTTGTGGGTGCAAAGGTCAGAGTTTATCAGCGGTGATGGCTGCACAAGCTGACTGAGGAAGACCCTCGACAAATCTGCTCCAACTGTAGAGAACAAGTCCCCATTTGTGATGGTTATAAATGACATCTTGGGATTTAAATGGGAGACAACCTCAAAACAAAAATAATAAAAGCAATGTGGTGAAACTGTGGGGGGGCTGCATGGGAACATAAACAAGATGGTTCCCAGCAGGACACTACTGGGGGCTGAACCGCAGAGTTTCACAACTTTGGCATACATCCTGTATACTGCAAATAAATACTCAGGAAAAATGAAAAAAATGAAAAAAGACTAAATTCATCAGGCTGCCAGTATAAATGAGGGAAAGAAATATTGCAATTATCTTTGATGGTAGGCTGAATGTATCTTCCCATGAACACACTATTACATATTATTTGGGGGGTGGAGGGTAGCTATTTCACTTATGGGTGTTTGCAGGGGTTTCAGAATGCATTTCTTTTACATCTGCAGCTGGTAAGAGTAATGAACTTGTAATTTTTTAGGGAACTCAAAGAAAGCAGTGCCACATTAATAGAGAATTTGGAACACATCATTACAAGGATCCACAGGCTGTGAAAACAGCTGCACCTCTCACGCACAGACACTGCAGCCTTGATGGTTTGCTAGCTGAGGGATGGTCACCAGATGTCTGAGGCTAGTCATCTAGACTCTGCATTCAAGAAGCTATAAGTCGGCAATAACACGTCTGAAGTGACAGTCGTATCTGGTCATGATGCTTGCCGCCAGTTCTCTAAAGGAGCGCTTGAAATGTGTTGTAATTCTAGTGATAGTCCTGGCTTCCTACTGTCTGACTCACTTTCACACAGCTCAGCTGCAAGTGTCACACAACTGCACCCCTCTCTTCTTTCTGTGGCGCGTTCGATCACACCCTTGGTCAGTTGGCAGATCGTCTCACTGGAAAACATGGTTTAGGTAACTTGAGAGTGGGTCCCTGCCTGTCCCCACCCCAGCCGTGTTTACAACGTATAGAAAACCGGGTGATTGTGTCAGCTCCTGATCCCGACCTGAACTAACCCTTAAGTTGTTCTTATGGTGTCACTTTTGCAATAAAGCAAGTGGCAAACCCTTGACTCTGCTTCTTGGTTCAGCAAGTGTGATGAACCAAGATGCTGATGGTACACATTCAGCAGCTTGAACCTTAAGACTGGTTGAAAAACAACACTGCTTTAATATTTGGTCGAAAGAACCATCTATAATTCTTTTTGTGAGATCATTTTTTTAATGAAATCATCTGGCTTTGTTGCTTTGGGGACCACATGTTGCCATGATGATTCTGTGAATAAATGGTCAACACTTTCAAACAAACTAAACAACTGCATGTGACACTGGCAATATATTATAGCTGACAAGAGGTTTTGGGATGTGAACCGTGACTGAAGTCAGAGGTGCTGTCTTTAAATGCAAACTTAGCACATTGCTCCCATGTCCTACATGTCAGAGTCATGTGATAGCAGCAGATACCTATCATGTCCATACAGAGAGGAGACACAAGAGCGTGGGAGTCGTCTGTAAATCACTCTCTCTTCACTTAATCTTAATAGGAGAATCAGTTGTTTATGTGGTCTGCTGTATTCAGAGCCGGAGCTGCTAAGTTGCAAACCAGTTGTTGGCGTAACCTTTGCCCCGGCCTGTCTCTGCCTCCCGCTTTGGCTCGTGTGTCATGGAAATCATTTTGAAAATCAGGAGAGCTCATTTAAAGTGTTTGAAGTCTGGGTGACTTAATCGCTGATAGAAACACTAGGATGTAAGGCACAATCAGAATGTTCACTGGGCGCAAAACAGCTGCTGCTAATTTTGGATGGCATGTCATGCCTGCCCCCCTTTCCTCCACCTTCCGACCCACACAAAATGACTTTGCCACTCCCCAGTCCTATAAAGTGCTTCAGTTCATAAAGTGAGCGTCTGGCAGTGACCTAGCCACCTGAGTGTCCTTGCTCTGCAGGGGGCCAAATATGTAGGAGGCAGGGCACTAATTCAGGAAGCCTGTGGAGCTACCAGACAGTTACACAAACACAAATTTATGCTATGACACGTGGCATATTTCTCATGTCAGGAGTAAAAGTTGAAGAACAAGATGAACTTGTCACGGAAGAGGAAGTAAATCCCAACCCAGCGCGCAACCACCAATACTGCTCAAATTGATCTGTTGTCAGAAATGTTTTGCTGAGGAATCTCTTCAGCGGGGTGATTCTTGACAGTGGTAGAGTATAGTAAAAGCCCACGGTGCTTTACGGTGCAGACAATATTAATAGAAGATGGCGGCAAAGTTGGGTGAGTCCGTGTTGATCTGTGTAGATTGCTTGGTGCCTAGCCCTGTGTTGCTGAGCGTAGAATGAGGACAGCCTATTTAGGTGTCTTTAAACCACATCTTATGTGGTCAGGACAGTAGATTCTACAATGGGTGCATCTTTGAGACTCCAAAAATATTTCCCTGCCAATGATACCATTTCCCCCAAATTCCTGCCATTTTTACTGAAGATTTTCATGCAGAAACACTTAAAAACAGTAGCTCAATTTGGTATTACCTCCAGACTCCAGAGCTCATAGTCCAAATTCCTGGTTTCAAATTAAATTTAAATTCTTTGTAGCTGAATCGACCATAAACAAGTTGATTTGCCATGATGCATGTCGACTTCAATGGCTGAAATGTGAAGACCTCCTCCCACCAGATGGCAGTGTTTCTTCCAGACTATTTTAGTAGGCTGTTCGCGGAGAAAGTGATTGACTAAGGACTGAAAGAGGGAAATTTGGGTCTAACAAACACTAAGCACTGACATTCATGAATCATCTTCAACTGCTTGTTCCCCACTTGAGGACAGAGGATGGGCTGCAACCTGCAACCGTCTTCCTTGAAGTTGTAGCACTATCCACTACCCCCCAAATACTCTGCCATACACTACTGTCATACACTATTCCATGAATGTTAATTCAGATCAGCCCACATCCAAGCGAGTTAGAAATGACAAGCTGGCCGAATCCTTTAAAAGCTTTACCAGTCTGTTTAAGACCTGTTCATGCCTGACTGAGGCTGGTGGCAGGGGGACTGACTGTAACACAAAGATTCAGTAAATGGCTCTGGATTATAGTTTCATGCAACCATGACCTGTGACCTGATTTAATTATTATTATCTTAGATGAAAATGATCAATTTAGCGAATATAAAATAAAATTACTGAAAGAATAAAAATGAAGGAGTATGAAAAAAATAAATAAATTAAAAAAGAATAATATTTGTGTGTGAATTTGACACCCACATTTCGTTCTAATTATATATGTGGTTTCAAGTGTTTTGTGTCTTAAACATTTGTTCGTCTGTAAACAGCCCAGAAGGGGCCCAACCCCCACTAGTGTTTACCAACCGTAATGCAGCCCATTATCCTCAACATGCCACAGTCACAAATCTTTGTCCAAGTCTGTCTGTCGTACCCCACTTCTGCTTCACCCCGCCGTGTTTGTTTCCCTCAGCAAGTCCCCACTAAGTGGATCCAGAAGCTTCCTCTAAAATGTCCATTATTACTTCAGTCATCCAAACAGATCATAGTGAACACAGGAGCAGCTGCAAAGTTTTCACTGACTCACATACACGCTGAAAGCATAAAGCGGGAAACCCATAACCCTCACTTAGCATCTAGCCCCATATCTGGACTGTAATTTGAAGTCATGTGAGAGTGAGTGTGAAAGCGTGGACCGCCAAAAGTCCAAAGGCCTGAGGTCACTTTTGTAAACACATCACAGACAGTACAATGAGATCAGTGAAAACACGTTTGGAAAAATCTCGACACTCATTTACAGGACCGTACTCAAACACACACACACGCTGGTATGTATCATTTTTCTGGGTCCCAGCGAGTGGCCTACAAACTGCAGTGATACAATATGTTCACAACACTCCGATTACAAGTCTGGTTTTAATCTCCAATTCATCTGTAATCTAGCCAGTTAGTTACCACAGAGGTTGTTGGCTGCTACCTGAAAGTCAACAGTATCACCCTGTGAGAACCTCTGTCCAGTCAGATATGGTGATCTGTACAGAGACTACCAGATGCTCATCCCCAGAAGAAGATGAATTTATTTTTCAGATCAACGTCATCTACCTTTTAGGCACCCATCCTTACTCACAATCAGGTCAAGGAGGCAGCTATCTAATCACAGAGGGCCAGACTTCCTTCTCCCCAACAATCTCCACCAGCTCTTTTCAAGAGAATGAGCTAAATTCCTCCCACACTGTGGCTGAACTCTCCTCCGGAGTGAGGAGCACCGTTCTCTGCTAGATGTACAAAACTACAAAACACAAACAAACACCAATATATATATATATATATATATATATATATATATATATATATATATATATATATATATATATATATATATATATATATATATATATATGCATATACATACTATACTGTATACTGTGTATATGTATGTATATGTACTGTATATATATGTGTGTGTATGGATCCAGATTTGCTTTTGCTCTCGCTTATGTTACAGTACTTCACACTTCACAACTCATCATTTTACCGCAGGAGGAGGCAGCTCAACCGCAGCCATTAGTCTGATGTTTAATTCATGAGCAGTACTCTTTGCTACATGACAGCTGTCTGACACTGGCAGAGGGTTTAATTAACGTCAATAAAAGCAGACAGAAATACGACGTCTGGTGACTTTCTAATCAAAGTTTTCATCGGATCTCGTTGATGCTTAGACAGTTGGATCAAGCTCTGCTCAAGAATTAAGTAATGTAAGTATCCATTGTTTATGGTGTGACTGTATGACCACATTGACTCCATTTTGTTTCATCACTCTCAGTCAAACAATACGACATTTCATTCATTCATTGCTTTTCTGCTGCTTATTCATGGTATTTCTGGGTTGCAGGGAGGGTCGGAGCTCAACTCTGCAACTTAAGGGTCAAGACAGGACACACCCACCCTGAACCAGTTGCCCTCCCATCACAACATATGATTCAGTAGTTACACTTAACAACAACAACAACAACAACATAATAATAATAATTAAAATTATAAAATGATCTGGCTAGCATTGTGGATGTTTTGAGATTCAGCAAATGGAAGTTTACACAATACACTGCAAACATGGTTTGTTCAATATCTTCCTGTTGTACCATTCTTCACCATGGTTGCTCACACTCTATAAATATTGATGCTACATTCATCCAAATATTCTTTAGTTATTCCCCCAAGCTTCACAAGCAGCGTCTCCTCCAGCCTAAGGGGTTGAGGTGCAGAGTTTGTGCGTAGCAAAGCACAAACCTGTTTGCTCATGCTGCAAAATGTGCGGTGTGAGTTATCGAGACAGAACAGAGTGGTTTGCATCCCTCAAAGTGCTGTGTGAGCTGGTGAGCACTTTTCTTAAAATGAATATGCAATTTGGTTCGTTGACATTACAGAAATTCATATTTCTGGGATGAGAAAATGTAGATAGATTTGTTTCCCACCAGCTCTCTGAGCTTCTGCACGTTTAAATGGTCTTTATTTAGCATTGTTTTTTTCTGATATATAAAGAGAAA
Organism: Synchiropus splendidus; assembly: GCF_027744825.2. Taxonomy (NCBI): domain Eukaryota; kingdom Metazoa; phylum Chordata; class Actinopteri; order Syngnathiformes; family Callionymidae; genus Synchiropus; species Synchiropus splendidus. Next base: position 59,575,836 of record NC_071334.1, on the reverse strand, counting down.
ATCAACAATGATCTGAGAAAGTGAAATCCTGGCTGATTGAGTCATGAGAAGTTTCCCCTCACTGTCTTCTCCCTGCTTAAGTGGTTTAAGTAAATGAGCTCTGGTACGGCTGCCATGTTTAAACGTGGCCAAAATAGTTTCTCCATATGCTGCCGCTGTTCCCCCACTGGTGTGTGTGGGAGAGTGCAAATGTGTGTGTTCCTGTGCCTGGTTACGTGTGTGTGGTATGCTGTGGTTGTCACTGGCGCCAAATTTAGTCTCAGTCGGTGAACGTGGGTCTAAGTGTTGCTCTGAAGTCCTATCGCCCGAAGAGTTGGTCAGTGATAACGTTATGTACCAAAGCAGACCTCTCAGGGACAGAGAAAATAGCCCCCCAGAGCAGACTTTCCACTGACAGTTTCACCCATTTCCAGCGGTTTTCCGCCAGAAAAAGCCATGGAAGCTGAGACGTAAGACAAACAGCGGCAGCGTGACAGAATGGTGGTGAGCGAGCAGAAGTTAGTTGGTGCTTTACATCCTCAGAATAGAAGCGGGAGGCGATGATGTCATACTGTGGTGCCTGCATCTCTTTTCATTGGATCCATTCACTTTAATTAAAAAGCAGGCAGCACTCTCAGGCGTTGACCGCACTTCTTTATTTATGTTGTGTTTCTGATTCCAATCCTGAAACTTCAAAACAAACTAATGAACTGAAAGTAATTTACTAGCTTACTGAATGTAATTTTGTGTTCTATGGCTGCCATATTATTATCAACACTTCTCTTTAAATATCCAGTGAATAGAGTGGTGTTGTAGCTCCCCAACTTAATCTGACATATATACTGTAGTACTGTGGAAGAGTGTTTCAATGCCTTTTAAAGCACAGAAAATGTCGGAAATATTTTACAAATTTGGATGAGTCATGAACATTTACTAGCCTGATGTTTTTTCCAATGCTGACTTAATAAGAAAAATGATCACTGTACATCACTGATATCGATTTGAATGTGGCTCCTAAACTTGAAAATGTGTTGAATTTCTGTTATTATTAAATAACTGAAGTGGCGTTATAATACTCGCTGTACAGACTTTTAAGTTGCTAATATGCTAAGCAAGCTAAGATTAAAACATTTAAGAGGCTGATACAAAAGCAAAACTGTTAGGAATAAAGTCTTAATGATATTCGCATTATTGGCTTAGAGTTTAAACCAGACAATAACTTGTACAGTAAATACCATTTAAAATAGGCTATTTGCTTTTGTTAGTGATGCAAATGCTATTGTCATTGACTCATCTGTTAATGATGAATATTTCAGTCAGTTCACATATTATATTTTGTTTGCGTCGCAAACTGGTGAGCAAAGACAGTTTTCAAAACAATTCCTTATTTCTGTTATAAATATAAATTTACCTACCAAAATTTCCAACTAAACATCAGTTATTGTCAACAATAACAGTCAACACTTATATGTACAGCTGTACAGTAAAAAGTTTTGACTTGTTTTCTTTTGTGTGACAAATGTGTGTGATTTAGCCTTCAAAACGTATTTGAAAGCCTAGAAAATATTTAAAACTCTTTTATATCGATGTTATATTTACCAGTGCTTCTTGAATTGCTACAGTAAATGTGTCAAACCTGCTGAGCAGATTTGTTTTAAAGTTAAAGCTGTCCTTTCAATTTACAACAAAACGAAAATTCACAACGAAACAAAAATAGTCTAACATTCATTCCATGTCCCCCAATTCCAGCTAAGGTTACTTCAGTTGGTAGACAAAACAAGTTCACCATTTTTTGGGGTTAATCTTTCTAAAAAGAAAAAAAGAAAAAAATAGTGAGCTGCAGTCTGCACGACATGACATAAGTCGGTTCAACACTCTGTCCTTTGACCCTGATCACAGGTGCGCCCACATAGTGTGATCCATCTCAGAGCCTGGCCTGGCATGAATGTATAATGAGGAAATGAAATATGAATGAGATAGTTGACACAGAAAATGAAAGTGTCAGGAAGACCATGAGGAAAATGAAAAAGAGATATGAGGAGGAGGAGAAACTTAAACCTGTCCTAGTGAGACACTTCTCCTGACCAATGACACAGGTTTTACAAAGCACTCAGAGAAATTGAAACACAGTAGACTTACCGCCAAGGCCTGCAGCCTCTCTTTGTGGAGCTGAGCCTCCTCACAAGACATCCTGAGAGGGGGGAGCAGCAGGGGACAGGGAGGGAGGGGGACAAGAGGACAACCTGAGGTGAGAATTTAGGTGGACAGTGTCCCTCAACAGTGGAAGGGAAGGGAAAGAGGAGAGGAAATGGAAGGAAAAGAGGGAAGTCCAGTGGAGGTCCGCGGTCAGTAATCCAGCTACAGTGAGTGGGTGAAGCTGTGAGTGAAGCAAAGATCTCTCATTCACTGGCCATGTGTCTCACACTCTGCCCACTGCTAACATTCTCGCTCTCTTTCACTCTGTCTCTATCACCCACTCTTTCTTCTGGCTCGTGTCTCCCCTCCCATTTGTCCCGTCCCTCCCTCCTCCGGTCTGTTTTAGGCAGGGGCCATGTGTGATTAAACAGCTGGGAGGAGCGGCTGAGAGAGGGAGAGAAGAGGGGGAGTCACAGAGTGGAGAGATGGGAGGGAGAGAAAATGAAAGTGCAGAAGTTAGAGGAAAGCGATGCAACTGTAATTTGTCATTTCGTCGGGGCTGAGAGCTGCAGACGTGAATGTGGGTGAGAAAATCATAATTTCAGGATTTTCTCCAGCTTCCATTAACTTTTGCACCAACACACGTCGTAGCAGCTTATGGACTTAAATCTCTCTTCTGACTTGACAGGTGAAGCCTAAAAAACTGAATGTGCCGGGCCACTGACTTTTGAGAGGAGGCTTTTTTTCTTGATCCTTTGAGTCTCAACAGACAACATCCAAACATTTCTCTGAAGAACAAATTTGCCTATGGCCACCATGAGCTCTTCAGATCACCAAACCGTGAACCCTCCTCTCTACTTTTATCTCTCCAACCACTTGAGGATAAACTTTTATCATAAATGTTAAAACATTGAAGAAGAAATCTTCCTTTTTAAGTGCAGGTGATGATTCAGCAAATGACATCATGAAGTTGCCAATTAGAGAGCAAGCCTTGCTGACATGTTTGTGTGAAGGTTCATGCATGGTCTCTATACTCTACATTTCCATCCCCATAAAAGCAGTTTAAAATCAGCAATCAAGTCAGTTCACTGGGTTTGTTTCCCCTCCACAATGACACATTGTATTCAGTAAAAATCCTCATCAACAAAGGAACTAAAAATAACGTCTCTGTATCTCAGCAACCTTGAGTTGACAAATTTCTTCTGTGCCTGTCATGGGCTTCAAATAAGCTTTCAACAGCGCAGTGGCTAGATGAGAATGGTGTTGTCCACTGAGGACACTGAAGTGAAAATCTATTCTAGCCACTTCAGTGATTCACTCCTGTCTCCAGCACGTGGAGGTGACTGAAGTTTGTGAAATATCTCTCGATGGATGCGGCCATTAATTATTATTATTATTATTTTCATCGCATATTTTTTGGCAAATATTAGTCTACCCCAAGAGTAATACTTGTTTTAACTGCTGATGGCCTAAGATGATGATGACCAGGACCTTGAACCTTTCACCAAATGCTATTGAAATAGGCGCAAGTCTCCATTAGAAATGAGTCATTCAACCCACAAAACACAATGTTGTTTTCGCCTATACTGCATATCAATCAGTGGAGCCATTTCTGTTGCATTTGCTTTACACTCTCGCTCGTCATTTCCGCTTTCATGTTTATGCTTAAATTCCAGAAGTCCTCCCCAACATTCTTCCCTCCATTCCAACAACCTTTTCAGTTGTCCTCCTGCCTTGATTGCATCCCCCACTTTGAATTTTCCAGATGTTTTCTTCCTGTCATCAAACTCCCAGCACGGCCATACTCGACGTCCTGTCTTCCATCCCTTTCCCAAATTCCTTCCCACCTGAATCCAATGCCATTCACCTACACTCGTCGACGACCCTCCTTTCTGTGAATTCCTTCGATCACACTTGTGTCTTCGTCCCTGCCTCCACATCCTTATAAGGAGAAACAGCAGCAGCCGTCCCTGCCAACTCTTTTGGGAATACAGAAGCATGTAACACACACTCATTCAGATTTACACAAAGGCAGACAAAACAGCCACCATGTTACTCAACTGGAAAAAAAAGGTTGGTGAAGAATGACTGCAGCTGCAGTGTTTCTGTCTGGGAAAACTGTACCGTACTACTGTACAGCTGCAGGAAGGGAGGAAGTTATAAAAAGGCAGCTCAGTGCAGCGCTAAACTTAGCAGTCAAATTCTAAGTCATATTTTCATGAAACTGAAAAGATGTTTGAATCATGTAGCCAAACTAATCCATGCAGCTAGTATAGATCCATAATCATGGCATTCTTTCTACAGAATACAATGAAAAGGAGAGAAACAAAACATGTAAGAATCAGAAGAAAATTTATTGCCATGGTCAGTGGGGATAGTGTTTTGGAATAAATAAAATAAAATAAAATAAAATAAAATAAAATAAAATAAAATAAAATAAAATAAAAAAGCTTAAATCAAATAGTTTACAATGTGACTTGGTCAAATACAGCGTGGTGATGAGCAGTTATTATCAGTAAAATGTTCCATAACTGTGATAGCTGAGCTCCTCACCCAATCTTTAGGCAGATTGTAGACAGACTGCAGCGGGGAGTAAGTCTCCCACAAAGTAACGCATGATTACATTGATTTTTTTTTTCTTAAAAACATGAGCAATAATGCACAAAGTAATGTGTTCTAGTCACAGGCCAAATTGCGTGGTGTTGAATGAATTGCTAATATAAACGCACACAGTCTGTCTGCTTGCGCTGAAACATTTACAAGATAATGTTTCCCAAACATGTCATGTGTCATTTATTGTACTCACTAGGCCTGTAAAGCATTGCTTATATTTTAATGTTATGCTACAGTCAATATACAGTAATGACAAAAACTAACACCTCAGAGCACGATTTAGCAGTATGCTAATGTATTAGCAAACACAAATTGCATACTTGTGTTGCATATTGATGTGAAGCATAAAAGAGAGATATTTGTTCACTTTGCAAGAAGATGATAGCAAAGATCATCTGTCAGTTTCAAACTCCTAAAGTTAATCAGTATGTAAGTCTCAGGAGGTTAATGCTAATGATAACAATATGCTTGTTTTGTTCAAGCTCACTTTGTCTCTCTGACTTTGTACTTCATTCCCTATTTCGTAGCCTCTTAAAACCTTGTCACCCACCCCTGAGCGCTGTCTGTCGTCATCTTGTTGGTCACTGTTGGACACAACAGCATCATTGTTCCCCTACATCGCCATGACGACGCAATGACTTCACTGCACAGTAAGCTGAGCGCCGCCTTTTCTACCATTCCAGCCCAGAAGTAATGGCCTCCAGATGTGCAACCAAACGCAGGCACACACACACATGCTCAAAGTTCTCATAACAACACGGCCTGTGTTGACGGTAGGAATAATACATATCCTCTGCATATAAATTTATAACTTTTTTTCCACCTTACAGACTTGTAAAATAAATGGAAATACCACATTCTCCTTCATATAATACACAATGTCTGTAGTAGCATTAACAATAACCAAACTCAACAGTATGCTGGCCATGTCTCTGGCCAACCATATTTTGCAGACATGGGTATATTTAGTGAGACCCATCTGCACCAGAGGTTACCACCTGTTACTTTATGTCGGACGAGCGTTTGAAAAGAGCCACGACAACTTTAAAACCCCAATAAAAACACTAACGGTTCAATGGAGGAGTAAACATGGAAAGCAATTATAGTTGTACACTTTACCTTTGTCAAGCAAAAGCAATACTTGTTTGTGACCTGCTCTTGGCTCTGACAACAATTTAAAAAAGGAAATCTTGATCTTGGAAATCTGGCTCATACTACATTACAATTTCAATTCCCATATTTCACACTCACACGATTATGTTCACACTATTCTCTTAAAGGTCTCCACAGAAAGGCTGAACCAGTTAGAGTGAGGCATGTTTGGGTGGTTCTGGTGAAACTGACATGGCTTGAGCAGTTAGCAGTTTGGAGGTGCCTTCATGAATAATTCAGGATCTGCCACTGTAAAACCCATAGGGACCCAGAGGTAGAGCAGCTCATAGCTAAGACTGAAGGAGAGTTCGATTAGTCAGGCATTCAATCTGGAAACCCATTTTGCTTGTCACGTTCCAACAATTCATTCTGATGTTACAAGTATGTCAATAGAAAGTGGGTGTCTGCCGCCTGGTCTTCCGTCATGCAATTGTAAGTGCTGCTCTGCTTAGGTCAGCACACACCAAAATAGTCATTTTAAGTTGAAGGTCAAAGCGTGAAGTAAATTACTTATCTTCAGTTACTAGCATGGTGAGTAGAAAGATTATCCTTTCACTTTCAGGCCTCTAATGTTGACTGATCCATCAAGGATGAAGCTTGAAGACAGGATGATGTCATCGCTAGCATTTCCCCTGCTGCTATTATCTCATGCTATTGTGACCGGTTGCGTGTGCCTCATCTTTGTGTTTCATCAAAGGTTAAACTATTCCCATAACAGCCTCACCAAACTGCCAACCAGCCATTTCACCACGACTCAAGTTCTTTCCATAAAATGAGGGACAGGATGAGCGATGGTTAGACCATGAAGGAGGATCACTTGCACCATGACAGAAAAATAACTGAGGAGCCAGATCCACTGTGTCTGGTGCTCAAGTTCAAAGGTGTTAACGCTAGCATGTTCCAGAGCACTTTTTAATCTTATTGGTCGCCATTCTAGTGTCGTGTTTGTTGATGTTTTTTACGTAAAGCTGTGTAGCGATATGATCCAACTGATTCTCTTCACTGTTTGACGTGTGGGTGGTAAACAGCACCGGCGACTGGGCTTGCTGCCACAGCGGTGTCGCCACTACAAGACCACAGACTACCTCAGCTTTCTGCTGATTCAGTGGATAATCAGGGCTAGTGCGGGGAAGATGCTGACTAAAATAAGGCCACAGCATCGAGCAGCACAGACGTTGAGGAAAGATGTGACTGAGTGACTAAATCACCACAGCTCTCTGTCTCAACACCGACTGTATGATTAACCTTTCAAGTGCCAGTCACAGCTTCGAACTCACACTCTGCTACAGTACAAGTCCATGACTGTGACAGATATTCCGAGCACTGTCTCCTAGATGGTTTGCTTGAACTCCAAATAAGTTCATTCCACATTACTCATCCACAAATAGCTAATTGAAAACATACAAATGGATGAAAATGTAGTGTGTAGATGTAGCACAGTACTATAAATACAAGAACTCATGCTGAATACAAAATATTTTCAGCCTTTTTCTTTTTCTTTTTTTTTTTTTTTACCAGAAATCTCCACTGTCCTCTGCGTGACACATTTCATCTTCAATTGCTCTTGAAAAAAAGCCATCAGGTTTCACCTTCAAATCTTCATTTACATTGTGTAATTTAATACATGACATCATCACACAATCCACTTGAGAATTACACCGTAGCAATCAGCCTCGCTGAATCCTGCTGGGGACAATCAGCCACACTCCGCTCAGAACTGGACCACATCAGCCACTTGCCAACATTATTGTTTCCCCATTGATTGAATTCTTCCTTTCATGAGTCTTCTGCCCCTGGACGCTCTCAAGCCACATACAAGTAACATCCGACTTACGACCTGTTCGACTTACGTCCACCCGTACTGGCTTACGACCGATTGGTCGGATCCGATCCCGGTCGTAAGTCAGATGTTACTTGTACATACATATTCTGAACATGTCCTCTGCCTGCCTCCCCTGTAACCTCTGTCTCACTCCAACTGGACCTTCAACCAACACTAAACTGACCCCAAAATGACCTCTATCCCCTCTACCAAGGGTCTTGTCATTCTGACCGTTACCCCCAGTTTCAATAAAACCTGTAACATTTCATCAGGTTCTGTGACCCTAACTGCATACATTACCTCGCGAGAGGTTCCTCGTGAGGTGGCTTTCAGCATCCCAGTTACCTGCAGCTTGTGGGTGTAGAAACATTAGTAACACAGGCTGCCCCCAAGCTGGATTGGAAACTTCTTTTTGTAAGAATGAAAGTTGTCAGACAAACATGATCTCCAGTTATGACTATTTTGTGCCGATGTAACCTGTGTTGTGACCTGAGACCACAGATTGAAACCCTGTGATAAGGAAACACAATAACAAATAATGGTGTCCTGTAAAGACCATGCGTGGCAATCTCAATGTAAATCCTTAACCATGGTTCTGTGTACCTGCTTTCACAAATGCTGTGTTCTTCTTCGCAAATCAGAGGTGGAGTTAGGTGTTATTGTTTTCATTGTAGAGAGAGGATAAGCCAGTGATGTCAGCACTTAATAAAGCTTAAGAAATGTATTGAATCATCTCAGGAGAGTCCTAATCCGTATTAGCTCTTTTTTCTCTTTTTTTTTCTAAGGCCACCTGAGGATGTGAGAAAAAAATCTACTTGGGTCATTAGTCTCACTCCTTTGTGTTAATGGAATAAAGTGGCTGGTCATGTGTGGGACATTACGACTTTCTCACAAATGGCTGTTATTCAGTTCGTCCTTGGATGAACCCTGACACTAGGACTACAACTAGACATGGTGCTACTCCTTCTCCTCCAGAATGGATTTGCAGGGCTTGAGATCAAGTTAATAGAGATCTTTTCCACATTTCTCTTCATAGTGTAAGATAATATACAGTAGCTACTTTTTTTGCACTTCCTTATACAACAGCTGGATTGCTTTTAAAGACACTTGCATCACTAACAATATTGATAACTAGGAAGCCTTACATGCCTCTCTGTCATATCATTAAACCCCACCTTCACCAAGAGGTGAAGAGGAGAGTGCAGGCAGGTTGCAATGGATGGAGACCACTGTCAGGGGTGAGCTGTGTCTGAAGAGTAGCCTCTAGAGCAGGGGTGGGCAACGATACGTGTATTTCTTGAGGGGTCACATTACTTACTGTAGCTGTTGTGAGGGGCCATAAAAAAATGTCAAAGAAAGGAAGGAGTCAAAGAATGTAATTTATATAGATAGCAGAAATGAGTAAAGTATGGAAATCATCATACATTAACAGAGGGGCTGCACAATTGGAGATAAAGTTTGGAAGGTCAGACTGGTCAGGCGGTTTTGTGCACGTCTAAAGAGGGCACAGGGAACATGTTCGATGGAGAATGTTAAAAATGGCCGTGCCGGATGTACCATCGACGTTTGGGGATGTGATGAAAGAGGACATGAAAAGGATACGGGTCAAGGTGGAGGAGACCGACTTGCTTCGGCAAACAGGAACAGGAAATGCCGAAAGACAAAGATGAAGAGGAGGCCGAATGTCACCCATTTGAGATTTGATTCATTCCACATTGTTTTTCCACTCAGACTTTTGGATAACTCTTGCCTTTTCTTCCCTACACAGAGTCACTTTTACATCATGAAGTTGTGAAAGTAATCTGTAATACTGCACAGTGTACTAGGTATGCAGTGTAGCAGCCATGCGTGTGTTTTAAACAAAACTGGAGAGTCGAGATGCAACATGTTAACTCAACCCTGATATTGGGCTTTGCTTACTTTTACTGTGTTGCTGGCCAGTTGTGGCTCATTCATTTTTACTGCAGTTAGGAGGCCACAAGTGGCTGGAGGCATACCAAGCAACATGAGGTCGCAATACTCGTAATAGGAAGAGTGTTTTAGTTTGTGCTAAGTTTAACAGAGGCTTTGCTTGATGGATTTACAATATAATGCATAAAGTTCACCGTGACTAACAATGTTTCTGTGAACTGGAATTTCACAGAACTTCAGTCCTACTGTCTCTGATTTTAATTTGCATTTCAATTATGTTTCCTATTTGTAAGCTCTCGTAAAATTTATGAAAATTAAAAGAAATTTGCGAGACATTTTTGATTACATTTTATATAAATCTGTCTGTTTTTGGACGGTGAGAGGAAACCTGAGTGCCCTTAGAAACCCACATAGAACTGGCGACCTTCTGCCATGGTGCCAACAATAAGAACAAAAAACGCCATGTTTCTTAAAGCTCAGGTTTTTATTTGTTATATGCAGTATGTAAAATCACTATGGCAGTAAAAATACTGTGGCAGTAAAATACTGTGCCGAGTGACAGCTTTTCATTATTCAACATTTGCCCAGAAGGGGTCAGACTGGTGTGATAGTTGTGCTGACATGGTGCTTTTCCTGCACTGAAGGGAATAAACTCTCTGCCATCAGGTCTCCATTTATGGACCAGTGGGTTTAATTTTGTTATGATATTTTGTAGTTTTATCAGCAATCAGTGAATACATGAGCCAATTTGTTCCTTTCGGTGATGGAAGTGACTGGTGGGAATCTAGTGGTCTGCATCTAAATTGGGGTGAAGAGTCAAAACCTGCTAAATTACAGACTCCACATGTCAAAGATGGGAGATTAGGTTGCAAATAGTGGGAAACCAGGGATAGAAAGGATGCAGTCGAGCCATAGAGGGTTAAAGTCTGTTGAGCCCGGTGAAGAGACTGAAGAAAAAGAGGAGAGGGAGGAGTACATGGTGTGCCTCGTGTCTCCTTGCTAGTCATGACCGTGCAGCAGCCTCACCATGACGGGGCTTCCGTCACCATGACAACCTCTGTCAGATAGATGGAGTGGAGAGGGAGATGGAGGGATGCGGACATGCTCAGGAGAGAGATTGGTGGAGGGAAGACGAGATAAAATAATGCTACTCACGGTGCTGTGGCCGTGCCATTGCTCTGCAAAGGTGTGTCTGACATGTCTCCCCTGCTCCTCTTCCTTCTTCTCCTCCTCTACTTTTGTGAGTTGTGTCCTCCTCTTCTTGTCCTGCCCCCCTCCCTCCTCTTCCTCTGCCTCCTTCTTCTTCTCCTCCTCGCCGGTGCAGTATGCTCTCGTCACGGTAGAATATGTCAGAGCTGCTCCTGCAGCAGTAGCGAGAGGAGAGGATGCTGCGGGAGCGAGAGAGACAAGGAGGGAGGGAGGGAGGTCACTTGTATTTGTTCAGCGTATCATTCAGGTGATGGAGTGTGTGAGGAAATTAAAGTTGTGGTGAGGAGAATGAGGTGATAGAACTCTACAGTAGAGTTTGATTGAGATGGATGAGTGAAGGATGGCGAAGGAGAGGAAGAGAAGACGTCTGAGTATGAGAAATGAAGCATGATGGAGACTCATTGAAGGGAGTTGCCAAGCTCCATCAACCGCGGAGAGCTACTGCTCCTATCAAAGCTGGTAGTTTAATATTGACAAAAAATAAAAATACATATATACAGATAGAGATAATTTATTTATTTGTTTTGGGTTTAATCTTGATTATTCTTAATTCTTTTTAAAAAGACTGTTTTCAAAATGGCAGTATTTGAGGCATCTTTAATGAAAACTATAGAAACTACAATTATTTTAAATGTCCACACATTAAACAAAGTAAATACAAAAAAATATAGAAACAATTCATAAGGAACATAAGAACAATCACTACTACTAATGTAGAGGACTAAATAAAATCAAATAAATATAATAATAACATAAGAAAAGTCTACAGTCAGCACACTGAGAGAACTGGTTAGAATGCTGACCTATGTACAAAACAATTCTTTGCAATCCTCAACTGACAGAAGATAAAGGAAATGTAAGGTTTGGCAGGAAACATGGAAACAAAAACATCAGAAAGAATGACAAGTCAAAAAAGCAGCAACTTAATATGGAACACTCACAACAGAAATGAATGATCTCCAAGAAGACATCATAAACAGACAAGACTGATCAAACAACCGAATAGCAACCCAAACAAGCACAGCACAAAACAAACTGAAAGAACAAGAAACAACTGGAAAAGACTGAGGCCCACAAAGGAGCCCATGCTACATGATTTGATCAAAAACAGCATACGTGCAATCAAATCAACTCCAAAATTCATACTTTTAGACAAACTGAAGCATGACTGAATTTGTTGAAGATGTGACAATATGAAATATCTAGAACATATGTCTGTATGTATGTATGTACTGCGTGTACTGTACAGTGTGTACATACTGTACATCTTAGTCCTGCATATAGCAATTTGCAAGAGTGGGTGAGTCCCTTGAAATACAGAATAGTTCCATATTTGACATGACAATGAGCCGTCCCTTATTGAACTAATATGGGACGTGACTTGTACCGTATTAGGAGGTGTCATGACCGCACCAGAGCTGCCGGCCACATGTCTGCCAGTGAGTGTGCATCAGTCATTTCTGAATATACCTGACCCAATTTTATTGTCGATAGGTAGAAAAAAACACGAGCGTTTATGCTGCAAACCCTTTATCTAGTTTATCAAGTTTTTCTGGTCAAGTTTAAATTTAATACACATGTAAGAGTGTCGCACACAGAACAGTGTCTTCAAAGCAACCAGTTTTCACTATTTACCAAAGTCACTGAGCATGTTTGTGCAAAGATGGAAGGTTCATGTAGAGTAAGAACAGTGCAACAGTATTCATCTGCGTGCGAGTGATCAAACTTGTTTTAACCAACCCAGTATTTGCGTCTAAAAGATGATTTTTTTTTTCCCATTTTACATTACCTAAATTATAATGGCTCATGATTCGGGTACCATTGAGTACCAAAAGTGGTAAGTTGCATCTTAAGCAGCCACGTAGTTCGCATAATTGTCGGGCCAGCTCGGCAAGGGGCGTTCTTTTTGGCATGAAAGGTGGCTGTCGATGACGAAAGCGAAGGAAATCCCCCGTCCAATTTGCAGCAACGTGATTATTTCAGAGCTCAGACATTATCCGACACTGAGCAGCGTAGGACTCAAATCCTCTTCTCGGATCTTCGACACTTGGAGCTGTCATGTTTGTATCAGACATGCCTGTTCTCACAGCTGGAGTCTCCACAAATATGAAGCTAATCTGCCGCCCAATCCCTCCCGAACAGCTGAGGTCATGACCCTTTAACTGGATTTTTAAAAAGAGTTGGGCTATACAGCTATATTAATTCAATGTAAAGAATAATACAAATAAAATCAACCTGATCTTCAGATGTGCAAAACAAAGCTGTCTAAAAAATTGCCGCTCCCTTGTGGACATAGTCTGTAACTGCAACTCACTTTTAATACGTCTATTTACGGACATTATTAAAACGGTCACTTTTACTGTATTTCTATGCTTGTGTTATATTTCCTACTAAAACAGTGATGGGTATAATAAAGTAGCCAAGCCACATTAAAAAATTCAAATCAAAACCTCAGGTTCTTTAACAAGCAGGTCAATAATGTCGCTTTGACAAACCTTAAATCACTTTCAGAGATTTCCCTTAACGGTTGGTGGAACACTTTCTAATATTTTGTCAAAGTTTAATTCATGATTTCAGTCTGGCGACCTCTGTTTGCAAATGCTAACATGTTAGCATAGCTAACCTGACATTCATGAGCTGGTCAACTGCTTTAGCTTCTCTCAGCGTGTGCCTTATGATGTTATGTATGATGCATATTTACGGTCTATATGGTGTGAGGGAAAAAAAAACAAACATTACCATTATTACAGCACTTTTAAAATCTGTTCAGTTTTTTGACAATCAGAACAATTTACCAGAAATCCTACAAATCTTCTTCTTCCTGTCTTTTCCTCAGTGACACTGTTTCCAAACCATACAACATTGCTGCCCTTACCACAGTTGTGTACACCTTCCCTTTCATCCTCGCCGACACCCTTTTGTCACACATCACACCTGACACTTTTCTCCAATGATTCCACCCTGCCTGCACCTGCTTCTTCACCTCTTTCTCACACCCTCCATTGCCCTGGACAGTTGAGCCGAAGTACTTAAAATCCTACACCTTCTTTACCTCTACATCCTGTAACTTCACCTGTCCACTTGGCTCCCTCTCATTCACACACATGCATTGCATGCATGCAAACCTCCACCTCTCGAGCTTATCTTCCACTTGCTCCCTGCTCTCACCACAGATCACAATGTCATCTGCAAACATCATTGTCCAAGGGGCTTGTTGTCTAACCTCATCTGTCAACCTGTCCATCACCATGGCAAACAAGAAGGGGCTCAGAGCTGAGCCCTGTCGCACGCTTTCTCCAGGTCCACAAAGACACAATGGAGTTTCTTCTGAGCAAGGATCACAGGACTGAATGACTACAGACCGGTGGCACTGACGTCTGTGTTCATGAAGTCCTTTGAGCGCCAGGTTCTATCTCACCTGAAATCTATCACTGCTTTCCTCCTGGACTCAATGCAGTTTGCCTACGGAGCCAACAGATCTGCGGATGATGCAGTAAACCAGGCCCTTTATTTCAATCTGGAGCATCTGGACTCCCCAGGAACCTATGCCAGGATCCTGTTTGTGGACTTCAGCTCTGCTTTCAACACAATTCTCCCAGCTCTGGTTTGCCCATTCCCACTGTAGACTCCTGATTCCTAGGAACCACCATCACCGAGGACCTCAAATGGGAGCCGACCGTCAGGTCCCACAGCAAGAAGGCCCAGCAGAGAATGTTCTTCCGTTTGTTCGTCTTCCCTCTGGCAGGAGGCTACGGTCAATCCAGACCAGAACCTCCCGTCACAGGAACAGCTTCTTCCCTTTCGCTGTGTGATTTATGAATTTGTGATGAGCCTTTGTTATTATATTTTATTTTATTTTATTTTGCTTGCACGTTATTCCAAAGCACTTTCCTAGTTAGTGGGATCCTCACTGACCATGGCAATAAAGCTGATCCTACTTCTGATTGTGATCTGTTGCTTACAAATGCGAACATCTGCCCATTGTCTACTTTCCACTGCACTTTCTCTCAACTTCATCATATGGGTCATCAAGTTTATCCCTCTATAGTTGCCACAACACTGGACATCTCCCTTGTTCTTGAAGATGGGCACCAGCACACTTCTCCTCCATTCATCACGAGTCCTCTCACTCTCAAAGACCCTGTTAAATATTCTAGTCAAAAAGTCTACTGCCACCTCCTCCACAGGTATATCATCAGGGTCCACTGCCACTCCACTCTTCATCCTCTTCAATGCCCTTCTCACTTGAGTCACCCAAAGTCTAGTTCAATCCCTCCCTGAAAGGAACACAAGACTCCTCCTTCAGCTTCCACCACTTTGTCTTCTTCTCTGCATTTGCCCTCGTCACCTTCCTCACCACCATGGTCATCCTGCACACCACCATCCTATGTTGTTTGGCCACACTCTCACCCACTACTACTTTACAATCACTAATCTCCTTCAAGTGACATCCTCTACACAAGTGCTCCTACCTCCACTTCTGGAAGTCACCTGATGCTCATCTCTCTTCTGGAAGAAAGTCTTGACCACAGCCATTTCCATCCTTTTTGCAAAGTCTACTACCAACTGACCTTCAGTGTTCCTATCCTGAACACCAAACTTTCTCATCACTTCCTCATCACCTCTGTTTCCTGCATCAACATGTCCATTGAAGTCTGCCCCAATGGCCAGTCTCTCACCTTTGGGAATACTCATTTAATTCACTCCAGAAGGTCTCCCCCCCCCCCCCCCTGTGAGGCATAAGCACTAACTACATTGAAGATGGCCCCTTCAATTTCTAACTTGAGACTGATCACTCTGTGTGATACTCTTCTCACTATTAGAACATTCCTGACAAACTTCTCCTTCAGGATGACTCCCACTCCATTCTACATTGCCATCTACACCATGTTAAACAGTTTAAACCCTGCTCCTAAGCGTCGAGCCTTGCTCCTCCCGAACACATAGAATATCCACCTTCCTCCTCCCCTCTAGTTCTCCCTCTCTCTATCGGCAAGCCTCCCCCCTCTCCTTGTCTTTGACCTACACTAGTCCAATTTCCATCAGCACCCTGCTGGTTGTCAGCACTGATGGCGGTTGTTGTTAACCCTCAATCGATCTGGTATGAGATTCATTTGTCTGATCTGCATCTTTTCGTATGGCAAGTCAAACGCTGAGGTTTTTCTCAGCTTTACTTGGCTCAGGTTCACATCAACACCCATGGAAATGTGTTTCCTCTCTGCTTATCTTTCCTCTGTTTCTGTCAAATGTGTTGGCCTCGCGCTTATCGCGTCGGCTGGTATGCTAGTTATTTCAAGGCCTCTCTTCTGCTTAATGTTGTGACCTTAAATGGACATCCAATGAGGCCCTCAGCACCTCAATGTGAATCAATAATTCATGATTTGTTACGTTCATCACACCACCATCATCTCAAATTGCACAGTCAAATCAATACTGAAGTACGAAATGAAGTGAATTGACTAGACATGCCCACTTATTAGTCCATTAAATTAGAGTCCATGATGACAATGTAGAAGGAGATGCAGTCTATGTCATTAAAAGGATTTAATTGTGTGTTTTGGGAATTTCTATTTGTAACCCCTACTTGATACCATCAGGTAGAGACATGTTAGTGTGGTGTATGTCCCTTTACATGAATGTTTTCACCAATAAAAAATGGCCCGCAATGTCCTTATTTCTCTTGATGTTTCATTCAAGCGCTTTCTGTGCGTTGTTATTGACAACATTATTATTAACAGTTTGTTTGTTTTTACATCAGACATTAACAATATGACTGATCAACATATCAACATTGGTTATTTCATCCAGTTCCAACTTTATAGTGTATTTAGTCATCTATATTTAGTGCTTTTTTGTGATCAATTACATTTAGAAATAAATAAAAAAACGACAATGATGGCTGCAGTCATTGGTTGCTTTAATTTTGCCATGCTGAAAAAGAAGTGACTTGCACAGAGTGTAACCCAGCACTTGTCACATACAACGTAAATGTGACAAGTGTTGGGTAAATATTTCTGATGCATGATAAAACGGAAATATGACCGGACCTTGCGATCGAGGAGGAACAATTTACTGAGCGCCCAAGAAATTCTGCTGTCAATTACCGTCCAGCAGAGGGCAGTGTCCTCCAAATCAGTACTTGCCATATGTTCCATGCAAACTCTGAACCATTGGTCTCAACAGATGTGCATATCTGAAGGCGGTGTCTAGTGTAGCGCTTGGAAACTCACGTTATCAGGCAAAGAATTGGTTCTGAATGGTTATATGAAAAAGTTTTATGAAAGTACTCACACACATCAAATTTAGTCAGACCACGTTATGAATGTCAAATAGCAACTTTCAGTGAATATTATCTGCCCACTAGTCTGAATCAATAGTCACTACTGTCGGCACAATGAAGCAACTGCTCATTATCAATGCTCTGAATAATTCGGTCCAGAGTGTGGAAAGTTTTAGGTTTTATGTATCGTATATCTGCATGACCAGTCGTGCGACAGAAACTCAAGAGAAACCAACACACATCACAGTGACACTTCTCCTCATCCCAGATGCTGCTTGGATACATAGTTCAACTCTGTCCTGGTCCAAACATTGGGACAAGGACAAGGAAATACCTTGGCGCATCCACGTCACTTCTGGCGACTGAGAGATTTAAAAAAAACATCTGCATGAGGAAAAGGTGACATTCATCATCTCTATATTTATGTAATTCTGTGTGGTCAAAAATATTTGGTGATTTGCACTTCTCACATTTCTAACACCTCCTCTTCTACAGGTCATAACTCAGATGACTGTCAAGTTAGCGGAAACCTGAGATCCAAATCTAGGCATCCAACCAACAGCAGCATTGATACACCCTCTCACACAGATGAGGAAGGTCCTGAGCTTGGGTTGTCATTGGAAAGGAGAGGAGAGGAGAGGAGAAGAGAAGAGAGGAGAAGAGAGGAAAAGAGAGGAGAGGAGAGGAGAGGAGAGGAGAGGAGAGGAGAGGAGAGGAGAGGAGAGGAGAGGAGAGGTGAGGAGAGGAGAGGTGAGAAGAGGGCAGGTGAGGAGAGAGAGGAAAGGAGAGGAGAGGAGAGGAGAGGAGAGGAGAGGAGAGGAGAGGAGAGGAGAGAGAGGAGAGGAGAGGAGAGGAGAGGAGAGAGGAGAGGAGAGGAGAGGAGAGGACAGGAGAGGAGAGGAGAGGAGAGGAGAGGAGAGGAGAAGAGAGGAGAGGACAGGAGAGGAGAGGAGAAGAGAGGAGAGGACAGGACAGGAGAGGAGAGGAGAGAGGAGAGGAGAGGAGAGGAGAGGAGAGGAGAGGAGAGGAGAGGAGAGGAGAGGAGAAGAGAGGAGAGGACAGGAGAGGAGAGGAGAAGAGAGGACAAGAGAGGAGAGGAGAGGAGAGGAGAGGAGAGGAGAGGAGAGAGAGGAGGAGCAGAAGGCAACTATGGACAACATTCTTCATCCTCCCAACCTGGTCTCAAGGCAATTCATTCATATGGTCACAAATATTTAATCTACTGAATCATGCATGGGGTCACAAAAAAAGCCTTTTTTACGTTCTGAGGACCATGAAAAAAATGAATGAAAAATGGGGGTCATCCTTGTGAGAAGCTAAGTCATGGTCCCACTGAACCACCAGAACCCAGCCCCATTTAAATGAACGAACTACTGTATTTTCAGTTTTCGCTACATTAATTGTCCTCACAGTTTGAAACAGATGAGTGAGTCATCCATCTGGGGGATTCTGCTGATGAGGCACCTTTGAGCTCAATTTACTGCAGTGGAGTATAATTTAGACTAAAGATGAGCAGGTCCCTGTGACGCTGCGGTGTTGAAGCAACCTTGTTCTAGCGTCTAGTCCAGCCAGTAAATATGTGAAATAGGGGACTCAGCAGTAAATCCATTTGGCCTGCTGGCTGGACCAGAAATCTTTCATTGTCTGAGAGAATGCGGAGAATCCCTTTCACTGTTTCATTGGGAAACCCCGGGCATTGTGGAGGAGGGGAGAGTCATTTGATGGAGATCCTTCAGTGGTTGGACGGCTGGTGTGGCTGCTCGTGTTTCTGCTTTGGGGAATAAATGTTTATTTTGTCGGTTTCATCCATTAATAATTGCCGTATCCAGGGGTCTGTCGGGGGTAAATATGTGTGCTCTGGAATGTGCCCGTGTGTGTGTTTGTGCAGATGTGGCACGCAAAAGAAGGCCAGGGCCCCAGGGACAAGCGTGGCCGTTTATCCGCCGGGTTACCATGGCGACGAGGAGATGGGAAAGGCTCTGTTGGAATTGCCATTAAAATGGAGAGCAGCACACCACTGACTGTGCACGCAGTTGCGCGCACACACACACAAGCATAGTATACACAACACGGCGGAACAAGGTCTTGTATGTTCGAGAACTGTCACGTTATTCGTGTCTAGCTGTGTGCGTTTGCAAGTGTGTCTGCAAGTGTGAGTGTGCCTCCTTGTGTGTCAGTGTGCATAACAGAAGACAAAGTAGCACGAACCAGCAGGACACTTTAGGAGGAAGAAAAAAAATGAATGGTGTCTGGTCTAGACTAGTGTGTGTGTGTGTGTGTGTGTGTGTGTGTGTGTGTGTGTGTGTGTGTGTGTGTGTGTGTGTGTGTTGTCATGTGATAATTGGCTTATCTATCATTGTGTGAGTCTTTGTCATGAACTAAATTTAGCGTTTGGTTGCATGAGAACTGAAGGTGTTTGGGGGAAAGATAACGTCTCTTCAAGATGTCAGCTCCTTTTAGGGAATGAAGCTATAATTTGTAATGTAATGTGAACACAATTCCCGCTGTACACACACACACACATGAATGGAGCACTTATGAATGCATGATCT
Source organism: Synchiropus splendidus (assembly GCF_027744825.2). Taxonomy (NCBI): domain Eukaryota; kingdom Metazoa; phylum Chordata; class Actinopteri; order Syngnathiformes; family Callionymidae; genus Synchiropus; species Synchiropus splendidus. The sequence continues at coordinate 59,556,182 of NC_071334.1, read as the reverse complement.
GGGCACTCTAATATAGATGTCAGGCTGCTGACAGTCCCCAAGTGTCATTCTACGAGATGTGTCTCCCATGGCTGATTTTTTTCCTTTTAAGAACTACATATTCTTTTATAAAATTATTTTTCTATTGTATAAAATTCTATAAAATAAACAATGGCTGTCTTTTGCTTTATTTTAACAATAATACAAAAAAAAAGTGGTTCAACCTTTAATACCTCACAGGGAATTCCCGGATTTACTAAACCGTCTGACGTGCTGCTTGCGATTTTTGTAATCCCCTGGAAATGTATGTTAATCCCAGCTGTCACCCGACCATGGTACCTGACACTTCCATTTTAGAACATTAAAAATTCAATTAGAAATCATTCATTTCTTATGTGGAGAGATGTATTTGTGCTGTGAAACCCAGGGACACAGAGCAAGCAGCTCAGCGGTGGGTATTAAACCGCCTTACGCATAGTCACCCCCTTCATTTCACGTTAATGTTTAACAGCAGGAGTGTCAAAGTCAGCCACTCAAAGGGCCAGAACGCTATCCACAGTCCGAATTGGATTCAGAATGAAATGTATGATTATTGGCACCCCTTTAACAGGGAATGCAAATCGCAAAACATTGTTACTCTGAGGTTTTAGAGGAGTGGATTGGTTTTCAACTGCTGTGTCCGGACCCAGAAGTGGGTCACAAACCTGCTTTCGGTGGGTCCCGGCCGTCTCAAGGCTCTTTGCCATTCAGACTGAATGGTATTCTGCTGAACTCTTGTTCTCAGTTATATTTTATATTTATTTTATGCACTGGTGACAGTGGCTCCCAAGGTCAGACAGGTTGAGAACTGGGGGTCTGTTGAGTCTGAATGATGGCGTTGCAGTCAACAGCACCAAACCTGAGTCCAAGACCAATGAGGGGGTGAGATTGAACTGTATAAAAAAAAAAAATACAAATTTAGTCATGCTCATTAACTTCTCACTGCAAAAGAAACAGTCGACTTTTTTTTCAAAGTAAACCAAGAATTTAAATGCTATCATTGGAATTAGCTTTTTGCAGTTTGGTATCGTACTCGGTCATGGCCTCACCCCGTCATTGGTCTTGATCTCGAGTTCCATGGTCTTGACTAACTAAATGAGCTACTGTATGATTTCCTGTGCCTTACCTCTGTGGAACCTTTCATAATTTCTGAATGTGTTATGTTGAACCATTGAAGGTTCTGGTTTTACATAGATAGATAGATGCCCTTTATTAGAATGTGTTGCACGAGACTCCGCCAGAAACTCCTGCTTTCCTCCCTAAATCTGCACACAGGCATTCAAGTTCATTTAAATATAAAGTGACCAGGGGTTTGCATCCGTCCAGAGAGAAATATGTTGTGTAGGAAGCACACACTTGTGATGGCACGTGATAATCCAGCGAAATCTGTTTCTGTCTGCGGTCTGCTCTTCTGAGATTCACCCAGCACATTCATGTAGTTGCCTGAAGCCACAGCTGCACATTGACTGTTTCATAATACCTTGGCTTTGTTGTCTGCATAATTCCCTGCTCTTTCTCCTGCCTTCACGTTTTCATCAGTCTCCCTTTCTTGGCTCCATAATTTGGCCTCTCTCCCCTTTGTTCTGTGAAATCGCCCGACACGCAGCCTTCCTCCTGTTCACGTCCGATTTACAGTCTTCCTCGTAACACCCTTTAAAACTGCTGGTTGAATTTATGCTTATTTGAAAATCAAGTTCTTGGCAGGAGTGAGTTACTACTAAAGCCTTGCTGTGTGTAAATTCATATAACACGGTCTCGTGTTATTAATGGCTTCTAGATGCCAAACTCTGACTTTGTAATAGCTAGACTTTAAGTTAGCGTCTAGCAAGTTACACAGAGTCAATCCATTCAACAATAAACAAAAAACACATTTGGCTGAATCACTGCCATCACAGCTGTATGTGCCTCCAATGAGCACACAGAGCGCAGTGGAGCAGCACCAGCTCACTAGTAAACAACAATCTGAGCCCAGGGATGGTAAACCAGCAAATCATCATGTGCTGTGCTCTCAGTTGACAAGGCCACCAGCCCTTCTGCACAAGAAGGGTCTACCTCACAAGTTAATCTCTCCTTTATACCGTGACCACTTCTTTTCAGAACTTAAAATGACATGTCTAATAAAAAATAAAAAATTGAAGAAAGAGGATATGTAGAATGCTATCTTTAATTAAATGATGCCTTTTTTTCTATCACTTTAAAATAATTTGACACTTCGAACAGATTAATAAACAATAACATAACTATTAGCAGTACTATTATAACAAACTATTAGTCCCAAAGGTGTATGAGCACACTAAAATTCAACCTAAGAAGAATAAAAAGCTCGTTTTTTAGTCTGCTGTCAAACGTGTCTGGGACCATGGTTCTCAGTAGAGAGTGGTAAAATAGTCGGGTGAAAATGCGTCAGGTGAAGGAATAATATAAAGTTTGGTTCTTGAGTGAGGGAAGTGAGATGCACAGGTCGGATTATTCAAAATCCAAATAGAACTCCACTACCAACTCTCACCCAGATACAATTTATATTTTTGCAGCATTTTAACGGTTAAAGGTTCATGTATTTCATTGCACACTGCATTGCAGATTATATTTTAATGGCGCTGATTCACAGATGGGTTTTCTGTCCCAGCCACGCAGCGATCAGAATGACGGCTAGATTGTTTCAGCAGCAGAATGGAGTCCATTAAATTCTCATTAGAAAAGCTGAGTCATGTGACTGTGTCAACTCAAATAAACTACAGAATGTTGAAAGACTCTATGGCGAGATGATGTTAGGGCAAGGCAGGCTGGGAAAACTCTTGCTTCACTTTACCTGTTCAGTGTAAACTCACTTTGCAGAAGATGAACACTACAATAGACATGATGAACACAATTGTGAAGAATTTAGAGTTAGCACTAATTGTTTTTGGACCAACCACGATGCCTCTCAAGCATTTATAAAGTAGTAGTAAACTTTATTTGTATAGCACCTTTCACAGTGAGAAGTGATTCAATGGTTAAAAAAATCATTGCAACCACAAGGTAACAACATTACAATAAATCATAAGTGAAACGTTATAGTGCAACATAAAACACGATTAAAATTGAAACCCAAATATAGAAGCGTATAGGATCTAAATGGATCAGTAACAGAAGGGCTAAAAAACCCAGAAGGGCTAAAAAAAACACATTTGTCCAAAAGAAGCTTCTAAACAAAAGGGTTTTTTTTCCTTTGGTGCCTCTTCTCTACAGAGGCCACGGGTCTCAGGTCAGGGTGCAGGAGGCTGGAGCCTCAAAGGCATTGTGCAGATTCTTTTAAGGCTTTTTTTTTTTTTTTATGATGCTTTAACCAAATAATTAACAAGTCAACGTTAACACACAAAGGAAAGGCATGGAAGCCACTGTACAGCTGCAGTAGGGGGTCAGAATGGTCAATCCCACTCAAGAAAGTTTCCATGCTGCACTTGCGCTTCACAATGCAAACGTCTGCTTTGACCAGTAGGCTATACTTTTCCATCTTGCGTGAGTGTGCTTCTCATCATACTCTGATGTAATCTCAGGACGTGTCACATTTTATAGTGGCATTTATGTTTGAAAACAACAATTAAACACGTTTCTCAGATCACTTCACCACATCTTTTTATCTATCACTGAATGGTGTGAGCGATTCAGTGTTGACCTTTAGAAAGCTTGGCAGTAATGGAGGCTCCAAAGAGAAGAGACTGAAATTCGGGTCGTATCTGAGACAATGCATTCACTGGCCCATGTGACTGCGAGAGGAAGAGAAAGGGCACTAACTAATGTAGTTGGGGCAGGCAAGGTGGCAAAACATGACAGAAATCAAGAGGCTGCAGGTGATACAGAAGCAGGAAACAGAGCTTTATGTTGTATTATTTATCTTTCGCTACATTATTTATTCCTATTGGCAACAAGGCGCTGTCATCGCAGTGTACACTTCTCTGTGAATGTTCTCAAAGCAGATCTATATTATCAACAGCAAAAGGGGCTGAGCGTGAGTGTGTAGGCTGAGTCAGTCCTCAACATACTCCCCTCTGAGCCTCATATCATAATGAATCTTGTCTCTCTTAACATTACAGCAAATTTGAATCACACTAATGAGAAGTACATTTTATGTTTGTGCATGTGAATTTGTGTGTGAGGAGTTTATTTACTGAATATGAATAGACATACGTCTACTTTGAAATCATTTTTGGAGCTTCATTTTAGGACTTGGCCCTAGATCACACTGAATATATGTAATGTGAACTGAGTTACAATTATTAAAACAATGTTTTAGTTGAGAACGCCGTTTAAACGACTATGACAGACTATATTGTTAGAATAAAATAATGAGAAGAATCAGTACAGAACATATTGCCAGTCCATCTCAGGTCCATCAGAGTTACCTCCCCACACACTCGCGGAAGGTACAGCCCCTATCAGTATGAGAGACAAACCCCAAATTCTGCAGGGAGATGATTTATGGGAGATGCAGATCAAACGCTCCCACTCCTTCCGCAGGGATTTTGTCGTTCTAATCCATCCTCTTACTTAAGCCCACATCTTCTGTGAGCGGCCCCTTTTCCTCTTACACCTCCTGGGTGTGACAAGCACATGTCTCTGTTATCGAGCCTCTCAATTGTGCCATATTTCATCTGTTAGCTCTCAGTCACGCCTTCCTCACACTCATTCTAACATCTATTTTGCCCCATCGACCTCGTCTTACAGATTCGTCCTGCCCTCTGCACTCCAGCCTTGACCCGCCCCCGTCTCCCCTCATGATCCTGTTAAAGCTTTAGGCTGCATTAGTGTCTGCTCACACACAGTATATGCCACATGTCGGGGCAGATCAGCGGCAGCATCTGTCTGATCCCATCCATGGTGGTGCAGGGGGGAAAAAAAACAACAATAAATCCTCTTCTCGGTTTAAGCAGATGTTTTGTCTGTCTGTGTTTGTTTGTTTCAGATTAGAGATACAAAACAAGGAAATTGAGGCATTCGGCCAAAGTGCAGATGTCAAACGCCAGGGTTTAAAACCATCACCTTTAATTTCAGTCTCATGAGTCTTGGCCGTCTTTTACCCCTCAGAGCTGACTTTAAAACTTCATATGATACTAACCCATTTGTTTTGACTCCTCCTCAAATACAGCTCTTCCCCGAAGGATCTCAGCTCTTACAACCTAGCGTCAGCTTGTTGGTTGCCATGACAACCTCACCAGGCCCTGTTATAAATAGAAGCAGATCAACATGCTCATCCACATTATAAACTCTCCGAGCCTTTGTGTTTTGATCCAATTGTTTCAGTCCAATTTGTTTTCAAATAGAACATGAAAGGCATCATCACATTAGTTTGCCCCATCCCAAGTGTCAGTCTTGATGTTGATAGTATGACATAAAACAAAACAAAACAAAACAAAAACACCGTGTCGTCTAGAATGCAGCTGAGATACTGCACTTGCACATGAATCTCGAACTGGGGGAAATGATGATGAGATGTTGATGTTGTGTAAAAGCGCTATCTGGATTAGTTTCAAAATCCCACATCACTGTTTGTTTTGCTTTAGTGAAGGCTTTCTTAGATCTTAAAACATGCACACGTGTATGTTATCAGTTTGTGGGGGGGACTGAAGGGATGGCCAGGACAAACCCCTGACATACAGTAAAAAATCCCAAGAGAGATACAAGACTTCATTATTATGCGCTAAGAGTAATTTTACACTTAGCACCTCAGACTTGCGCAGTGAAATTGCTGTGCACATACTGAACCTAGCAGTGAACAAACTCACTGTATGTCTTTCTTTGGCTGATAGAAAAACTCAGCTGAATGGCCACCTATTTTTCTACTTTTAGCATCATCTCAGTCCAGGAAGGTACAACCAATGCATCCATGATACTTACTGCTCAGCCATCAACTAAATCTTTGTTGACTGTGCAAAACATCCGACTTATGACCGGGATCGGTTCCGAATTCAGTCAGAAGTCAGATTGGACGTAAGTCGAATGCCATTCAAAATAGCCAAGGCGAGGGTTATAGTTGCTACTGCAGTGGTAGATCACTGAGTTAGACTGAGATGCTGGGATACTGTGCTGCTGTAACTGTTGTACACGATGCCGGGCTGCTACAGGCTGCGGTGCCAGACATTGAATTTAAAAAAATAAGCATCTGCTGGCCGTGGTCGTAAGTACAGGTGGACGTAAGTCGAGCAGGTCGCAAGTCGGATGTTACTTGTACTGTATTGAATTGTATTGAATCCTTCAGGATGTTATCAACAAGCAGCAGCCTGGACATATCTTCCATGTCAGGTTCATTCTCAAGGCTCATCTTGTTCATATAGCGTAACATCATCAGGAGGTGGCTGCCTGCTCCCTCCCTAGTTACACCTATCCCCTTCATGTTGTTATTTACAGGTCAATAAACCTCACTGGTTGTCTTCCGTTTAAGTAGCTGCTTCATTCTTGGCCTCCCATTGACATCAGTGGCCTGAGACATCAAACTGACTCTGTTACATTGTATCAATCTTAGACTTGTGGCATGTTATGGCAGCTTATATCTGTAAAACAAGGTCTCCCTCTGATGTCTGATAGTGTTGGGAAGGAAGTCACAAGGATATCCAGGTCAAATTCTCTTGCAGGCGAGCATTACGCTAACACAAGTGCACATACTGGTGCCTCCTTACTATTTTATACTAGTAACAGTATCCAATACCATGATATGAGGTAGCTAATTTCAAGAGGCTACATGATATACCTAGTTAAACAAAGTTAAACTGCTTGGGTCTGAGTCAAACCATTCGGATCTCAGTCCAATTAAGATTTCAAGAGATTACCCTGAAGATTAGATGGCTGAGAAGAAACCCATCTGAGGCGGGAACACTGCAGTTTCCATCAACACCGCAGGAAACCCTAAAGGATTTCACTTAAAATCATGGCAAACAGAAGGAATTGTGAGTGAGGAGACAGACAGAAAGGATCATTGGTTTGACGGAAATGTAGCGACAACACTGGGATATACAGTATGTACAGTCCGTCATGGGGTCTAAAATGTTCACATGACCATAGGACCAGAGTTGAGAGTCCTACTGTACTGTTGACTAAAGGAGCACGTCATTCCACCTCATTCTGGCCTCATCTGAAGTACTTTAAAAAAACACAGTCGAGCCAAGAGTCGCATCCTCCTCATCAGGGCCACATAAAGAGAGCTATTTGGGTCCACACAATCTCCGCACACTATGTGTTGATTTTTCTCACCAGCCTCGGTGTGTCCTTATATCAATTTTGCAGCTGTTCAGAGATGCCATTCACTTTCCTTCTCTGCTAAAACAATGATGAACCAGTGCAGAAATATAAAACAACTCAAAACGCGTCCAGGCTTAAGAGTTTTGTTTGACTTTCAATTATTTAATGTAATGTCTCACCTGTTGTTTAGTGAAGAAAAATTACATGTGATGATCACTCACGATGCCCAGCCCTAGTAATTCCTGAAATACAGTATAAGCCCTACTTTTAATTTGCAGCTTAAACTACGCTGCGGCTGGTATATGGATTTTCATGGGCAAACAAGCTTCTTGCCATCAAGATATTGATGCCTGTAACGTGTGTAACTTTATTGCTCTGACATGACATGTCTAATTATATTGGCAGTATAATGTGCTTAGAGAATCGCTAGAGTTTTTTGTCAGCATCAGACTCGCTGCTGGATCACGTTTTCAAAAAGTGCTGTTATGTATTCTCGGGCAATTTTAATCCGCTGTGCAGAAGTCACTGACATGACTATGTCATGGACTGAAGAGCTGCATCTGCAGCTTATAGACCAGCACGACTCATATGTGTACGCAAAATCAATGCTTCTTCTGATATGTAGTGGGTGTGCCTTATATTCAGATGGTATTATGAAGGTAAATATATCTGCGGTACTTACCACTATATTTATCCAATGTGCACAGTGCTTTTGTGCTCCAGCAGCATCGTCTCTCTCTCCCTCGTCGAGCCGACACTTTTATTCAATAAGTTGGCAATGAAGATCTTTTTGACCAAATCATCCTGTGACAGTGAGTCACAACCCACCCTCTGGGTTTGAACTTTTTATAGCCAGCGACATGTTTGGCTTTGAGCTTTTCTGGAAATTAGAAAAAAAGCACAGATGGAGTTGAAAGTGTGAAGATGACAGATGGCAGAAATTATGCAGTTTTTATTTTATTTTTATTCTAAAACTACATATCGGGGAAAAATTCTGAAGCACTTTAAATACTGTTGCATGTGTTTTGTTTTTAACAAAATCTGATTAATCGCTGTTTCTTTTTTGTGTCGTTCAAGTTTTTGTGTGTGTGTGTGTGTGGGCATCCTTGTGTGTGCGTCTGAGTGAAAAAAGGAGGTTTGTGCGGCTCACCAACAACAGTAATCACAGCCAAGGCCGGTGCTTCACGGCCAGCCGGTTTTGTTGCCATGGAAACGAGGCAACTTCTTTTGAAGCTACTGAGAAACCAAACACCTCCTGATCAATAAGCTTCTCAAATAATGGGGGCAGAGGCGCGCTCATGCTGTCACTCACGCTCACACTGTCAAACGCGCTTTCACACAGCCGTCTCAGTACAGCAGTTAAGCACCATCAGTGCAACACAAATTCAGCCACTTATTAAAATGGAGGGACTCACAGGAAGACTCTTTTGAATCCCACGGGCCTCTTTACAGAGTGGCAAAGCAGCTATCAGTGAACACAACCACACCACCACTTCATAATGAGCACATTACATTTAAATGTGTCACACACACGTACTGTTAGGCTTCCATTTACAGTCCAACATAGTGTAGTTTTAGAAACAACATAGACTGTATCACTGAAGTTAGTGACTTGACAATGATTGTGAAGGATGAAGGTTTGTCACTTCACTAGTTGGGATCAGGGGTCGTCTTAAATGAATGATGTTTTGCCAAGTGTGAAACATTAAGCTTTTTTTTTTTATGGACTGCAAATATATCACACTTCTTTATAGATTCAAGACATTGTGCTGCATTCCAGGTGAAAGTTATTAATAAATCACAAGCTTTTAGCTCGGCTTTCACTTGCCTTCTTTTGTGGCTTTGTTACGATCATCATCATTTTAATGAAACTCTATACTCTATTGTCGGTCTGTGGCCGCTTCAGCAGATGGAGAGGAATAATGTCTGGCAGTAAGTGTGAGAGAAGACAAGTGCTCTGATGTTGTGTAAGCTGATATTTCTCTCCCAGAGTGTGCATGCTGTGTGTAGTAGTCCTGAGGGGCGGTGTGGGAATAGATCCAGCAAATTGGAGGTCTGATTTCAAATGACTCCTGAAAAATGATGCCAGAGTTAGAGCTAAAATAACGGGGCTAATGCTGTGTTGTGTCTCCCGAGAAGACAATATGACTTGACAAAAATAAACCAGCCACACTGACAAAAACTAAATTGTGATGAAGTGAGTTTATGGTCTAGGTTGGAAGTGAGTTCCTGTCTTTGAGTATCACGGGTCTTGTTTATGAGTGAAGAGATATCTGTTTATTCTGGTGAAGAAAGAGCTGAGCCAAAAGATCAGGCCTTCAGGGGGGGTTCACCTATTTCCCAACCCTGACCGGTGATCATAAGCTGAGATGTAATTAGTTACGGTGCCTCCACAAATCATCTGGACCGTGCGAAGCTCTGGCAAAGGTTCACAGCACAGCATCTGCTCCACCATAGTGAGATAAACCAGTTTAACATCAGTGTTCACCCAAAGGAGCTGGTCAGGGTTTATTCCCTGGCTGTTTCAACCAGTAGAGATGAGATCATCCATAAATGACACAAGTCAAGAATGAAATTGAACTTTATATAATTAAATGTGTATTCTAGATGAAAGACAAACACAGTTTGATCCCCATACAAGACACAATATAGCCTGAATTATAGTTTGAAAGAAAAAAGGAGGCAGAAAAATTACATTTTGCCTGGGTCAGACATGGACAAAGTTTGGCCCGGGGGAAATGTGCAGCCCTTTGCCTCTACTTATATGGTCCTAGTGAGGTAGAAACAGAAATTACCATTTTTAAAAAATATATAATTAATTACCATTTAAAGTTAAAGTGTTTCAGCTATTATGTAGGTCTTTACACTGTTTTCACTGTTTTAGTCCATTTTAAATGTGACATTTCAGAATGCTCATTTTGACAGTATTTCAAAATAAATAAAAGACGCTGAAAAAGTACTTAGTACTTACTTCTTTACCATATTGACAACGGATGGGACAACAAGAGACCCTTCATGCAACTCAACAGTGGTCAGGCCCAGAATATCAAAGCTCAGCAGTCAACTTGTATCAATTGAAGAATCTTTTTTTGTGTGTGACAGTGAGAAATGTTTGCTTCCCTGGCATCTCTATGACCTCTGTGACCAGCTAAGTTGCTGCCAACACGGAAGGGAAAAGGAGAAAGAACCCAGAAAGACCGCTGTCTTTAAACATGTCAACGTGACATTCTCATGAACTAGTCAAAGAAATAGTGTCCATCTCTGCTGGTGATTCAATCATGCTCTGCTCTAAAATTACACCAATAGCTCCCGGTGAGAGAGCAGTCAGCAAAAACAAGGGTGATGTTGATTTTACAAGCGTGGGAATCTCAACTTTACAAACCTCTCTCGAATAGCTTCAGGGTTGACCCTATTTTGTCCTTCCTGATGAGGTGGAGTTATTAATAGTGTGAGTTATGCATCTTGCGGCGCAGATGTTTTCTCTTTCAGCATCTACGCAGCGGAGACACACCGAGAGATTAGTCCGGAAAGATGTCCGCTGTTGTTAAAATCAAGTGACGGGGTAATTGCATTTATGTTAATGTTGCAGAGGACACAGTGAGCATGGATTATGTTTGGACTCCAGCAGAAACTTACATGGAAATATATGATTTAATATTTTGAAAATATTTTGCTACATATAACCACAGCTTGACAAAAATGGCCATTTTGCAGCGGCCAACTAATGGGGTCAACATGTATGTAAATTCTGGTTTGCTTACAGTAGAAGGCTAAAAGACACTGAAGGGGGAGGGTTCCCAGTCTGTTTCTGCTCAACCCTCTCTGACACCACTGCCCATCAGCCAGTATTCACATTAGCTTTTAATGTACTTCACAAGTTCAAATGTCATCCTACCCTTTAAAACTGCGACACAGAGAATTCAGAAGCCGAGTGTAGAGCATCTGAATCATCGCGTTCCCTTAGCTTCTGCCGTAAAAGGTAACAAGAGGATGGTGTCACTGGCTGTTATTAGAGGAGCTCACAGTGCCTAACACTGCACCACCATGTTTGTCACCACGTGCTTTAAAATGACCTTCAATGAAACAAAATATTATTAATTGTATAGGCACAGCAGTAATCACAACCTCATCCGGTGGAGTAATCTGCAGTCGCAGCCTGGATTTAAATGGTACTGTACTCCATTTTTGCTGATGAAAAACACATTAATTAAAATCATTTTCCTCCACTCTGTTAATGAATGCAAAAAACAGTTCACAGACGAAGGATGAGGGGAGGAGTGACAGAACTGGGCAGAGGAACTGGGAGAGGGGGAGCCTAAGTGCAGGGTTTAATGTAGCGTGCTCTCAGAATCTAGATCACTGAACACACTAGTGTTTCTTCAATAATTCCTTATAGCACAGATAGACACTCTCGTCTCTCCCCGGTGCGTATGTTCCAGTCCAAACAGCGAACGGCATCAGGGCCAGTGTTACACATCTCAGGGTCACAGGAGTGGAAATTCAGATTTGAACAGTATTTCAAAAGAAGAAGGGGCAGCATCGAGTGAATGAAAGAACCAGGCTAGACAGTGTTGCCGGTTGTCTGGTTTCACTGTGAATAGGCAATAAATCCTCTTGTGGGGGCGCAGTCGCCAAATGATGCCTGCTCTGTTTTACACAGCAGCATATCATCAGGAACGTGCAGATACTAGTGCTTTGTTCCATTGCTATGATAAAATGACTCCCGACAGCTGTTGTCTTCAAAATCAGCCAAGTGACGTTGGCCATATTGAACACTCGTAATTGTGGCTAAACATGTGTATTTATTTATGAGAGTCATTCAAAAAATGGTTTAACACCAATAACTTGGTCCCTTGTATACTGTAGTGGGGACGTGGGGATTTTGCTCCAGTCCTGATCAAGGATAAGGTTTTGATTATAGCTATTATGTAGGTCTGTACCGAGTAATTTCAAACATATTTTAAACATTTCTGTAAACTGGTAAGGAACAGTTAGCAAGGGAGCGAGGAAAGACTGGCAGGGTTTTGAAAAACAGGGACCATAGAAGTCCAAGTACAGGTTAATACTTTGAAACTGTGAATGGCTCTTCTTCAGGTGCCAAGTGACAGTATCTTCTTACTGCTACTTCTAGCAGCTTTAACCTAGTCTATTTACTATTTATTTTCTATACTTATTTACAGTTTGATTATTTTTCTTATGTGGGAAAATAATGTGACATATTACAAGGACACCAAAGCAGATCACCAGTCTGGTGATCTCTGTTCCCCGAATCCTAATCCAATTCTGATTCGACCAAGCTTTTACATTCAATTTTTTACAATTCAATTCTGCAGTGAATCGAGGCAGCTTAATAACCTGATGTTCTAATTCTAACCACAGACAGCAGTAGCCGTGAACAACAAAATGGAGAGTGCTACAGGCCATTTTGTGCTTTTTTTGCAGGTGTCTTTTGCAAGAAAAGCTAGATTCTAGAAGGGGCAATGCTTGATGGCTTGATACTTTCAGAGTCCACCAAATAGCACTGTCAAGGATTTCACTGAAACCTCACATTGTTTGAGTGCCACCTGCTTAGCTCAGAGAATTAGGACGCTGTTTGAAAGTTGAGTAAAAGTCCTTGTGCAGGCCACAGGTGCTGCTGGATAATTTTATCGGTGATCAGTGTTACAGTTGCCACCTCTTGACACTGAAAATAAAGATACACGTCACCGGTACACCAAACAAAAATTAAGTATCAATAGTGCTTGAAATGTGAAAATATGCACACAAAACAATACAGTTACAACAAGAAAGGATGAGAATCAGAATCAGAAAAAAATATTAATACAAAGAAAATTTTGCTTGTAACTTAACACGCTCCATAAACAACAAAAATATGGCAATAAAGTAAAGTCTATCAAAAACAGGGAGCAGGATGAGACAGCCACAATTCAAAGCAAAACACACAAAGAAGAAATAAATAGGAGGGACAACATGCAACACACAAATACAGGTATATTTTGAAAACAATATTTGGTGTGATTGTAAACAATAGAATTCCTGTTATACATCTCTCGTGGCTGGTAAAAGATGACCTGGCAAGCTAGACTTGGTTTTAAGGTTATGCTCAGGAGGGACCCCTGCACTATCTGTCGCCAGCAATTTGGGGTCTTGATATTAGAGAACACCAACTGACAACATTTTTTAGGAGGGGCAGCTGGCTCTTGCTCGCCCGGCGTCCTTATAAGGGGCAGTAACGCCCCTGTCGAGAGTGGTCTTGGCCCCGCCCTCCACCACAGCACCGCATCCATCCTCGTTCATGCTGCGTGATCCCCATCACAAACCCGGAGCTGACTCTCTCAGTGCCCATGGAGTAGCTGGCGCTGCCCTGCCGCTGTGGAAGACGCCGTCCTTCCTCGCTTTCCTTCCATGGAGTCCACCTATCTCTGGAATATCTCCTCCTTCCACCCTGGTGAGTTGTAGCCGCGGGCGAGTGGGTGAGTGGAAACGTGACTGTGGAGCTATTGTCTGTTCCTGAGGCAAGTTGGCTGCTAAATCACACCACGACGGTCAACTCGTGAGTTTTATCGCGGATCCGTGGCTTCCCTCGAGACAGAAGACAGTGGTCGGATGGTTAGATGCGCTGGTGTTGATGGAGGAACGGCGTGTGTGTTTGGTTCCAAACGGATTCAACGTCAAATCGCGCTGGCCCGATAGACACCTGTCTCTCCATTAGCAACAGTCAACACACATGTCGAATCTTGGCTGTTTCCGCCTCGGGGTTTGTCAAAACACGCGCTTGTTTATTGGACCACTTCAATGATTTTGTGCAATAGCCAGTGGAAATACCACCCGAAATACACATTTGGGCCAGCTCCCCGCCCCCCACCCCCAATCTGAGGCAGACTTCCCCTCCTCACTTAGCCCAGAGACGAGCAGAGCCACGTACGATTGATATTCATAAATCTTGAGAGATGCACCCATTACTGCTTGTGTCATCATCGTGCGTCTCGTCATGCCATGTCTGCGGTGCGTTCACGTACCTGCCCTCCATGAAGAAAACTTAGTCTTGTCATAATCATATAAAAAAAATACCTCACAATAAATAGGTTTGGATTTGAAAACTTAAAGCTGACATTTTTATTACAGTGAAACTGAAGTATCCAAAAATGAAGTGCAGCCATTGACCAGTACATTGTTTGTTTGTGTTTACCAGCTGTGGTTGCAGGAAGTTGGAAGCATTTTTTCTCAGCAGACAGATGGCAGGTGTGTTGGCATCAGGTGAGCCTTCAGTTGGCTGTCAGCAGGGTCTGCTGCTGGACATGTTTGCCACATACGCCCACCTCCAGTGGGCGCTTGTGTGTACGCTGTGTAGGTAAAGAGGAGCAGATCTGATGCCAAAAGTGTTAACACGAAGGCTATAGTGAAGAATTGAGGAGTAAGTGTGGCAATGTTTTAGTGACCCTGCTGCGTTACGCTCAGATGGCAATTCAACATGTACTGTCTGTATGGGTTTATTCTTGTACTGTCAATTCCTTGTGACTAAATGGTTTGTACTTGTTGGCTCAAAACGATGGTGTTTGTTTCCTTCGTTTAAAAACTTGGTCAGTCAAAAGCATCTTATTGTCATTGCAACCTTGATCAGATTTATGTATGAAATGGGCTGAGCAACATAGTATCGCAACACAGTAACGCTGACCCTTTTCTGATTATATTCAGCATGCATGCATTCTGTATGTGCCAGAGACAATTTATCACTGGAGTCAATTTAAGCTCATATTAGTAAATTATGCAGTGGTGATCAATCTAGGGACTAATTGGAGCGGCGGAAAAACATTATCAAGATTTGTTATTAATCAGCTTGTGTTGAAACAGCGGAACAACTGGGAAAGACACGCAGAACTTGGACGTGGACAGGCTGATTAGTGGTTTTAAATGTTATTTTAAAGGAATCATCCAAGTTATTAAATGACTGCTTCACTCAACTGCTGCTCGCCAAGTGAAAGTCTTGCACCAGGAGAAGATGGTGGCAGGTGGGACTAAGATTCACCGAGATTATTTTTTAAAATTGCAGTTTTCTGCTCTCAGATTTGTGAGAAGCGTCACAGAATTTGACAAAATACACCTTCAATTAAGCCTGGGCGAAAAATGTCAAATTTAACCCATGCCATTTTCCCTGTGTCAGTAAATTTGTTAATATCAACGTAATTTTTTGCGCTCTCCGTTCACTGCAGAGCTACAAAGCTTGCCGCTGATGGATGGTTTTATGTCTCTTGAAGGCATCACAAATACGACACAACAGCAACCAATCAAAACATGTTCCGTATATGCAACAAACTTTTATTTTCAGACCCAAATCATACGATACGGTAACTCATTCAAGGACCCACGTAGCTGATGCTAATTGCAGTCAGTCACGCAAAGCTTACCGAGACAGAGCTGCTCAGTATTCTTCCTCTGAGGTTGGTAGATGCTGGCTTAACATCATCAATATGAGCAAGAGTTGTTCTGGGGTGCAGATCTCCGGGGAAATTGTTTGGAAGTTAGATTAATCCAGATCCTAATCGTTTTTCTTGCGCAGCCTGCGTCTGTGGGTAGAGGTCTGTCTTTATGACGACAGCGCGCCATCACTGAAACAATTTATCCCCGCACTTTTACTGCAAGAAGTTCATGCACATTGAGTTTAACTTGAGTTTACTGTCAGGTGAACTTGCATCTTGTTATGGCACATGAACAGCTTTGTGTATGTGTGTATATATGTATATATATATATGTATATATATATATATATATACACAAAGAGTGATTAATACTCTTTATAAATGATAAGCCAATTTGATATTGGGATAGTGTATTAACTGAAACCAAGGTTGAAGGTTGTATTGATCATGTTTTTCCTATTTTCTTTGGAGTGTGTAACTGCAGTCAAATTAGTTGGATATTGGTTATATAAGGCAAGTGGATTACGATTACCTTCCTTTCTTCCTTCTTCTACTGCTTATCCGGGGTCGGGTCGCGGAGGCAGCATTCGGAGCAGGGAAGCCCAAACTCCCCGGTCCGCACAAACCTCCTCCAGCTCCTCCCGGGGGATCCCGAGGCGTTCCCAGGCCAGACCAGAGACATAATCTCCCCAGCGAGTCCTGGGTCTTCCCCGGGGTCTCCTCCCGGTAGGACATGCCCGGAACACCTCCCCAGGAGGCGTCCAGGGGGCATCCGGATCAGATGCCCGAGCCACCTCAACTGGTTCCTCTCGATGTGGAGGAGCAGCGGCTCCACCCCGAGCTCCTCCCGGATGACCGAACTCCTCACCCTATCTCTAAGGGTGCACCCAGCCACCCTGCGGAGGAAACTCATCTCAGCCGCTTGTATCTGCGATCTCATCCTTTCGATCATTACCCAAAGCTCGTGACCATAGGTGAGGGTGGGAACGTAGATCGATTGGTAAATCGAGAGCTTCGTCTTGTGACTCAGCTCCCTCTTCACCACGACGGTCCGATACAGCGACCGCATCACTGCTGCCGCTGCACCGACCCGTCTATCAATCTCACGCTCCCCTTTTCCCTCACTCGAGAACAAGACCCCGAGATACTTAAACTCCACCACTTGGGGCAAGAACTCTCCACCGACCCGGAGAGAGCAAACCACCTTATTCCGGTCGAGAACCATGGCCTCAGACTTGGAGGTGCTGATCCTCATCCTGGCCGCTTCACACTCGGCTGCAAACCGCCCCAGCGCATACTGAAGGTCCCGGTCCGATGAGGCCAACAGAACAACATCGTCCGCAAATAGCAGAGATGAAATTCTGTGGTTCCCGAACCGGATCCCCTCCGACCCCTGGCTACGCCTAGAAATTCTGTCCATAAAAGTGAACAGAACCGGTGACAATGGGCAGCCCTGGCAGAGGCCAACATGCACCGGGAACAGGTCTGATTTACTGCCGGCAATGCGAACCATGCTCCTGCTCCGGTCATACAGGGACCGGACAGCCCCTAGCAGAGGGCCCCGTACCCCATATTCCCGGAACACCCCCCACAGGACATCGCGAGGGACACGGTCGAACGCCTTCTCCAAATCCACAAAGCACATGTGGACTGGTTGGGCAAACTCCCATGAACCCTCGAGCACCCGATGGAGGGTATAAAGCTCGTCCAGTGTTCCACGACCAGGACGAAAACCACACTGTTCCTACTGGATCTGAGGTTCGACTATTGGCCCAAGTCTCCTCTCTAGTACCCTGGAATAGACCTTTCCAGGGAGGCTGAGGAGTGTGATCCCTCTGTAGTTGGAACACACCCTCCGGACCCCCTTCTTAAACAGGGGGACCACCACCCCGGTCTGCCAATCCAGAGGCACTGTCCTCGACTGCCACGCGATGTTGCAGAGACGCGTCAGCCACGACAACCCTACAACATCCAGGGATTTCAGATACTCAGGACGGATCTCGTCCACCCCCGGGGCCCTTCCATGGAGGAGCTTACGAACAACCTCGGTGACTTCGGCCCGGGTGATGAGAGAGTCGTCTGAGTCCTCAGTCCCCGCTTCCTGAATGGAAGACGTGACGGCGCCCCTCCAAGTCTTGCTGTCATTGCCTACGTGGGCGTTGAAGTCTCCCAGTAGAACAATGGAGTCCCCGGTTGGGGCACTGTCAAGTACCCCTCCCAGTGACTCCAAGAAAGCCGGGTAGTCTGCACTGCTGTTCGGCCCGTAAGCCGCCGCCTCTCCCCACGGACAACTCCAGAAAAGTAGAGGGTCCAGCCTTTCTCGAGGAGTTGGGTTCCAGAGCCCAGGCTGTGCGTGGAGGAGAGCGATTACTCAGACATTTTCACCCCAACATTTTGCTGTACATCCCTCCTGCTCTTAAGTAGCTTTGTGTATCTATAACAAGTAAATGACATTTAATAATAATAATAATAATAATAATAATAGAACAGCTAAAACTTAGGACCACTGATTATTTTTATGAGAAATACTTTGTACATATACTGTAGTTGAAATACTCCTGCTAGCTTAAGCTTGACCGCCTTCAAATGCGTGGTTAGCAGGTTGTCGAGTTCAAAGTTGCAAATGAGGTTTGTTGTGCTGAAAGATTTGACTGTGATCCGTCCACAACTTATTT
Source organism: Synchiropus splendidus (assembly GCF_027744825.2). NCBI lineage: Eukaryota > Metazoa > Chordata > Actinopteri > Syngnathiformes > Callionymidae > Synchiropus > Synchiropus splendidus. The sequence goes on along the minus strand of NC_071334.1, from coordinate 59,537,860 downwards.
TGGCTCTTGTGATCCTCTGACTGTGTACTACTGTTCCTTTACCCTGACTCATGTGTTTCCTACGTCATTACCCAGGAAGCAGTATGGTGGGGGTTTGAGTGATGAAGTTTGCTTGTGCATCGTGTGTGTTTTGGTTGGCAGCATGTCTGTCTGGTGTTTAATAGGGTCACGTTTCAATTGTAAAACTTGGCTCCTCAGTTGCTACCATGGGTTTGCTGGAGTGTGCAGTGGGAGACTATGGTAGATGAGCACTGTAGATGGTGTCAATGTCAAAAAAGGAATCAGTCAATCACACCAGGATCCCAGCCGGCTGATCAATCCCTATTTTTACCTTAAATAAATCATGGGTTTCTGCTATGTGGAGAAAAAAAATTAATGACAATAAAAACATTTTAATCATGAGAAGAAAATCTCTCTCCAATCTGCAGCTGTCCTCCCTCCGTCCATCTGTCCGGATGCACTACTTTAATTCCACGAGCACTGGATGTGTTCATGTTATTTTTTTTTTGCGGTGTTTATTCAGGGATTTTTCAGTTAAAGACACACCCAAAATCATATACACCTCCATGATGTGTTGTGTGATATCTGCCTATTTTGATGTTTCCACTTTGTTTTACAAAGTCACATGAAAGTCCATTCAAAAAAAAAAAAAAAAAAGCATGGTGCGTCACGATCGTTTACATGGAGTGGAGAAAGAGCATGCCAAGACTTCGCCCTTCACGTTGTGGTTTCTCCATTAGCTCGCTAATTCATTGGCTACAATCTGGTCACAATTTCAGTTTTTTTTTCATCGTAAATATTGAACATGTTTAATTTGAATGACTCTCTGCCTAGTAGATGATTTTGACAAATTCAACACGCCTCCGAACGCTGGATGATATAATAGGATTGTCCTAAAAGAGATAAGGTTGTTTGCTGTCCTTGGGGGATGGAGAAGGGTCAAGAGTGGGACAAAAACAGCACGATTATCATTGTGTGTAGCCCACTTCAGACAGCAGGTGGCTGGTGCAGAACTCACTCTAGCACAGGGGTGGCCAACCAGTCAGAGGCTAAAGCCACATCCTACAAATACGTAGGCATATGAAATTTTGCCGGAGTAGCTTTTACTTTTATGGTGTATTTCCTGTAAAAACAATAATCTCATCAGCAACTTGACCAAAACCGCAGCTGGCTTCGTGCTGGCGGCTTTGCGGCACAGCTCATTTGGTGAAGAACCGCATGAAACTGGGAAAAGATCTGCATGCGGCTTGGGAGCCGCGCGTGGGCCAGGCCTGCTGTAGCAACACACAGATCAGTGTCAACGTTTCACTGAAATCCATTCATCTGTTTTGCAGTTTGTGAGAGAAAAGAAATGGCAACATTCACAAACCTGGTGAAGGTAGTTAAAAGCGATGATTGAGTACATCCATTACTTTCTGACCACCTGCCTAAAACTGCGCAGGACATGTCATAGCAGCCAGATGTGTTTTAGGTGCATTACTATTGCATTTTGTAGGAATAAAGAGTTTTCCATGACAATGTCAGCACCTTTGGCTAATGATAAGAATCGGTCCTCCTGTCAGGTTTACAGTTTACGCTCCTGCAGTGCATCATTGTTGTCCAGTCATTTAAATTCCAGGAATGAATTTTTGTATTATATTTGATGTGGAGAATGCTGTTTGTTTTACTCGTGCTGTACAGCAGATTACTGTTGAATGAAAAATGTCATCATCTTTCAACTGCTGCAAGTTGAAAAGGATATTTCAATCTTCAATCACTGAAATATTGTGGTATGTCAACTCAAATTACTTGTATGGCAAATCAATTTCTGAAATTGCAATGCATTCCGACTGATTATTTTGACCATGGCTGTTTTGGCTTGTGACTCTCATTCTCACTCTTCTCTTAACGCAATGCAAAAAAAGTCCTAGCAAACAAACAAACTTACAAAAACAATGGACAAATATTGTATCAGTTTCACAGAGTTTCCTAGAGGAAAATGAAAAGCTATGGAATTAAAGTTAAGTTTTTCTTACTGAGAAGAAAAACCTGTGGTGAAACACTGGCATTTCCCATTAAGATATACAGGGAATATAGTTGTCTCTCTCTATATGTGGTTTGTTTTTCTTATTTAGAACTGTGGTGTTGCCTCTGCAGGGTTTGGTTCAACCTGCTGGTAAACAATTCCAGGTGAAGAAGTGACCAAATAATGGCCTGTGTCATTCAATTGATCCAGGTCCTAGTAATTGTGCTACGGTTCTCCTCACAGTAAAGTCATCTTGGTTCCTGTTTGGAATTAAAATTGCTACTGGGATGTCCAGAAATGACCTCTGACCTTCAATGTGATATCTGATGCATTATCTGCTCCCATGCGGGAGACATTGTATTGATCACGTGCATACACAATTATATAGTCTCACACAATGACCCGTCTGTCTTCAGAGGTCCACAGATAGCTGGTATTTGATTTCGACATGATGTAGTTGCAGCAGAGCAGAGGAGTAGGTTAGTGGTGGGGGTCGAAGACATGGACCGGGCGGGCTCCTGATAGGGTAATGGATCTGTCACTGTAATGTCCCAAGGGAATCACTGGCTCAGGCTGAGATGAGCTCTGGCTCTACAAAATGACTGACCCTCGTCTTGTTCCAAATGTGTGATGCAGACCGGAGATGTCCAAGTGGGAAGGTTGATACGAAAAGGACTCTCTCTCTCTCTCTGCAGTGTGCGATGTTCTGATTGCATAAATGAATTAATAAACTAGCAAAGTCTGTCTACTTAATATTGCCTTCACATTTTGTTTGACCGAAAAGCATCTAAGGCTGTATATATTACAGATTCTCCCATAATTTTGATGAAAGTAAACATGGAAACGCATTTCTCTATGAAATATAAGGTATAATATTGTACGTTATGGTGAGTTTACTAGGTGAAATGAAACTCCTTTTCTTTTTACTAACATTTTAGACAAACGTAATTGCCTTTTGAGTCAAGGGTTACTACATTACTCTAATAGCCGTCTTGACGAGTGAAAAAAAAACAAACCAAGTTTACATCGAATCACTACATTATGTCATTTATAAAAAGCTGATGTTGACCTTTTTGTTTCTCAGCCCAAGTAGTTCTGTCATCCATGGTATTAAATCTACTGACTGACAGTGAAGAACATCTTGACAGTGAAAATCCTAATTCACCAGGGTGACGTTTTCACCACCAAAAGAAAACCAGGACCAGAAACAGACCTGTCTTGAAACAGTGTAGCGGTTGAATGAAGACAATTACTAGAAAACCCCAAATTAAAGATTTTATCGGTCTTATCAAGTTAGAGGGGTCAGTGTCATGCATGTCCTGAAGTCAAACCTGAAACCTGAACATGAAGATAGAGATGGTGAGCCAGAAAATCAAACTGCAACGGAATGTTGCTGTGCTGTCGAGTCAAAGGTTTTTTTTTTAAATTAAACATTTTGAGTTTTCTTTTGATCTAAGTATAGACTGAAATCAGGAGCAGTTGTAAAGCATTTGCCCCATCCTCCTTCAGCGTCGTCTCAAGAAAGTATAAGCAGCGCAGCTCGGAGAACTCCCTTTCCATGAGCAAGATTTACATTCATACATATGCAAATGTACCTGAAGCCTTGTTCATTAATGTGGTTTGTTTATACAGGGAACAGAGACGATTCCTGCTGGATTAATTTTCTACTTGTACATCGCTGAATCTGTTGACTTTAAATGACGACTGAGTGAATATATAAATACATTAGCATTAGCTATGATGGACGTTTTTAAAAATATACTGAGCATTTTCTTTTTGTCAAAAAACATTTGTTGTGTCGATGAAAGATTTTGTCAGCTATAGTAGCTCAGGCCCTGTATAAGATGTGGTAGATGAGTCTCCACATAGATATTTGTAGATTTAATAAAAAAAAGAAATTGACAATATGTATGTATGGACGCACGCATGCACTCACTTAAGCCCAAAATTATTCATACCCCTGTCAAAAACAAATGATTCCTTATTTTTTTCAGTTACACACTAGGATATCTATATTAAATTGTATTATATACATATATAATTTTGGACCATTCCTCCTTTGCAAATGTTTCTCGATCTTTGAGGTTTCTTGAACTCCATCCAAAGGAGTTTAAATCAGGACTTCGACTTGGCCGCTTCATAACATTAATATAATTGTCCTAGAAGCATTTCTTGACCACCTTGGCCCTGTGCTTTGGATCATTGTCCTGCTGAAAGGCCCAATGCTCCCCCAGGTACAGGTTCTTGAAGAATCTTGCTGTAGTGCTCTTTCCTCATGATTCGACCAGAGACTTTGATCTGTCTTTACGTGTGTCTTTGCAAAGGTTGGGGGGGTCTTTCTTGGTCGACGTCCACAGAGGCCACTTTGGTGGAGTGTCCGCTGGAGCTGCCTTGATAGAGTCACACCACTCGAACTCAGTTCCTTCAGAACAGCCTTAATAGTGGTCATTGGATTGTTTTCAACATCCCGCTTGGTTTTTCTGGCAAGCCGAGGTGACACTATTGACTTCCGTCCACGTCCTTTGAGGTTTTGACGGAGTGAAATCTTTGGTACTTCCGGATGATACTTCGCACAGTTGCTGTCATACTGCATTTTGATCTCCTGCATTTCTCTGTCTGCCTTCTCCTTTTGTCTGTCATGTCCTTCCTATCGATTTTGATTCATTCTATGTGTAGCACCATGTCTTTATGCTTTAAATTGCAAAATGAATAAAGATTTATGATTTTATTATTATCAGTATTAAAATAATTCCAGTATACAGAAAAGACAATTGTAGTTGTATTAAACATGGTCCTGTAGTAGTCTTTGCTATTTCACAAATGCAGCTTAATTAATGAACAACCGTTGCACTCATTACGAACACCCGGATTATGTCTTTTAAAGAGTGAGCATCTTGTCTTTCACGACGCACGGTTGTTGCTGGACTTTGGACGCCACTGGTAGTACTGAGTAATGCATCATTATTGTATACCTATCAAGATATGAACATATTAATATCTCAAAACAATATGCATGAACACTGCTCACCCTGCATGTAAAGCTACAGCAATGGCCAATGTCACTTGTGTGCTGCCCCCTCAAGGCCCAGCTAACACAACCACATACTCTATTGACTGCTGAAGCCTGCCTGGCAAACGTCTCTTTAAGACATCACGGATGGCCTGAGATGGAGCTGGTCATTAAAGCTCCTCCGAGGTTGTTGACACTATGAATATGATCGACGGCTGCTCAGGGTTGTATCACTGAAGTGGAATTAGTTGGATGTTGGTTATTTAATCCAACTCAACCACGGTTTGTTCTGCTGCATCTGAGCGCATAGGTCAGGCGCATCAGTATTGTTCAGCCGTATCCACAAATAAAACCCTGGCTTTGCATTTGCAGGCACTGGGTTTTTATTATTTGTGGGCAAAGAAATGGATACAAATATGTATACACATGCGATAATTATGCCGACACCAGCCGAATTCATCATCCCGAGCTTCAAAACTGCAGTGATTTGTAAAAAGCTTGTGTACCAATTTATTTTAGAGAACGTGGCCGCTGCCGCCAAGTAAGATTTTGTTTTTCCGTCATTATCCCAGAGGCCTGGAGAATGGTACATCTTCTTCCTCCCTTATACTAACCTTGGTTGACATGCCAGTGATGAGAATAATTAAAACAGACAGCAACCATCTTAACTCTAATGTGCACCATTAGCAGCCTATAAGAGCCTGTGCTACATAATCTTGTCCGGGGTTACAGGGGTCTCTGCCTCTGTCTTGTATGTTTGCTGTTGTACATTTGTTCTGTGATCGTAGGTAGTTTGTCACAGACGAGGGACGGGAGTAAATATGGACAGACCTGTCTCTGTTATTAAGGCTGGCTTTGACCATTGATCAGTCACTATGACATCTGTCCATTTGCTGAGTTGTTTGGGGAAAAAAATGGTCAACAGCAATTGCTACCTGTCATTGCTGATTACAACACCTGATCACGTGTGACAGCCGACGCTCTGATGAAGCCCCGCTGGTTGTGATGCGTCCACTCCTCGCTGCTGACTGGGCAGCAGCATGTCTGTCGTGAAAGTTATTTCAATCTGTCAATCTTCAGCACATGCACGGGAAAATGCTATGCAAGGAAGCGCCTTCAAAGTAAACGCAGCATTTAAAATTCACTTGGTGGAGCGCGGAGAGTTTTCCGGGCTCATAAAAGTGAGACCGCTGGTTCCTCAGCAGCAGACTGGTGGCGCAGCTGACGTTTAGCAACGCCCGCTGGTCCGAGCGTGCTATGCTAAGCTAATTGCCCAAAAAATAAAAATAATTTCACAGAGCTATGCAGAGACGGAAACGACTGAGACTGGCTCAGCGTTCGTTAGCTACCTGAATCTGAAACTTTTGAAAATAACCGGAGTGCAACTTTCATAAATGCAGTGCTCTCTGTCTCTGAGTCCCGCTACAAGCGCCAGTATGTAAATATTTCACGGACATAGCAGAGTGTCAAGAGATTCACCAAACTGCGACATCTCACATCAAATTAAATGTTTTTCAGTTGTCCATTTGACATAATAGTTGCTGCATTTTGCAAGGTTTCTTTCCTCTATTTTTTGCCTTTTTGAAGAGGTGTATTAAAACGTGAATTAAAATGATTTAATGGTTCATCTTTTCACATCATGTACACAGAAGATCTTATCATTTTGATTTCAAATGAATTGTCAATCCTTGTGATCGGTATTGGTGATCGGCACTCTGGCTGATCGGTATCGGTGATCTGCAGCAAAAACCCTGATTGGAGCATCCCCAGTGTATACACCAAGTCTTAATTTTCAGTATTGGTTTGGGTGCCTGTGAGACGTAGTTCAGTGTGTAATAGTAACTTAAAACTATATTCTTTCCACAATGTTGGTCTAATCAAAATGCTTGAATGCAGGAAAAATACATGCAGTATGAAATGATCGTACATCGTCTACAAGTGGTTCTACTGAATTGCAATGCCAAACAAGTGTAGATCAAGTTCTGAGTGAATCAATGCGAGAACCGGAAACAAGCCTTTGACATCGCCGGAGCTACGTCCTGTTCGCTCACTATTTGCACGTAAAAATGCTCTTCATCTTGATATGAGACAAAAAATGTCGAACAGTTACATGATGGCTGGATGCCCCACGGTTTTCGAACGTAAACCAACAGCTAAATCATGTAAATCTGATGATTAGCGCTGCCCCTCACATACAAAATGTTTGACAGTTGTATTCAAAGCTGTATGACAAGTGATATGAACCAGAGAATAAAAAAAGGTCATTCACTGTCAAAGAGTTTGCCAACATTCATTAAATTGCTGGATCCCCCGAAGCTCTGACTACCAACTACTGATCCAGGTTGTAGAAAAGTCTGCATGCTCTAACCTTGACACACCACAGTTCCAGACCGTGTCCGAGGGCATTTCCACTGAGCGTCATTCTTCCACAGCTGATTAATTACAGTCAGAGAAAAGGTGATGAGATTGTCCTCCCAGTGGCGAGCTCATCAAACTAGCCGCCTACAGGCCTTGTCAGGTTCCATCAGCGTCCGCGCTGCATTCAGCCAGGCGGTGATGACTTTGTCTAGACACCGGTGCTCCTGAGCTGACTGTGAAATATTGAGAGCAGCGTACTCATCTGATTGAACTTCAACTGCTCTCCTGCTCAGTTATTCTACCAGAGTGTCAGTGAGCTGACAACACCAGTGAACGATGAAATCACTGCAAAAGTTAATGGGCTACTTCTTACCAGTCATACTGACATTGCTCGTCCTCGTTTTGGAATCCAAAATATCTCCATATTAGAGACCAGGAGTTTTATCTACGACCTACGAGTCCTGCCAGACATCGCGTGCTACATCCAATGCAGCATTTGTGTTGTTAAATAGATCAAATATATTCTTTTGATACTGCAGAAATATTGAGTAAATGATGGTATTGTTGCATTTATTGTTTCATTTCATACATCATTTAATAGTCATTGCCGATCATAACGGATTATGTGTGACAGCAAAAAGAAAGCATGCTGCAAACGTCTATTTGTACAAAAATAACTTTGTCTATACTAAAATAACTAACTCTTTAAAAACATAGTAAAATAATCGTTAACAGACATGGACTCAGTAGCTGTTGCCACAGTAACACTTTCAGATACAGGAGTCTCCTGGGCAGCTGTTTGACATGACTGATCCTGATTAATTTAAAAAGAAAAATGCACATTTTTATAATGATTCTTTCCCTTACTACAAGCTAAGGGTCTTGAGTTTTTCTTTCTTATATTTAAGCAAGATGAGCTACAGTACTATTAGCTGTGTATCTGTTTTCTAAACATTCACAATTTCATTCCATTTCATTCAAACAAAATATATAATGTTAAGCTATTTTGCTCGCACTTTGGTAAGTGCTGTGTGATCCTCCGCTGCACGGCACTGGAGAAGCGGTGGAGCGAGCGGTGTAAAAGAAACGCCATAATACTCCTCAGATAAAAAGTGTTATGAGTTAGCTTCGTAAACGATTGTTTAAAGTTTGGAACGTATCTGCGGTTTCCTCCTCATCGGTGTCAGACATCGATCACATCGCTTCCATGCCATGTGTGGCAACACGCGAGATATGGATAACCATGATATGGCGCCCACGATGGCCAAGCTACAGCTGCAAAAGTGGTTAAAACCGGCCAATTTCAATCGTATTCGCCGTGTGGAAACAGTCTTTTTCATGGAAAGTAGTGTGCGACACTACGAGTAGGGCATTATACAGGTACTAATGATCGGACATTTAGTGCGTCCTGCTGTGGATGGAGGAGGGAGTTCATCTTTTGCAGTTCAGGGCGTCCTCAGGATGCCCAGACGCCCTCCTAGCTAAAAACCTGCCCATCATAAACTGCCATTGCAACACTATGAAGGGCACAGTAAGCTTCCTGCTGTGGACCACTGTCACCTCGGTCTGAATTCCATTATTAATATTACTTCAGTGACTGCTAACTCGACAAATTGAAAGTTTTCTACTATTAAAAACTGATGTGTATACATGGATTTTGTAGTATCAGAGAAAACAAGATTTGCACGGTCATTTAATTTTGAGTCTTACACTACACTGCCAGGACAAATACTACAAATTCTGTAGACATGAAGCTCAACCATTTTATTACAATATTAACTGGCGTTGAATCACCACAGGCTGATTATGCTGTAACGTGTACTGAGACGGATCATACAAACAAGTTTACTTGAGGATTTACAGAAAAATGCCAAAGACTCCTCATCCTTTGGAAAAGCTTTTCTCAATCCAAGTGTACTCATCCTTTCTCCTCATTCAACAGGTGGAAGCTATTAAGTCTGTTTATTCAGGTTTAACTGTAATATTTTAGTGTCATGCCATTGTAGGGTTTCCCACAGGCAGTCAGTCAAGTAGAAGCATCTGAATTGTAATAACAAAATGGTTCCAGATCATTTGTAAGAATACCTCCAGTCTGACGCAACTTTGGACAAGTTAATAACACGCCAGTCCCGTAAGTGGTGCTCTAAGTATACTGTCAAGACAAGGTTTCTATATAGTTGACTTCAAACGCTTGGCGATCATAATAACAAAGTTCAGGGTTTCTACCTGGATTTTTTTGCAAAGGTGGCATACCCCAGTCCATTTCTTTATCAGAGGTGCAGAGGTCCATACCTCAATTTAGGGCCCTCTGTTTTGTTTTGTTTCAAGAAAATGAAGTAGCTTTTGTATTACTACGAAAGCTTTTCAGGCTGAAGACCTCTGAGATTGTGTATGTTCCTTAGTGTGTAGGATATAATCCAACTAAGCCTCAGCTCATGCTGTATGTCTATTCTGTGTCTTGGTTATTTCCATTGGAAAATGTACTTCTTCATTGTGTCTTGCTTTTGTTTTGCATGGAGTATGGATGGATACTCTAGATGAGGTGATGTGACTAGTAGAAGCAGACACTTACTCTGGGCTTTTTTTTTAACATAACTGCAGTGGATGGCTTGTAGACTCCATCTGCAAGTACAACCCTTGACTCAGGGACAAGTAAATCAGGATCATATTCTCACTCAAGTCATCTATTCACTCTTTAGTAAATATCATGTTATTGATGATGATGGAATGCAAAACCCTGGATGTTGAGACTGGCATTTGCTGAAGTGAAAGATATTCATAGATTGAAAATGACCTTATTCATAGTGCATACACTCTGCAGTAGAGTTCCATTGGAGGCAGAACATCAATACCAGTGTTCTCTCATCTGTCATGTCCAACTGTTGGAGTTAGTTAACATTTATGTTCTTTAGCACTGACAATTGTGGTCCATGTCTTTGCAGAGTGAGCTGCTGTGAATTCTGAGAGGAAATTCTCTAAACAGAAGAAGATGGCGTCCAATAACACCCTCCGCAGCTACTCCATCATTCCTTGCTTCATCTTCGTCGAGGTGAGTCCATGAGAATCTCTTGAGATTCACGCTCTTAGTGAAGTATCCGCGTGAGTGGCAGTTTAATTATTTCATTAATCTGGCAGAATGACAGCTAATACTCGCGTGAAGTGTTTGATTAGTGTGAAATTCGTCTTTTCTCCTTGCACATCCTTTCCCTCCAGCACTTGCCTGCTGCTGTCTTCACAAGCCGCTGTGATGTGCTTTACAGTTACACTCTTACACTCAGTTACATCCTCTTGGGAGGAGTGAACTTAGAGCAGAAAGGTCAAAATGATTTCAAGAAAAGATTCAACCTAAGGAGCACAAGAAGTTAGTGCTTATAAAGGAAGAGGATACAATCTAGATGACTATGAATCTTTTTGAGTTCAGGTTGTTGCTGCACATCACGGGCCGGCACACTTATGAGTAGGGATGGGTGATAATAAATAAACAATTTCCGTGAAGAGAATTCTGCTTATCGTGACAAATTACACACAAAACAACGTGGTGAATATAGTTGGATATTCGGTGGAGAGCCGCTCTGATATGGATGTCGTCCTTTTCCACGTCCCCGATTAGGGTTCACTGATCGCGGACACTCTCTCACAGGCAGCACCAATGCTACAACCATCAGCATCAGTTGGGGACCACCAACAAATTCTAAAATGTTCATAGTATTAGGGAAACCTTCAATAAGGCAATGAAAAACAACTATTTTAGAAGAGAGAATTGTGAAAAGGTTTTTCATCACACATACATGATATGGCCAAATAATCATTTATCCACATTATTTCTAATATTTCTTCAATGGCATCTAAGAAATGTGTCCAGACTGGTCCATAGTCAACGTAAACTGTTAAGAGACATGAGATACAGCAGACAGACGGCTCAATTTAACCCCTAAATAAAACTGGCAGAAGAGTCTGTCAGACACCAGCGGCTTCTATCAGAGACGTGAAACATTGAATTTCTCATCTCTACACTTGGTTAACTATTATATTTAAACATTAACAAATAATGATGTTGGAGACAAATTCCACTAATAGGTTTCATCATAAAATAGTTTGAAGAGAGACTGTAGCGTGTACAACACATAAATAGGAATAGAATGAAAATGTATTTATTATCATGATCGACGATTTTTTTTTTTAAACCATATCACCCATTCTTACTTCTGAGCTGTTTTTACCTGGAAGTTAATATGGTGAGTGCCTCATGTAGTTTTAAGAATACATTTTACAATCGGTAAATTGTAAATGCGGTAGTGTTCCTTTACATTGCCAAAGTTTCAATCGTCCCGCTGCTGGTGTTTGTCTCATAATTTGCAGGCTGAGTAAAGTAATATTAATTGATTTATTAATCCTGATTTTACATGTGTTTGTACTCACAACCTCCGGTCAACATGATTTTTGTTTTTCTTACTGACATCATGTGGTCTGGGTTTGGGAGGGAGTTTCTCAGCATGCGTGAATTTTAAACATCTTGAGTGAATGTTATGTTCAATTGGACGTATCTAATCATGCCGGCCTCATTAGGGTAATGAAGGTCTGTAACTAGATGGTGCTTAATTGGTGATTGTCTTAATGACACTGATCCAGATTAACAGCACGGTGAATCCTGCCAAAACAAGTTTACACTATATTTGTTATTGAAGCCATGAAGAAGTTAACCTTCATGGACTTGAGGTGGAGAGGTGGAGAAACGTGCAACAGATGTGTTTTTGTGGGTCTGTGAGGATTTTAAAAAAGAATTGGAATTATGAAGTTTCAAAATAGGGACTAGAAAACTAGGAGCGGAAATCTTTTACTATCGCATGACTAAGTTAAATGATTTTCGATTTGTATTTTATTCATAATGAGTTCTGATCATGTTATGCTCCCATCTGATTTGCAAGGCAGACAATATGGCCTACATTATATTGCAACATCACTTGGCCTACTAATCCTTATAAATACTAGCCACTTTTTGGTGTTGCTGTGATGCTCGATCTTCGTGCAATGCTTGGACACTCTATGCGTCGTGTCCAGCTTGGTGTTCCTGGGCCAAACACTAGTCTTCATCAAAGACGGAGATGGTTGCATCTCCTTCGCCACTATCTTTGTTTTGGAACTTGGGTGCATGCATGCGTTCCAGAGTGGGCTCTACAGTAACATCCAGATGTTGCATATTGGAATAATTTGGGGTAAATTTAAATGGATTCTGAATTGTAGCAAATGAGAATCATGTTTTCGTACTCCGCTACGGCAGACCAGTCCTCGTGTGAGTTCTTGTTCACTCACTCAAGTTCCCTAACATGGACTGTGAGGCTTCCAACACGAACTATTTCGATCATCACCCCAGTTCTATTTCTTTTTTACTTTTTAAAGCCCGTTTTGAACTTGCCCCAGCTCTAGCCAGCCCTCTGGGGCAACAAGCAGGGTCCCACTTGAGGATCAAAGTCAAGACTTAAGTCTAGGGGTGACATAGCCTTGCCTCCCACTGGAATCCTTGCCCTTGTGCAGATTTTATTACTATTTCTTTGTATACTGTTCTCTCTTTAAGTTCTGTTTAGTTTGCAGAACCGTGTTCTGAAAGGTGCTATATAAATAAAGGCTTGTGTTATCTATTATTTAAATGTTGCCATATTGTTTAGGGTGACGCTCATCTAAACATAATGGCCAGTGCTACATCCCAAAAAGCTTTTTTCCTTTCATGCTGAGGCGAAGCCCATCTTTCAAGAAGACGGCAACATGGAGTTTTTCGTTTGTTTGTTTTTAATTCACACCATATTCCCGTCAGCCTCTCAAAGGCACCATTGCCTCTTCCTCTCCTGCTCTCGCTCGTAGATGCCACTGTCACGCCCACACCACCACCATTTTTCTCACGACGCCTCCTCCATGCACCTTCCCTGTTCCTCATGTTGTCACACCAACTCCACCTTCCATCTCTTACGCCATATCGCTTCATCTCTCATTTTAGCTGCTCCTTCACTGCACTTTTTTCACTTACCATGCCTGTTGCGAAGGGATAATGCAGAGGGACGATCACATGACACAGCTTCATAATTGGAGCAGCTTAGCACCAGGGGCAGTGTGTGAGAGGATGTTTATTCATGGGTATAATTTTTTTTTCATGTTACTTGTTGCTCTTTCCTCATCCGTTACTTGAACACAGGAGATTTATTTGTCGGTATCTTTGCTATTTGTGTGCAGGTCAGTGTAATGTGAGATGAAAGGGGTGTAAAAATAAAAATGGGATGAGAGGACTGGATGGATAGTAAAAGGGACAGCGGGAGGAGGAAGGAAGATGAAAAGGATGAGGACTGGGTAATAAAGTCGGGGGAAAGGCAGAGATCAGTGGCTCAATTACGCCTAAAAATAATTAAGTGAAAGCATGGTTGAGAAGAGGAGCGGAGAGATAAGGAGCGGATGTGTGGTGAACCTCCTGATTATGGGAGTTGAGAGAGCCTGAGGGTTTTATGACCCTACCTTGTGCACAAAAATGGCTCCATACATTTGTTCCTGCTGTTAGCTTTTGACCTGTTCCTCGTCTGCCACGTCTCAGTAGGCAAACTTTTTTTTTCTACTATTGAATTAAATCAAATCACATTTAAAGTTTTTGACTGCCACCCCTGGTTAGTGTGGTATGCATTTATAGGGATTAAGACTGCATCCAAATTTTTTTCAAGTTAAACAAAACAGTTCCCGTACATGACTGAGACCTCTCAATCGTAGGCGTGTGAACCGCCCCCAGTCTGGATGCAGTGTTTCAATTAACGGTGGCTGGAAGAAAAAAATATAATAAAATAAATAGGCGAACAAATAAACCGAACCCAAATGTTCTACTGTTGCTCTAGCATTACGCACATGCTTGTGAATTCATCGGCTAAATGATCATGCTAGTGCAATATGTTGGTGTGAAGAGACATGACGTGACAATTCTTTCCTGTCTTCTGTTAGTGTTTCTATTGTGCACTGTGATTACACTTTGTGTGATTTTTAGTCTGTCTGTCCTTTGTGAATTCTAAATGTATATATCTTTCTTGTTATTCTTAGTATAATTTTGATTTAATTTTGAAAATAATCACAGTATATTCACTTTTAAAGATTAGTTTAAGTGACTCCCAATAGATCACAGCTGACTCAGACGGGGCTTAATGGTGCGCTTAGATACTGACCTACATTAAAAATTCAGGTCTTGTAATAGCAAAGGCTCATAGTAAGATTTATCACTCTGAACTGTAATTTGCTTCCTTTTTAATGACTCAACACTTGCTGTGGATTCTCGGTGGTTTTGTGGAAAGAGTTGTTCAGTTTCTTTGCCTCCCTTCACGTTGACAACAAAAGCAAAACATCAGAATCTTGAGGGAGTCAAGTCGACCTAAGACGCTCATTTCTGTCAGTCGGATTCCTGCCGACAGACGTACCATGACAGCAACAGGAAGGGGAAGATTTTCCTGGTGTTACGTAGTCTTAGGGTTGTCAATCAGAACAACAGAGTTGAGCCAAAAATAAATCATATTAATCGGGTATTTGTAGCTCCAGAAGTGACACATATAGACCATGGCGTGCATGTGGTCATAATATTGGGTTGGGTTTAGGGATGCTGCTGTTGACTATATATATATTACTAGTCATCGGCTATTTTACAATTAGTCGGCATTTGTAAGTAGTTTTAAACAACTGTATGGTCTTAAAAGTTTGTATACACTTATATTTACGTTGTTTAAAATATGGCTTGAAAGGTGTGTTCAGGGTTTGTGAATGAGTGTGGCGCACCACGCCATGGGTTAAATGACAGCTACTCCACCTTCAGAAAATTGATGTCTTTTTAAAGATGAAATCTCACATGATCAAAGGTCTTTTTTTTTTTTTTTTTTTTTTTTTTTTACATGGGAAAAATGCAGACAGAATTATCATAATGACTGATGTCCATTGCACGGAACTCAAGTCGCGTGTTCCGGCTGAACAAATGGAGAGACGGACTGCTGCTGATTGGAGAGCAGTTTACTTATCATGTTTAAAAACTGGCATATTTATTGTCTCTAATTCAGTCAATGACAAAACTTTCTCTTCTGCTTTTTTTTTTTTTTAAACCCCGATGTTTGTCAAATGTTGCTTCTCACTTAAATCTTTGGTGGGTCTGTCACAAAATGTCCCCATACTTTCGAGGTTTTGGGTGGCGATGGACCCGGTGCTGCATCCCTTTCTTGTCTTACTGTGAATTATAACTCACATACACACCGAACCGAGAGCAACTACATCACAACTCTACGTCATCGTATATCGTTTAGGAAGGTTATGGTTATGTGGACATCGTCTTTGTCCCAACACACACCCCTGTTTACCGTTAATGAAGAAACAGCAAGACAAATCTAGCCTGGAAGCATTTTTAGGATTGCTTTACTGATGTCCCTGGCTGGACAGTGACATGAAATTTTGTATCTTAAAACTATGGAAGAACCATTGCTTGTAGAAAGGTCGATAGTAGTTGGTATTTCATCAGGACAAAGAATACTCTCCTAGTTCTCGTGCAAAATCATTATTGGGCAGTATCAGTATTGGGATGGTAAACATTGCTAAATAAAGACGCACACAACGTAATCATTCATTAAAATCCACATGATTCCTGCAGTGATGGTTGTATTGGGTTCAGTAAAAAGACCCATGAATTTAAAACTGCGTAGAACAACATTTGTACATCATACTGTATCTGAACATAGTCGTAACAGCTGTATAATGAGATTAGTTTGCTCTTTCAGTATTGAAATTGTAATGCCAGTGCAGCAAGCAAAAGTCAAGAGCTGACCTCTAATCGAAGTTATTCTAATCTTAGAACTCTGTTTCCTCTCTGCTTTATTTTATTAAAATGCAAATAAACACTGCTGCCGCATTGTAATTCATGAGTCAAAGAATTATCATATTTGCAGAGGCAAGTGGTGATTCATATTTTCTGTGCATCATCTGCTTCAGAGTTGTTTGCAGAACAAGGGGGACATTCAAATGTCCCGATTCAGACCTCATATTTTTGCATGAATTTGGGTAATTTGGCTTCTACGTGAATTTGATCACAGCTTTAACTAATGGAAAGATAACTACATTTTGCACTCAAATCCTGTCTTGCAAAGACACGCACACACACATACTGTACACACACACACACACACACAACCATCTGTCAGTTCTGTGTTAGCCAAGAGTTCCTTTTGTTGTTGCTGTCTTTATTCTGATAGTTGACGTTGCTGTAAATAATGAATAGCACTATTTTAATCTTCTGTTGTTGTGCACATTTTAATAATGTCTGTCCAGGGACGAATCATCGCTGGGATTTGACGTCACTCTGGCGCTGATGGACTTGATAATTTGAGATAAGATTTCCTTCCGTCTCAGAAATGTCTAAATTGTAGACTCTGGTCAACTAATGTCTAGCATACAACTGACCGGGCTGTTAACAACAATGCTCACAGAAGGCCTGTTGAATGTCAAACTGTAAACACGTTGTAAAGGTTATGCATGTAATTCCAGACTTGAAGTGTTCCATTGCAAGCAGCCGCAGCAGCAGCAGCAGCAGCAGCAGCAGCAGCAGCAGCAGCAGCATGGGTTTATTGTGACTCCAGCAGACCTTGACAAAGTGCGAATTTTGTCCCTCTTTAGTTGATAAACTAGAAAAAGAAGCATACAGCATTCTTTTTTTTTTTTAAGTTTGAAATGTAAACTTTAGTCTCAAAATGATATCAGTTATTTAAACATTGAGCTCATAGTCGCGATTAGTACTACAATAGTGACCCCGTATGT
The DNA here is from genome assembly GCF_027744825.2 of Synchiropus splendidus. Lineage (NCBI taxonomy): Eukaryota > Metazoa > Chordata > Actinopteri > Syngnathiformes > Callionymidae > Synchiropus > Synchiropus splendidus. Next base: position 59,520,683 of record NC_071334.1, on the reverse strand, counting down.
TTGAGAGATGTATTACAGCTTTCCAGGCTAATGAAAGTAAGCAGTGTTAAGTTGTATTCTTTTATTTAGTACTGCTTACTTGACTGGTACAAGGTCATTTTTAGTATTTAAACATCACTACAAACCAAGTAAACTATCTGGGCGAGTTCTCTCATTCTGATTTATTCCATTCCCATTTTGTCAGATTTTTCAAAACATAATTTACATCCTAATCTCTTGTAACTTAGTTAGTCCTGATCACTGTGGAGGTTCTTGATTCACACACCAAACGTTTTAGTTTACCTGTAATTATTGTGAATAATTATCTAACTCAGGTTATGAGCATTTAGCTGGAAGTCTCCTCTCATTCCTACTGTCCTGAAACCATCTGAGGTTTTTGAAAAATGGATAGAGAAGTTTACTGTATGAAGTGCTCAGTAATGCCAAAGATCAATTTATACTATACATCACAAGTATTTAGTAATGATACTCACTCTTTGTCTGACAGTTTATTTACGTTAACTTAAAGCACTCTTGAGAACAGTGGTCATTTATGAGAGTGATATTAATTTGATCTGTCTGGTGGAAATGCATGAAATAAGGGCAGATATTTTAAGATTTATTCTTTGCAATTGTGAAACTGCGTGGAAGAGTTGTTGTAGCATGTATACTGTAGAGTGGGATTGATGTGAACATGGTCTTGTTCTTACCTGGGTTTGTTGAACAAACAATTAATAATGTAAGATTTCAGTATATTCAGCATGTGCATAGTCTAGAAATGCAAGTTTTGGTTGTTAGATAAATACATTGAGATAAAATGCAACCTAATTTGGAATGAAAGAAGACACTACCCATCTTCCCTCTGGGCACCCTCTTACCCCCTTAGTTTTGGTTTTTTTTATTGTGATGATGGAGGTGTGCAACATTTCATAAAAAGCTAATGTTGCTTTTTATTAGTTTTTTTTTTTTAAATTTCCTTGTAGATAATGTGAGTCATCTGGCGGTGTTGAAACAGAGCACTCATACAAGAACGCTGCTACAACTTAACCTATGTGGCATCTACCTGTATAACCGATGTTGTGAGACTCAGGTTTGTTTTGGAGAAATGTTTTTAAATTAAAACAGCCCTGAGTGGTTAAAAAAATGGACACTGAGATTTTTTTTACTTTCTCTTTACTGTCATATATCGGATGGATGGATATTATTGGTTATGGATGTATGACTGAGCGCTTTGAATTATTAGCCGTTTTCGTCAACAAACGTGATCCACCCTAGTTAGTTCTATTACAGGATATTCATTGTCAATTAATTGTGGTGGTAAATGCTTCTGCTGTATATGTACATCTGTGCCTTGTGTTATCTATGTAGAATTTTTTGTTCAATGCTTCTGTGACAGTTTGCAGCCATTGATCTGAAGCTGTTTTTCTTACACGCATCTAAATGAGAAGTAATATGTTACTTAGATCAGACTGGGATTCAGGCAAAGAACTTGAAATAGAAAATTGGTTCACGACCAAAAACCTATAGTGAGGCAGCATAATTAATTTAATAAAAGGAGCAGACCGCATCTATGACTAAGCAATTATTTATTTTTGTCACATGGGTCCTTACGTGGTGCACTGACTCGTAATTAGAAGTCAAATGTTTGAGTGATTTGATAGCACTTTTATCTGACCGGTGATCCGACCTCCCCTCACATTGTGTGTCACTTCTTTGGTCCAGCGCCAAGTCTTTTGGTCGCTTCAGACCTCAGCATAATACCAGTCTGCTGGCTCGACTGGGCACATTTTCAGTGCGTTTGTGGCTGAATGAACGGATGCAAGCGATTCTCTCAAAATCTGCTTGGCGTCCGTGCAGTGATACAGCTTCCAGTCTGTGTTCCAACGGTAGTTCGTCATCAGTGACTAAAGATACCATACATAAAAATAAATTGCCTGCAGCTCATTTCTGGAAAGGAGGCCAGAGACAAAAGATGATGTTAGAGGGATAAAAGGGAGAGGGGGTGGTGAGTGGTGCTGGTGGATGTGAGTGCGGTGGGATGTGGTGGAACGCTGTTAGTGCGAGAGAGAGAAAGAGACATGATAGCACATGATTTTTCTCAGTACTTTTTAAAACATTTTTGGTACTTATGTCTTGCTGAATGGAACAACAGCTTTGAGGAGACGGTTGACAGCAGAAGAAAATTAAACAAAAAAGTTTTGACCACAAACTTTACATCTTTGGACGTGGTTCCCGCAGGACGCTCACCTCATGTTTTTCTTCCAGCTTGTCATCATGTCCGGCACGGTGTTGCTGGCCTACTACATGGAGTGCACGGACCTTTTTGGCGTGCACCTGCAAGGCTTCTTCTGTAACGACGCAGAACTGATGAAGCCGTACCCGGGCACGGAGGAGTCCAGCTTCATCCCTCCTCTCATTCTCTACAGCGTTGTGGCTGCTGCTCCCACTGCTATCGTGAGTAAAACCACTTACACAAGGATGAAACTCGAGTGTCATCTACTTGTCTGATCAGCTTCTTGAGGTGAACTGTGGAATTTGAGCCTATGATGGGAACATGAAGAAGAAGAAACTATTGAATCCTGGCACACTATTCCAGGCTCACCTCACATGATACAATGTGATGTCATTACCAACAAATCCTTGATGAAAGAGACTCATTGAGTTTGTAGACAGTTGGTTTAAAACTTCAGGATAGAAGCACAAAAACTGCGCTTCAATTTCCATTGCTGCGAAGAGTTCGCACTTCTATTATGATGTTGAAGCTTATGTGTTCAGATTTAACGCAAGTTAATTCATTCAATTCAAACATAATGAATTCAATATAATTGATGTAATTCATCACAATTTATCGTCAATTCTGAAACTGATTCATTCATTTCCACACATAAAAGTAAGACAATTTCATGACAAAATTTGAACAAAGGCTTGCAGGCTGTTCCAAAGTCAACATGCTTCAGATTGGAGCATTGACTTTGCACAAGCTAATGATCAATACTGCAAATTTACATTTGGTCAACTTCACTTCACGAGCGGGGGGGCTTGAAAGACATATATCTTTTAAATCTAACAGAAACTAGAAAGTATTCAAAGGTTCGGCTCTTAAATATTCCTCATATACAATATTGGGCAATAAAAGTGATTCAAATTTTGCTTACGACTTCACTAACAAGGGTCGCTCATGTGTTCAGAGTGGACGTGCTTCCCCCGGCAATGGGGTTCAAATGTGTCTGTGAATTTGTATAAAATTATGTAATTGTACTGTATTATTTAGTACTAAGTAATAATGTAAATTATTCATTAGTTATTATTAATTTAATTTATTATTTATCTAAGCATTACAAAGCTTGTTTTTTGTTGTGATCACAATGACAAGTCGTCTAAACAAACTGAGGATGGGTCACTCCTGATTCATCCTCTTTAATGTGCACGCCTCACCCTGGAGAGATTTTTTTTTTTTTAACGTCATCTCTGTCATGTTTGTTTATCACTACCTGGAGCTGTCCGCTAAGCGCACCTACTCTCATCGGAGCTCAGCCGTGGAAACAAAAAACAAAAACAAAAACAAAAAAATGCTTTTTATCTACAGTGCGGACTGGCAATTGTGATTTCTTTTCAGCCAAGCCAATTTGCATTTAATTGGAGATGGAAGTAGTCACCTTATTTTGTCTGGATCTCCTATTGAGGTGATTGTCAGTCAAGTTGTTTGTGTTCCTCTGGTAAAAGGAAATTCGTCTTGTGTTTATCAATTGTTTTCAAAATGGGGCAGTTTAAATTAAGATGAAAATGATTTTGTCTGTCCCTCTGTAAACTCTAGCCTCCCTGAAAAGCTCACATACAGTGGTTGATGTCTGGAAGTGATTCTGTGCGATGGAATTCTGTTTCTTTTGGGTCACCGGTAGGTCAGCATGGTAAAATAAAATGTTCAGGGAGAAAAAGCCACACGTCACTTTTCTTTTTAAGGCTGCAATTTGATAAATAAATGCCTAATAAAAAAATGTGTTGCTGAATTACAATGTTTAGAAAATCTCAGTTGATACAGATGTATATTTTTGTACCCTATATCTATGAATTAACATTATCTTTTTGGTGAATTTAGTATTCAGATAATGCATTACGTCATCTAATATGCACCTTATCATAGATTAACCTGAACACAACTTCAACTAGATGAGTATGAATTAGCCCGCAGTGACGTTCCATGAATGAAATATAGCTATACAGCGTATATAACCACTAGGGGGCAGTGTTGCTCTAAGTAGTCCGGACCGTGTCTCAGGGCACCTGTGTGAGTTCATTATTCAAGCCAAGTCAAATATTTTCCTCCAGCAGTGTGTGTACCCCGGCGTGTTTAACATTGTAATTTATTTTTTTAATGTGATCTCGGCCAGGTGTGAAGGATAAGAAGCATCCGTCCTTGAATACCGATCCACTCAAGTTGGCACGGATTGTTCTGCATTCTGTTAGCTGGGTTTAAAATATGTAGCAGATCGAGTTTGTATTACAGAAGTCATTTTCTCTGAAAGCTGCAGGAGAAATGCTGTAGCAACAAGGCTTTAATGTGCCCTGGCTGTCGGATGTTCTATCAGCAAATCATCCCTTCCCGTAACAGCTAAAACACATGTAAGCAAAAGAATAAACAGGTTCATTGTAGTGTTCATCTTACTTTTTGTTGTTTCCACGCGCTGTGATAAGAGATAACTGAATGTAAATATTTCATGTACTGTATGGGAAGATCTACCATACAAGTTATGATATTTGTCAGGTGTGCAATGAAGTTAAAATGCTTAATTTTGCATCAACTTAAAATCCAGAAATGCACACTCAAGTACATTGCTGTTTATTCCTACCTTTAGGAATCCGACCTTTAGCCGCCCCCTGCTGTCTTGGTTCCCTGAATCACAGCCACGTTGCTTGTAAAGTGATGTCACAGCTGAGTGCAGCCTTGTGTCTTCAGTTTGTTATTGTTCTGCTCCCTCAGCTGTGAGAGTCTGCACCTACAGTGTCGTTCCACTTTGTTAGACCCGAGAGAGATCGGAATTACTGTCACTTTGTCATCACTGAACAAATAAAACACAGCCGGCTGCCAGCGGTTGAGTGGCTATGTAGATATACACACTCACTCACAGCTGGAGTATTGTCATGTCTTAACATGCTCATCACTTTTTTTGTTTCTTACCCCAATGTTTTTTCTATATGATTTTATGTGGAAGATTAATCCATTCATTCTTTTACCTGTCAAAGTCGATAAAATAGCTTTCAGACTAATGCTTCAGTGGTCTCAGAAATGCAAGTTATTTACAGACGGTCGCATCATTGGGATTCTTCCACTGAATAAATCATGTTTACAAACGTGAAATATGTTGTCGGACTGGAACTCCTGGCTTGCATGATTTTTAAATGAACATTTTCTTCCATCACTTTGGAGTAAAATTGTATGGACCACTCAGTGAACTCTTCTTTGTCTATGAATTGATGTGCATGTGGCCTTGGTGTCTTTATCCGTCTCTCTGCTATTCTAAACTTTTAATTGTGTCCTTTGAGAGATGCTGTGTCAGGTAGTAAAGTCGTGCTTGACACCGTGGATCTCTATGTCTGCGCATAATCCAGCAAAGCAGCCAATCAGAATTAATGATGACAAGTCTGGGATGTCAGCCAGTTAGAAAACAGCCAGCAATTAATGCGGATGTTCCACTTGGCCGGGCCAATGGGAGGCATTGCTGCTGACACCGGTCTCATTCATGCATTTGTCTGTAAATCAGAAGAGCCCAGATAATGAAAGCGCGTTCTTCTACGTCTGAAGTGGAGCTGTAGAAGAACAGGGTCACTGATAGTTGACCTGAAACTGAAGTCTGATGCTAGCCTCAGACCGTAACCCCAGAATCTCTATTTCCTTCTTTCCTTCCTTAACTTTTTTAGTATTATTAATCACTCAAACCTGTTAAATAACATAATAATAATTTCCAATACTACAACACAACACTTTATAGAAAACATTTCAACTTTTAAAAAAAATGAACAATACAAAATGCAAGAGTTTAATATATAATAACTTTTATTCCATTTTCAATGAACAATTCAAACCCACAATGTAAACATTTGATCGGCCGATGATAATGACATAATATCAGTGCCACTAAATCGGTCGGCTGATCTGATACTGATAATAATAGTAATAATAATGACCATAATCTTTTTTTTTCTCAAATAATAAGTGAACTGTTATCATTTTAAATTTGATGCTCTATCCTATGATTGGATTTATAATAAATATATGTGTGACCTGGCCCTCATCCATGGGAAATGTTCTTTAACAGGTTTGTACTGTTAACCTGCATGTCATTTTGGTTATTTGGCCCTTTCGAGACAAACTGGAAAAACACCAAAGATAAAGTGAATCTCCTCTGCAGTCAGAAATTTAATTCACTGACGTTCATTAGAGGAATCATTTCCATTCAAAAGAAAATTTCTCCATTAGCTGTCGCACACCTGCTTGCCACATCTGTTCACGCCTTATCTTTTCCACTATATCACTCTTCTGCCTCCGAATCACACAAACCTGCTGTCCCTGAATCAAAACAACCTTCAGAAGACTCTAAACGCTTTACTGCAGACGCTAAACTTTATTTGGTTGGTCTTAAAAGTCTGCTGGAAGTTCAATTTAAAGGTGCATAAATTTCTAAATAATGAGCATTTAATGTGTTTGGAAAAGTGAAAAGGTGAAACGCATAAAAGGGACCCTCTTAAAATACAGTGAGCAGTTACTATCTGTCATTTTAATGTTGCAGGTGCACTATTTCATGCGCTAAGGGGAAGTGTGGTCCTGAGGGGCCGTTAATCTGGTCCGACGGTGGGCGAGTCGGTTATCGTGACAGAGGGCAGCTTTTTGTTTTATGTCAGCTGAACTGCTCTGAAGATTTATGTCCAGGATTTACCGCTTTTTATTCTTTATTATGGTCATTTTTTACCGCTTTCTGATTGGTTGAACCCTTGAGGAATGTTGATTTCAGTTTAAGGAACTGGGTTTTTTTTTTTCTTTTTTTTTTAAGTTGGGTGATTAGTTAAATTCTTGATGTCAACAACAACCTCATGAATGATTTTATTTTCAGTGAAATTTAAATTTTGGTTAGCCAAGTGGGCATTAATGTTTGGTTAGTGGTGAGTGGAGTTCTTGTTCCTGTCATCCAGAATGATGTTCGTGCAGCAATGGTGGATGTGTGTCTGTGGCCATAGTCCTGTAGTAGATCAGGCATTAGGGATTTGTGCTGTGTGCAGTGCTCCTAAACGTCTCAAAAGTATTAGTGTGTCAGTGATGATCATAAATACACTAAAGAAATAAATACAAGCAAAGTAACTGGGATCAATATTGTACTGAAAATTAAATGATTTATGAATCAATGGTCTCCAGCTCAAAGGAAGTTCTATCACAGTTTTGGACAGCAACAAACATGATTGTGCTGTTCAACATTTTCCATCCTTGTGCAGGTTTCCTTTCAATCCTTGTTCAGCATGCAATGGAGCCCAAGAAACCATTCAGAACAGGACTATTCATATGAACACAGTCTCCTGTCCAGTCATGTAACAAATGTTCTTTTTCTTTCTGCGTTTGTGTTCAGATTTTCATCGGCGAAGTCTCCATGTATGTAATGAAATCAACGAGAGAAGCTCTGTTGGCGCAGGAGAAAACCATAGTGACAGGAGACTGTTGTTACCTCAACCCTCTGATCCGCCGCATCATCCGCTTCATAGGTGAGTTTCCGGGCTGAAACACTGGTCTGTGCCACGGTTGAGAAAGCATCCTTAGATTAGCATATCCACATGCAGCCTCATGAGCGCTGACTGGCTCACTGTTTGACCTGTCCAAGATGCTGTAGTTGTCCTTTCAAACACATATGTCTGTGACTGCTGACAAACCGAATTATGCTGGCGTGTCAAATTCAAAACATGAGGTCGCTGGTCTACGTTTTTATTTGGCTCTGTGAACGATTGGTTGTAAGCCACATGACCACATCACAGAGTTTCCTGTCTGACAGCAAAATTGCTGATAGAATCTGAGCAAGTTTGCGTCAATATCATTAAAGAAAATGGTTCAATAGACGGCACAGTATTTACTATGACACATTAAATGTTGGGATCAAAAGTGTGGGACTATGGCAAAATGAAACTACAATATGCAACACCTCTAAAGGTAACGGTTTGTTTGACATTGCTTGCACCTTGCAAACACAGGTTTGGAGGGGTTCTGTAGTGTTGTCTCCCTGACAACCTGACTTTCAATCTGTATCCTACCTGACTGACTGCACATATCTGCACTTTCATCTGTGACAGAGCTGATTTGATGGTTATGAGCATCACACAAATGTGCCTTTTTGGTGTTCTTATACTACGGAAGGGAAATGCAAACATTTATTTATCAAGAGAACAAATCACTCACTGGAGAATTCCTGTAATTAATCTACCTCCCCCTCAAGCGTCCCAAGTTCCCATGACCTGAGAGTGACATGATGATTTGTCTTTGGTGTCAAGCATGCAGAGGAGTTGATGAACAGCTGTGAGGAATTAAATGTCAGGGATACATGATCAAATACCAGTGGATAATGAGATAAATAGTTTTACATATTTCGGTATTTACAATGAACTGCATCTCCAACACATTGTGTTTGTGACTCGGTGTGTGACCCGATACTATTTCACATGATTCATATTTCTGTCTTTACTCGGGCAGCCAGCTTCATTTCTTGGTTTATCGTATTTCTCCTTGATTCCTCGAGCTCTCTCTTTAACTCGTCGCCCTTCATACAGTCCTACCTTTCATGAGCACCGGACCCTTCACACGTTCAGCCTCTACCTCCTCCATCCTCATCCCTCCTGCCGCCCCCCCACCCCAGGATGAGAACACAAAGCAGAGTAATTTCATGGCTAAGCAGGTCAGATAATCAGCAGTCATATTTCACAGCTAAAGGAATGCAGACAGAGTGGTCCAGCCTGGTGGGCCGAAAACACAGTCTTGTCACAGTAGCACATTTGTTTTCATGAGTTTCCTTCTTTGCTGACTTTCCATCAACGTTCCTCCCCTCTAATCATTCGCTTCTCTCTTCACACAAACAACTCAGACTCCCAAACATAAATGGATATTAGAGCATGGAGAGGCCTTCTTACGCGTTCGCCCTTTAGCTACCACACTTCCTGTTCGTGCAACCCGCCTTCCAAGTATTGATGATCCTCATTTAAAAGTCTGAAACAACACTTTATTATCGTCACTCCTTCCTCTTTGTTTTGCTCCCTTTCAGTCTACAGCAGTTCTTGTATATATAATATACACTACCCATAAACCAAAATATATTTGATATAGAATATACATGGAATAAATGTGGTATATTTGATGTTATTTGATATATGAAGAAATGTTCAAGCAAGAAAGTGCCTGTCACAACTATTCATATGCAAAGTTGAAGGGCCGAGCCCATCAAAATTTCATTTTTTAGGAATATATTTGAAGAATGCTTCAGGCGGATTTCGTTTTTGTGTTACACCTAAGCTGCATGGCTGGAATGAACAGCAATAGAATGTAGCTCCTTACATTTTCACTCAGATGAACCAGTACATTATGGATGTCACAGTGAGTATTAGAGGTCGTACCCAACTCGCTGCTCACTTAGCAGCACCATGTCTGCTGTGGAGATTCTTTCAATCTGTCATGTAATGTTTGCATCCTGCAGCACATGCATGGGAAAATGCTGTGCAGGGAAGCGCCTTCAAATTAAACACTCCATTTAAAGCACCTGCACTTGACGGAGCATGGAGGAAAGTGAGACTGCTCGTTCCTCAGCAGCAGGCAGTTACCGCAGCAGGCTGTTTGGCAACACCCGCCGGTCCGAGCGTGACATTCGGAATGATAAGAAATAATTATTAATTTCACCGAGCTAGATGACCAGCCTTTCTCAGGTGTTGTTTATGCAGAAATGCAAACGACTGAATCTGAAACTTTTGAAAACATACAGAGTGGAAACTTTCATAAATGCAATGCTCTCTGACTCAGAGTCCCGCTACAGTATGTAAATATTTCACGGACATAGCACAGTCTCTAAAGATTCACCTGCGACGTCTCGCATCGAATTACATCTTTTTCAGTTGTCCTTGTGACAAAACAATTGCTGCATTCAGCAAGGTTTTTCCATTTTTGCCACCTTGAAGAGGTGTATAAAAACATGTCTGAATTAAAATGATTTTATGGTTCATGTTTTCACCTCATGATTACAAATTCATGTGATCGGTATCGGTGACCGGTGGTGATCGGCACTCTGGCTGAACAGTATCGGTGATCGGCAGCAGAAATTCTGATCGGAGCATCCCTAGTTTTTCTTTATATGTTTATGTTGCGACAGCAGTATGACACTGATTCTTGTTCTGTGTTTGCTGTATGTATCGATTTGAGTCCATCCATTCTTCTGTGTATGCCAAGGAGTGAGAGCAGAACAAGCCAGATCCTCACTGATGGATGTGTTGTCAGAGTAACAGTGATATGTGTTCACTTATGAGTTCAAGTTCCAACCATTTTTGCGCAATGAAACATTCAGGCTTATGGATTATCATTGAGGTAATGATATTGAGCTCCGTGGTGTGTGTGTGTGTGCGTGCGTGCGTGTGCGCGCGTGCGTGAGTGCGCATGCGTGTGCGCGGGTCTGCTGCTGTTTAACTCCTCCTAATGACAGAAGGGAGCTGGTGTCGTGCGGCTCGAGCTCATCCCCACAATTCAATTTCACCCTGAATGTGAACCCACCAATGTGTCAGCCTTCCACAGTGACTCTGTGTGATTCTTAACTCCATCGGCAGGATGTTTGCGCTGCTGACCCTCATTGTTCTTCTGCGTGTGTCTCCATGTCCCAGGTGTGTTCGCGTTCGGCCTGTTTGCCACAGACATCTTTGTCAACGCGGGGCAGGTGGTGACGGGTGGCCTCTCGCCCTATTTCCTCTCAGTCTGCAAGCCCAATTACACCGGCACTGAGTGTCGCTTTAATCACCAGTTCATCATCAATAGCAACATCTGCACGGGGAATCCAGTGGTTGTGGAAAGCGCCCGCCGCTCCTTCCCCTCCAAGGACGCTTCATTGAGTGTTTACTCCGCTGTGTACCTGACGGTGAGGCTAATGTGCTCTGCTGAAATACACAATCATGTTGTGTGCAAGCCTGTGGTTTTAATGGCAGACGCTGCCTGGATGTAGAAAATATCCATGAAATATTTTGTTGATCCAGTTCAACTACAGCGTAACAAATGATAAACCTAAGCTTTGCTTCATTTAGACAGCCTTACCCAACTCTCACCAATTAAGACACCAGCTGCCAAAAATCCCATCTGTTCAGTCCCCCATAACTGACTCTCTGATTCACGGTTTCTCTACAGATGTACATTACCAGCACCATCAAGACCAAGTCCAGTCGCCTGGCCAAGCCGGTTCTGTGTCTGGGGACTCTGTGCTCGGCCTTCCTCACCGGCCTAAACAGGGTGTCCGAGTACCGGAACCACTGCTCCGATGTGGTGGCTGGGTTCATACTAGGATCAGCTATCGCTCTCTTTTTGGTGAGAAAAGTGGGGATCCCACCCTCCCTTCTCTTTTATTGTAGGTTTTTAGAGAGGAATTACAGTGTAATCATAACAATGTCATGTTTGATTTACCTTCATTTTGGAACCGGATCAAATGACAAATTATATTATTAACGCAGGCTGCAGTATAAAGCCTTTAATTTAGGTTTGGAGCATTTTAAAAGTCAGATTTATGTCCTTTTTACTCTACGGTGGAGTTTCCTCATCTTCTGGGAAGGGTATGGATCTGGCTCAGCGCACTTTTTCGGTGATTTATAAGCAGCGTGAATAAAGTTTAGATGTTGATTTACAATGCTGGAGAATAACTGTGAAAGGGAGAGCAGCTGTGCGGAATGAAGGGAAAGAGTGACACTCAAAGAAAATCACTGCTTTGAGTCTTGGTTTTTCATAAATGAAATATTTGCTTATAACTAACTGAGACAGAGATACTGTTCAAGGACTGAACAAACAACGCTGTTGCTCGTCTGAGGTTTGAAACTTGTCTGCTATAAGACTAAAAGCAAGAATAATTATTTCTCACTCTAGTGGTGTGAAATGAAAGATCAAAAGATCAAGTGTTCTATTTAACACCTCTGTCAGTGGACAATGACCACCTTTACGCGATGGCTATGATTTTTCATTTCAAAATATTTTTATCTAAAAAAAATACACCTTTTTCAATTAAGTCAATTAATGTGCCATATTACATTAACTATTACAAAAAACTCTTGGCTTTCTTGCTATGAGCTTCATGATGTAGTCACCTGATAAAGAAAAGCAAAAGTGGCTACTTTGAGTCTTCTAAAATATGAAACATATTTAGAGTTATTGCTCTTTTTTTCTTTGCTACATAATTCCATAGATCATGCTTCATATATTTATGATGGCTTCAGTATGTATCTACAATGCAGAAAGTGGTAAAAATGAGGAAAATAAAAAACAATCAGAAGGCATGTCTACGTGTAGTATATATAATATACACTACCTATAAACAAAAATGTATTTGACATACAATATATGATATAAATTTGATTATTTGATATATGAAGAAATGTTCAAGCAAGAAAGTGCCTGTCACAACTATTCATATGCAAAGCGGAAGGGCCGAGCCCATCAACATTTCATTTTTCATTTCATATTTGAAGAACGCTTCAGGGGGATTTTGTTGTTGTGTTTGGGTTACAGCAAAGCTGCATGGTTGGAATGAACAGCACTAGAATGTAGGCCCTGACACTCTCACTCAGACTAGCCAGTACATCACAGATGTCAGTATTCGAGGTCATCTGAGAAAACTAAATGACATTTAAACTGTAGTTTAAACGTTGGGACTGGAAGTAGTGTGTGTGTATTTGGAGACTACACTATTGGATTAGCCTCATTAATGATGCATAATTGAATTAAGACAAGGCGACGCTGGCCTCCTCTGTGAACCCTTACACACTTGTTATCTCAGTTCCAGATGTTATCGGCAACAAAACAGAAGCTGATAATAACTGAATGATCGTCTCCTGAGCAACAGGTGTGAGAGCATTACTGCTGAATGGCAGGATAAAATTCCCTTGAACACAGAGACAAACTGGAGCCGTTTATGTCAGTGAAAGGTAATGATTGAGGTTTAACAGCGTGGGTGTCAGCTAGTTGCCGCTACAGTCATCATTTCCTCTCAGCCTTAATGCTTGTGGACAGAGTAGTAACAGGTTGGAGTGTCTTAATGTTCCGGGTGTGATGCTTCATGTTCACCTACACACAATGTAATATTTAAAAATGTAGAGGTGTGTCAATAGAAGGCCTGAGGAAACCTCAGCGTAGTGAAGGGCTCTCTTGGGTTTCATTACACATAATTACTGCTGGAAATGGAAGCGGGGAGTGTGAGTAAAGCTCAGTAGACAAGCCTAAGGAAGAGGCTGCACTTCAGCCGACTGAGTCATGGGTTTCATTTCAGGGGAAGAGAGCGAGAATTGCGACAGTCTCTTGTGTCAGTCTGAAGTTTCAATGCGTTTGAAGTCTCTTGACATGTTTATTCAGTGAAAGTACAAATTAGAAAGGAAGAATTGTGGAGCCATGGAAGGTGAGCACAAGTGAAGAGCTCAGGTGTGCCGTTTAGAGGAACATCAGCCAAGACAAGTGGCTGGCTTTGGCGTCGTTTCATTTCAAGACATGAATAATCAGAATCAGAAAACTTTATTAATCCCAAGGGAAATTATGTTTGTAACATGCTCTGTACACAACATATCACAATAAGATGAAATGATATTATAAAGGGCAAAAAGCTATACAAAAGAGCTAAGAAACAATGTGCAAGAAAATGCAGATTCAAGGACAGAGTGAACAGAAAAACGTGCCAAAGAATCCTTCACTGTTAAATTATCAGGGATGAATTATATGTTTTCATTGCCACAGGAAAAAAGGACCTCCTGTGGCGCTCAGTCTTGGAGATGGGTAGTCTCAGTCTCTGGTCTATTGAACCAGGGGCGGGTGGGTGGTGTTGTCCAGGATGCTCCTTAGTTTCAGGAACATCCTTCTCTCCATAACCGTCTCCAAGGAGTCCAGTTTCAGCCCCACCACATCACCAGCGTTGCGGATGAGTCTGTTAGTGTCCGCCACCGTTAATCTGCTGCCCCAGCAAACCACAGAGAACAGAATTCCACTGGACACCACCACCTCATAAAACATCCTGTGTTGTCCCGCAGACGTTGAAGGACCTGATCCTCCTCAAGAAGTGGAGAAGTCCTTTTAAGTAATGTAACATCTGCAACCTCACCCTGACAGGGTGGCCTGCGTAAATCTGCTCGAATGAAAGGCATAAAACAACAATGCAATTTGCACTTGTTTGAGCAGCACACTGATTCATGGCTGCGAGTAAGTCGTAAGTCATATTTCACATACACTACCTTTTCATTCCACCAAGTCAAACCCGTGCAAACTGAAGGGCAAACTGAGGTGAGCACAGGGCAGCTCGTCCTTGCTGCATTATTGAAGGACCTACCAGGCTCCACTCTATTAAGAGCAATATGAGCTTTTAATGAGTGGACTATTAAAATTGACAAGCTTTTTGAGTCAGTGATCCTGAGGGAAAGATGAACTGGCGCAGGTCGATCACGAGTCTTGCGGATTCGAACCTCCTCCTTTCACCGTAATTAACATGCCGACGTGACACTCAGGGGGCAGCAGCTTCCCTTCATGTAGCGCTAATGGTCCAGATCACCGTCTTGTCATGTGACAGCTGATATGCTTTGATGGATGCTGATCTGAAGGGAAATTAACCACATGGAGCTTAAGTCCCACTCGTCGTCGCGCTCATGAAGCGCTTGTCGACCGGACTGACTCCGTCGTTCTTACAGCTTTAAAGAGATCTGTCTTGAAGTTAACCTACTCGGGTCACTGAGGAGCTGTTTTCATATGTACAGATAATCGCAAAACAAATGCCGACTTGACATGACTTCAAGTTGGGTTCTGAAAATCCTTTTTTTGCAGTTGTATTGAGTCAAGTTTTCTCAGTCAATGAATCATAAACGGGATACTTCTTATTCCTGAAAGTGAAATGTGCTTTACACAGAAGGGATTGGATTAGAATGGAAGCTTTGAGCAAAGACGATGACACAGGATCAACAACCGAGACCTGCAGACCTCAGGGGGTGAACCAGCCCATGTCACAAAGACTTCAGGTTCTACACACCGGCACCACCTACAGGCTTCACTATTGCGACCTTGCTGCGGGCTTGGGGTCACAACTGTGTTTGACTGAGGGGCAAATTTTCCCTGCAGACACTGTGAGGACCAGATGCAAATTGTTCATATATGAATGCATGTGAACAAAAGTCCTTCAGATAGAAAAACATTTGGAAAAGAGAGCGATGCCCATAGTCACTCTGGGGGAGGGTCAACATTGAGACACATTGAAATACAGCCATAGGTGGCACTCATTGGGCTAACAACCAGCAACTACAGTGTAGAATAAACATGATCAGGGAAGCTCCTGGGCTGGTGAGCCCTGCAGCAGAGTCCCTGTCCCGGGCCCCAGATCATAGACCACTGTGGCTGGTAGCATTTCAAGGAACACCAGAGAAGCCCAGAGGAACACATTATATAAGAATTTGAGGAGCTATAGTCAAGTCCAAAACGAGTCATACCACAGGCAACGTTTGACTAGAGTGACTTTTAAGCAACCAGCCAGCATTTACATGGAAACATTTGAACAAAAATGTGGCCTGTTCAAAGGGATCCAAACTCTTCTCAGTTATAGATAAGCCTCTAAAGGCCATTGAACCAATGAAAATGCTGCCTATAATACTTATCAACTGAAACCTAGTGGCCATATGATAGTGAATAATGTTGCAAATGTAAATTAAAAGATATATATTTCTGTATATAATGGAATGCCATCTTACAGTATCTACTGGGAGAAACCTGTGCCTGAAGGTTTGAGGTGACTAAATGTGACAGAGTATTTCACATGAAGAAAAAAAAAAACCAAACTTCTCCTCCATATTTGCCGAAGCTATGAATATTTTTGGCCGCAACTCAGAACAGAGGTTACAAATTCTGTCCTAAATTACTGTTTCACCCCAGTTTGATCTCATTGGGAGTCATACAGATTGGATTATCATCTGTTGCTCAACATCAAGGAAATCTAATTGTTTTTTTTGCTATCTTAAAGGACACTAGTCATTTTTTCTTTATTTAAGGCAAACATCCGTCATGTCATTGTGAGGTCACAGTGAGGTTGCGGGTTATGCTGCAGAACTATGTGCTCAGCGCGATTGGAATTTTCAGCCGAAGCATAATGTTTGAACTTTTGTCACCTCTTACCAAAATGTTATTTAAAGTCCAGAAGTGAACTGATGTAAGGCCTTATTCACATTCTGTGAATGGAGGAGGAGTCGAGCACAACACGTTTTCTGTTCAGTGTGTTATACAGTCCTATGGAATCATGAGCAGGATTTGTTCCGGATGGAAACTGCAATGATATTATTTAATAACATCAAGAAAAGTGATGGGAGAAACCCACTCATTAGTGCAGGTGTAAATGAACTTCAGATCTGAAAGGGAGTCAAATATCGACAGAAGGAAGAGAACAAAACTTTGCAATCCCTCAACAGGAAGGTCCCCTAATTTCTCTCTTGGATCTGGTTCAAGATCCCCACCAACCTGTTGTCAGAGCTTTTGTTTGTCCCTTTACACCTTTCCTGTTGTTACCATGACAACAAGTCGAACCAAGTATTCTCCCTTGAATGGGAATGTTTCATATTCCCATCTGTGTGTGAGACAGTTTTTGGTCTTGAAAGCAACAGACACCAGTTTGTATCAAGGCGTGTTTATATTATTAAAATTATTATTATTATAAATTCCAAGAAGTAGTCTGACATTCTCTGACCTGGTTAGGGCTAAGCCCCAGGCTCCGGTCCAGCAGTTGAGATTCCTCTTTCTATTCCATGAGCTTCTGCACAAACTAAAAAAAAATCTTGAGTTTCCATTCACAAGTGAATCCCCCTCCTTCATTTCATGTCTGCAGCACAGCCTGAGGGCTCGCTTCGCCCGGGGGTGTTAAAATCCGTCTCAGGTTTCCTTTCTTTGTATTAACTGGTCCATGTGGAGTCCCAGACCACTTTTGCTTCTTTGTTGATGTTCAGACGACCTGACTGATCAACAAAATGGCACATTTTCAGGGAAGTTGAATCAGACGTGAATGACGAGCGCCAGTCTCAGTTGACAGACTGCATCACTTCCCCTCCGTCATCTCTTGGTTTACACCCTCATAAAGCTTTCAGTGATGGCTGCAAGTTGTTATAAATAAATGGATTTAAAAAAAACCTCAGCTTCCTAAAAAAAAAAAAAAATCTGAAATGTGTCTTTAGAGAAACAACTGTGGCCACATTTTTTAGATGTGGCAGCAAATGTGTGAATTTAAAATCAAAATCTGAATCCCCAAAATATTTCAATGTTTGAATACTGTAAATGTTGCATACAGTTTTTACTAGTTTTATTTATGTGTCTTCAGTTTTTTTTTAACACTGCTGTGGTGGTGTGGTGTCAGCTCGCTAAGAAAAAGAGCCAAATCAGAAAACGGCTCTTGGTGTTTTGGGGTTAAACAATGTGTTAATATTTGGTGATGATGCCGCCGCTCGACTTTAATAAAACACTGCAATATTTGTGTGCCAGGTGCACAGGCGTTTGAGGTGTGATAGGATCCTGTGATCGTAATCACAGGAAGCAGGATGATGAAGATGTCAGTAAACTTGTGGGAAAATAACCTCTGCAAACATGGCTTGCTATGTTTTTGCTGCTGTCTCCTTTGTGATGTGATCCGCCCCTTCCCTGCAGGGTATATGTGTGGTGAACAATTTCAAAGGTGTCCATGGTGCTGCAACTAAACAGAAGAGGGAAGACTACCGCGGTCTTCCTCTGATGACTTTCCCCCGAGTGGAGAGTCCTCTGGAGACCCTCAGTGCCCAGGTAGCGTGAAAACACCAGTCATTCATTGAAGGTTCTTGAGGAGTTCAACTTTTTGCCCGCTGTTTTCTGAAGTCATTACAATGAGACACATCGAATCAGAAGGCTTTGAAGAAATGTTATTTACTGAGAGCGGTAAAACATTTTCATTTACCTTAAGTTTCAATCCTGACCTGTGTTTTTTGTTTTCGCCTTCCATTTTTGCTACTACATTTTTGACTTAAAACAGTTTTTCTTTTCCTGTGGTTCTATCTTTCTGATTTCTGATTTCTTGTGATGACAAGAAACAACGGCATGAAACATCACCACGTTCACAAACTCTGTCAGTTTTGATGTGACTTTTCATTTCCACTCCCTTGTCACTCTCTTTCCTCCTCCCCTTGTACTTCCCTATTCACCTCCTCCCACGTCCCCTTCTTCCAGAACCACTCGGCATCGATGACAGAGGTCACATGACTAAGGGGGCAGCACCGGGTCACGTTTGCGTCTCCACAGCACTTCCAGACACAATGACAAGGACGCATGCCACGTGGCTCCGAATGCTTAACTAAACACACTTCAGATATCCGTTCAAGTCAGCCGGGGGGACGAAACACGCCATGTTTATGATGGTTTTAATCTCGTTGAGCTCCGCTCAATCCTCACCAGCCAAGACGCTCCGATCACACCAGTGGTACGAAAACCGCTAAAGCACATTAGCTTTCTCCAGATACCAGAAACCATCGGAAACATGGGAGTGTTGGCTCCTCCTCCAATGTTCTGTTCATAGTTAGGATGGTGTTTTGCACATTTTGTATGAGCGATTGCTGTAGCTATCCTGACGCTGTTCGACCTGCACATCTCACTCCGTGTTACATTGCATCTTGTGAGGTGACTCCACATCCCTCAGTCTGAAAACGTGCTACAGGCAGAAAAAAAAACGTTGATGTTGTTGTCATTCTGTGATGTTTATCATCTGTACAGAGAAAAAAGACAAACTTCTTCTTTTTATTATCGCTTTCTGTACATTATCGACCATATCAGGTCATATTTTGTAAAGATTTTTGTTAATCTGTATTATTATGATCCGTTTGGACCTGTCTGCCTGCTGTAAACCTGGATATGTTTTGGTATCAGTACGACCTCTTTGTCCTCGGAGGAGAGAAAAGATGTTTGCGTCACCTGCAGTGTCGCAGTGATGACTTAACATGGTCATCGGAGTGTTGTACATATTTGTCTGTTGTGTGTCGGAGCAAATATTTCACTGGTAAATATCAAAACCAGACAACAGCATTTTTGGAACCTTGTGGAGGAAACGGACGTCTGGCGGTCAATTCTGAGATGCTTTGATCAAGCTGCTTGTCCATTACCTTGGTTGGAATTTAGTTTCAAATTTTGGTTGCATTTATCAATATTATTCTTGTATTTTTATGACATTATTGTGTAAGTTTTTGGCAGAACTGACCCGTCTGCTCTTACGCTCAACCCTCAAGGGTGCAAAAATGCTGTTGTGAAAACTGAAGAAAATTCAAGGTTGGCCCGATGCTAAGAGTTTCCTGCTCCCCCTCCCCCCTGAACCCACCAGTGGATTGTGATGCAATGTTGTGACTCCATCTCCTATTGGAAGACCCAGCATGAAGAGAGAAGATGTTTTATAGATATTCATGATTTGAAACATTATCATCGTGGTTATTGTTGTCTTTACATTTAAAAGAAGTGTTTCTTTTGAAATGCTGCATATATTTTTTTTCATGTTTTGACAAATTAAATAGTCAGTAGCAACGTTGTGTCCTTCTTGTGGGTGTTGGAGCCTTGTGTTGACCTGATCCAGTGCTGCTGCCATCATCTGCTCTTCATCTTTGCAGACCCAAATGACAATTAAAAATCCCTTCAATCCTTTCGCAGCTCCAGAACAGTGCATGCACTTCATGATCTTTAAGAAAAGAGTAATGTGAATTTGCAAGTCCAGGCACGTAATGTAGTCAAGGAGGAAGCACATTTTCAGGTTAAGTCCTGAAATCGAGCAAAGTCAGACTGAGGTGTCAGAATCTCATCCACCATTCCAGACGAGTGGGTGTGAAACTGCATAGCAGCTTTGTATCAACCAAGGTACACTCTGCGAATGGGTAAATAAATGTAGCACCTAGCTTGAGAAAGGCAAACTCTTGAGATTGTTCATCCAACTTTGACTGACATGAGCTCATTTCCATTGGGTTGAGACTCCTTCTGTCGTGTGCCAGCTCCGACTCCAGCTCCTCTAAGTTTAACATGTCGGTCAGAATATTTGTCAAGTCCGACATCCAAGACACAGTTGACTTCATGTTTACCATGATCCATGTCAGAAAAAGGGTGATTTTATTTTTATTTTTTTTAAAGCCTTTCCATCTACGTGCGCACCACCACCAGCAGCAGATTCTTTGGCACTTATTGTGCCATTTCTCAATAAATAATGACCAATCCACCACTATATATTTTTTGCTCCTATCCCAAATAAGGCCGTATAAACAAAGCAATGAAATTGATAAAAATGTAGAACACTCAGCCTCCTGGGAACTTCTGCCAGTGAGCTCCGTTTTTCCGCACGAAGTCGAGCTCATTAGTTAGAGCCGGTGCCAATCATGGTCTGACCACAGAGCTCATAAAAAGCTCAGGAGTGGGCGCTAAATGCTCAGTCAATGAGCAAAACCATGTCTTTTGGCAGCACCAAAGTCCAATCTCTGCCACTCTCCCGATCCAA
Organism: Synchiropus splendidus; assembly: GCF_027744825.2. Classification (NCBI taxonomy): domain Eukaryota; kingdom Metazoa; phylum Chordata; class Actinopteri; order Syngnathiformes; family Callionymidae; genus Synchiropus; species Synchiropus splendidus. The sequence goes on along the minus strand of NC_071334.1, from coordinate 59,499,960 downwards.
ACAAGGTGATGATAAGAGGCACCAAACTGAAGGGGGACGTCTTACTCTGGCCTGGTTGGGAGGCTGAGGAAGACAGTGATGTGGTGTTCTCTCTACGCCCAGGTTTTGCCTGCTCTTTGGATGAGGACCTGAGGTTTTATGTGCCTCATGTCTACATACAGATTGTGGATAGCAAACAGACATTTTTCCACTTTGGGACCAGCTTGTGTGATGGGAGTATGTTTCCTCACCGGTCAGCAGGCATGAACGTTCTAATATAATTTGGGAATATGGGGACTGTCACAACGTCCTCTGACAACTCACACTCAAGTGTCTAAGTAAAAGTTGGTTTCCCCCACATTATATATATATATATATATATATACAGAAACGGAGGGGAATGTTTTGTGACTCACTGAATTGGTGACAGCAAAAACTGTAGTTTTTATATCGAGTAAACCTGTCTCCAAACGGTGGCGGTCCATCTGCTCATATGTCTGTCCGGAATCTGCGACTTGGGTTCTGCCAGCAACGGACTTCAGTCATATTTCTTCCGGTATTTTTCTGCGAATAACTCGCAACACGTTCAAGACCACCTCTTTGATGATTCTACTTTTAATACAAGTTTTAATAGGCGTGATCATGCGATCATTTCAACTGTAAAAAGATATCAGTTTTCTGATGGCGTGGCGGCTCTCATGTCAGCCGTGCCGCACCGCCAGGCTAGTTTTTACGTGGCAGAAGCCTTGTTGTACTCTTGTTTGCGCAGTCTCAGTTTCGTATCAGAAAGGCCACAATCTGCCGACAGCTGCACAAGAAACGAGTCGCCCCGTTATTAAAATGTTAAACGTCAACAAAATAAACTTCTCAAACGTTTGCACTCACCAAGCGCCAAGTCTGCTGTAGAACCCTCATTGAAAGTGGCGAACTTTCTCCGCCTGGTTATCTCGTCGGTGTAGATGGCCGGGTAATGCAGGGTCGGAGAACAGTGTAATATGCGCTGGGATATCACCAAACATCTGTGGTTTCATTGCTCTGAAGCTAGTTTGCTCATAAATATCCTCATATGTTTAAGCCACAGGCTTCCAGGAGCGAGGAACGAGTAGCGCTTGGTCCTGAAATGACGGTAGGAGTATCCAATCACAGGACGCGTACAAGTCACGTTCAAGGCTAGAAGGCCTTGCCGTCCCCAACTCGTGATCTGATTGGCTATTGCAACTATCCATCAACTATATGTGACCGTTCACTCTGAGAGCACCTGCGCCTGCACTGTTGCTGCTGAAGGCCTTGGACATGACCACACAAGCTAGCTGCATTCTGACTGGATGAAAACTCCAAAAAACAACACTAGGATAGATACTATGACATGAGTATGATTATTATATACACTATATATATATCATATTTTGTGAAAATACATTAAAAATGAAACTCACTTTTGTCATATATGCTCATGAGAAGGGCTTGCTGGCCCTGACGGCCCGTCACTGGTGTATATAAACCTGAGTAGAAACATAATTTTAGGCAGCAATTTGTCTGTTATTGCACGAGAAAAAACAAGTGGCTTTGTCTGAGTGAAGTGTTTTGGAAAAAAAGTCGCCTTCGTCCATGTTCACGACTTTATTCTGTTCATTTTTGTTCACGACAAGCAAAATAATGCTGCTGATGATTCACTCACTGTGATGACACCAGTGATGTCGACCGCTGCTCGGCAGAACATGTTCGCACAAAGGCAGCTGGCGGCTTAGCCAGTGCACCGGCTCTTCTGCTCTGTCAGGTATTAATTTCAGTTGTGACAGCCAGCGCTTACCCTGCAGAGTACACACACTGGCTAATACACTGTGTGTGTGACGGCAGTGCCGTGGGTTCAGAAATTCTCTGTCCAAATTGCCTTCACCTCTCAGTAAATATCAGATGGAGGTGAGAAGAAAGTTGCAATGAAATGCTGTAGTGCTTTTTTTTATATATATAAACAGTGTTTCATGGTAAAAAAGAAAGAATTGCCCAAGGTAATCCCCACTGTCCCACAAGGACAATTTGGTGATGTATAACAGCCATAGGGAGTAACCCCCACGACATTAGGACGTCGTGGCCGAACTGTATGGCGACAGAAGCAACTTCCTCACTGTGCTTCCAGTTTTGGCAAATACTTCCTTCAGCTGTAGAGGAGTTAGCTCATTTACAATTTTTCATAATGAGCGTGCCTTCGATCTGAGGAAGTTTGATGCCATTAAATAGCTCTTATCACAAGTTTTAAAATTAAAAGTTGAAAGAAAACATATAAAAGTGAGCATATTCGTGATGTTTTTGTTCCTTCATTACTGCAGTGATGTTCTCTGACTGTGGTGTCAGCAATTCGACCGCTTTTCAGTCATGAAATCCAGATATGAAACTCATTTAATAAATTATCATTCAGCTCTTTATTCACTAAGAGTTTAACATTAGTTGAATCTAACTCTTAAAGTAATTCCAATGAATTGCTTCTGAGTCAGGTGACAGTTCCCCTCTGCACTGCATTGTGGGCCATCGAGTTCTCAGATCCCTTCAAAATGAATGTAGAATTTTACTTCATCTATGGTCTTTTGAACCTATTTTCGGTCTCGAGTTTGTCACATTACACTTTGAAGGGGCCATATCCTTGGTATTTCTGGGGATTTTAAAATGATAACGGACCCCCGTGGCGCACTGTGATGAGTTTCTTTTAATGAAATCCTTTGATTTTGTGGGTCTTTTCTTCCAAGCCTACGTTTGTGATTTAATATTATGGAATTTATCTGACTGTTTTTACTGTCATACTAAGTGAAATACATCAATATGTGTTCATAAGTTATGACAAAATTATCATACTGTGTGAGACATGCTGAGATACTTTTTTGCTAGATGAGTGCGTAAAATGCATTGTATTCCGTATACGCCAGCGCATTCGCCAATTTTGTCACTGCCTACACCGGGTCAGTCGTCCGGGCCTTGTCCACTAATATCATTAATGAGTCTTTCTTGCATTAAAAAATGCATTTAGCCATGCGCTATTGAATCAAAGTTTCTCTCTCAGGAAGGGCTCTCAATCAACGGGTGGCCAACTTTTTTGGATCAACTTACCTTTACAGAGGGTCCAAGAACTTGAGCAAGCCAGAAAGCACCAGGAAAACATTCCTCAATGTTGAAGCATATATATATATATATATATATGGCGAGTGTAGGATACAGACATTTATTTACATCTCGCAGCACATTTATTTCATTTTCTCTTGTGTGTGTGTGTGTGTAATCCATGTCGCTCACAGCTAAACTTCATTTTTATCAGCAAAGACACATTGTTCATGAGTGTAAAAAGAGGTCAATCTTTAATATGTGGACAGATTCCAAAACGGGTAACACAGATCACCTCATGTTTAAATGCCAATATAGTGAAACACCGCGTCAACACGTGGCGTTGAAGGTCCATCACTGTACAGGATCTCACGACATCGATAAAGCTGCAGTGTTTCATTCAGTGACCAAAAGAAGAAAAAAAAAACCTAACACTCACAGACAGCTGGTCTTGACAACATAAATTAACTTAAATATGAGTGTCACTATCAGGCTGGAAAAACTTGGTCGGCAGGTGTACTGTATATGTGTTGAGAAGGAGGGGTTAAGACCAGCGTCAGCCTGTGCACCTATTAGGCTTCTCTCCTATAACGCTACTAAGATACTTGGGTGTGATCACAAAACCATCAAATGTTTGCCTCACGTAGCGAGTGTGTTACGTCTCACACACTCACCCCCCCAAAAATGATCCATTACAGACCAACGTTCTGACAACAACAAAGGCAACAGCATGCTCAGTGTAGTCGAGTAAGGGATGTCAAAAAAATGTACCATCTTACTGAAAATTGAACTTACTGTATTTTATTATTCTTTTACTTTTCTTTGGCTTTCTCAAAAATACAAGCGTCAGCCAGACGAGGTGGGGAAAACGTGGGTCGGGTTCATCTCCAGTTCACATGTACGTGAGTGAGTCTTTAAGCCTAATGGTCTAAATCGCCTACGAGTCATCATATCTTTCATCATACGTGTCAGGGGACTCAAAAGAGATGGACTCATGGCGGTGAAGGGGGGGAGGAGGGGACGCCATTGAATCTTACAAAAGGATCAGAAATGTGTGGTGGAGGTGGGTGTGCATGTCTTCAGAAACCACAAGACTGAGGATGTTGAGGTCCTCCAGCACCTCTGGGAACATGGCATGAAGGAAAGGCTTTACAGCAGTGTGAGATAGCAGAGGAACTCCTGAGGCCAAGAAGGGTTTAACCTCCACATACCGATAAAGGCTCTGACATTAGAAAGGCAGGGAACCTTGTCAAGAACCAACAAGGCTGTTTTTTTGTAAAACGAGTTTTGTCTCAAAAAAAAAAAAAAAAACAGGTGCTGATGATCAGAACTCAGGGAGTGTGTTCGTGTTCTGGCTAGTCTGGCTGTGTGAGAGAGCAAACTGTGGGAACTGGGCGCCAGTCTGGTTCGGTTGCTGGTTCTCTGCTTGGTATTGTTCCAGCTCCCTCTTTCTCCTCATGGCCGACTGGAGCTGCTGCTTGATCTTGACTATTTGACCCTCTAGTTCCGATAATTCCTGACAAAGTGGGTTTCGGCCCACAGCCAGTCCAGGTCCGCAGTCGCCAGCGCCCAAACCTCTGCACTGACCGGGTGCTAGTCCCTGTCCGGGACCGCCCAGACTTTGGCACAAACTACGGCCAAGCATTTCAGAGCGACCATTGGAGGTGGTCACGATGGGTCGATGTTTCTCCAGAAGAGGGAGAGAATTGGACAGAGGAAGAGGAGAGGGGGAGGAAATATCTCCAGCGGCCATGTGTTCCAAGTCATTCTGTAGCTCTAGAGGGAGAACTCGATGTCTGTTGCAGTGAGAATCCGACGGATTCCAGGAGGCCGACTGGTTGTTTCCTTCATTGCACCTGATGCGATCGAGAAATCTGTTAGACATCACATTCATCCAATAAAATCCTGTCCCCTAAAACTTACTGGGTAAGAATGTGCGAGCAGATATTTTGTGATCCACAAAAAGTTTAGTTCAATATTCTGGTGAGTTAAAAATTATTATTATTGTTTTCTGACATTTAATTCTCCAGTTTCATAGACACAGAGGCATGAATTTTAACACAAACCCAAAACATATTAAAAACGAATTTATCACTGGCCACAAAAAATGACTTGACTGGCCAGATTTGGCCCTCAGGCCTTGTGTTATATTGCATATGAACCTAAAAAAGTTTATATTCTGGACATATTGTAATTTCTACAGATATATTTTTTAAATGATTTGAACGTGTGCTCTCATGTCCCAAATACTTCCAAACAGCTTCCTGTTGACAATCCGGAAGTTCTGTAATGTGGTTCACACTTTCATAGAAACCACAGATGTAGATTTTAATGGAATGAGATTTTATTAATGTCATTCATGTCCCGGGGATTATTTATAACAAGCTACGTTGATGCTGTAACCTTGCTGATCATTTCCTGCAAGCATTTGGCCAGAGCCCTGGATTTTGATTTATGACCAAATAGAAAACACTGCGAATAATTCTGGTGCGGCATTTGTGCCTGGAGCCACTGATATGTGGAGTCTGGCTGGGTTTTTTTTTTTACCCAAGGTTGGAGAAAACACACAAAAAATATCAACAGGGTAAGTTTTGGCTGGAAGGCAGGTGGATCTTCAAATGTCAAACCAGAGAAATCTACAGCTTCCGCTTGCAACAGCTGCTTTAAAGTAACAATGTGAGAGTTCTGGACAGACAACAAATAATGACCATTGCCTTTTCTCATACAATTAATAAAGATTTTTTAAAAATCTATTTATTAATCTTTAAAATGAATCTTAAAATCAAGCCCTGATCTTCCGCCATAGCTTATAACTGAGTTACTCACTGCGGCTTGTGAAGCTTTAATTCAAGCATGGGATATTAAATACGGTGCCACATTACATTGTGGAAGGCAAGAGACTGAAGTAACTGTAATAACGCCATCATGTTGTATGCTTAAAATAGGCTGATTATATTATATTTGTCCTTTGTTTAATTTTTTACAGAGGATTTTTTTTCCTGCTCCAGTCGGGGGGTAACTGCCAACCCTGGCATCACAGCACATTTACAATATTGTTTGTAACACTGGCTCATTTTGTTCTACATGGCAAGGCCCCTCTGTGTTAAAATGGTGCTTCCAAAATCCAATGAAAACTATCTGCCTGGCAGCGAAATCAGGAAGAGAAAAACCCCATTTACTGCTTTTCACGTTCACATTCTCTTTGTGTCGTATATGTAGCACATGATATTGTCTCAGGAGCACAGACAGTTCAGACAGAAGACTATGACACAGGGTGCAGTGAATTAGTGTGATGGTTGTCCCATGGAAAGGTGCTGGAACAGTTTCTGAACTTCCTTCCTGAGATTCTTACACGGCAGTGGGAAACCAGCTGGAGTTTGCAGACCCACGATGAATCTTACAGCTGAACACTTGAACACTCAACTTGCAGCTGCAAGAGAGAAACAAGCTTCCAAGTGCCATGCTGTAGAAACCTAACTGCTCCATGGACATCTGATAGAGAACTGGGATCTGCTTCCCAAAACCCAGAGCAGCAACCACAAGTGTCCCAGCATTACAGCAGCACCTCAGCTGCAGAGGATGTTTTGGAGGATGTGAGGAGCGGGCTTGAATCCGTGGGGTTAGTCTACATGCAGCCACCAAGAGGCATGTCAAAACAAACTATGGGGGCATTGGGTTGATTTCCAGCTTGGTCTTGAATACCACCTCTCATTAGAAAGCGACAACCGCCCAGTAAGACAGTCAGATAATTAAACACTAACCACCAAACTCACTGTCAAGTCTGTAGCACGGTGCCAGCAGCGATGTCTAAAAGCAGTGCCGCCTAGCAGGGCTGTGTGGGAGGTCAGGACAAAGACGCTGACGGCTCTTTTACTGTTGTCCGTCAAAACTGAACTGGTGAGATCTGGAGACAGTAGAGGTGACTCCCCAACACTCACACCATATCGCCATTAAATATACTGTCTCACGCCCTTCGGAAGTCGCTCAAATCAAATCCACTGAAGGTATATCGAGGCAAAATAAAGGCATGACTGAGTTCACGTTTCAAATGAATGACTAGCCATGAATGAATGAATAAATAGCAGTCAATAACATCAACGTGGCAGTTGGAAATGTTCATTCCCCAGGTGCTCATTCTCATATTTTACATGTATATTTTGCATAAAGCAGACTTAGTGGTCGCCTTGATTCTGTGATTTTGATATTTCTCCTGCTGCTCTGCATTTTTCTTGGCTTCATCCTTGGCAAAGATTTTGGATGGTTGCACTGCTGACGAGTGTTTCCCAGCCCATCTGTCACTGCAGGTGTTGCTTCCTCAGTTACAACCCGACGTCTGCAGCAGCGTGAGCGTCCTTCGACTTGCAGCTGCAGCAGACCATATTCTACCATCTGAAGAGGCTTAGAGCAACATCCAATCACAGCTACAGATGCTGTTGCACTGAGGGGTTTCATCTATAAACTTCACTGTTCAACTGTTTTACTTTGTTACATTCTCTCTTTTTTTTTGCACCATCCATTCGATCAGGTTCATAACGGACAACATAAATTATTGACTCGACACAGAAGAATATTTATGCTGTGATGTCTGGAATTCATGTTGTTAGCTCTTTGTGGGGTCTCAAGCGTGAGGTCAGGTGATGCATGACCTGACTTGGAGTCTTGGCTCACCAGTCAGAGTTCAACTCCTCCGTCCACTCGTTTGTTCATGGACATTTCTGCACACTGCCAGGGTGAAGAGGGGTTTTCGGCTTGGGTGTTCTGAGGATGAATTCTAATGTTGGTTAACTTTTAAGCAAAAAAATCAGCTCCTTCAAATCTGAAATCACGGATCGATGGCCACCACAACTTGGGGATGAATTCCAACTCCTAATGGAGGAGTTCAAGCGTTCTAGTGTGGTTACGACAGGTTAAATAGCATCTGAGTCATGAGGACTGAATCGTTCTGTTTTGTGAAGAAAGAGCTGAGCCAAAAGACAAAGCTCTCCAGACAATCTACCTTCCCTCTCTCAATTCTACTCACATGTTTAGGGTAGTGAGTCAAAGAGAACAAGTCACAAGCTGTTGAATCACCTCACCTCCTTGTGCAACACATCCTCACTCCTGTGGTGTAATATACTGCTGTTGGTAAACAGGACTTTTGCGTCCTTCACTGACGCCGAAGGCAGTTTCAATGGTGTGCAAAACGCTTCCCTTCCAGTGCAGCGTTCCAACTCCAACCTTCTTCTATGTGAGGCACAAGGACAGGACGCAAAAGTCCTCTTTCCCAACGTCAATGTATTACGCCAGTGGACAAAGGATGTGTAGCTTTATCATAGCCAGACTTTGTCTGAGTTAAAGGAGAAACACCCACTGAGTGAAGCAGTTGAAGTGACCAGAGCAACTGGCATCGGGTGTGCAAGCAGGTCTGCCTGGGAGAAACTGCAACTGCAAAGGACCAGGACATGCTGATGTGAATACAGCTGCACCTGTACTTGAAAGACGGGCTGCACCTCATGGCTTAAGTGTCTACACCCCGCCGACCCGAGGCAATGGCTGGGTGATGCAGAAAAGGCCAAAAAACACACTTAAATGCAGGCACAAAAAACACCAATAAAGAGAGATTCTTCAGGAAGGAAAACATCCTAAACTCTTCTTCTGGAGGAAGAGGCACTTGGTGACAAATCCATATCAGCATGAAACATCAGCTGGGTGAAAAAGTTGAAGTGATTTTAAAACTCTCTGTCACTGCCGACAGCTCTTTCTGTAAAGAATTTTTGCGAACAAGGTTTAAGGCGACCAGTGTAATCCAACCACACAGGCTTGTTTCCCTCAGAACAAAACGTAAGATAGAAGATGTGGCTCCAACGTTCTCTGTCCTGTTGTCAGTGGAATACTAACATTCACTTCGCCTTAAAGCAGTTATCACCCAGTGATGATCCCACTTGTTTTTGAATGTCTTGAAATAGTTTTTGTTTCTTTGCTGTCACCATTCTGTGTCACTTCCACAGAACATCTCAAAGGGTCTCCCTCAGTAGACAGAAAAAAAGTCCACAACTGTACACTCATCAAGTGCTTGTTCAGTAACACGCCTGACGCTGACTTCACTAAAGTGAATGAGGATTACCAGACTATCAACTGATCATTCATGTGTTTGAATCATGACGATGCTCATGATGATGCTCTACTGTCAGTAACTTCTTCCACTGTTCTCACTATATTCCAGTCGCTGATGATGAAATGACCTCAAAAAGATTTGAAAGACTCGTCTGTTGAGGTTCATGGAGGTCTGTCATTACCTGTAACGCAGTGACCTTGAGTGTGTCTGTACATCTCTACATCAAAATAAGAAAGTCGGCCCTTGCATCCCTATACTGATGGGGCCTCCTCATATACAGTATGGTGTTGACAGAGAAAAGAGAAGGGATCATGTGCAAAACATCAAGACGGAATAGCCACAGATGTTCGGCAAATGTGCTCACCATCTGGACCGCAGCATCACCTGACTGGAGATGCTTCTTCATAAGCAAAAAAAAAGAGTAGAAAAAAGTCATATTCTGGAGCGAAGTGGTTCAAGGCTGCACAGCAGGGGGCGATTCGGACCTGGGCTCACCAGCCCAAAGTCCCACTTATATTCATTATTGATCACCATTAAGTCTGAATTCAGGGGAACACACACGGTTGCTGCCAGACTCTCGTCTATTGAAGCAGCTGCAATATTTTGAGGAGAAATGCAATGGTTACTTCTTATGCGCAAACTCAAAAGGTTCCTGTGCAAAGGACAGCTCCACGTGCTGAAACACTTCCTGAAAAGATTCTATCAACTAAAGTTTTCTACAGTGCGAACATGACCCTGGATCCATGACAGGGGTAAAAATATTTCATTCCCCTTGAAGCACACCCGTCTGTATCAAATCTACAAACAACAGATATGTCAGTTGAATACATTGTTAACTTATTGCATGTTTGACCACTGAAGAGAATGTCTTGCTCCGGACTGTGCAGCTATCTTTATAGGATTATTGTGATTTCACCTTGAATTGCACAAGCGGCAGCGCTTCATGCTAATATACATTATGCATATAATCAAAGTGCATTGTGCAATATTAATTGTGCCCCAGACCCTTTTAGCAAGGCACCAGGCCAGCTAATCTGGTAATACACAAAGTGTGGTATTTGTCTTGTATAAGTACAGTTGGCTCCAAACCTCTCCAAAAATCTTGATATTTCTGTACTAAGGATTTAATAAGGCAAGACTGGACCATTTAAATATTACAACGTTACATGATAAATTCAATTGTATTTGTGCTTGTGCTTTGTTCATCATTTTTGCTGACTCCATCATTGAAACATTGTAAATAAAAGATGTACAAAAATGAACAACAACCTGATTCACTTTTTAAAAAGATCCTGTCAGTGGATTTCACAGACTTTTTATTATTATTATTGTTGCGGTGAAAACACACCTGATTTTGTGGCAAAAAAATGCAGTGAAAGATGTGATCATCTATGGTTCTTGAACAACATGATGGAAATAAGTACCTTTTAGGTTGTAACAAACTAGTTTCATTTTTTATTCTAAAAAAACATCTCCAGGCTTCACTTACAACATTGAGTATTTTAAGTGCAAAGGACAATAAAAATGAAGTAAATAACGGTGTGACAGTGGGGAGTGTGTACTTGTTACGTAGCACTTCATGAGGGCGGAGTCTGAGAGGTAAAGGTAGAGGATGTGTGTGCGTGGCTGGATGACAGGAGTTTTTCAGTGACTCATTAATACAGTGTATTAAAACAGTAACTAGTGAGGTGTTACACAGTGTCAGATGGCTCCAGCCAAGTTTGTTACAATCCAGCCGTATAGTGTTTGGGTGCGTTGCACTGGTGACTCCTGCTTTTTAGTTCAATCTATTGTACATTTAAATAATGGAGTCAGAACCATTCACGAACTTAGCAGAAATTTCTTTAATAGTAGCGATTGCAACATTGCGATTTCCTGGAGGGTCTAGTAAAAGTTACACAAAGCCGCTGTGACTCCCCATGGATCCAAGCCCTTATCTTAAAGACTTTATCACAGCAACAAACAGACAGATCTCGTGCTCTACCGCAGCTCTCTTCTTTGCGTGAGCACGGAACACTCATGCAAGCTGCTTAGTGGAATCATTAAAATTCAGACGCAGAGCATGAAGTGACCTCTCCGTGTCACAAAACACTCTATCTCTAAATCTCCGCCACCAGAGATGGCAGCGGTGGCGCTGCGCTGCAGTGAATCACGCATTAAAAAGGATCACGGGGTGAAAACTTTTCTACAGTTCCATGAACACGGCAAACACAATCTTGGCTTGTCATCACAAAGAGTTCCGGGGTATTAATGACTCGGTTCCTAATTCTCTCGGACAGGAATATCTCTGATGCCTTTAGCTAGTTCTGCATCCTTGTCAAATCGGTTAAGAAGTTTATCTTCATTTAACTGGAGTAGCCAAAGCTATTCTGAATTTCAAATGTGCCTCTTTCTGATATCATCCCCTTAAATGGTTCATCTTGAAAACTTTCAAATCTCTCTGGGACGGTACTATGTTCCCTGGTTCACCTGCATTTCACATGAAACAAGTCGCTGCTGTGGCCACATGGGTCGTTCATCAAAACCGGTGCCTTTTTGCGTCAGGCTCTTTTCATGAGCTCTTGAAAGTGTAAAAACTGGGTCAAAAATGCATTTAAAAAGATAAAAACAATACTTGCTCAGAACACAGAGGCAAAGTGTGGCACTTTATATTGCATCTACCATCTGCCCCAGTGAGATGATATTTCAACTCACAATAAAGTCATTCTTTTTTCTTTAGGTCATTTCCTTTTTTACTATTTCATACGTCCCATATATAAAAAAAAAGGACCTGGTCGACAAATTTTACACACCACTCATAATATCTGCATTTTGTGCCTGCTACAAAGACACAGTTTAAGTGACATCACAGAGAGCAGATGACATCACTCAACCCCTTGCAGGAACCAAGGTCACAAGCAGATGAGTTTCCACGTTATTTGACATGATCTACTTGTATTGTAACGTGAAGGAAATTCAAAACTGCACATTAGATTAGCTGGTTTAGCTAATCAATAACATTGTTTACGGCAGTCATTCTGAGAAGAACTTTATCACACAGTTTCCAATGCTATTTAGAAAATATGAATCAATATTCTGTCAATTAAAGAACCAACCTATTATTTACAATATCAACTTGAGGACAGTTTTTTGACAGGAAAATGTTGAATGTTTTGACATATATATACGCATAATGTCTCTACTGGAGTAGTCATCGTCGTCTGTTTTTATTGTGACACCAGGGTCACAATAAAAATGATAACATCATCATATGATGTTATTATTATTATTATTATTAGATAACATGATGATGTATCCACATGAACACATTCTGGCCTCATATGACCTTCGCTATGGAATCCTCACATCTGTACTGCGTGCCTCCAGCATTTCAACAGCCCCTCAACCTGCAGCAGTAGCACAGAGAGGATGAGAGCGAAGCCTGGCAGCAAGGAGAGACCGAAACCTTACAGGTCTTTTTTGACCGCACCTCACAATTGCCTTCAAGAAAACCATCCGTTCCCACCATTGCAGGACAAAAGGACCTGAAAAGATGGCAATAAATCTTGAAAATGAACTAGATGAGCCAATGTGAGTAATTACAGCTAACCCTAAACACATATTACCGGCAATGTAGCCCAGTTTAGAGTTGTCCAAATGTCTTAATGGACCATTTTCTGCTCATCAGGAAAAAGTGCAGCTCCGCAACATTTGGCTGGAGGCTGAGAGTTTTCAGAGTTTCCCTCCCACCCACTGAGCTAAACAATCCCACTCCACATGAGATTAGACGCTCAATTTCCATAGATAACCAGCTTCATCACACGTCCCAGTTACAGAACATTTTGGTTAATAACAGGCTTGAAAACTGCTGCTCGATGTTAATTGGTGTCACTCTCTCGCAGACTTCTTCTTTCTCTTTGGGCTTCTCCCGTCAGGGGTCACCACAGAGGATCATCCTCCTCCATCTCACCCTGTCCTCTGCTTCCTCTTCTCTCAAACCTACAAACCTCATGTCCTCCTTCACCACCTCCATAACTCTCCTCTGTGGCCTTCCTCTCCACCTTCTGCCTGGCAGGTCCAACCTCAACATCTTCCTACCAATGTAGTGGCTCTCTCTCCTAGACGGAGCTCAACAATGTGGGCAAACATACAGTACATCAAGGCATGAATGCAGTTAGAATGGCATGACAGTGGTGGAATTGACTGATGGATTCTCAGTGCTGGAGCTTGTTTCGTTTTTTGCCACTGGCAATGTCTAAGTCTTTTAGCTCATGGAGACAAAACCAATCCTCCGGTGCCACTTCTCTCTGCTAGCGTCTCTCTTTGAAATATAATTTTAGCGAGGCTTATCAATCATGAATGGGAGGATGACCCATTCCATCTGTGACAAATACGGACAACATCAATGTTTTGACCATATTTAATGACATCTATGTTGTTTAGAATCATTGTTTTATAATGCTAATGTGGAGTTACTATTTTTTCATGTGGCCAATGTCACGTTTCATTATTTTACTGGTGTCCTGAGCTTTAGAAGATATGAGAACATGAAGCATTGTATCAACATGAAACGTCATGAACAGATTACACATTGAGGACTGATCCACATAGTTTTTTTTTCCACGTTTCGCCTGTCTGTACTATTAGTTTGTTTGCTATGTGACATCAGATGGCATCTCCTCAGGCAACACTATCACACGTAGCATGGGCCGAGCACGCTGAAGTCAGTAGAGCTGCCTGAAGACAGGTGTGGAATGCGGTGCCTCAGGTTGATACATGTACGCTGCAATTGAATATACATCTAAGATTGAAAGCATTTTATCTATGTTTTCGTATTTTTGTTTTTCATCTGGCTTGGCTCTTCTTGGATCATATTGTGCCCATTTGCGCATGAAATTACTCTTTGCATGAGCGGGTGTTACTATTGCCTTGACGGTTCACAGCTCACAGATCAGGTTGGTTAAAAAAATGGACTCAGAAAGTCGGGACACGAGATTTTCTGATTGATATTGAATATCTTCACTTTCGGAAGGTCGGTCTGACGGCAGCAGTTCTCACCTGCATTGCTGCTTATTTAGAATATCGAACTTAAACCAGAGCACTGGTCCATTGAAATCAATCATTGCATATTCGAGTGTTACTTCGCCTCATGTCGTCCAGTCAGAGAAAACACACTTAGCTAATTGGCTCCTATTTAGCGCAGTCATTAGCTTTTCCTGACGCTGATGCTGAAAGCACTATTGTATTGAGTTGGAATACACTGTCAGAGAGCTCGTCGCTGCCTTTAATGGAGTGTGCGAGGCTGGATGGGCTCCAGGATGATGGGATGGGAACTCTACCTCTTCTCGGGCTTGGTGACGGTCTGGACTTTGTCGTCACAGAAGACAGAATTCAGCGCCCTGTGCAGTCTCTGCAAAAGAAGCCGCACATTAGCGCTGTCCAAAGTGCCACTGAGGGCTTGTCTCTCGGTACCTGGCTGGTGTGCAGCCAGTACTTGAAGCGAGGCTCCTTCACTCTGGGGATCACCAGCTTGTATACAATGTGTTCCGCCATGGTGGTCAGCAGGGACAAGGCCACGCCCACACACAGCATCACAAACAGGCCTGAGAAATGTTTGATGCCCATCTGCAGCGTCTGTGAGGTGAGAGAGAGAGAATTAGAACAGAAGACAACAATAAGAGGAAACAGTTTTTTTTTTCCAAGCCTCGTCGTCTATAGTGGTTTGACCTTGACTTGACTGATACGACAGGTCAGAGTGTCCGCAGTGGACTGGACTCATGACCAGAAGTATGAATAAATGTTGACATCCACACACCGACTTTGAAGGGTCAATAGAATGAGATTTACAGTGGAACAGTGAGTTGCATCCACACGGTTCCAAGATTTTGAAGTGTATTTAGTGAAGGAGTTCGCTCACACAGCATGATCTGGATTTGAAGCCTTTGAGGAATGAACCTTGTCCGTTGCGTCTCTCAGGGAAGCTAAACTAGTATGGAAGGATAACTCATGATTTGAATACAAAAAAACAAAAATTATGTTTTGATTGCAGTGGTGAACTGCTAGTGACTTTACATTCAATGTTGTTGGAGGAAATTGGACATTTGAAATGTGATCACAGAATCATACAGTGTGACATTATTTACTTATTTTATATTGTGTTTGATGGCAAGTTGCACCTTAAATGGCATGTAGATTGGAGCAGTGTGTTTTGAATCTGAAAAAAAAAATGAATTTGGAAATACTATTTGAAATGAATAAAAAAACTTCTTCATATTACCAACTATTAATTTTCACAATGTATTCAGAACTTTTTTAAATACTATGTAACATTAATAACAAGGCATCAAAACATCATTTTTCGGAATGCATTTTTTTTCTTCGAATTCAATTTGTTTTTTGTATTCAAATTTCAATGGCAGATATCCCTCCATAAGCAGGTTCTAGTGGCTGTTTTATTCAGACTAAACTGGCTTGCCTTCATTTTGTCTAGATGAAGCGTTTTCCCAAGTCACCCTGGAACTTGCAACCGAACCTGCTCACATGGAACAGAACAAAGGCCATCTGCCACAGTCTCACTGTCCCTTTACATGCATCACTTGCAAACGTCTGCTCAGGAACAGTTTCCAGAGCCAATTTGGTTTCGTTCCTGGTTGAACTCACATCTTTGGTCCTTAATTTCAGTCAGAAATCTTGTCCAAAGTAGTCTACTTTCAACAAACTCCCTGTGCGACCAAATCTTTTCCCATTTTTTTTTTGCATCTGAGTTCCCTCACGGTGCCAGCAACTTGAATATTTGGGGCTGATCTTGAGGCGGTGGCCAGCACTGCGATTAAAGATGAGTTAATTCCCCCATCTTGAGGAAACCAAAGCAAAAGGCCAAGAGAAAGTAAGCAAACACTGTCTCACAGAATTCAGAGTCTTTTATTTGGGTGGTTTGTCAGATCCTAAAAACTGGAAGCGCCACGTTTGAGGTTTTTCAAGCGTGAGACTGGGACCACATGAGATGTAACTCAGTTGAAACCGGCAGCCTCAAACACCGTGAGGGAGGCGCTGGCGATGAGTTGGCTCGGGAAGATGATCACCTTGATAGGGACCGTGTTGCAGTGAGATGTAGATGAAGAAATCATGTGTAGCAGGTCCTGACAGCTGCTATGAGTCACGTTGTGGACAAATCCTAGCGCTAACTAACTGCAACCAAATTATGCCATGACAGAAAAACTGTGTTTGGGATTGCAACTTTTGTCCACCCACCTTATCTTAATGAAGCAGGTGTAGTTGCCCGGGTGGCGAACACAAAATGGATTTCTTTCATATTTAAACCGGAAACTCGAGCGTGTATGGGTTTATTTTTCATTAGCAGCCGTAAAATTTCGAAGCCACATTTTCACCAAGGTCACAGCTTCCTCTATTACAAGTTTGGCAACTTGTGAGGAGTCATCATTCTTCACTTTTCTCAACAAACCCCATTAAAAACCGCTTCCACGGACAAAAAAAAGCCGCATTGACAAATGTAATGCATCATCCATGAGTTCGCTGCAAATATTGCTGCAGCAGCTGGATCAGAAGTTTGTGTGGAGCTCTGCGTTCAGGCGAGAAGGTTAGATCAGCCGGGTCACGGACGTGTGGCTGCCAGCTAAAATCATGAAGCTTTTCATCGCTGCTGCCTAAAACAAGTCATGTCTGTGGACGTCGGGGAAGGATTATTACTCTGAGGTTCCTAGATCACCTTGCTATAATGTATACCAACTGCCACATACTGTAAATACATTTGTTATACAGGGGAGTGATGTAACTCTGTCTGGGTCTCAGAAGAAAATGCAGACACTGGAAGTAGTCTTTGTTTGAGGCCCCATGATGCTGACAATAAAAAGAACCTGCCAACCGTCGCGTCTGCTGAACAACGTCAGGGAACTGAAACAATACATACTAAACTTTCAAGATAGAATGACAAGTTGGTGTAACTGTGTTGGGCTGTGTTGCTCTGCATGAAGAAATGTGTTTGCTATGAGTTAGAAATGAAAGACTTTGTTGTTTCATTTGTTGAAATCCTGACCTCGTGCCATAAAAGGGTGAGCACCACGCCAGGTGGTTTGTGAGGAGTCACGCTTTGGCTCAGCTCTGACTTTGCCCGTCCCATGAATGACTTACATGTTCTTTAAATTGTGATGACATAATGAAATCCAAGGTGACACATGAGACTTATTTGTTTTTCTTCATCCAGTCATGGTGAGTGAATGAACAAATGCATGAAACAGCATCAGATGAACTGAGGCACGTGGCTGACCCTCATGAGTGAAATATTAAGTTCTTATGAAAAATGTCAATGAAAAAACAATTTATTATATTATTATATGTAATATATTTTCTCATAATATATATTTATTGTGAGTGATATTTCCCCTGTTACACATACCATTCTACCGACAACACTTTTTTTCCAACTAATTTTAATTTTCCCCCATTTTTACTATATTTCCTAATAATATATAAAACAAAATCCTGCCTTAATTCCACCAATATTTGTGTTTGTTTTGCATACATTCATTTACATATTCTTGTTCTTAAATATTCCTTTTAAATTTGCAGTAATCCTCCTCAAAGCGCCACTGATACTTGCTACAATATATATTTCCACACAACATTCTGTCTTTTCCCTCAAAATGTCACATCTGACTGTATTCAGAGCTTGTTTCTTAGTACTTAGATGTCCATGATCTATTGACATATACCTGCCGCCTGGGCTCTTTAAAGAATATGAATTCATTCATGCACCATATTAATATTCTTCTTTTCATAATTGTTGCTGTTGTTTACTTGTGCTTATTAGAATTTGTTTTTTTCACTGTTTCTTCCATTCATTGCTTGTTTTCGCAGGCTATAAAGCTGCCTATGAAATGTCATAGTAATGCTGGAGACACTGTGAAGCATGACAATAAAGGTTTTTTGTTCAAATAAGGAAATTCATTTCTGAAGCAGTTATTAGACTTTCATTCATTCATATTCTTATTTCACATAACAAGGTCGCTGGGATTTGTTGACCTTGAAAGGTCACCTGTCCATCACAGGCCACATTGAGATGTATGACCACACTCACACACGCACAAACACACACACCTCCACACACTCACTCACACACCTGTGGACAGCTCTGGACTCAGGGAAGAATCATAATGCACAAAAGCACCTCACCTGGTATTCAAATTTTGCATGAATGATGTATGAACCAACATTTAAACTTTGTCATATTCGGCTGATTCAGAAACAGTAGGTGGACTCTTTGATCCGCCTACAGAGTTTGCGTGAAAGAGTCACACCGGCAACAACACAACTGCTACATGCAGGATTCTAAATGACAAAAGGAGTCACTGTATTACAAAACAAATAACATTGTTAGTGTTGTGGTGACCCGACTAAGATTACAGCTGTGCCGTTTGCTTTCTTTCTTTCTCTTTGGGTCTTTCCCTCTCGATTTAAAAAGGGGTGTTTCAATGGTACTGTCAGGTGACTTTAATACTCTACAAAAGTAAATAAAGCAACGAAGATCACACCTTTTATTTGTGATCGTGTTGGGCTCAGACGTTCGGCTAATTCAACAATGTGTCGTTTATGGGTTTCCGTTTTTATCACTTCCAATTGGCTCTTGTCTGCTGGGTGACAGGGAAGCGGCGGCTTGCCAAAGAGTTTGGCTGCTCCTGTGAAACCAATCCATCACATTTTCCATCTTTTTTGAATCCCAACTCTGCTGCTGGTGGCGTAGTGATCATTCAGTGAAATAACAGATTGCAGCAAAAAATGCTGAGTGCGGCCAAGCGGAGCCAGGTTTGTCTGTAACTTATGGCTGATATCAGAAGAGTGTCCCGTTGCTGTTGTCCACGGATCGGTCTGATGGAAGACTGTCAACCGGCCAGGAATCTTTGTTCTAGTTTATCAAGGCTGTTTGTGCAGATATGCATGAAACATCACCTTCAATCAACACCAAGCTGCAGCATGGAAGATGTCATGACTTGATCATGTTCTACATTTGGCATGACCATCTCAGATTGCATAATCCTCAGTACAACTCAAACTGTGAAGACATTCTTTGTGTCTGCAGATACAAAGAGGAGGATCATGACCATATATTTATCTGATGTCAATTCAGTCACACAAACCATTCCTCAGATTTCAAAACAAAGGTGTGCTGGAACCAGATTAAGACCACCCACACCCCCAGAGAATAGGAAGCATCAACTCACCTCAACCGTGTGTTTCCAGAGGAAACAACCACAAGGAAAACAAAAAGCCACACATTCGTCTAAAGCAGTGATTCTTAACCATAGGACCAGGGCCCATGGTTGGGACGCGAGCGCGAAACGTTTTTTAGTTTTACACAGTTGGGCAGTGAAGGCCACCAGACGCTGAGTTCTAATACATTAGCCACGTATGGTGGCAGTAGTGTGTCACTGAATTGACTTGACAGCTGAACGTTTTATGGCGATACTTTCATTTACACTTACTTATATCTTCTTCGGAGTTTAAATAAAATATATTATTTTTATTTCATTTATTTTATTCAGTTTTTCCAATTTTCTCAACATTTTGCATTAAGGGTATTTTTTCTTCTTCTTTTTTCCCTTTAGTAAATTTCATGAACATGACTTGCACCTGGTTCTGCTGCTGGTTGGACTTTTCAATGACAAATAAATATCTTTGTGATGAGCACATGGTTTCATGCCATTTCTTTTAGAGGTTAAATAAAATATATTATTTTTATTTCATTTATTCATTCCTTTATTTTATTCAGTTTTTCCAATTTTCTCAACATTTTGCATTAAGGGCATTTTTTCTTCTTCTTTTTTTCCTTTAGTAAACTTGATGAATATGACTTGCACCTGGTTCTGCTGCTGGTTGGACTTTTTGATGACAAATAAATATCTTTGCGATGTGCACATGGCTTCATGG
Organism: Synchiropus splendidus; assembly: GCF_027744825.2. Taxonomy (NCBI): domain Eukaryota; kingdom Metazoa; phylum Chordata; class Actinopteri; order Syngnathiformes; family Callionymidae; genus Synchiropus; species Synchiropus splendidus. The sequence continues at coordinate 59,479,877 of NC_071334.1, read as the reverse complement.
CATTTCATAAGGTTTTGCTTTGTTAACATGTGTGGTTATTGAACACAAATGAAATCAGTAATTCTGAAATCAGAAATCAGTTATCACAGTAATGAATCAGTTCTATTCCTTGGATGGGCTCCGGACCCATTTGCTCTGGAAAAGGTGGGTCCCTGAGATCAAAACGGTTCAGAACCCCTGGTATAAAGCTCCACTTGACCTGTGTAACCTTGCGCCATGTGAGCAGCTACCTCCCCCTACAAGCTGCTAATGTTCGTTTCGTGAATCCACCGCCTATGTATCAGAGTAAAGGTTGAAAGAGGCTGTTTCTGTGTATGAATCATCGGCAGGACAAATTCTGGGTCACATTTTTTTCCTGCTGTTCATTTTTCAAGCTGGTTCTGCATGCATCGCTGCAGGCAGCTGCCAAATGTTGCTGCAAACTGAATTGTACCTGGAGCAATATAAATGTCTGAAAATATTGATAGCATGTATTACAGCCCAGCAACAGTGACGCCGAACCAATATCTCTTCTGGACGTGAGCAGCTCTTCACCTTCATCCTACATTCACACACTCATTTATTTTAAGTAGGAAATATTCAAAATGAAGACACTGATTCACACCAGCACTGTTTAGTAAACACACAATTCTATTTCATTTCAGCCTTTTCTCGACTCCCTCTTGAAGTGTTTTCATTGACTGGGCTGTTTTCCTGTATATGTATATTTCACATGGACTTGCGTTGAGACATCCAGGTCAGAAACACTATCAGATCTATGTCCACAGAGGTCCTTATGGGTCTGCTTCTGCCAGTGATGGGATGTAATATTAAAATTCAGTGGAATAGGGTGCCTATCTGTTTATATTTTGAGCAGTGAAAAGTTCTTAGTATTCTCCGATGTGAACATCCATGTCACGTGTAACAGCATTTTGTCAAGGTGACCTTGCCGACACAGGTTTTCTTTACATTTCTCCCCAAAGTATGGAAAAGTTTTGCACAAAAGGGTATCATCAGAGTGTGTTGTGTCTGGACCTATTGGGCACGTTTGGGGATTCCGAAGTCGCAGCTGTGACGGCCAGACTCCTAATTGAAGTAAGTGCACTGCCGGTGTGCAACCGCCTGCAGGAGTGTAGCCACTTTCGCGAGAGACGGGTCGGACTTGTTTAGAGATTAATGAAACACTAAACATTATTTGGAGCATATGGGAACAAAACGTATATGATCAAGTTAGATTTAAAGGGTAGAGAAAAAAAAACGCTTGGGGACGGTTTTATCATTTTCCTTTGTTAATGGTTCCCGGTGTATTTTCGGTCACTCAGACACCAGAATGTTTTTAGTGACGTCCAGCCAGGGAAATTGTTCGTGACACATGGGGCCAAGGAGGAGTCACTCCGTATTGATCCAGAGTCTCGTTCTAGGCCTGTTAATGAATGCAAATCGATGAGTGACCCTCAGCTTGATCTTCCGACAAAGTCATGGCAGAGTACCACTGTCACTCAAATTCTCCTGATGCTCCAGATCTTGGGATAACCAGCGTCTGGCTACATTCGGTCAATAAGTCAATGAGCTCAACACTGTTCGGTTCAATTACACACGACTTAGATTCCGTCTCGGTGTTGGTTTCGACTGGAAAATCAGTTCCACTTCTCTTCCTCCGCACTCCACCTAGTCTAATTGCAGCCGGAACTCCACGCCTTTCCTCCAGTGAGAGGAGAACAATGAGTCATAACACAGTTATTATCGCATTCTCATACACTTAAAGGCCACTTGCTGTGTTCTTAGTCAACGCTACAATATGCTTGTACAGCATTCTCTCACCACACGCTGAATAACACATCAGATTTGTAATAATGTAGCAAAATCCATTATTATTCCCCAATAGAAAACCTACCGGGAAGAGGCAGCTGTGACTCTCAAAAAAGAATTCGACTCCATAAACCACTCAAGTACGTCAGTTAACGTGCAGGTCAGTTAGCTTTCCTGCAAACTTCACTCCAACCAAACTAGACAACTTTAAGCAGCAGCTCTTGCTATTGAGCACAGTGTTGGCACAGGCTGGTCCCAGAAGTTGGAAGCTGCAAGGAGCCTTGATAGCTGAAACCACGCCCAAGTCTTTCTCCCATTTGAGAGTCCCGCTCAGGATGCATAAAGAAAACAATCCCTCAAGTTTTCAGGGGATGCATATTGCTCTAGGTTGGTGCTTGAAGGTAAAATTACTCTTCCTCTTGAACCTTTCCCCAAGAGGAATGCCTCACTTTTTGAAACTTCCGCCTGTTTGAAACAATAGGAAGGTCTGAGAATGACCTCATCTTCTACTTTCCCCTCCCTCAGTTTTATTAATTTATATTTGAAATGTTGCGCCACCGTATACTGTGTAATGTGTAAACCCCACACCAGATACAGAGGGACACAAAACAGATCTGTGAAAGTAGCTGTGAGATGCATAGCATTTTAATCGGAGGCAGTAGTAAGTACTATTTTTTTCAGGTACGATATGCTCCACCGACACAACACCCTCAGAGCTTTCACTTGTCTTTACCAGGTATATCTGGACAACACGGATCACTTGAACAAACACCCTGATCGATTAGATAAATATAGTAATGAAGCTGGCTCATCGAACAGCACAGCTACACCACTGCTCAGGTGACATGAAGAAGTGGTCAGTAAAATCCTGGCTTGTTTTTCACTATCATTTTGAAGCCGTTGGAAAGGTAAAGACAATTGAGGTTGGACAGAAAATAAACAGTAACTGCGAACAGATGAGGCCTGGCATGAGCAGGTGTGTTTTATAGGATAGCTAGAAACAGTTGTCAACAAGGGGACAGTGTATCAGATATAGCTGAATCATTTTCACTTCGTAAAGCCATCTCAGACAGGGCTATCACTTGAAGCGTCATACCGTCATTGGTTTTAAAAAGAGGGACTTTCTGCTCTTACCTCAGTGACAGCGAAGCTGCGCTTCCCGCAGGGCACGACCTTGTACCATTTGTCATGCAGCATGTCCATGAAGCCGTCTGACTTGTACTGACTAACAAGCTCCGAGATGTTGGAGGTGAGGGGGGAGTTCTGAGGGAGTCCGATCCCGTAACCTGATGGCGGAGACACACAGATAGCATGAGCCTCCGTCCTGCTGATGCTTGTGCATTTTTACAATTTAGTCTCAGCGTGTCAGCTATCGTGCTAGATTCCATTCGTCTTATAACCTCTTGTTTGGAAACACGTCAGTCATACGACACACAAATTTCTTGAAGAAGGACACTTCCGTTGCACACCTTCCGTTCACTGTCTTCTTCATCGGTACACATACATGTTACACACGTCTTCTGCGACATGGTTTCACTGACATACAATACAGGCCGGTGCAAGTCGCCAGCGTGTCAGGTCATGCTGGAAATTTACCGATAGCCAATTACCCAAGTACCTTGCCTTGCAAAAAGTACCCTGATGGATGGCATTGTATCCTGGCGGCTTAAGGGTACATTAAGTAATTAACGCAAACGTTAGAGTGTGGGACTGAGGTGGACTGTAATGGAGGTAAGCGCCGTGGGAACCGTTTCACACCGGGAGAGAATGGCCCGGCTAAATGGCCAGCAGATTAACAGCAGACAGAGGAGCTTGTCTGCTGCTGAGAGAAGACGCCTAGTGATTGATGGCGTTTCACTAAAAACTGTACTCAGATGACTCTTATCCTCGACAACATTCTGACGCTGAAATGACCCTCAAATATGATCTCATTTTAGGACAAAAACAATAGATGTCTTTCTCTGTTCTACTCCTCACATATTAATATGAAGTCACTTCCAGTCTGCATTGGTTTCCGTAGTGACACTAAAAGTCCTCGCTCCCTGGTTCCACGAGTTCCTCAGTGACAACAGTAAAATACACATTTCTCAACACAGGCCAGGAAATTCACTGTATTCTAAATCAAATAATTTTCATCATGAGCTGCAGTTAGCGAACAACGTACGGCAAAGGAGAAAATTAATTAGACAATAAAGAAGTTTGCCTTCTGGCCAACTTGCCGCCTGGTTTCAAGGGTGCAGTAAAACAAACTTACGATGACCCTCCAGCTTCAATTCTTCCATCAATCTCATGCCTCATTACTCCAGCACCAATAAACCAGACTCATTAACACTGAGAGTCCTCCACCTGACTGGTGTGGCACCTGAGGTACGCCATCACTAAACCATGATCTCACGCGAAGAGGTCCACCTCTGTAAAGATGTTTATGGAACTCCTAGAGTCGCACAAGCAAACACCCACAAACAGTAGATGAGATACCTTCAATGGCAAATGGCTTCCCGACTGTCAATGTTTTGCAGTCTGCATCTATGGAAACTTCATAGTCCAGCAGCGCTTTGTCCATGATGAAGGCATCCAGTTTCTGAGGGTCAGCCCTGAAGACAAACATCCAGAAGAACACATCAGTTAGAACGTTCAGGCTTTTCCTCAAGTCAGCATGACCAAATTCTGACGTTTTTCAACCTTCTTAAGCCACGGAACATTTCGTTCGTTGAAAAAATCCAGAGGCTCACCACCAGAGGAACCTCAGCCAAAGCACAATTGTGCTTAGTTGTGCTTATTTACTTATTAATTTTAAATAACTGTTTGGATATTATCACAATGTCCTTTGCATGATTTTATTCTAGCTTGGGGAATTACCAGACAAATCTTTAGCATTCTTTGCCTCAATTTCATAACAACAATGATTCCGTCTCTCTCATGTTTTGGAACGCATATATTTGGTTCTGTATTTAGTTTTTAGCTAACTTTCAAACCACGAAGCCAACATTGATGGTCCACGAGTGTCAATAAAAAAAAAAAAATTGACCGTCTTCTTTACTGTGAGTGTCAGCGCATCAGCATAGATCTGTAGTGTATAGAAAGAATGTGAATCCATGTAGTCACCTCACATTGGTAGCTTTCCAACTTGGTTTTAATCGTTCATGATTTAATATCATCATATCGCCCCTTATCTCCGGACATATTAGATGAAACTGGATCATTTTCCACAGCTGACAGTCTCACGTGGCACAAATAGCGTGTGGTGTCGTACACACTGTTGACCCTTAAGTGCTTAATACTTAAACATCTTTGCCTCTTTTGTCTTGGAGAAGGAAAAGTTTCATTTTCTTTCCCAATAGATACTCCTTAATAATAATTATATACACAGTAGTTGATACAGTATGTTATGACAGGAAGGATTATTGAGGCTTCATGAAAGGAAGGGCCATTCATTTGTTGTACTGTTTTGCCAGGCGGAGTTTGCCTCATTTCAAATGCAAATATTTAGATTTCTAAAAGACGCTGCAATGGTGATAATAGAAGTTAATGATCAGCAGATAAAATTGGTGCTTGTAATGCATCATAGGAAGGCTCTTCATCAGAACATGTTGTTTTAGAGGATGCTGTTTTCCGATGTCCTTTTGTGCCTGCCCTCCAAAAACTTTAGAGCGATGATCTTCAATCAGTTCAAGTTTGAACATACTTCTGCTGACAGACACACAAAGCCATGCAGGCATAAACATAACCTTTCTGCTGAGGGTCATTATCCAATATCCTCTTCAGGTAAACAAACAAAAGTGCATTAGGAAGTAAATCGGAGCGTCACGCTGCGTAAACATAAAGCATGGGATTTGTTATGCAAAGACAGTTTTAAGGGCAAACTCACTTCTGTTGTTCATCTGTGAAAGGTTGTTTTCTGACTGAACTCACAGACAAGTGAGTGCGAGTTTTCCCAACTACATTTGTTACTGAAACTAATGATCATTGAAATGTCTAATCAGAATGGCCTCACGCTTAACCAAAACATTCCGACGCAAAAGCTCTGAATGCTGCATTTTCCTTTTTCTGGAGATACTGCAAAAAAACTGCATTTGTAAGAAGCACGGTGAGATACAATAGTTACACAGACAATTGATAATTGTTGCTTTTCAAAATTACAGAATAATATGCATCAACAACAAATGTTATCTATTTATATAATATTTTTTTCCTCTATTCGATATTTTAAGAAAACTTGAGAGTAATATTTGAATTCATAAAAATATCTTGACAGTAATTATTGCAAGAGAAATTCAGAAGCGCTGGAAACATCACAGCTAGTTAAATGCCACACATCTCAAAGTCCTATGGAATTCTCTAACACCCCAGAATTAAAAGACTTTTTTTTTACTTAATCAATAGATTCAGAATTTCCCCAAATCACAATCAGCTATTTGCCATTGACAAATGTTTCCATCTTTATGTTATGTTATTATGCTGTAGTTACAGAGCATCAGTGGGGTTTAGCTGCGCCACCAAATTATTTCACTTCCACACTTTGCACTGCCCTTTTTTTTCTTGTCCTGTCTTGTCCACTTGCCCCAGTCCTTCTCTCGTCATACTATTTTACTTGGTACGTCAAAAGTATTTTCCTTTACTTATAATACTAATTTGCTGACTCTGCTGAGTGCCTTTTACTTTATTAGTTCTAGTCTTGTAGTCAAATATCTCTGCTGTAGGACAAATAAGGGATATCGACTCTAATGTAACCTAACGCCAGACCAAGACCTGTGAGAGGCCAAACCAAACTAGACACAGAACAAATGACTACGGGTAGTTTGTTCCAATGATTTCATTTGAAAAAATGACTACTATTTCTTTTGCAGTAAGACACACAGTATGTGTCTCTGTGTGTGTGACGAATACTGTAGGCGCTTCTGTATTTTGCATTCAGTTTGGTTTTGATCTTAAGTCTCTGTGCTCTGGTCTTGGGTTAGTTGATCTCAACGTCAACACCAATTTGTTACACCTCACCCGTCACTTTATTACTTTTCGACCTGGATGATTTTGTATATCTTTTTATAGCACTTTGCCCTCTAGTTTTTGTTTTAAAGACATACCTTCAGTTTCCAGTTTTGGATGCACTTTAGGAAGAGAACTACATAAAGAACCGCTCGCTTCTGGAATTTTAAGTCGGCATCGCTTATTTCCTGCTTGTAGGAGTCTAGCTCTCCCGCAGAGAGAGAGAAAGACATATATCAGCACGCTGCTGCATTCAGGACACTTGACAAATGTGGAACAAATCTTGTTTTGTAGCGATTTGGCAACGCAACACCTCTGTATTTCAACAGACAGGTGACAACAGCGACTTTCCTATCCCCAAAATACACCATGTTTCGCTTGCTGCATTAAACGCAGCACATTGTTTTTACCTCCTTCATCTCTTTTGATATTTTTTTTTCTTCACATCCAAATTTGTTTGGGTCCCCCACCTCACAGGAGGGTGTACTGACCGCTTTGGAAACCACTGCTCTTGCTTAACCTCATGAATTCATCAGTTCCTGTCAGCGCAGTATTTCTGCCTGATACAGACGTAAACACATCAAAGCCCATCATTTATATCCTCATGGGAGACAGCACTCAATGCATTATGGAACTCCTGAGCTCCGTCTCGTTCCTGCTTTGTAATTTTGGCGTGACATTTCCCCCAGGACCTTCCAATTAGCATATTACAAGCTCAGTAAAATATCATAAAATCTTGGTGGATTCTTTGAAATTGTGTCCTGCACAACCTCTGCCTCGACTCCAGCTGCTTCGCCTCACTTTATGCTGCTCTGCTCCGCAGGGATGCCGGTTGAATGTCGAAGCAGCTTAGGATGACAGCAATGGCGGGTAAGCAGCGGGCTGAGATCAGAATGTAAACAGGCAGCCTTGCACTGGAGAAAATGACAGCAGCTGGGAGAAGATTTTTTTCTTTTCAAACTTTGTCTTTCCCTGGACACGCAACTCATGTTTCACTTTGACAGACAATAACAGATCCAGCTTTCTTATTTTTTTTTTCTGGCTATGACCACGTAGAAAAACTTGAGAGGTGAACACTGGCGTTGCCACGAATGTCACGTTTGTAATTACTTGAGATTGTGAATTCCATCTGGTGTGGCTGGAACGTTGTATCGTCTCATGTACTCGTGCATCTCAGGGAAACTCTTCTTGACATAGTCCTCGGCGCTGCTCTCTCTCACCGTGGCAAATCGGAATCCCTGAGAGGGATGGTGCAACTGTGAGAAAGAACCAATAAACCAACATGTTACCTTAAAAATCACCCCATTATTTTCAATTTTCACACTTTTCTCATCATCGGCAGCGGTCAGCTCGAAAACACGTTCCTCGGTTCTACTCGCTCCCCGGTCCAATACACACTTATTTGGACTCCATTTTGATAGAAGTGAAGGTCTGTTAACAATGATGATCGCAGATGTGGATTTCAGTTGAGGCATTTCACTGCTCTGAAATGTTGCCAAAGAACGAGGCATTGCTTTGAGCATTGATTACAAAGTAGGGTTTACTGTACAGCATTGAAAAGCTCAATATGCATTACATGCCTTCATGTCGTGTCTTTCGTAGGGACCAGGTGTTCCACCTTATACAAGTAACATCTGACTCACCACCTGCTCAACTTACGTCCACCCATACGGCCAGCAGATTTAATTCAATGTCTGGCACATAGCAGCCCGGCAACGCGAACAACAGTTACGTACGGCAGCACAGTATCCCGGCATCTCACTGTCACACAATGATCTACCAATGCAGTAGGAGCTATAACCCTCACGTCGGCTGTTTCTAATGGCATTCGAATTACGCGCCAAATCGTGTGAAATTGAAGTTCATATTCAACTTAAATTCGATCATTCTGGGGTCATACATTAAAATATCACGATTCGTCCATTTTAAACCTCAAATGGATTTGGTTTCCAACCCCTAACAAAACTGCTAGTCACTTTAGTCAGGGACACTCTAACTGACAGGCAGCTGTAACATAGTGGAACTCCCTTGCGCAACACATGATCTCTTTGGTGGCGGTAGAAAGGTTATTTCTGTGGATGGGGGCTCGATCCGCTTGTAATGCTGGAGGACATTTTGGTTTAAACAAAGCCCCACCCATATTGACTATCTTATCTAGGATGTTAGGCTGCTCGGATGCAACTTGAACCGCAAGGATTAGGATCTGCAGCAGGAACCGAGGTACCTTTGGGTCATGTATCCCAGACAGTTGTTCGTAGGTCTTCTCCCCGACCATGACAGCGGCCAGATTAGCAGTGTAGGTGGACAGACAGAAGAGGCAGAAGATGGCCCAAAGGTTCATCAGCAGCCGACCCGTCCAACACTTTGGGGGCTTGATGGCCACAGTTCTCCCAAAGAGAATTGCATAACACACATTCAGGGCTGAGGAGAAGGAGAACACTCGGTCCCGGTTGCGTCCTCGTGGCGTCATACCAAATGGGCTGTGCCACTCGTAGATGGTGAGGAAAACTGCTGTGACGTGGAGCGAGACGAAGATGCCCAGCCACATGGACCAGTGGAGTGGCCACATGAAGGCACCGATGGGGGCAGCGGTGTCTCGCGTCCGCACCTGGCATGGGGGGAACGGAAAAGCAGACACGTCAAACTCCAGGATGCCTAGTTTCATATAGCCTGGGCATGAGCTGTGAAGCTGTGTTGGTCTGAAAAACAGTGCTGTGCGTGCACATTTTTTGGAAAACAGTTTGTTATTTGGAATATAAACACCAACATTGAATTTAACCAGCCACCTGGCACTGAGTTTTTAAATATTGAATCAAAAGCCTGCATGGATCTGAAAATCATGACTTTTATAGAAACTGAAAAGGAAATTCAAAATGGAAAGATTTTCTTCGGTATCCAAACATCTGTGGTGGAGCACTTTATCACTTAACTAAACAAATTCTGAGTGAATAGTCGTCACAGTTTAGCGATTTAATACTGACAGTCTTCAGTTCCATTTCACATCCCACGTATACAGAGACTAAACCAGGGCAGGAGGCGGTAAACAGATGCTTCCCCTTCTCTCAGGACCTTTCAAACAGAGCCGCAGCAGAGTGATTACTCCCAGCAGCACTTTGTCTGTCAACTAGTGAAACCTGCAATAAAAATTGCAGTAATTGACTCATCGGACAAAGCTGCACACTGGCCAGTTCAACATAGTATAGAGGATTGCATTAGGATCCAATAATGTAGGGCTCAGAGTCATAAAACACGGCGACTGACCAGCAGCGTTTGGAGCATGCAGAGTTGAGGTCGGGTCAATGACGGTGAAAATGGAGCAAAGAGTCAGAGCTTTGATGGATGAAACGGGGGAAGAGAAAAGCATAATACTGACCAGGATTCCCAGGCTGGTGGAGAAGAAAGGAGAGGTGAAGTCAATCACTTGGCTTCTCGCTGAATTAATGCTGAAAGAAGTCACGGCCAGGTGGGCGGCGCCACTGAGCAAATCGCCCACCAGTCCAGTCCAGCGACCGTTCTTGAACCCGCCATACTTTCCATCGCCAACAATGTAGAGGTCAAAGGTAAATCCCATGTCCTCAGCCAGCTTCTCCAGCAGGTCGATACAGTAACCATAACAGCATTTCTTCAGCTCAGTGGGGACAGATCCATTTGGAGCCGCAATGTTCTGAAAAAACCCTTCTAGTATGGATGAGTCGTTGGTAAGAGGGTCCAGACACAGCTGACCTGCGGGACATAAACCATCACCGTCCACCTCCCGGGTGAAGACGAACGGGTGCTCCACGAGCGTCACCACGCGCAAGTGCAGCTTTGCCGACCTGCGCCAGTCACCTCCAGCTCCAGAGCCCTGATGGCTTGGCCACGCTCCCTGGTCCATCAGAACTTTCCCTCTGCGCCAGCGCCCCAGGCGAGTCCACGTTGGCTGGCCGAGCGGGTCCAGCTGCAGGGACCAGATGTAGTGATGAGACTCGGAGATGACAGTCTTTCTCAAACTGTCTCTGGATATAAACCCGCTGTGGCCTTCAAATGATGTGTTGGACAGGAACCTACAGAGGAGAGCCAGGGTGAGGAGTGGGAAGAACGTACAGTTAGTCACAATTCAAAACTCACCTAAGTACTGTACACAACATATAAACATGATATGAGTGAAGAACAATTACAATTGCCAAAAAAAAAAAAAAAGAAAACGAAAAAAGGCAGTTGTGAAGACCAAATTGAAGCACTGCAGGTAATAGTTTAATTTCATTTACTTATTATTTTAAATATTTAGCAGGGAACACCCTGGAAAGGTCCCCAGTTCGTCGACACTCAGACTACCACTCAACCTTCCGTGAAGCAAAGCACTGCTGACCAAATGCCAGGAAGTAATCAAACTAAATTCAGACAAGTTTGCACAGAGTCCCAGTTCTGGATGATATAATAAATGCCATGTAGATGGCTGGTTCAAGACATTTTGTCTCAGCCTCAACAACATGCCAGTTGAAACACTTCACCAGAGGAATTAATAGGTCATTTTAGGCAGTCGCTGAATGAATACATTTCTGTCATGGTGTTTTGTATTTTTACTACTATGATACAGCACATCCACAGACTCCAAACCTCAGTTATTAAATATGAGATATCATAGTGAAGAATTAAATTAGGCCCATTCTTAGGTAATACGTTGGACATAAATGTGAAAATAAGAAAATAAATGAATATCCATTTATGCAAATGCTTGAATAGATGTCTTTTGTTAAAAAGATATCTTTACATAAACTCCTAGTCCTTGTAACCAGACACAAGGCTGCAAGTGGCTTTCATCAAAAGGCCAGAGATAATATCACCAGCTAGTTTTACTCACAAGTCGGTGTTTGAGTTGTGTTGATGAAATCAACAGTAACACAAAGCGTCAAACTAGCAGAGTGTGAGTCTCATGACTTTGCCTCTAGCGGGACATTGCGTCTCAGCATGATCATCTCTGCTACATGTCACTGTCATCGGAATGTTTGCGCTTGTACTTCTTTCTCGCCCAAATAATGAACACGACATGTGGAACACAGCGAGCTGAGGTTGCTCCAGTGGCACGCAGATGTGTGATGAGTGCAAACGGGGATTCTCTGAACTTTTGTTCAGCTCTCAGTAGAAACAAATCACATATTGACAGAGAACAAGCCCGTCAAGCTAATGGATACATACATTCTAGACTAAGAGAGGCCCCTGCAAAATAATTAAAAAAAATACAGGTACACATTGAGGCCGGTGAAGGAGCCAGTAGCCCATGGAACCAAGATTCATCTCTATAAATAAGTTATTTTCAACTAGCTAGAGATGTAATTACATACCGTAATTTCCGGACTACAAGGCGCTGCCTTTTTCTCGCGGCCTGAGCCCTGCGGCTTATAAAACAGCGTGGCTAATACAGTGGTACCTCGGTTTTCGAACATCCCGGAATTCAAACATATCGGTGTTCGAACAAAAATTTCGAGATTTTTTTGCTTCGGATTTCGAACGAAAATCCAGTACTCGAACACCCCTGAAAAAAGCCGGGAAAACATAACGGACCGACCAGCTGACCCACGACGCGCTTTGTTATTGTGTATAAGGCAGTCTCTGTATGCAGACGTGTAGAGTGCCTGGAGCTGGGACAGGGATGAGGCGAGTCTCGGACAGAGCGTTACTTGGTTTATGACTTTGTCACAGCCGAACTGCACAGAAGCGCACATTCAGAGCTGGACACGCACCGGGCACCTCTTCACTTCTGGAGAGACGTCACTCACTCGGCAACCCCTCCCACATGCAGCGGCCACACACATAGACGAACAGCCACCTGCAGCAGACACTCTACATTCACTCCTACAAAAGCCTATTTTAAGGCTTGGAACGCATTATTTCTGGGAAAAATCGATTCAGATTTCGAACAAATCGCTTCTCGAACGGCCTTCTGGAACGGATTGTGGTCGAGGACCGAGGTACCACTGTATATGGATTTTTACAGGCTGAAAGATTAAATCAGAGGCGATGAAATCAGAGGTTTTTTATTTACTCTTAAAGCACTCAAAATGCGGTGTTATCTCCATCAACAGAGTCGATCTCCTGGAGGCCAGGAATCGAGAAGCAGAGACCGGCAGTGGTGTTGGAACTTTGGGCACGCGGGCAAAAACAGTGCATTTTGAGTGCTTTAAGAGTAAATAAAAAACCTCTGATTTCATCGCCTCTGATTTAATCTGATTTCAGCCTGTAAAAATCCATATACAGTGGCTCAAAAGTCCGATGTGAATACAAGCGAGTCGGGTTTTGGCCGCGGACTTGATCCTGGCTGGAGGGCTGCACTTTGTCTATTGTGAGAGCAGCGTAGATAAATCAAGATGCTCCGTATTAAGGCAGCTTGTTTCTGCTATTTCCTCACTCTTGATGCTGGACCCCCTCTTCAAAACTAGCTTTGAAAAGCGTTTTTAACATTTTTAGCGTTTTTGACCTGTCCACAGTTCAGACAGCACCACTGAACTTGCTGCTTATAGATCGGTGCGACTTGTGTATGAACAAGATCTATTTTCCTTCTTAAATTTAGTGGAAGCGGCTAGTAATCCGGTGTACTCCATAGTCCGGAAATTACGGTATATCACCCGCGATATACTCTGTTTTAGCCCCTGGCCCATAATGCACCATTAATTCATGCGGTAGGTTCCGTAATGCACTACAGCAGTTGAACTTTCAAAACAGTCAATACTGTGACTGAGTTTGACACCTTATTATTGATCATATCTCAAAGTCGATGCCCCGGGGGGCCAAACATGGGCCAGCGAATCCTTTTAAGTGGCCTGGAAGAGCAACAGAAAAATAATTCAAATGAAGCAAACCAACAAAAAGCCTATTGATATGACCTACTAAGGTTAGAGTTCAAGCTTTGTCCTTCGACATGCTTGCAAGTGGATATGATCGATCTGGAAAATGCCAAAAACGCTGATGCAACACCATGGGAATTGAATGGAAGAAGGACAACTTGTGCTTCAAGAAGAACACAAGACTTTGTCCTGTGTTGTGAGTCGGGGTGAAGGAGGACAGTTTTTTGTTTGTGGAAGCTAATCTGATTCTGTTTAAATTACTTTTTCCTGTTAAAGAAAGCCATTTACAAACTGATCAGTACAAGACATGGTCATGAGCATATTTATGCTAAAAGTTCATTTCATTTTTTATGTATTATCCAAAATATATGAGATACAATATATATAATACATATAATATGCTAAATATATTCTTCATCTTCACGTCACAGTACATCCCAGAGTAGTTTTTCTCAGTTAGTTTTTCCCAATTGGAATTTAGCTAGCTTGTGTTGCCAGGTTGTATGAAATCAGTCTGGAGCCTTTAGAATGGAAGGTGCAGACGCAGGTGCACCTTCAGTGAACGGGCACATATATAGTTGACGGATAGATGCGATCGCCAATCAGATCACGAGTTGGTGACAGCAGGCCATCTATTTGGCCTCATATTGAGTGTGACTTGTACGTGTCCTGTAACTGGACACTCATACAGCGATTTCCAGACTAACCGCTACTTTTTGTCTCGCTCTCTAAACCCTCTGAAGCTAAAACATTCATGGGCAAACAAGCTTCAGACCAATGACATAGATAATGCAGGCGGAGAAAGGGTTTGTTTGCCACTTCTGATCAAGCGACTAGCGCAGGCCTAGGTGAGTGCCAACATTTTAGATATTTACAGTTTTGTTATTTGTGCAAAAATCCCTAACGAAACATCTTAATGACTAAAGTCCATTGCTCACTGAATTCAAGTCGCGCACTCCAGCTGGACATGTGAAGAGACGGACCGCTTGGATTGGAGGCAGATTTACTTCTCATGATTAAAAACTTGCGTTTTTGCTGTCACCAATTCAGTGAATGACAAAACATTCCCCTCTGTTTCTCTATCACTTCTGGATTGGCAGCGTTCAGTTCCGTTTTGTTTCTTTTTTTAAAAGAAGGGGCAGGGGTGCGGTGCCCAGTATTATATGTGACACTGTCTGGACGATGGCAAATATTTCCGTTGAAAAAAAAAAATCTGTCGATCTACTCCTACTAAATTTACATTCTGTTTCACTGACATACTACACTTGGTAAAAAATACTTTGACAGGAAACACTGTTTTTTTCGATGCAAACAAGGTGTTAGGATAAAACTGGATATGAAATGTGTTTGTTCGCATACAAGTCAGCATGTTATTCTACATCTCAAACCCTGCGACAGCTCTGCATCACTTCTCCAGATGCCTGATAACTACAGCTACTCATGTCATCAGCTCTCCTGTGACTGACTGAATGACTGGCCAATCATCCGACAATCATCCGACAATACATTTTCCTGAAGGAGTCTCTCTTCGGAGACTTCTCTCATATAATGATGGCAGGCTGTCACAGAAAGCGGAAGCCAACAGCACCATTAGTGCTCCTCTTCAGAAGCACACTTGTCCATAAAAAAAAACACCTTCCTACCACAAGGAGAGTCAGAATCAATTTCAAGCAGTTAAACAGCCCTCAGATGCATGTGTGAGTGCTATGACTCGAAACATTGTGACTAATGGAAAACTGCATCCCAACAATTGACATACACAGCCTCCGAACCAAGTCAAGATGAACTTCACTGGGCTGTAACTTGTTAACCGGCGCTGGAGAAGAGGTGTCCAACGTCGCGGAGAGAATGCGCCCTATCTATCGCCAGGGTGATTGATGATCCTCTAATTGAAGCGTCTTGTTCAGTGATTTTCCTTGCTGGAGATTTTAAGGTCAAAGAGAGTTAATTCACTCCACTCACGCTCGGGTGTGAACACCAGGGCTGCTGCCGAGCGTCTAAAACATGTGTCTGAGTCACTTCACTTCACTGAACAGAACAAATTGCTGCGTTGTTTGAAGATCTATTTGTCAGTTCTGTTTTGCGCTGAATGCAGATCAACCAGGGGTGTAGCCAGGACGGGGATTAATACGGATCACATGACAAAAAAAAATCTCCATAAATGGAGAAAAAGACACTGATTTCTTATGGTGCGCCTGTCTGCCGTTGGGATCGGATAGTCTTATTCTGGTTACATTTCCTTTCTCGCCTTTCTCAACAGGGATTGCGACACCAAGTCTGTCCAAACTTTGATCCTCCTCCCTGCATCCCTGAACCGTCTTCGTCTACCTCATCTCCTGTCACTGACATGTTGGACTTAAGCTCACGATGCAGTAAACAAATGTGACCCGTGAGCGCACACTGTGCCGTCAAAAGTGACGGGAAGGTTTTTGAGTGACAACTTGCGATATCATCTATCACCGGCGCTGCTCCTCCAGCAGCTCGTCCTGATGCCAATCTATCGTGTAGAGGAGCTCGGCAATACCGTTTACTGCTACTCGCTGGTTCACTTCATTGGACGTCTTGTAAATATAGGTCACATATTGTCTACTAAACTGTCACTTAATTTAAAGCATGTGTCAAACTCAAAAACAGAGCGTTAAATCCAGCCCTTCTATTTTATATGGCCCACAGGAGCTATAAATAAGCATAAATGGACCATAATTTCATTGAATCCTGAAAAACTCCAATGTAGACGCCTTGGCCCAATACTGTAGTTCGACAGCACTTGCATTCAACTGGTTGAAGATATTAAAAATGTTAACATACAGACTAACAAAAACCCCAAAACTGATGCAGCTTGATCACATTTACTTGTGTTATGAAGCAGAGTCAGTGCAGAACGTGAAGAATTTTTAACTTTTGAAACTGGCCTGAGATGCTAAAATTAGAGGGTGACAGTTGCATATAAGGAATACAAATGAGTGAGAAGTAACTGAGACTGACACTATTGACTGAAGATTCTTCATTGAAATTTACCATTATAAATCATCAGAAATCATTATATGTGTCCAATTTTCCATTTCATCTGATAAACATATGCTTTCTATGCTTCAGTAGTACAGTACTATTGAAGTGCTCACATCACAGTATTTAGCATTACTGGTTAGCAAAGTCTACTTTGAGTGGGCTGTAGAGGGAAACCAACGGCTACAGCATGGAACAGTAGATAGTCACAAGAGAACAGCAGTTCATGCTTTGGGTTCATCCTCACACCACGTCTACTGTTGACTCCTTCCAAGGTTAACTTGGTATCTATTTATTGTAAAATAGCTGTAGTATACTTTATGACTGCACCTGTTTTGTCACATTAAAAATCATTAATCTGATTTGACTGCATTCATTTAATTTTACCTTTTTTTTGATAGTTTATATGAATATTCTCTGCTACAATCTAGTTGGAGGGACAGTTCCAGCCTTTGTATGAAGTCACTTCTTTGAAGAGAGTTTCCATTAGCTCCCCTTATCATTTATTTGCATTATCCATATTTTGTTATCAGCTCATTTCCATGATGAGAGGGTCCAGCAGAACTCGAACTCCCAGTCCACCTGAATAAGGAGCCGGAAGCAAAACAAATCAAAAGTTTAATTACTCGGGCCACTGAGATTATCATTATATCAGGCGCTTCAGCCGATGGAGTTTTTTCCCTGATCAAAAACCTTGTCGAAGAATGTTGAAAAGATGATGGTGATGACACATCCTTGACATCCTTGTGATGATATGGGCCGAAGCTCCTCCCAGCTACTGAGGGTGAGCAGCGTGAACAAGCTAAGATGTCAGTTAACCTCTGTTGATCTTTGAACAGTGGGAAGACCACGAGCACCCAGAGGAAACCCTCACAAACACTGGGAGACAATACAGACTCCACTGTCTGAAGCTGTATGTTTGCAGCACAAGGCACATCCTCACTCTGCTGCCAGGTGAAAGCATTTCTCTGAAGTTCAGTACATGGATTTTTCACAGGGTTTTTAAGACAATGGCAGCCCAGGTGTGGTTGTAAGCATGTATGTAACTGGCCCTGGTGAAGGTCATAATTATTCAAATACCTGGTATATATCCGAGCTCTGTAAAAGCAAGTATTGGGTCAGAATGTTGCTTGTTTTATAGGTAAATTAAAAGTTTATAAAAGAAAGTTGCATTTGTATCTTTAATCAACCATTAATGCACAACATCATTCCACTAACAACAGTAACAACAACAGCTTCTTTTAAACTGGATTTGGTTGGACGACCCCTCAGAACCAGCCCAAAATTCCAAGCGGCCCCTGAGGAAATGTGATCGCCCACCGCTGGACAATACACTGTCAATCTCTTCCACTCTGTTAAAACTGTGTTCAATGGTGCTGCACAATGTCACCAAATCAGACTGACTCACTGCTTGAATGTCATGTGGAGCTGGAGGACACGAGGAGCATCTATCTATCCATCTCGTGTTTGAACTTTAAAGATTACTTATGAAAGCATTTCGGGATGTTTCAAAAGTCTCCTCTGATTTGTCGTTCTCCTGCACACAAAGAAAACAGTCCCCAAAATGCCAATCTCTTTAAACAATGTCAGCTAATCGCGAGATGCCGACTGTCAAGAAACAATTCATGGCCACTCATATGTAGAGCAGACAAGGAGCTATTGAAATAGTTTGTCTTAAACTAACTTCTCACTTAAGTTCCTCTATGCTCATGACACGTGATCATTGAAAGAATATGAAATCTCTTTCTGAATGCCATTGAATTCTGAGCTTGTTTAATTTTTGACATCCAGTTGACTTAAAGCAAGTTATCATTGCGACGTTTTTTATACAGTGTCACAACGTAGAAACGTTTCCAGGAGAATGTCACGATCCTTGTTTCTTGAATTCTGGTTTTATTTTCTATGTATTTCCTGTTCCCACCCCTCAGAGTCTCTGTGGGTTTGATGGCACACAGCTGGAACAACACTGGAGCTTGGTGGAACCACTGAGACGTCAACTCACCCGTACTCCATTACTATAGCTCCCGGATTCCAGTCTGCTGTGCCAGATCGTCCTTGCTTCTAAACTGGTAAACTGGCCTCTCTGCCTTTTAATAGAGGTTGATTTATCTGGTTGCTTGGTTCAAATAATCATTCGGTTTTATTTGCTGGCAGAAATGGTCAGAATAAATGATATGTATAACACAGTACTTCTCTGGTTTAGCGTGATGGTTAGCCAATTTTATTTCTCTGTCTTTAGACTCAGTCAAACTGGACATAAGTGTGAAACTAAAAAGTTCAGGTTTTTTTGTCTTGTAAAAACTGCCACTTGTGGGCTGGTTAATACTGGTTGCGCACACGTAAGAACTTTATTTACATCATAAATAAAAGAGTCGCTCGCTCTGAATGCGACATTTTTTAGCTTTATTTTCTAGATGGCTGTTTGTTCTTGAACATTTTATCACATTATAAATAAAACATTTTATATCTAGGTTATCTATTTTGCAGTATGACAGATAGGCTAATGTGTTTCTGTTCCATATGTGATGTTACCCCACCTTGGTCGCCCTCAACATCTTGGTCTTTACGGGGCCACACACATATCGGGATCGGGATTTTGCTCCTTCCTGACCAAGAATTTTAAACGCGAAGTATCTTAACTCTTATAGGGACAAGATATTCAGTGGTGTGTTAAGAGCTTTGCCCTCTTTATGTGTGTGGCGAGGGCCGACTGCTCCCGACTTGAACCGTGACATGGAATGTGCATGTAATGTTTTTAATGCTTCTTTGTGTGTCTGAACGACTAGCTTTAGTCCCGTGAGCAGTGGAGGTGTTGTCATTTAGTGATTGGAACCTTTCTCTTGGGATTTCTTCCCGTTGTTCTTTTCTATTTAAAGAAACACAATACACCCGATGCATGTGGCAAGTTGTTTCCTCCGGATTGTTGTGACGCCTCCACTTTGTTTTATCACGGGTGAGACAAGAGACATCTGGCTGGGAGGTCGAGCTCCTCGATCGGTGTTGAGGCAGAATCTTTATGAGGTGGTGTGCAACAGTACATGTTGTAATTGTGTTGTGACATTGAGAAATGCCAAATACACATATAATGGTGAAATTGAGCCACAGTAACCCCCAAGCTTATTTCTTCCTTCGAAGCCTGGACGCTATTTTGGATGAGATTCAATTTGATGCAGCAGCCTATGTGGGTTTCCATACATTTCCAAGTCCCCTGATCTTTTCACCTCCATCCGCCTTGCCGACTCAGGGGCCTCTGGAGATCTGGTGCCAGGAAATGCATGTAGTCAGAAACACTGCACACACAACTGGTTTGGGTTGTTGGGGTCTATCGGGGTGAAGTCATTTTGTAGCTTATGTCCTTAACATAGAAGCGCAGTACTGCTTTGTTGTTAATGCACAACAATTGCAAACTTGACATAATATGGGAGTAGTTACCCTGAAAGTGCTTCCAGAATATGAATATTAATGAATGGGGATTTACCACTCTAAACAGTCTGCAATGCAAACCACTTAATGGAGTTCTGTCACATTAACTATGAGAAACACATTGAATTAGCCCTCAATGAAGCCAAGCGGGAAAACTGTTCAAGTAAAAAATACATCAAAGGAGTCATTCAGAAGGGTGGAAAATATGAAAGGCGTTATTGCTGATAGGACGAGGTGAGAAGCGCAGCAGATGAAAATATTTCAAGCTAATAGAACAAAACTATTGGCAGCTGAAAACAGAACAAAGGCGAAGGGTTGGGACTCGATAAGAGTTAGTGTGCCACATCTAAATCCCAGCTGGCATTTGCTTCTTCTTCGAATGACTCCACAGAAACAACACAATTATGGAAAGCAGATTTTCTGTTTTGCTGAAATAATAGATTCTTACTGGGAGGCTCAATATGTGGAATAATATAAAGGAATTTGTTCAGTAAACATACACATCTTAACCCTGGTGTGTGCTTTAACTGGTAATGGTTTAATTTGTTAATATTTAATCAATTAATCCAGTTCTTTACTCTCCTTTTGTGTCAGTGAGTAATAATGCAAAATAAACAACATTGTTTTTAGAATTAAGTACACAAAGAAAAGCCTCAATTGTCATCTTGTTCATGTTCATTCTTTCTTCATGGGACTGCACCTCTATTGGCAGCTTCGTAGCTGTATTTCTCCTTAAAGAGGTCCTGTCCTAGGGATTTAAGTGTCTTTTAAATGGAGGGTAGGTTAGGGTTAGGGTTAAAGTAGCTGTTCTCCCCAAGCCACGCCTTCTCTGCTCTCATTGGTTGGGAGGAACGCCGCTCACATGAAAAGTCTTCAGGAGAAACATGACAGTTTGAAATCGACAAGTCTGCTGAAGAACATCAGTCATTAGTTTTTAGTAATTGTAGTGAAAATTTCAAATAGAAACTGTGACTTTATGCTAATTTCCATTGGTTAATAAAAATTTGCCTGGCAAGTGCCTGTTCAGCTCCAAGTATTGTCCCCTGTCTCCACTGTTCTCTAAAGACAAACCGTGCGTGTTAAATGTAACTGTTAAAATACTATCTATATCTTACGCATAGTTTCATGGTAGTTCATTGTTTAATAAAGTTTGAAAGTTCAATGACAGAACAAGCGTATATCGTTGATTAAGAATCAAAAACAATCAGATTATTATGTTTGCCATAATCGACAGGCCCTGCACTGGAGCATAACAAATGGTGTTTACTGTGGATGCGTTTCAGCTACTCGAGTCAGAGACATGAGAGAGTGTCCGGGGACTTGTGATTCCAACAGCTCTGTGGTCACCTGCTTCCTGCTCCATCAACACTACGGGCCATAGTCAGCTTGAATTTAAATTCATAGTTCATGCTTGATGTCATTTGAGAAAATAAACATTCACTCGGTGTATTACACTCGTGTTAGCGACTGGCTTCTCTGAAGAGCGTGTGCTGCTCAACAATCATTAGCTGCTTAAAATGACGAAGTAGCGGAAGATTTCTTGTTAATATTGACAGTAACCTCAACAGTTGCTTTACATAATTTGCCAGTATTGTAGTGGCAACTTTTGGGGAGAAAGCTGAAACAGACAGGGATGTGACATCATTTTTTCCCCACTCGTACTCAACCCCGGCCAGCAGATGCGATTTTTTTATTCAATGTCTGGCACGGCAGCACGTAGCACCCCAGCAACGCATACAAACAGTTATGGCAGCACAGTATGCCAGGCATCTCACTCTGACACAGCGATCTACCACTACAGTAGAACCTATAACCATGCCATTTTGAATGGCAGACTTAGGTCCAATCCGACTTACGAACGGTTGGTCGGAAACGATCCCGGGTGTAAGTCGGATGTTACTTGTATTTGTGAAAATAAAATCGGTGGATGGACGCCTTGCTATTGCCAGGAGCAAGATCTTGTCGCTGCATTGTTAAACTCCATATAACTACACACTTGTAAGTTAAAATGACTCGCAGCCAAGGACCCACTTCCTCGTCAATACACCAGCCACAAGACCATCCCCTGTGCGCTCAAAATCACAAAACAAACTTAAAACCAAACTTTAACAAAGTCCAGTCTGCATGACTAGACTCTGTCTCCAAAATCAATGAAGAATGTTTTTGTGTTTAACACCAGTTAAATGACTGACACATGGCTGGGTTTTGTTTCTTTCTATGGTTCTGCCTGTGATGATCGACACTTTTAGCACAACTGATGACCAACAAGATCGTGTTCATGAGCTCCTGGTTGGACCATCTGTGTAGGTAGTCTGTGCTTGTCCAGATGGTCTACCTTACTGATTTGGTCAAAAGATCTTCAGTGCAGTGAGTAATGAGAACTAAGAGAAGTCGGATGCCATCTCATGTGATCAAGTCTCTTCATACAGTAGGCAACTACACTACAGGAGCTCGATGCGCACTCATCACTTACTTACGAATGCTACATGTGCCCTTTGTCAACACTTTCTGAGTACAGCAAGAGTGTCTGTGTGTACTGACCGTTCACTTATTTGAGAATCTTCAGACTTTTCCAGGTATAAACCTGCAGCCTCAAGTGCATTTCATGGGGTTTCCATTGGTTTTTCCACTCGAGAGCATATATTCATGGATGTGTGTTCCAATATTGATGCATTTGTTATGTGTACCTAAGGATTGTACACCTGCTGTATTGGTACATAGTGGTACACAACCTTTATAGTAGGCAGGGATTAGCTTGCAGCAATTTGGTCACCTGTCCGACCAACTTGAGTCAATCAAAAAAAAAAAAAAAGGAATCTTAATACAAGCATACAGCATAAATTGTTTTGTTCCAGGGGCCCTGTTTGCAATAACTGGTTATAAACAACCCTTACCTTGACAGGTACTCTCCAGAGCTCCCCTTCCTCTGCTGCGTGTCAAAACAGTTCGTAGTTCCAGGAATGAGTGCCAAGGCTGGATTCTCCTGGGCAGCACTGCCCACAGCCCGTGCCACCAGCTCCAAAGCGTCATGAACGTAGTGATCCAAGGACGGGGACCCCATAACCCCGTGAGACAGTAACCCCAATGGCAATCCTTCGGTCCTGAGCTCAGCCACATTCTGACTGTCCCCTAAAACCCAGTAATATTCTGGCAGCATCATCCGCGTGGCCAAGGTCCACAGTCGCCGAAGTTCTCGGATCTCACAACCAAACGTCACAACTCCCCTCGTGGAGGTAGCGTCTCTGAGGGCCTCCAGCTGTCTCATCACCGCCTGGTGCTGGTCCACTTTCAGAGAGAAAGCAGGAGGCGAAGTATCAGCGGGCAAATGAGGTAAAGTCAACAGTGCCTGCGAGGAGTCGGCTCCCGTCTGAGCACTTAAAGCAGCTCCTGAGGACAATAAAGTTGTGGATGACTGTAACAAAGTCAAAGAGGAGGATGTCAGGTTGACAAGCGTTCCCAGATGGAAGCGGGTGTTGTTCTTGATGAGAAAAAGAAAGTCACTTATGTCCAAATCCTGGCAGAGGAGAACGCTGATGTCCCACCAGCCGTTCATCATCAACAGGGAGTAGACAAGACGAGATGGCGGCGCCTCCACTGTCTGCATGGCCATTTGGAAATGAAGAGGATTCTTCCATGAGATTGTAAAACACAGGAGAAAAGGAAAGTGAGATGAAGATAAGAAGACAGTAAAAGCAGAGTGAAGGTAATTTAGGAGGAGAGTATTTCAGGGGAAAAGATAAGTGAAATTCAGCATGGAGAGACAGTTGAAGACAGAGAATGGTGAGGGGTTTTAAAAGAGCACAGGAAATGGGATGGAAGGCATCCAGGAGAAATAAAGGGAAAATGAAACGTAGCAGTGAATGTGGTGATGAGCCAGTTTGTGCGGGTGGGAAGATTAGCATCAAGTGCGCGTGGAACAATTGGGTGGATTAAAGGAGAGGGGAGAAAAACAGGGGAGTTTGATTTGGATTAAGGGATGAATTGGGGTAAGTGGAAGGTGAAAACAGATGTAGTAGAGTGGAAAAAAAGCAGGGAAGGACAGACAAAAGGTTAAAATTTCAAAAGCGGAATTACTTTCTTTCCAAGAATGCAATCTGTTCCTTGAGAACAAACACAGACAGGAACACATATTGGATTCCTGCCTCCACTCACCTGCACCCATGAATACCATTATACACGAAACACATCACAAGGGCGTGTCTTCATTTTTCATTGATCCATCAGAGCATTTATTAACTAGTTGGAATTGAAATGAGTTAATTTTATCAAAGGGGCAGACCAATGGAGTTGGTTTTTTTACTCCATATTAACATATATTTCACTCCATATTAACTTATAAAGGCCAAACTGTGTAGCAAAAACACAAGTAAACAAAAACACGCACTTGCAGTTTTTAGCGACTCAAAATGCTTTCCAACTTTTACACAAGCTTTGCACTATCGTCTAATTATTCATTTATCTCATTAATCGCTCGGACTGTAAATGAGATTATTGCTGCTGTTTGTTCAGAGAGATGGATTGGTTCTATCACAAAAGCACCAACAGCAGCAATACCAACTGTTTTGAGTCAAGAAGCTAATGGAAAGAAATGGCGGCACCGGAGCTCAAGTCCTGTTGTCCCCCTGGGTGGACAGTTTTCCCCTTGAATCCTCAACACTTGAAATGTAAAGTCAAGTGTTTCTTTTCTCTTTCTATGCCAAAATACTCTTTAGTTTTCAAGGTGCAGCTGTGGCATTATGGTAAACTTGTGAGGACTGAGGGAGCGTTGTGCCAATGGACAAATCCAATACTGCAGTAATAAGTTAGTTATTGATCTCATCTTGAATACATGATTCATTGTAGAGGGTTTGGATCTGATAAATGAATAATGTTCATTCTTCAATAGTAAACTTTCAAACCACCATAGCTTAAATAATGTGAAAACCTTTCTTCGAACAGGTGTCAACTTTACTGAAGAATATCAGACCCCTTCTGAATTTAAGTCCAGCAGGGGATGATAAGCCAGACCTCAAGGTCTGTGATTCGCTGCACATGCAGGAGTGAAGTGACTTAAGACCAGGAGCGTGGACACCTTCTGAGATCCATTTAATGTTCTGATGACAGTATGTACATAAGAGAGTGAATTCTCATTCCTCCTCTTTTTCCTTCCGCTTATTCCCTACTGAGGTTGTGAGGGGGCAGGGAGCCGATCCCGAAGCCAGGGACGCCCTGAACACAATGTCAGCCAGCCACGGGCACATAAAGACAAACAAACATCCATGCGCCAACTCATTGGTGGGAAGAAACCAGAGTGCCGCAGGAAAGCCATGCAAGCTCAGAGAGAACATAAAAATTCCACACAGAGAGACACTCTAAGAGCTGCCTCCAGCTGGTGTGTCATGGCGCCAGTAAAGTAATATATGCTACGAAACTCATATAGGCATTCAGCCAGATGTGCTATTAGCATATTTTTAACTGAGGTGCACCGGCATGATGGAGGCCTTTCATTACCTATTTATGCTGTTTTGTCCTTATCGCGAGTTGGTTCAGCAGCGGGGCACGGCCGTGGCTAATTATTAATTAGCTTTAAAATTCAAATGATAAAACAAGTCCAGGCGGAGGGTTGTGGAAAAGGCCACGATAAGGTGATCTCTGAGGAGCCTTAAAAGCTAACTTAAATAACCTTCATTTAGGGGTTATTCCACGTTCATAGTTTCTGTCTGATTTACTTCTGTTCATCTGAGCGCTTGTCATAGAAAACCTGCTTGTTTTTAGAGCAACTTGTCATTGCTGTTGCATATTTCGCCGATTCTAAAGATAATGTATCAGAGCTTCCTTCCAGCCGCTGCACTCTGCTGTAACTTTTATCTACAGCTCCAGTCCCCACTGTGCTTCAGTTGGTGGTGCAGACCATGAAAATTGTGTTCAAAAGTTTTCACTCTCTCAGGGGAACAGACTGGACAAAACAGTAGAGTATATCCCAGCATTGAATGGATCCATTGAATTCAGTACCTTCTTTTGTATTTGAAATATTGTTTTATAGCAATGGTCTCAAAAGGCCAGCAGGTGACAGTATTGTCTCAGAACTCGCTTGCACAACACACACAGCATGCAAAATTGTGAGCTTATTATTGTTATTCATGAACAGGTGTAGGTTCTCTTGAAATAATACAGAAATTACATGGCTGGATTTTATTGACTCTGAGAAAGCAGCCCAGGCTCTTAACACCTGCAGAGAATTTTTTAGCGAAATCCTTCCTGGTGAAGTCCCAGACAGTCAGCATTACTGCCCTATTTTAAAGAACCAAGCTGGAAAAAATGTTATTTTTTGAATTTATATAGAAGCGTTTCAGTGTTGAGTCAATTGTAACCCAAAATAAATGTGAATGTAGTGTTTTCACAGACCTCAGGATGTTGAGCGCATTAAACATGGCATTTTGGTGATCTAATATATGTTGTTGATACAACAGAAACATTGTTTAACATTGTTTTGCTCACTTTTACATCAATGATCAGAGACTTTTCCAATGTTCTGGAGTAATCTGTGCTGCATAGTTGTTTGCATAATTTGTGTGGCGCTAAACATCTGCAAATGATTGTTTTCACTGAATAAACCACTTATTTACGTAATTTTTTTCACATTTGACTACATTTCCACAATACCACGATAATGATCATTCCTACTGTTACATCCCTACTTATGAAGAGAGCAGAAAAGACCTAAAATAAACACACCCCAATACAGACACGCAAACACCAAGTCTTCGACCATTAGAGTAAGACTCAAAAGCTCTGAGACATGTGCCAGCAGCAACAGTCTCTCTGGTTGTGTGTCATATTCATGGCTTGTAGGTGTATTTGATCTTCTTCTATATTGATCTGCCTGGAGCCAGTCTCCAGTGGAGACAGATGAAGCTCATGTGTGTCATACTGCATTAGAAGAAGACCTGGTCAAACATCGGCACACTTTTACTGAAACCTTTTCAAAGTATTTCATGCAAATTTTGATATTTAATTCATTTCACCTTCCTTCATTGCTCTCAGGACAATACATTTCTGATCAGAAAATTTAAATATTGCACATAACCTGTCACGTAAATCAGGACAACATTGCTGTCATTTTTATCAAGGAATAAGCGCTTGAGTCTGCTGGTCTTTCAAGTCTTCCGTCTTTAATCAGGCTCCTTGCCTGCTTCTTTTGTGCTTGCTCTGCAAATTCATGTCTGTCGAGTCCAATTTGTGAACCTGAAAAAGTTTTTTTTTTTTTTTTTTTTTTTTATTCAACAGCCTGTTCATGAGCAACAACAGTTTAAATTGTTTCTGATCCCCTGAAGAAGACAAATGCTCTCGACTTCACAGTCCAGCTTCCTAAAACACAAAATGTGACTTTGAAAAAGTATCGCACACAATATGTGGAACTTCAAAATGGAACGTGACCTTGAGAAGTATTATACTGAATTTTCTAAAAAAAAAAACTTAGAAGCCTTGCTCTAGAACAAGCTTTGGACTGGAAACAAAATTCCACCAGGTTGACCAAACTGACACCATGTGAACAATATTTTTGTTAGTTCCTGTAACTCAATCTAACATAAAGATAATAAAACAAATGTTGGTAAAGGAATAGAACTCATTATATTTCCATAAGTTTTTGAAAACATGAGGTTTCAACTTCTAACTAACAACCAAAAACACGTCTGCCAATATGCTTCATCTTGGTTGCAGTCTTTGTAGTGCTTTAATTTGAAACATTTACTGTGCGTTTCAAAAAGAAAACTCCTCCGTGGTTTTACAGAAAAACATCCTGTCCTTGATTTCAGAACCACAAGCAGCTCTTCCCACTCAGTCTCCGAGTGTTGTGTCACGAAAGCTACCGCAGTAATTTTCAGGCTTTTTCTTGTTGTGAGTCCATTTAACCAGCGTAAAATTAATCAGCGTTGACAAGAAATTATTTATTTCAGTGGGGCTTATGTACTGAATAATTTCTGTCCGATTCAACATTTCTACACTTCCGGCACTGTCACTGTGGTTCATGTTTTTTTAAACTGCGGATGGGAGAGTCTGGTTCTGGTGTAATTTCTGCCTGAATGAGCTTTTTTTTTTTCCTTCTTAATAACAGAAGTAACTGGGGGATCGCTCTGTGAGCGTGTGACCAAGATGAAGCACTGTTCCACTTCTTTTGCTTATATTCCTCCCTTTATGGACGCTGCTGCTTTTAAAAGTGCCACAAGTTTGGAGAGGATTCTGTATTATTCCATAATAGCTTACATTAGTTGTCGAAAACATGCCATTTCCTCTGTTAAATGACACATTCTAAGTTCTCAGATTTTCAGGCGACTTTTGACCCCTACGTGGTAGAATATGACTTGTGAGAGAGAGAGGATTTTGTGGTTTAGTCATGGCACTTTGGTGACATAGTCATCACCCAACATTTAATGTTTTTCTCGACTGAAGTGCTAGGTGTGGATGAAAGGGTGGAAGGCTCTCCTGGAGAAGATGTGCAGCCATGATGATGATCTGCAAGAGATCTCTGGGTTTTACTCATTTAAGACAAGACAATGTATTATTATTATTGTTACGGTTATCGTTTTTCAGGCGTATTTTAGAACTTGAGATGGGTTGATACCTCATGGACAACACTTGACCTCTCACCTCGCTGTGGCGTCTGAACTCTCTCTGGACCACGCTGACCACTGGCATCTGAAGAGCCTGAGACACGAACTCCAACTTGACGAACTCGTCCCGGTTCCGCGGAAACGAAATCATGGCAGAAACCCCCTGCACGACCACTGTGTGACACACACTCTCAACGAAGGACAGCGGGTCCTCGTGGTCGGGGCTCCCAGGGGACGAGAAGGAAAAAGCGGGAAGCTCCCCAAGTCCGGAGCCCACAGCCATCACCAGCTCCAGGGTTAGATTGAAGGGAAGCACTCCGGCCCTGTTCAGAGCCTCGGCGGCTAGAAGCATCGAGTCGCGAGGGGAGAAGACTCGACTCTCCCTGGGGGTGTTTTCCTCCCGCTGGCGGGGTTGGGATCTGCTCCTGCCGGGGCCCCGCTGGTTGTTTGTTGATCCTCTGCTCCGGAGGCTCCCGAACTCCGCCACACTTCTCTGAACCCGCTTCTCTTCACTGTTCTCAGCCAGAGTTCTCCCGGGCCCAGGGTCCTCAGAAGAGAGCAATCGGGGCTGCACATGCAGAGCCCCCACTCGGACCGTGTGCCCGATCCGTTTGAGCACCTGGCAGGGTTGCGGGTGCGAGTGTGCGCCCGGCGGGAATAAAACCAGGGCGCACAAGAGAAAGCAGACAAATGGGGAGACCCTCGCGTCTGACCCCGCTTCTGGACCCTCCGTCCTCCTCAGCATCTTCATCATCTCCGCACAAGACCCGGCGCTCCGTCTGATCACAGACCGGCAGGTCTCCATGCTGGCGCCGCTCCTGCCAGCGCGAGACTGAAGCCAGCACCGGCTCCAGACTGGAGCAAAGTTGCGCTTTTCTCCACAGACAACAGGCTGCTGGCGCGCGCAGACGGACAGGATCCACGCACAAGCAGACACTTGCCCCTCAAAGTGCCGTCTTTCATCTCAAAGAGATTCCCATCATTCACTTCTTGTCAGCGAACAACACGTGCGATCGAACATTTCCTCGTATAATCCACGGAGTGAGCAACAAGCCCGCGGCGGGAGGAGGTTGCGACAACACTGGCTTGTGCGCATTCCAAAGCAGGGAAATCCTGCGGACTCTGACTGGGTTTGGAAACAAAGTGATTCCATCATCTTCCAGGACGCAGACTCCAGAAAAGCACTAGTTCCTTCCGGGGAGGAGACGCAGACACCGGGCCAGCGACCTGCAGCGCGCAGCGTTGGACCTCTGTCCACTTGCTCTGGCGACACCTCTGGCGCGAGCTCACGCATCTGCGCACACTCCGCTGTGGTACGCGGTTCCACACTCGCACGCCCCTCATCAGCGTCTGGGTTCATTGCGTCACGCACTGACGCACTCAGACGTTGCCATTTGGTTTGGATGTAAAATACCGGATAGTGACTTAGGATTGAAGTGACTTTTAGATAGTCATTTGAAAAAGAGATATGAATCCCAAACACAGCTTTACATTATCGTTTGGATTTACGTTTTAGGACAAGATTGAAAGTCAGAAAGCCTCTTCCCCAATTGTGTTGAGGCATCGCCGATGAACTGTGGGGGCTGGAAGATGGAAAATTACATTTTTCAGTGTGTTCAGGCAGCTCATGGACAAAGTTAACACACCTACTGTAAAAGTCAGACAGAAGAATCCCATGAAATCCCCAAACCAGAGTGTATATGCAATATGTTCCACCTGCTTGTAGATGAATGTAGGCAAAGTGGTGCTTACCATTTCATTGTATTTACTGCGCCAACCCTCATCTCACAAGTCATGCTGTAAAGTTAACTGTATGGTGGACTGCATATATTGTAGTTCAAGGGACGGATTAACAAGTAAAGTACGTACAACTGGTTGGAGGTCGCTCCTTAAGTGGTTATTATCATGTCTCACGCTCATATTATTACTTGTTGCCAAGGGGCCAAAGCCTCAGAGCTTTCACGTGACTGGACTCACACCAAACGTGGCTTTTTCGTGGCACCGCTATGAAAATGAATGAATGCAAAATGGACAAACAAATTCTCGCAGCCGTGGTTTTGGTCAAGTTACTGTTGAGTTGTTCATATTGGAAATGATTGGAGAAAGTAAAATATTTTCTGGCGAAAATTTCTAAATATTGTGCAAAGATTATGCTATGCATGTACTGTAATTTACATTAAGTATGTCCAAACTTCAAAGCTGCTTTACATGTGACATGTGTCACGCTGGAATGATGGTCAGTGCATATCCCCTGGAAACTAAAGTTTGTTGGTTCATGTCCGGTGTAAGTCTTTTAAATTTAATGTGTTATACCTTGAGTCAGTTAAATAATAAACTAAGGCCATAAGGTTAAGGACAATCAAGAAAAAAACTTTTACATCAGATTTTTAAATAAAAAAAATATGGATGTTACCTTAGTCGAGGCAAGCCGCATTTCTCCAGGCCAACCAATGTGGGAAACATCAATCAATTTTTATTTTAATGTAACAAGGCCATTTCATGTGTCAGCCAATTGACAATTCCAATAATAATAATAATAATAGAACATACCACTACTATGGCTGAAGGGCATACGATTTTACCTATCTGTTTACCACACTCTACACGTAGTTTCCAGCATCTAGCGCCAAGTCGCCTGAGGTGAGAAGCTCACCCGCCGTGGAGAGTTTCCCGAGAGAAGGTACAGCTCTCCAGCCAGGATCAAGTCCGCGGCCAAAACCCGACTTCCTTGTGTTCACATCTGAGCCGAATGCACTTTGTCTGGAGACAGAGTCCGCAGAGTGAAACCGCCTTGATTCTACGGGTTGGAGGAGCTGCATTAGAGGAAGTGGAGGGCCACAGAGCAGGCTGGTTTACACTTAGGTGCAGGTGGGCGAACAATTCCCACACAAACGCAAATAAACACAGCACCACAACATTGGGTGGGACTGATGAGAGAGTGACTTTTTCTCTCTGCAATTTAAGAATGGGGAAGATGGGACATTAGAAGGGACACTGTCCTTCATGGAAAAGGGCTGCTGCTTGTGCCCCACCAACAGTCTACATGTGCATGTACCTGGTGAAGAGCAATCAAAACTACATCTGCCATTTTTTTGACAGATGCCATGCATTCTGTTTTAGACTCAGCTTAAAGGTTTGCCAGTAACCGTAAATTCTGGAAGGAGCCTTAAGTAATAAGTTGATTTTCAAGGACAAACAAGCTTCACATGACCAATATATTTAGCCTTGTCTTCAACTAATGAAATTAGAAGATGAATTATTGACATTAAAGTGCTCATTGTGCAGTTTACACCCATGAGTCCACCACTGCTGTGTGCTACACACCACAGCTGTGACTGGCTGTAGAGACATAAAACATCTCTGAGTTTGTTTTCATTGTTGATTAGGCTAAGTGATGGATCCTTTATTTAAAAAAAAACAACTTTTTAAGGAGTGATGTTATGATTCCTCCCACAGACTGAACATTAAAATCATGGCCCGTTCTTTCTTTTATGAACGAGTGCGGCTTGTGTCACTACGAAAGTGTTTTTCTTAAATTAGTGCAGGTTATATTGTATTGCGCTCCATAGTCAACTCACAACCGTGTGGCTTGTTCTTGTACTTGTGAGTGTGTGTGTGGCCGCCTGCGTGATTACGCTTGGCACCCATGCTTTTTAAGTGCCAGCCTCTGTTATGACAAACAACATGCTGTTATCTTATTCAACATTCAGCTGAAGATCTGTTTCCATGGTTGGTGGTAAAAACATCCCTGTTGTCTGCAGTTCAATAACACTTGTGTAAAAAAGAAAGGAACAATGAATTGAGAGTGTAAGTACAAGGATATAAAAAACAATAATAGCAAAGTTAACAATGAGCAGTTTATTTATTTTGAGGAACATGGAGAAGTGTGCTACGTCTGAAGAGTATTGAGTCAATTTGAAATACACATTTAAGCCAATGGTCTAAGAGAGATTTGTCTTTCACGTGAGGACAACCAATTAGTTCATTGCCAACAGGAGGCAGATCCAATGCTTCACCCACAGGTCAAGGGTCACCATTGACTAGTTCAGCAGCCTCAGTATAAATGGACACTCAGATTAATGATTGGCTAATGCTCTGATCTAGATTAATGATTGGCTAATGGTCAGGCCTGAAATGAGAAGACATGCCACTGGGATATTCAAGATCAATTATTCTGATCGATCAGCCGAGAGAGATTTTGACAGAGGAGGAGGAGGAGGAAGGCTGAGGTGATCAGTGAAGCTGAGGAGGGAAAACCAAGGATGGAAGAAGGAGCCGGAGGGTGGGACGTGGGATCGGGTCGGGGCGATGCTGGAAGGACATGGTTTAGTAAATGTGCACAGGATGTGCGCAATGACATTTTGCAAGAATTGGCTTTAGAGGAAACTCAAAAGACTAAAAGAAATCACAAGCATGTACACACACACACGCACAAGGACGACACTTCATTGAAATGATTCTTAATACCACCAAGACAGGATGCAGTGAATCCGCACCAACGAATCCGAGCTCTTGTTTAACGTGGCTCTAAAAGCGCTCACCTTGCCCATTCAAACTGAGCTCAGCCCGACCTTAGCAGGCAGACATTCCAACGCCCCTGAGCTGTCATTTTAATGAGTCTTTCAGCTGTGTGGCACAGAGAAAGACCAGCTGAAAAGAAGGCAAAGATTTTTCTTTTTTTTAATTACCTGTATTAAACCATTCGCTCGTGTGTAACTCTGCTGTCTGCTTCATCAGGTTTCATTCCACGAAAAAGAAAATTTCTCAACATCAACGTAGCTAAAGAGTTGCTTCTTTCGTGTGCTCCTCCTCTCAAGTGGCAATAAAACCTTTCTTCTATCCAACATTCTTCAACGTATTGGCCCCTCATGAATACTTGCAGCCTGATTCCTCCAGACATGGACAACTGTATCAGTTCAGTACTTCCAAATGAACACTGCAAAAACATGAACAACTCCTTCCTCCAATACAGAAACAAAAAGGCATCTTCTTCAAGGTTTCTCTGTCTGGTCTGTGATGACAAGTGATTCAGTGACAACATTGTTGTCTCTCTTTTGTGCCAACATCTTAATCCTTTCTATTGTTACTTCATCCTGGCTCAAATCTCACTCACCAACTCAATCATGCTGCCAAACAAACAACCTTGTCAGCAGGTGTTTTATATATTACGTGCAAAAAAATCAAATGAACTCGAGCAGAATACATCAAACAACGAACATTCCCTGCTAGAGATATATATATATATATATATATATATATATATATATATATATATATATATATATATATATATATATATATATATACTTGCTCATACACTATATAGTGGATACTGATGACACAATGTTACATAGATGATAGATGACAATTACAGAGAAATGAATAAAAGGACACTGGGAATGGGGGATGATTCACTGATTCAAATCATTGGAAAATTGAGTTCAGAAAGTTTTTTCAAACTTGACTCACTGTTATTATGTAGCATTTTCACGCTCTCCTTTGAGAAACACTCCAGATATTGACGTTATTATTCAGTATATTCATCGCACAAATCTTTCCCCTTTAACGTCCGAGGATGGAAATGTCCAGCTCTGCGGGGCGTGTGATATTTTCAAGAATGACCACAGATAATGAAAAGCTAATGTTTTACTTGGCAGAGTATTCAACCGGCAGCTTGGACTGCTGATTAGCAGATTACCACAGATTAACCTCTGTTGCATCAATTCGTCCTGTTTTCTGCCTCACACACTGTGTCCGTCTCTGTTGCTTTGTAGAGGGACACCATGCATTATGGTTTAGTTGGGTTTGTGACCCAATGGTTGAGCCACTGTGTCGTCATATTGCGTGATATAGCAGGTGTATTGTAGGAGATTTTAAACACAAGGGCAACGCTCCTGGGTGAGGACGGTTTCCATGTGCTGAGACCATCAGACCAGACCAGACCAGATCATCTGGAATTCCAGCAAAGAAATTCTGGTTACACTTTATACAAAGGGCTCATCGATGATGCATTATTGGAACATTCGAAAGTCATCACAGTGCATTTACATGGCTTTGTAGAAGATGTTGTGTTTATAATAATGAAGGTGTCATACATTATTTGTAATAACTTTATCATACTTCATAAGCCTTGTCATAAGTTACCAAGCATGAGTTGGTACATTCATAACATATTCTATCAAGCCTTATACAGTAAAAGCATTATGATGTCTTTTGGATGTTTAATAATGAGTGTTATTTAGTTCATTATTTTGTCAGAAGACGAATCGAAGCACATGAAGCAATAACATCGTAAGTTATGTATATTTACGAGTTGTCGGTATGAATTTAATTTAAATAATATATATAAAAATAAGGATAAAAAATTTTCTTAACCTCATATGCATAGAGGATCGAATCAGGATTGTCCTTTCGCCAACCTGAACTGAACCACAAAGACCCCCAGAATATTGCACACAGCGGGTATGATCACATGTAGTAGCTGTCTCTTCATGGTTGTGACAAAAATAAACAAAACACTTCTGTCTGAACGCTACAGTTCTCTGTCAAAATTGTACATCTCAAATAAATTGCGTTGTTTCATGTATCGCCTTCTAAATCCTCAAAGCAGTAAGTTGTGTGTTTCGTAAAATCTGTCTTTTGATTATGGTCAACATTGGCTGCTTCTCATGCAAAATCATAAGTTTCTATGCCAA
The DNA here is from genome assembly GCF_027744825.2 of Synchiropus splendidus. Classification (NCBI taxonomy): domain Eukaryota; kingdom Metazoa; phylum Chordata; class Actinopteri; order Syngnathiformes; family Callionymidae; genus Synchiropus; species Synchiropus splendidus. The sequence goes on along the minus strand of NC_071334.1, from coordinate 59,444,570 downwards.
TATATCGTTTAAGCTTTCTCAACTTAGTCAAGGTCAGTGTTTTAATAAGTAAATTAAAATGCGGCGGCTTTGAGTCTAATCACAGTTTGCCAGATTTACGCTCCACCTTCACTGATCGATGGCATTCGGCCACTAAAATGCAGATGATGTTCAGCTGACAGCAACACATTTAACTGTTTCCCTTCAATTTAGAATTCTCACTGAAAAGCAACAACTTATAGTTTTTTTTTTTCAAAAACGATTTTCACACTACAAGAAAAGTGTCGCATGAACAGAACTTGGTAGAAATGGCAATAATCGTCAATTAAACATCTGCATGCAACACATTTCATCTTTCAACAGCAACTCAGAGACCCATATGCAAATGAACCTGCAGAGAAAACCCAGATGCATCGCAATATTTTTGTCACTCCTGAGGTCCTTTCCAGACGGTCTGTTGCCACACAAGCCTTCTGCCTCAGATGTCCAGCTCCATTTTACCCTGCGCTGATTTTTAAGCCATTATAAAGTAAAACCTGACGCTAAAATTGTATTGCAGTCTTCCCTTTCCACATTGAAGACCTGACCACCATGTTGTTTTGACTCCCTCCAACTATTGACTGAGAGCTGCTCGTATTATCACTATGCATCTTTAAAATGCGTCACGCATACTCTGCACACTGCACATCTCAAGTGACACTCCGGCGTGCGACACTATTTGTCATGGAGAGTGTATTACACGTGTCCTGACCTGGCCTCAAACCCAGCATGGGAAAGAGCCTCATTCTCATTCATGCAGTCTCAAGGTTAGTATTATCACTGTGGGTGTTTCATAGGCCTGGATTTGATGTTGTTGGTTGCACTCCAGTCCTCCTTCACCTAACACTTACAAGTCTTCACCTTTATATCACCACCTCTTGGGTCTCATTTGTAGAGGCTCTGTTTTCCCTGTCGGCCCATTCAAACACCACACTGAAGCGCTTTCATTCACCACACATGAGAATCCCACTCTTGTAGGTTAGTGAGTACCTGAGCTGATCTAAGCTTTGGACCCTGCACCATCGTGCCACAGTGCTGTCTACCTTTTTAGTCCATCACTCCGCACCTGCATGGCATCACTGTACAGAAGACAGTCTCTGACAGAAAGATGTCAGTGTGGATGAAAGCCCTGTTATTCCCATTATAAGAGGCACATGCATGGATGAGACGCTGCCGGAAGAAGAAAGCTAAGGATTTTACTGAGAAAGAAATGAGCTCTGTGAGTTACTTTGAAGCCTCCACTGACACTGCAAGAATGTTTCCCAAAGTGAGACGTGGCTAAGTTTTCCTGTCCTGAGTGGAAGCAACTGCGACCCATTTCTGGCTACTGCCTTAAAACCCCATTGCCCCATTTAAATAACTTTTCTTTCCGGTTCATAGGGAATCATGCTCCTGACAGTTCACATCATTTCATGATCTCTCATGTACTCCTTTACCAATGTTGATGTGATGTCTGTGTATTGAACAGATGATTCAGCAGCCGTGGAGATATTTGTTACTTTAAGCATATGCTGTGTTGTAATGATTTAGTGAATGTGAAAGTGAGTGCATGACTTGGATAAAATCCTGGTAGGATGGTGAAGCCAAGCATTAGCAACCATATAGAAATGATATACGTACTGTTGTGTTTTGTTTGTATTGCAGTTGGATGGACAGTAGAGGCCAAAATATTTGTACCTCACTGTTTTAAATATATTAGAACTCACACCCCAAGTACACCTCGACACTAAACCTGTATCAAATGAAGACAGGCACAACGCTACGGACATTCTGCTTGGTCATCTTAGATCCCCGACTTTATTTAAGCAGGGCATTAAAAATCTACCGCATGAAATCATGTGGCAAAGCAAACTGCGTTGTATAATTGCTTCGGTAAACACCAGCAAAACGGAATCAATACTCTCAGTCATATCAGACAGATTCTTATTACCCGAGTGCATTTAAATTCAGCAGGCAGATGACAGCGGCGGGGAAGAGAAAATGCTAATATTGACACGGAGCAGAGGCTTTCATTCGTGATGTCATAATCTCATGCTGATGCTAGCATGATTCTAATCTGTAATCACTTTCACAGAACACCTCCTTTGGCCGAGGTCGCTGACGTCAACTGCCACAGGTTTGTTTTTCCAACATATTTCCTTTGCAGAAGCCAAAGTGTGATTGACCGGCTGGCATGACTGACTACCTTCCTTGTCGGAGAAAAAAAAAACAACCTTCCAACTGTTTCCGTCGGTCTGTTTTCCGCTGCAGCTGCTCATCACTCTGGACTTCAGATGAGTTTCATAACCTTCCTAGAGAATTTGCAGTTGGAATGAACGATCATGTTGACCAACACATTAGGATTCCTCCCGCAGCTGATCCTGCTCTCATTATGAGCTTCTGCCTGCTGTTTGTTTTTTAGTTAAACAGAACATCCTTATTTCCAATTATTCATTGAATCAATGATCCTGCCCACCTGTCATGGCAAATAAATCAGTGTTCACAGCCAGAATGCGTCATCACAGCTTTGCTCTGGAAGGGGACGCTGTGAACCCAAACACTGTTTCGTGAGGTGTCACCGCCTTTATTGTTATTACAACTAGTTTGCTTCATTGTTGCGTACATTTATCAGCATTTGTTGAACAATCTAAATTCATATTTGGCACTCCATAACACATCTGTTTCGCTATGGTCTGGGGGATGTGCCATTAATTTTAATTAAGGTCAAATTATGGCCCTTCCCATTAGAATAAATGGAGAGTTGCACTAACCAGGAAAGGTTTGTTGTCTGTGCTAGACAGTCTGTTTGAGTCTAATTTCCAATAACATTCAAATGTATCCATGCAAATTGAATTGTGCAAATCTATGGCAGCTGTTCGGAATCAACTGCAAAATCCCTAATAGGAATTTAACATTCGTACTGATGATTTTTGTGTGTTTATCGAGGTTTTGGGTTAGAAATCTATTGATGGAAACATTGCATGTTCATCTGATAATGTCAATTCTCCATAGTTAGTCACAAGCTAAGCAACGGCCACATGACGGCCCAGAAAAAGACCTTGCTGTCCATAGTCCAGCTAAGGTTGGATCTTTAAAATGCAATTGAGCAGCGATGAACAGACTATGGAAAAAAAACATTTCTGCTAGTCGGACCTTGATGAAGCCTCATGTAACCGCTTAGATTGACTGAAATCGGACCGGGTGATCTGGGCCGGCACAAAGTGCTGTTCACAGAAGTGAACAGTGATGTGTGAAGTGTTCTGGAAGGAGCGGAGATGATCTATAGCATTGTATACAGAAGGGAAGTCGTGTGTATAACTAGATGCTGTATGTGGTTCATTTCTGTGATAAACACACAACTGTAATTACCATGTTGTTGACAATGTCGTTGGTCTGGTAATGTGCAGACAACTACATTCAACTACGTTATTTCTGATCCAGTTTTCATTGTTAGTTGTCACACGGAGACTAGAGGATGTGATGTATTGGTTTAAGGAAATGGCAGTAACATTGCACGACCTGTTTTTTTAACTGAAGAATGGGTCATGAGGTTTCGTGACGAAGTATAGCTGGGTCGATGACGTTTCATGACACACTATCCTGATCTTCAGAGGCCACCAGATGGCGCTGTCTGTCAATGAAACCTCACATCATTTCTAAACCAAGAGGACACTGTGATCAACCCTGCAGTACTGTTTCATGATACCTCACCCCATCACTAATATTTAGCCATATTCTGTCGATTCTGTCTGTTTTTTGTTTTTATTTTGTATATGTGTTCCCTGCCTGGCCTCCACTGTCTTCCCTAAAGCTTCATTAAATGGCACACACCTGGAACTAATCACCCAGTCAAGCCGCCTGCTCATAAACTCCACAGCTCCACCAGCGAGAGCCTCATCCACTTTGCGCATATGCTAGAAAATTGGCTTTGCTCCTGCACTCTGTTTGTGTTCACCTCGTGGTTGGTATTCTGGTGCAGTTCTTGTTGTCTCCGTAAGGTATTTTTTATTTTCAGTGCTATTAATTTTTTTGGCAGAGAAAATGCTTGTTTTTCGGTGAACTGAATAAACATTCAGCCCCGTGATCAAGTCAAATCTCCTCAATTGTCAAAGCAGAAAGAACGAGCGCTGCAATGAGCAGTTGGGCAGCAGAAGGGCAGCTTGGAGTTAAAGTGCAAGACTGGTGACGGAGATAGATTGAACACAAGACAAGATGCTTATAGTCACTTTTATCCCACTTGTCTAAACAAGCCCTGTGGTTTTTGACACTCAACAAAAACAATTTTGACTCTTGTCTCATTTGAAGGAGGAAAATAACTGGTAATAGCAGGCACCAAAAATGAATATGGTGCCGGTGAAATACGTAACTGTGGAGAACATGTGTAACACCCCATTGCTGATTTATTAAATGAAGTTTCTTCAAGATGTCCATAGCAATAGATTAAAGATGAATGACATCATTACCAGCCCAATGCCCGATCAATATGTCTGGCTTGTTATCGCTGGCTGCCAATTCTACGCCATGTTTTCTTTTCTTCCCAGCCAAGGAAGCCCAAGCTTGTAATCAGAATCGTCAGAACATCTGTGCTATTGATTGTCTGTTTTCAACTGAAGTTATTTGGAGACAGTCGAATAATGATTACGGAGGAGGGAGGACCGAAGAGACGCTGCTGCAATGTGTTGTGAGGGCTTTAATTTATTTGGTGAGATGCATGAAAGGAAAGAATAGACTGGTCCATGGTGAATTTTTGAACTGACGGCAGACTGAGCAAAGGTGGCCTGGAGATCATTTGCAAGGAAGTTGAATTCTGCCAAAACATTTGTGACATACATCCCATAATGCATTGCAACTGCAGAAAAGAGCCAAAATTGTGCTCCAGATTAAAGTATGAGATTATTATCTTTTGTTTTGGATTTTGAATTTTGACCTCAATTTGGTTTAATTTCTAACCTGTGCTCTCTGTTTGAAATGCAATCTGAGGTGTTCATCGCAGTGAAAGATTGGGATCTGCAAACCTGATCGGCAGTTTTCTATTCAACGGTTTCTACTTTTTAACCAACAACAGTCTGCCAAGTCTAAATGGAGGCAGCACTGGCGTTGTGGGAATTTCGAGGAAGGAGGGGCAAGAGTTTGTCGTCCCCATGGATAAGGGTGGACCCTGATTTGGGACAGAGATGGTCGGGCAGATGTGTGAAAGGTGTTCCTAAAAATGGTGACACTGGTTTGAGGTAAGAGGCTGTCATGTAAGGCTGACTGAGGGCAGACAGAGCCTGATGAAAATTCATGAGCTCTGCCACCTAAATGGAGTCAGGAGGGACGCCTGCTGAAAGATTTATTCATTAAAGTTTTCTTTTGCAAAATGGCTCTCGCACCTATAGTGAACTTTGGCTATTGAATCAAACCCCCTTTAAGCTGTTTCTCATTGTTGCCCTCCAGGTTCAGTGTTTCACTAGAAGAGCTGTGAAGACCGGACAGTAAATTGTAGGAACTGAGTCGTTTTCATTTGGGCAACAAACTGTTTGAGGCTGTTCAGTAACATGTGAGGCTTTGATTTTATAGCGCCTAGATCCAGAATCATTTTAGTATTCTGTCCCCACAGGAAGGGTGAGTGAACGCTGTTCTCAGTTTCTGAGTGTGTCTACCTTCTCTGTTTTCCATTGCAAGCTTACATTACCTTTGACCTTCTTGTTGGCGTTTAATCACCTGGAAAAGTGAAGGAGAATCACAACAGATATGGAGCAGTTGCTCACGGTAAACAGAATACATAAGGTGTAGTCTGATTATCATGGTGACCAGTCATATATATATCACATGACTTTATTCGGATGCTGACAAACTCCTTCTGGTTGACTTGCCATTTATTTTGACAATTCATTGACCAGACTCCAGGTCATTTCTTTGTAACTACTGTAGTTTCTGTCCATATATTGGACAGAAACTACAGCCACCATTAGTCCTCGGGGGCTATTGAAATAAGCTTTCCTCCACTCAGATATCTTCAGCGTTCTGGACACCAGGACACATTCCTTCCTGGGTCTGCCTGCTCTCATTTGCATGTACTCAACGCCCCTTGAGGAAGGAGTCCTGACCAGCAGCCAGAGTCACCTCGACTTGCATCTCTCAACATGAAGCTCTATTCTGTGTCTACCCTTTATGATTTCGCTCACTTTCCCATCTTAAAGGGTGAGAAAAGATGTTGCAGGGAAGTGCATTTCAGACAGGTTTATCCAGGATTATGTTCAGTCACTATGCTTAGCTCTTGACCACATCAAACATCTCTGTTTGATCTACATTTTTCTCTTATTCATGCCACTTGCACATACTTTTAAAGTGCACTATATGTATCTATATATTAGTAATGGTTATATCACAGACACTGTTTTTGGTCAACTGCTCTGAGAATAAGTGGGTCACAGTGTGAAAACACCCAACAAACAAAACTCCCAGTCTCATCTTTGTCACTGTGTGAAATCAGCAGAATATATCCCATAATATTTTGGACTGTCTCAAGTGGCAACTGGAGTCAGCATTTAGCTCAATTTCTGTTTTGTGGAGGCCGGGGATTAGAGGCTCGGCGGGGGAGCTCCCTCGCTGGGGTATTACACCAGAAGCCGACCTGAAATGATCAGCCACTCTCTTACAGCCCACTTTCTCAATCTCTGGTCCTCATTTTGGCGCCTCAGCCGCCCGTCTGTTTCTGCCCATCTCTGGAATTTATGCTGCTATTCCTCTTTTATTATCCATTACCTGCTATTACCGTACACCCTCCTCTCTTCATAAATCCCCCTTTCCCACATTCTTACACCATCTTTGAATCCCTCTTTCAATCTGCTGCTGTCATTTATTAAAGCTTACTATCATTTTCATCCTGCTGACAGTGCTCGTGTCTGCAGGTCATATTCATGACTGTATGATATTACGGTTAAGAGTAATCTCAAGTTTTATGTTTTCAGCCAGGTTACGTGCTAACAAACCTCTTCCTGTAACAGCATTGAAGCACATTATTAATAATATATATTAGAAAATATATTATAAAATTAGAATAAATGATGAATCCCTTCATGTAGGGAACAGACCCTTGTTTAGATCATTCAAAGGCATTTGTATCATTCATTTTTGGTTGAACTTTGACTCTTTAGGACCCACAATGTGACAGCTGGCTGTAATTGCAGACTGTTAATATAAAGGTCACCGTGAAACATATGGATTCTAGCCACACAAAAAAAGACGAAAGAAGGAAAGACAACATGCTCTGAACCTTGAGGCACTGGAAGATGGACTTCAACCTGTAACTATGTGAGTCTGCAGCTCCAACAACAACTATTACTGTTTACATTATTTTTGCTTTATTTGGCTTAACTCTAGACAAGTGCATTTCCTTGTGGAAGAATTAATGAAGAGCTATCTACACATAGATAATTTGAAAGAGATTCACAGAGCTGCTGGCATCTGTTTTAGATGGTGTTTTCAGGGAAATTGTTTCATAAATTGCTTTAGGCATACGGTAGTTGTTTCTCCCGCTGAGGGATTACCATGTTGTTGGCTGGCATTATTCTAGCTCCAGTAACAATGAAAATAAGTCTGTTTCAAAAATATAACTTTAATGTGACTACATTTGAAAAAACAAATTCCAATGTTTTCTGTGCTGGCGCTCAAGAAGCTACCAAAATGTTCGCTCATGATCTAGTAAGGCAATGTCAACGAGGGAAAAAAAGCAATATGAAAATGAAATGGTGTGTCTGTAAATCATTTTGGGGTGAGTTTGTTGACAGACAAAAATGTGCTGAAGCTTTGCGACATTCGGAATTATGCATAAAAGAGATTAAGATAACAGGAACCGTTGATCTCAAGAATTTGAAAGTCCAAATATCAACCGTATGTTATTACCTGCTCAGAAAAAAACAAGAACTAGTCACATGGTTGATGTGGAAAATACATCCGCACAAACATAGGCATTTACAAGGACAACAAGTTTTGCGTTGAGGAAAGCTGAAATCTCTAGTCATTGACTCACTATTCAAGACACAAATGATTCTCACGCTCATGCATCATGGTGCTGAATGTACCCTCGGCTCATTCAGGGTGACGAAAGACTCTGCCTTTACTCAAGTTTGGTTGCGTAACCTAAATCCTTCTATGTGATTTATAGTGAGGCTTTTCCATGATTTAAATTGCTTTCTTGCAGCAGGATCCACTGAAACACTTCACGTTTGTATCCTGCTATATCTTTTGTTCTAGTCAGGCTATTGAGACCCTGCTGACACTGAAGATGTCAGCCACAGCCGAGATCCAAGCAGACATGAAGTACTGAAAGCTTAAATTAAAGATGGCAGTGGTGTAATAGAAGAAAGTCAGAGCTGGAGCCAGATGGAGTGATCCAACCTGTGACATGGTCCAGATCGAACCACACAGCGTATTGGATAAAAGGTTGTTTTTATTTGAGACAACAAATTCTTTCTCAAATTCATTCGCATGAGTTCAGCTACCTATCAATGAGTAATCCAGATATATTTCTAAACCAGAGTGAACCTCATCCTCCAGCATCACTGAGGGCGCTTTCACACTGCGGGTTCTGTCTCGAGACAAAGCTCTTTCGGCTCAGAAGTCCGAGATGTGAACACAAGCGAGTCGGGTTTTGGCCGCGGACTTTATCCCGGATGGAGACCTGCACTCGTGATGGACTCGCGATGTGTGTAGATGTTTGATAACTCATGTGCTTTTGGCTTTATTAGGCTGATAAACACCTGATTTTATTGACAGACAGATTTGCTGAAATTAATAATGCTGTGCTGTACAGTACTGTAATTGTTTTCACTGCTGTGATGTGGCTGCAGCGCAGCTGTCTGCATGAGGATGACTGCGAGGAGGAAAGACATAACTTCATTTTCCCCAAGTTACTGTAAATCACCAGACTATTCATTGACCATTTCCGACGTCTGGATCTGTACATCAATGAGTAAAATCTTCTCAGTTGTCAGTAATCTCTCTCACTTTGTCCAAGGTGTTGTGAGAGCGGCGTGGATCAATAAAGACGCTCCGTATTATGCAGCTATTTCCATGTGAAATAAACATGACAACACTCTTTCTTGTTTAGTTTTGGCTGTGAAACGCCACATTTTGTTACAGTCGTGGCGGAGCTCCGTCATCAGTTCATATCTGAGGTGACGATGACTCGTAGCGCCATAGTAGTAGAAGTGACAGAGAAATAAGGAGGTCAAGCCGATGGTGGTAAAAAGGTTGTAGCGCGGTTCCTTAACTTCCTTAAGAAGTGCTTCGTCGTGGGTCACAAACCAGCTATTTTGCGCAGAGCGGCGCCAGCTGAGCAGGAAAGAAGGGACATGGCCTGAGACGCAGAGGTGCGGGGCTGCACAGCAGGGGGCGAATCAAACCCAGGCCACCCGAGACAGAACCTGCAGTGTGAAAAGCCCCCGAATCTCTAGCCTTAAAACTAGGGAGAACCAGACTCTTGCTGTCCTGTTAAAAACCACAACCACAGACTGCTAGCTTTCCTTGTTGCTGCCTAACATCACCATCCCAGTTTTCCCTTGCAGGACAAAGAACCCATTAAAACCAACCCTCTAACAAACAAAGCCACCTGACAACTTTTGTTTGCTCCTTCAACTATCAAGACGAATCGATCAGACTGTTTAGGGATGTTTACTTTACTTGTTGAACTTGTTAATCTATGATGCGTTCCGTCTCGATTGTCTCGTGCTGCGGCTCATTAAACTAATAATGGCTTTATGCTTCATTAACTATAGTGGTCTAAGCCCCCTAAAGGTTGCAGCACTTCACCTAAAAGGAAGATTAAGTCGTCAGAGTGCAGATAAGAAGGCATTACTCAAACAAATCAAGAAAGTTTGCTGATCTTCATCGGGATTAGAAGCATTAGATGTGCTTGGATTGGCAGCAGGTGTCCTGCAGGGGTATTTGCGTTTGTCACTGCAGAAAAATGGTTTATATTGCATTTTTGGCATCAGATAAAATCAATGAAACTGTCAGTTGTGGATCCAAATACTTGTTGAAATGTGGTGAGTGGTTTAGCCATGCTACCAAATACAGATGTAAAATCTCCAGGACCAGAACATATGGAATTATTCACAGCAGTGTGCTGTTGTTTATTCTATTCCATTGTTTAGACTCTGCTTGTCTTAAACTCCTGAGTAGCTAAACAGACATCATTTTAAATGGCTATCAAAATACACCCAAATGAGAAAGGACAAAAGCAAATATTGGAGGAAAATGGAAGTTTGTTGAGAGCGCATTTTATTATACGTGTATTTGTAAAAACAATTCAAATGTTCAGTTGTCATTCCAGTTGGAAGGCTTACCTCTCAAGCAGTTATGAGAAGCATTGAGTTATTTTATATCCATGCCACTGTAAAGCCAATTTACTGCACCCAATCTCCTATGAAATTCCATTACAGTGGAAGTGCTTGGTGCACAATGAGGTTCCTTTTGAGGCACTTTACCACCAACATTATTTGAATTGGTATTCTAAAAGAGATCTAAATCTGAAGATGTCACTGTACTTTACTGGGAGTCATATTTTGGCACATTATTGTTACAAAAGCACAAACCATTCAATGATCGTTCTTCATGAAGGAGATTGGTTTTGTGGAGTTGCTTCCCTTTGATAGGGAAACATACTAAACTGTGTAATAATAAACACCAATTTAGAACAATGATTATTCACCTCCATATGTTCCCCTCCCTCACGGCTGGGGAACTTTCTTTCAAACTGCCCTCCTCCTTTTTCAGCTGGGAGTCGCTGAACTAAAAACAGGCATAATTTTTTTTTGTCTACATACAGAGGTATAGAGCCCCAAAACACATAACAACATAACCTACTGTGTTTTAGCTCAGTCTCTCTCTTAATAATACCATTTCAACATTGTAATGTTGAAGCATATATTTTAACATAGAATACATTTTGCAAAATGCTGCCTAAACACTGTCGTCAGAAGTGTTTAAAGCTATATGAATAAAGACTGCTGAAGTGACTTCACCTTTACTTCCTTGCACAGTGTTGTTGAAGACGTTCGCCTCCCACAGTCCTTAAATTCTCCAAAGACAGATTTAAAGTGGGAGGCAGAGAAGAATAAATCCAATTACATGTATTACCGTGGATTCAATCACTGTATTAAAATACAATTTGAATTGAAATTATTTTATAAATTATAAGTTCACACACTAGTCAGCGTGGATTAAAATGTGACAGCATTGTATGGTATGTGCTCTATTGAGTGCCTTTCCAGTGTTATATCTATTACCATCAACACATTTGTCATGTCTTGATTTTAATCCCTTTGGGCACTTCTGTTTGAAAAGCGCCTCCCAGTTTCCATTAAAACGAACATATAGCTGCCATCTTCACCGGACACGGGGCATTAAACAATGAAACAGGAGATTGTATGGAGGTCAAGACACTCACGAAAAGCAGAATAGAACACACGTAGAGGTCAAGAGCCATGTACGGATGTAGAGTGCAGGATTAGGCTGGACATTTGGACATCTGGACAAGTGGTCGACTAGTTTCGATTTCAGCATCAGAATCTTCGGCTTCACCTATTCACATTCATGTGTGCTTGTTAAATCCAAGTGTGAACATCAGGAAACTGCATGTTGTTTACAAACAAGTGCAGCAGTTGTCACTTGTCCAGCACATAAACTCACATTTAACTCACAAAATAAGAAAGGATTTTTTGGACTAATTCCAATATTCCTCACAAAGAAGACAAATGGCAACACTAGATTGATGAGATCAGGATCCTGGAAGTACCATGAACGTAGGTTTTACTGATAAAAACCAATTGGACTAGCGGCACGCTGATGATATCAGGTACATCAAAGGTCAGGCTCGACTGTATTTGCTCCTGAGGACCTCACATGCCTCACTGGAGGCAGCAGCACCATGGAACAGCCACAACACAACAGCTACGAGAGAAGACTGATAATCCACATTAAAAAGGCCGGTTCTGTCCCGGGGTGTTCGCTTGACCCAGTGGAGGTGGTGAGTGTCCAGTTAGCTAAGCTTTCACCCGTGAGGGGGGACCTCATCCAACCTGTTTTCTGTCAACATCACTGAGCTGCTCCTTGTGCGACAGTTTCTTTCCTCAAACCAATGTTTTATTCAATTATTTAGGTCTCATTCCTCACATGGAGATTGTATTATAACCATCAAGATGTTACAGCCAACACACATTACACTCCACCTTATGGCTTCATTGAGTGTGTTCAAATGTGCTCTTGTGTACAAGTGATGGACAGGTGGAGTTTGAGGTCACCAGGTGAATCATTGCAGCATCTTCCATAAATGAGAGAGCTGGGCCAAAAGGCAAAGCTCTGAGATCACTACATTCTTCTCCTCACTCACGGCCAAATGTCTGTGACCAAAACAATACTCAAATGAGTCATCTCTGCAGGTGGTCAGCCAGGAAAGGCTTCTAGATCAGTCAGTAGTGGAGCTCAGGGATGCCTCTCTGCTGAGGTGCTCCACCACAGAGGAGGGCCACCAACATGAGGAAGATACTTTACCTCTCGAACAGGAATGCCTGGTCATTCTTTGGAAGAGATTTCTTCAGCTTGACCTCAGCTGGGTCGATGAAAATGCGTGCAATTATGCAAGCAAGAATTCAGCAGGAGAGCACAGCAGGTCGGAAATGTTCTGCAGTGTGGTTCTTCTTGAGGTTATACTGAAGTCACGTATTCATATTTCTAATGAGCTCAGACCCTCCAATTCCCACATCATCGTGGAGTTTAAGATCTCACTCTTCCAAAAGACCCATTTACACCTTTTTTAGTCAGTGATTAACCTGTGTGTCACCAGGTTTTATCTACATAGAATCCAGACTGCAACCCGTGAGAGGCCTCTGAAGAAAAACGCAAAGTCAGGTTTTTCCCTAATGAACGGGCCAGAGCTCACCTTCTCCTCTGCTCACTTAACCTTCAGGGGCGTCTCACCTCATTTGAAGCGAAATGAGATGCTTGAGATTTCTAAGTTGTTCGGGAATAGATGGATCCAAATGCTGGAGCTGGATCAACTTCTGGACCGGACTTGACCTTTTAAAGAATCTTTGCCTATAGAGGAAGCCTTCCTGTGTCCAGCCGTCTGAGCCGATCATTGATTCTGGCATCGGTGGTTTTTTGTCCCACAGCCCAAAGACACATTTCAGCATTCACAGAAGAAAGGGAGTGTAAAACAAGGAATTGAAGTTGCAGAGTGGCCAGTTAATAATTTACACTCCAGTTTAAACAGCTTGAAAAGGCAACAACTTTATGGTTGACAAGTGTGAGGTTTTCAGCTTCAGTGAGGAGACATTTATTTTGTTAGACCTGTGGATTTGAAGCGTGTCAATGAGCTTAAAAAGAAAAAAAAAAATCATGACGCCTGAAACATTGGGGTGAAGCTTCTGGCTAGACTTTTGACGATGCAATCAGATTAGAGATGCAGAATATTCGTCGCGCCGTAATTGGAACTGGTAATTACAAAATAATCTAGTTAATTACAAACTCTCTCTAATTCATCTAAATTAATAGCAAACACTGATTCTGACCAAACTGGGTCACTTTTGTGTTCACATGAAGCATTAATCATGAGACTGCACAGAGTCATTCATTTTCATTTCAGTATCTCATCAAGTGAAAATCCAGAAATTTCAAGGCGGAATAATCCGCTAATGCAACACATGCTCTCAGCTCTAAGAAGGAAACAAGTTAATAAAGCCATGAGCATGTCAATGCTGCCTCAGGTGACACTGAGGAGAAATTGTGTTACATCAGTGTTAAAAGTAGGATTTGGACCTCAGTCATCTCGTGCCAGAAATAATCCAGTCCAGGGGTGGAATCATCACTCAGACACCATAAATATGCTCCTTCAAACTGCTCATGTTTAATCTGGAACAGACAGTGGCTCTTTTCACGTTGACTGTCAACTGTTGCAGTGCATCAAGGGCTTCCTGTCTTTTGCGAGTGATGATGGTGACATCTGCAAGTGCAAATGCATAGAAAGGCTCAAGGAACCAGGGGACAAAACCGCTCACCATGGTTATAAAGTGAATGAAATAATTTAGGTTGCAATTCATTCACATAAATTTAAGTCATTGTTCACTTCAAACAAAGCAAATAGATGATTTTAAGAAATGGACTGTGCTGTTTATGATCCATTTTATTTTGTATATCTACTTCCTGTTTGAATTTGGCGTTTTCCTGAGCTCCCTCTGTAGTATTTTGTATTTTCATGTTGTTTTTTCTCCATAAAATGAAGATTTGGACATGTATATTTGTGTAAAGCGTTTTAACCTTCACTGGAATGGAAACTGCTTTCAGCTCTTCCAACTTTCTCTTGTCCCATAAACTTCTCCTTCCAACATTGTTTATTCCTCCAGAGGAAAAAAAAATAACATCAGGGTGACTTTTTTTTCTTCTTCGTGATCAATGGTTGGTCTTAAAGAATCTTTTAAGACTCTCTGGGGTCTTTTCATTTATTCACTTAAATAAATGATAATGGCCACAGAAGCAGCAAAGGTAGAGTTTAGGCTTTATGATGTGAAAACAGCTTCATTGCACTTTATAGAGCCGGGAAAGGTTGTATAAGGACAGTCCACAGATCTAAGTGTGCGTGTGTGTGTCCGAGTGTGTCTGTGTGTGGCAAGTGCTGAGCCAAATCAGTTGGCAAGATTGTGTTCTGTGTCAGCTTTTATTGAAAATCAAGCAGTGTGGAGAGAGAAGAGCTTTTAAGAGCAGTTATTATGTTTGGATATAAAATGTTTTTTTCAAGACTCTGTGGGTTGCGGTTTTCTCATATCACGCTGGGGTTGCAGTGGAAGTTGGAGCTCTGTGAGTGAGTTCACACACACACAAAGCTAAACTATTCTGACATTAAACAAGCATGTTAAAATCAAAGCAGTGATCAAACTGTATATGGGTACTAACATAATTCCATAATGTGCCTCACCAGTAAAGAGAACGGCCACCACACACAGTGCAAGTGCCATAATGAACTGCAACTGTTGAAGCAAATGGAACACTTGAATGAAGAAGGCTTGTGGAGGCCAATGACTCCAGGGTTATGGTTCTGACTTCAGGAGGTCTGTGTCTGTGACTAAAAGAACTGACTGACTAAAAGAAGGTTGAATTTTATCCATGTATAAGACCTATCTTATTTCCACATAATTCTCAACATAGAAAGACACTTGAGAGACATGTGACGCTCAGACATTGTGCAGACATTTCCGATCATCACAGTCAAGTGGTGATGTGAATGTTGTGTAATGGCCAGATACGTTTCTCATCCTCCACACCAATTAGAATATTAAGTGAAGCCATGCAGTCAATACTCAGTGGATCTTGGTGACTATGCAACCAATATGATAGATGAAGCAGTGTTGGAAACTCTGTAGTATGGTATTTCATGAAACAGAGGATGTCACTAAAATACTGTTTTTTTGTAACAGTGAGATGGTGACTTCACGTCACAATTTTTGTGGCTCTTTTCAGTGACTTACTAGGTCAGTAAATCATTGCTTTTAACATTCCTGTTCTATAACTAAACCCTTGAAAGTCATTGTTTTAGAAAAACAAATAGCCATTAAATTCATCCTACAAAAGTGTTTACATACCGCACATAAGTTTAACAAATACAAACCGCAGGGAAGTGGTTGCTGTGGTCTTGAGCTTTATCTTTCTTAACTGAATTAAACAATTTTTTGTTTGTTGTAGTTTTGTTTTTGAGAATAAGTCATGGGAAAACATGAGCCAGGATGTGCAGAAATACCTCTCCTTTGAAACGAATGAAGTGTGTCCAATGAGAGGGATCCTAATAACTCTTGAGCCAACATCTCACCTCATTACCAGAATGTCAAGAATGTGTTGCTCTAATACACCAGCTTAATTTTAAGCCCATTTATGCAGGTGAGAATGAATGTGAACCATAATAAAGTCTTGAAATCTAAGTGAGAGTGCTCATACACCAGTGTCCTGTCTGAGACATGCTGGAATTATCAATTAGCTAGCCTTCATTTTATTTGGTTTAAGACAAGTTTATTCAGAGTCGTGAGTGAAAATGTGTTTTTACTTCTAAAGGAAATGAAGAATCTTCACACTATTGGGGTGGGATGGGGAGGAAGTGGAAGGAATCAGAATGGTGCCAGCATCACACAGGGGGCAGGTGGGATGAAAGGAAAACATCCAAGTAGGTCTGGGCAGCTCCAGTCCATCAGCAGCAACGTGAATCGGATCACTGCAAACAACCACCAGCCCCAGATGAGAAGGGAGGTGCTGGGTCATGCTAGGGCTGACTGTGCCGGGAAGAGTGGGTGGAAGTGGTCGCAGAGCAGAGAAGTGGTGAATATGCTGAGCAGACAGCATGCACTGTGTGTTCCCATGAACGCAGAGTGGAGGAGCAGCAAAGGGAAGCCATTGTGCAAGGCTCAGAGCCTTCTAGGTATCGCAGAGGCACGAAAGGCAAGCTATCTTCAAAGGCAGTCGATAAGCTCTCCTGAGACCCAGACTGAAACGGTATCACTCTGGTCGGATCACAGGATTGATTCCAAGTACCTACTTGCTGTCTGGCCAGGTTTCCCATTTACCTGAGAGGTGTATGTTTTGAACCATTAAGAGCCAGCACATGTAATGTTCCTAGATTAAGGCTTTGTTATTAACTACTATTGTTTGGGGCTCTTGACAGTAAATAAAATTGTTTTTATAAGTCACATCTAGAGGTGGGAAAAATCTATATAATTATGCCATGAACTTGAGATGATAAAAAACATTCAATAAACTTAAGATGATCGACTCCTGTCTGTCTGTCGCATTGAAACACATAAGCTAACCTGAGTGCTACTATGTGACACTTGTGAACCAGTGCAACACGTGGTTTGATTCATTATTTGGTTAAAGCATGTTGTGAGAGCCAAATGTAAAAAAAGCCTTCAACAAACTCGCAGTCAATCCTTGCTGAGTGCAGAGATGTGGACTACTTGACGTTGGACGCAACGGCATTACACGCAAAACCACAACACGTGCTTTGATTCGTGATTTGTTTATTCATACTTCCCAGTCAAAACTGCCGTGAACACACCAACGTGTCACGTGATTCCATCAAGGTGATGTTTCGAGGTCTCTTGGCTGCTGTCCAGGTTATACGCCGCATCACTGTTCATTTCCAGGATTGGAGTCCATGGCCCTTCCTCCATCAATGAAATGGATACATTAGCAAAGCAATGCTTTCCTGAAGTGATCATGGGAAGGAGTGTGGTAGTTAACAGAGCACGTCTCCATCATGAGTTTAACAGTTTAGCAGACAGACTTCAACACACCAACAGAGCTGGCGACTGTGTTATAAACCAACTGTCCAGTTGGCCGATAAAACAGTGCGTTTTTTCCATTGTGACGCCCCCTTTTCAAGCCCTATGATCACAGTATCTGGCTGAAATGATGTGGATTGGCATCTTGGTTTCTGGAAACATGAAGGCTACCGTAGCTGTTATACGTTCTTTCAACCGAGTGGTGCAAGAGAGTTGACACTCAACACTGGATGGGAGAACCACTGCTACTCACTTTTGTCACGTTATTCACGTTTATGAACTTTAACTTGTTCAGCTGCACATTGCTCATATTTACAAGACTGAAGGCAGAGAGGCACTATGCAAAAGCACCTTTCCATTGGTCTCAATTGTCTTTTTGTACATGGTGCATTTAATAACTGCGTCATTACATGTCGATTTCCTTTTTAAGTCACATATATTATATATGTATACAGTATTGATTGAATTTCTTGCAATATATGAGATATCACAGAAATTGAATATTGTGATTTTATCATTATTGTGGACCAGATATGACCACAGTATCAAATCCCATACTGTCCCACTCCTACTCAGATCAGTACCTACAGTAAAATGAAAATACAACAGAGCCACTTAGTGGCAACACTTTTCTGCTAAAAACTACAGAGCTCTGAATTTCTGAATAAGAAACTGCATTATATTCCTGTTCATTGGTTTTCAACATCACGTGTTTAGGTATGACACTTGATGAGATCAAACCTTGGAAAATTAAAAAAAAAATGAAACTGCCTGAGAATAAGCTCAGCTGCAAAGGGACTATTTACTCATACCTTCTAAAACTGACAGAAAAAAGAGCACATCTTCTCTGAATATGTAATATGATCGCTATCTCAGTCGTCAACAAAAACAACAAAACCATCTAAAACAGTCCACAAAATTCATTATTACTGATCATATTGATCATAGTGCAATAAAGAAATAACTATGTTCAATAACAAATAACAAGTTTACATCCAGATAAGTGCCACTTTCTGTTATTACGCTCTTCTACTGCTGCTACTTGTGTATATATTATTTATTCCTTTTTCCTTTTTCTTGTTTTCTGCATGCTTGATTGTTTTGATATGTTCTTTTTTACATTGTTTGCACCAAGGGAGTAGCGCTCAAATCTCGTTGTACACTGTACAAGGACAATAAAGGCTATTCTATTCTATTCTTCTATTCTAAAACAATGGTGACGTGTTGAACCCCAGCGATGATGTGTTGATTCTGGACCTCAGTAGCTCCCCTTGACAGTCCGTACATTGACTGTTAAACCGGATGGACTCTCACTGGGTCATGTCGGCAGCCTCTGCAACTGGACTAGTGCTGAAGTCTGGATCTTTGAAGTTAACGCTTAATATTTTATTATCATTTACACCTTCATGTCTGGAGCCCAGTCGTGCCTCACTCTGCTAAACACTAAAATCAGTTCATGCCTGGCGTGAAGAGGGTCATTTAGAGGGCGGACGGAAAAAATATATATTTTCGAGTAAACGGACAACTTCAAGGCAACAACTGCCTACGGAAGCACGATCCCACATCTGTGACAATTAATAAAGCATGAAATTATGAAACAACATTATTTGTAAAACACATAGCCTGCCTGTGGAGATGCGTGCTGATCTCAGCAATCTTGCTCAAACAAACAGATGGAGTTTTAAATATGCAACGAGCTGCTCAACAACCTGGCATTAAAAATGAATACCCTTTATTCTTCTATCAACATCAGAGTCTGGGTCTGTAATGTTGTGAACATCAATGTACTTTTTATATAAGTAGTCTGGATCCAAATATCCAATATTTTTGGATACAAATAAAGCATTTTTCTGAAAAGTTAGCAGAGGATGTCGACATTAGGTGATACAGTGCAGTGTTCTAAGATCATGGACAAGTCACTTATATGAGAAAAACTCTGTTGCTGTTGACCTGTGAAGAAGAGAGCCGGACATTAATAACTGTATCAGTGATGCTGCATTATATATGGAACTAATGGTGTTTTTGCTGTGATTCTTGAGTCACAGTTTAGATGAAAAATCAACTGGTATTTCAAGTATTTATTGTAGGATTTAAGTCAACGAATGGTTTGCCTGTGATTTAATGATGAATGATGGGGGGGAGATATTCTTCTGACTTTCTCAAATTTTCCCTTCAGGCTGGTTTACTTTTCTGCAATTCACAGTGTTCCGCCTAATGAATGCTTATCAGCGATCGAACCCGGGGGCCCCTGACATATTCACTCCGGCTCGCAGTCGGGCGGTGAAGACATTAGACTTGGGTCTGTTCTGTCGCTGGTCAAACAAGTCAGCTGGGAATCAGGGAACATCAATCCTGCTGCCAATACTGGACTTCTGAGCCATTCATCCTGTATATACGTGTGTGTGTGTGTGTGTGTGTGTGTGTGTGTGTGTGTGTGTGTGTGTGTGTGTGTGTGCCCGCGCGTGTGTGTGTGTGTGTGTGTGTGCGTGTGTGTGCGCATGTGTGTGTGCGAGGGAAAGGTGGCGTTGTGTTTGTTTTTGTCTCCAGCTGAAAAATGTTGAGTCTCTCAAAGTAACCACACATTTACTTGATAATTGCCTTAAGAGGAGCAACTTTATTTTTCTTCACTTACGCCTTACTTAATCATGAGATTGAAATATTTAAGGGTGAAGTTGCATAGGCCACAAAGCAAAGTAGTTGACCTTCTCTAGAACACCTTCAAGTGTGGTTATGGGGTTCCCTATTTTAGGCTACTGAATACAGCGAGGCATATTTCCTCTTTTGTTTGCTGTTCATTGTAATAAAAGAGTAGCTGAAGTTTTTGTGTCACTATCTATAATAAGCTCCACAGCTGTTGCTGAATGAGCGCTTTGAGGTTATCACTTGTGACATGATGACTTTGAGGGGACAGAGACGATGCAGATGTGGCAACAGGTTGGAGTTCAGCTATACAGATGGATGCAGAGTCAGCATTTTCAATTCTTTCCACTCTGGCTTCCAGTTTCAGAGACTAAAACTGCAGGCTACGTGTGTGAAAAAAGGCTTATCCGACACAACTTGTTCTGTCTCAGAGTGGAGCTCAATGTGTTATATGGCAACTGGCTCCGATGCTCCATCAATGATAACCATTCTCTGTCTATTCCCATTGATGCGACTAAAAACCACTATGTTATGAAGTGTTTTGTTGAGTTGTTTTTTCCCCACACACCGACTCAACAATTTATTCTTGTCATTTCCTGCATCTTGATGTTTCCTACGGCAAAAGTTCACACTCCCTGTTGCCAAAGAAGTCCAGGATGAAATCCATCTCTACAGGCAAACTCAAGTCTGTGGCCAACGCCTGGTTCATTAGTGCTCACATCACTGAATTTTGAGCCGAGTATGTGTTGTGAAAGCCCAAAATGTTTTCATATCTGTTTGAACAAAAATACTAACAAGTAACAATATCCTACCCACAAGCTGTTTTGGGCTGTGGGAGGAAACTCGAGCGTCCAGAAGGAACATGAGAAGAACATAGAAATGCCAACAGAGGAATGCATTTTGACACATTAGGCTTTCAATCGACCCACATGTTTGGTCTTCCATGGCGTACAGTGACAGTGTGGGTTGTGTGTCAAGTAAAAAAAAAAGAGGTCGGAGTAGGCCATGGGGTGGCGCTCTTTTCATTTAATCACTTATAGGATATAAAACAATTTACAATCAATGACTGTGCGCTTTAGTTTGTCAGTATTTGACTCCATTGTTTCATCTATGTGTCAATATGCCACTTGGGAAGGCTTCATCATCCACATTGAATGCAAAAGTACACTTGAAATTTGACGCCTCAGAGTGACAATAGGTTGCAAGCAGTGCTCAAATTGAGGGGAGGTGGCATCCTTCCTGAACAAAAGACAATTAAAATCATCCACCATCATTTCCCGTTCCATCCTTCTGCTTTTAACAGTAAATGCTGTGAATATAACTTGGCAATCTTTAAGCCAAAAGAAGGAATCAATAGGAGTGGATGTCTTTTATCCCACAAACCGAAGATTATCAACATCTTTTGACTCAACACAATTAACATGTATCACTGTGATGTGCTTTTTTTTCTCACAAATCCAAGAGTGAATAAAAACTTTGCGCTTTTCTCATGAGGCTCATGCTCGACCCCTCTAGAGGGCCATTAACCCAGGAACGTAGCCCCCTCGCTCACTTTTTTTAATGGTGAAAAAATATTCTCCTCACTTTCATCTCGCTCACTTGTCCCAATGATTGTGTTCATTCTTGCCTTTTCCAGTCATCTGTCTGTTTTTTTCCCCATGAATCCAGTTGTACTTTGGAACAGAGCTGCTGTTGAAATGTTATTTTCACACCCATATGTCCAATTAAATCAGAATCTGAACAGCAGTTCATCACCAGGCTGCAGACGTCGACTCACAAAAGAAACTGCCTGTTATGATTCATGTGAATACTTATGAGAATTCATTTACATTTATTCAGCCCTCGCCTGTGTTTTTCCTCGTCCTGAAGCGGTTCACAGTGGGAAAGGGGCTGATCCCATCTGACATGGACTGAGTGGCCTGATTCACCCAAGACAGATTATCACAGGACTGACAAACACAAAGGATTCTGAATCTTCTTGCGGGTTTCAGGACTGGCTGAGGTCACAATGTGAACAGCTCTTTAAGTCTAAGGTTGCTGCTGTTTGTTAGTCATTCGGCAATGATCTTTTATCGTCAGCGCTTTGTATTTCTAAGATGTGAGAAACAAATGGCTGTTTTGAATTACTAATGGAGATCGAAAGGAGACGAAAACCGTTCCCTAAACTTATCCAGCCCTCCTGAAATATAGAAATGTGTCTGACAGGTTTGTGTGGAGAAATATTTATATATTTTACTTTTGACTATGCTATTGTTGATTCATTTTTAAATCTTAAATCTATCGCTTCCTTTCCTTTTATTTACTTTTTGGATTTGATGGATTTTTTTTAAATTATTGTATTGTGCATAAATGAATGTGATCTGGAAGGTCCCAGAGAATTCAAATCAGTGTTTCAGCCAAATGATTGTCCATTACTGTCATTTGTGTCTGATATAATTCATATCATATCAATATATCAATTCATTCATTCGGCTCTCTCTTGACCAATTTGAAACTTGAAAATGAAAATTGTGACCTAACCCGAGTTACCAAATTAGGTGAATCAAAAACGGCATTAAAAGGTTTATAAGTCCTCAAAATATTGAATGTTTTTGAGCATTTTAAACAGGAGTAGGCATTTTGTCTTTGCATGTTTGTCTGTGTGTGTCACAGAGAAGAGAACACCTGATCAAACCTGGCCTTGAAACTTCCAAATCCTCTACTCACCACTACGTTGGCTCCTTGGTGAGGCAGTCAGTGAGCGTACTCAACCTCATGACTGTGCTAGATTGCTTTTCTCTTGTGGGACGCAAACTCTCTCAAGCAGCCATCACTGACCCTCCCAAATCCATATTATGACCCTCACTCAGGGTTTCCTCAAATTTCTGGTGGCTTCGTGTGATTGTCATCCCACTTCTGCCTCCATCTTTTTATTGTTACCTGGTCTTCTCTGGGGACAAGTTCTACACCCCAGAGGACATTATTTGTGCAACATAAGAGAGGTATGACTTGTGAGCAGCTGATGTCCATGAATAAAACATATGGATGACTGACTAATCTGAATGATAGAGAGCAGCTAGGAACACAGTACGCATCACTTTACCATATCCGGGTCCCAGCTGTGTATAAAAAATCACTTCTGCATTAGAAGAAATGAAATGTCACAAGTCAAGTCAGTCCACGACCAGTGCATTCATCACCGTCCCTGACGCCTCTGTCCCTCTCTGTGCGTTCAGAGTGAGGAAGCTGCTGCTGGCAGCGCAACGGAGAGCAGATGAAGGCCGTGTCAATAGTGGGTGCTCACAGAGAAATGTTTTTTCATTGCTCGCTGTCACAAGACAAGTGTCTGGCCATGCATCTTCAACTCCACCTCACTCAGCCTACATTTATGAAGCATTTGAGTGCGTGTGTTCAGCAGGTAAACATGCATCTTCGGTCAGGAGTGGGATCAATTCAGCAACATGGAAGACTGAATACTGAGCAGGAGGATAAACGTGAGCTAATTTGTGTGCAGAGCAGATCGAGCTAGAATCAAAAAACACTTCAAAAAAGCAAGTGTACTAAGCTAGAGCTGACACGATCAATGTCATTCGGAAATAAATATGGAAAGCACAACCTCAAACAACTCAGCAGCAGGTGACAACTTTGAAAATAAACAAAAACTTTCTCAAAGTTTCTTGTTCAGAACCAGCCTGCCTCCCACACAGCTCCACTGTCAGCCACTTGCTCATCTTGACTCCTCAGACCGCCGACAAGCTTAGCTGAGAGGAGACAATTGCTGCGAAACTTTTGAGAGACAGTGCAGTAAGAGTGCAGACTTGTTTATTAATCTGCGCTTATGAAAATGATTAGGGTCATCCTGCGCTGTTCCTTCTCAATTCAGTGCTGCATCAGTCTAAAGGGGAACTTGTCTGTCCAGTATGTGTTGATGTTGGGGATCCAGTCTGTCCATGATGGAACATGATGGAAAGCATTTTTTGCGAATGATCAATCAACCATTATGTCATGTTTTTGTTACAAATAAATGCAACATTACGTTGTGTATAGAATAAGAGAAAGGTAGTGCAAACTGAACTCATGCTTGAAGATCAGTATTGTTAAAATGTTTTGGGCTCTCATATCCAGTCTAGAAATTTACAGTTGAGGAAGCACTATCTGAGGACCACCAGCATTCAGATCAAATAAAGGGACATAACAGAACCAGGAGTTTGCCGGCGTGAAAGTGTGTTTAAATAATACTCAAATTCAATCACAGAAGGGGCCAAAATTTTAAACAAAATATCATAAATACTGCAGAGTCAGCGGTTCTCAGTATCCAGTTTAGTTATTACAGGCTGTCAAATACAAATTTATTCTCTTTCACTTCAGCTATCCTGACATCATCCATTCCTGTCAACAAGTTCAATCCCATTCACTTTTTTCTATATTAATTGTTGGCATGTATAATCTGTTCATTACAAAAAAAAAACCTCATGCACCTTCAATGATTCTGTTTTTATTTTATTTGCATTACTGCAATATTAATAGCCATTTCCCCATCTTAATATTTTTTGGCA
Organism: Synchiropus splendidus; assembly: GCF_027744825.2. Classification (NCBI taxonomy): domain Eukaryota; kingdom Metazoa; phylum Chordata; class Actinopteri; order Syngnathiformes; family Callionymidae; genus Synchiropus; species Synchiropus splendidus. The sequence continues at coordinate 59,420,092 of NC_071334.1, read as the reverse complement.
CACCTTGCATGACAACACAGACACAGGCTCTCTTTTAGCGAGTGAGCTCCCCAGTCAGGGTTGTTGCCTGTCATGCCGTGAACGAAGGGATGCCTCAATCGAGTGTCCTCAGTTTCGCTGAAAAATAAAGGCAGTCTAGTGTCATCTCATAAAGAAGACCCATTCTGAGCCAGCCCAGCAATTATGTGAACTAAGTGGCTGCTTAAGATACACCTCGCCACACTTCCCAAATACCCAATGGCATAGGAGCAATCGTAATTCAAGTAATGGTCAAATCCCTCCAACACTCAATGACCACCAACCTTTCATCAAAACGACTTCACAGGACAATTCCATATTTCAAAGGACAGGTAGCAACTCTATCCTCAGTTCACCCTGCCAGTGGTCTATCCTAGTCCTAAATATTATTGGTACTATATTGGTACTGTCATACTATAAATGGCTGTATACTTCATTTTAAAGTGATAATTGAAACCTAAAAATAAATTCCTGCAGACGCACAGTCAATTTATTCCCCGCTCAACTTCTGATCCCAGAGTTGAAATGGAATGGCAACTGATGGTTGAGGAGAGGATGAACCTTTTTTTCTGTAAATGTATTTAATTTGCCTGCAAATCGTTCTTCCCTGTGGTGTGAATTTGTCCGCCAGTGTTTTCCTTCAGTTTATAGACGTAATAAAGTTAAAAGTGTTATTGATTTGGACTTGCTCTGACTCTTGCCATCAGCTTCATCTCCATGTCGACCTGTATCGACCAGATTAATTCCAGTAGACAATAAAACTTAAACTGTTCCACTAATCACCACTGCCAGACTCTAAACTGATTGTTCTGCACTATTAGTATGGGGGATGGTGAGAGAGGGATGCAAGAGGAGGGTGGATGGAAGAGAAGCGCATCCCAACCCACTATAGAGAAGTTGCAGCTGCAGCTGTTTCCTCAGGAGGTCACACTTGAAATACTTTTTCATACAGGTTTTGCAATGAATAATGTGATCCTCTGTTTCATTTCAGTACTATGCCATGTGACTGTTATAAAATACATTATCATTTATTCTATTAACTCACATCAAAGAATGCTTCACACTGGTGGTGTATAAAGACGTCACAGCTACAAATGGACATGTTGGTTGCTTTAACCTTCACCAAGAAAATGATTCATTGTCAAAAACCTTCAGAATTCTGTTTTTCTGGAGCAATATTGCAAACAGTAACTCCCCTGCCACCTTCAACTGGCTCAAAAGTATTTGATATTGTCCTCATCAAACAAAGTTAGACTCACAAAGCTAGACTTGCTGGCAATTGTTCTTGCCAGACTTCATTGAAATGTATTCACCCATAACATTTAAAGCTTATAGAATCCATGATCAAGACTGACAAAAAAATGTTAGACAGGAATGTACGGAAATGAGTGAGCAGACTTGTTTGTTTCTTATTTTCAAATAATGAAAAAGAATGGTGATAAAAGTCAGAACAGTTGATGTGCCTCATTGAGATGTTGGGGTGGAGTATGCAGGGAACAGCATAATCTAAAATTCCTCTCTCATTTTCTCTTAAGTTCAAACTGTTTTGTGTTGTTTTTTTTTCCTAGAAGGGAAAGAGATCACTTGAGTTAGGAAGTAAGGGGGATGGCAGCAGTGCATAAGGCTGCTTTTCATGCGCACCACTAAAGGTTATAATACAGATGCTGCACAAAAGAACCCAGGTTAAACAGAAGTTAGAATAAGTCAGTAGTTTACAAAAGTACGGTGAAGCAGATGGAGCATAAATGATTTATAAGAACACACTGAGGCGGCAGCGTGAATGCATATAGGTGTGGTAAAACAGGCTGAGGAAAGAAAAAGCTAGAGAAAATGAAATATTGATCAGTCCCCTTAATGCCGATTAAAATGACAGTCATGTCAGCAAAATATTTGACATGTAGACGAGTCGCTGTTTGATGTTTTGACAGTCCAACAAAAGTCTCATTCTGATTTGTTAATATATTCAGACTGCTTAAGTGTGACTCATTTGGTTTTAATTGGCAACTGCTTGTGTTGAAGTTTTTATTTTACATCCCACTCTTAAATGTAACACACATTTAGTCTCAAAACATAATTCAAATTATCGGGTTATGACTGGCTACATACCAGCAACATGAACAGAGCTAAGCTCACCTGTGGAAGAGAATGCCTCATATGCGAAGAATTTACTTCATGAATTAATCTTTTACTTTTATGATGGCAGATGGATTCCAGCGAGCTTCTTCCAAAACTGACAGATGTTGGTACTTTTGTGCAGAAAATTGCAGTTTAATGCTGAAATATACTGTATATTGATATTATTGATTTATTATTGTTGCATGTAAGACGTTCTAAGTTGAACAAACTGCAGTGCTTCCTTTCTTGGTGGCAAGACCAATCGGGTCTCTGTCTTGGTCTGATCACCAAAGTGTCACAGCGGCTGTTGGCTTTCGCTGCAACTAATCAGAAGGACAAAAACCATTAAATGTCTGGTGACTCTTAATGGTCCAACTGGTGCTGTTTCAGCTGCCACCTGAGGAGCTTAACCAATGTGACCCTGCACCACTACGCCTCATTTTTGGATCAGTTTGACACGCCTTATATCAGAATCAGCTTTACTGACTTAGTCTTGACTCGGTCTTGACCTCCAAATATCTTGGTCTGGATAGTCTCCAGTCTCCATAATACCTTGGTCTTGACTACAACACTGACAAATACTCAAGTAAAGCGTTAATTAAATCTGCATTACTGCATATGAAACACCATATCATTGCCTAAAGAAATACCACTTGCACACATAGATATCAAGTTCATGGAGTTCAACACTGCATATACCTTGTATGGTGAAATGGGGAAATAGCGCAGGCCTCAGTCAGCCTGTTAATAACCCAGTAAACATGTAGTTAGCCCCAAATAGCTCATGAACAAGGATGTAGCAGCCTGCTCTAATATGAAGTGTTGACTCTGCATGTCCACTTGTTTAAGTGAGATGTTTGGCCACATTTAATTGATGCAATATATCGAGCTAATGTAAATAAGTCAAGCCTCGATGGATTTACAGGTTTTCGGGAAGACTAATTTCATGGCTGCTTGCTTCTGAAGATATCCTACATTGTTTCCGTCCGCATGCAACATCTTGTGAAGTTAGATGTGTTCAACTCGGAGTATCAACTTTTCCTTCATTGATTTTAACTTAATCAATTTGCATTAAACAGGCAGGCGACTCGCAGTGTTCTTACCAATTAAATCTAAGTGACCACAGAGCGGTCCATGTGGACTCCTCGCTTTAACTTCAAAACAATCCAGCTTTACTGGAAAATGGAAACTTCACGTTTGACTTCAGGACAGTTGTTCTTGTATTCTTCAGTTGGTCATGACATCATCTTATGCTATGTTCCGTATGAAACATTACTTCATATAAAAGTCATAAGGGCAAAGCTTTGCAATGGTTTTTGTAAAAAAACAAATAATAATAATAATATTCATTTACTTGCTCTTAAGAATTTAGTCGTAAAAGTTTGCGCCCCATTGAGTTTTGAGATGACATTGTTTACATTACTGTTCTCGCTCACAAATCAGTCGTCTGAGACACAAATGCTCATGTGCATCGAGCCACTCTCCACCATTTGTTCTGGCGATCTCTTGTGCCTGCTACGTTATATCAAAGAGCCTGCAAAGGAATTGCTGTGCATTTGTGGTGTGGTGGAAGTAGTAGCCGCAACCTGGAAGGGTTGATGCCTTAAAAGCTTGGGTTAGTGCATTCAATGTGGGTGTCTTTAGAGTCACTTTGCAATTCCTCAAAATCATCTTGGAACACCTGTCATGACATCACGCTGTACCGACTGTGGACTACCTGCTTTTGTCCAGCACTGATGGACAGGAACGGGGTGCACTTGGGTCTCTTCATGGGCATCTCTTCAGCTGGTTTGTTGGGAACTGCAGCAAAGTTACCAGCCCCATATGCAAGGATTTGAATCCGGGAGCATCTTGCATTGATGCTGCAGCAGCTGTTAATTCTATGAAGGGACCAAAACAATAAGAGCTCATTCACCAGTGAAGTTCTGGCCGACTGCTCAGCTTTCTTGTCTGGTGTGGCGAGGGAACTCACACCCTCACCATGACTGGAATTATTATCTTGGAAAAAATGGACGACAGTCAGATGTCTCTTATTCTACCATTGACGATGTTGTGCAGTTCCGACAAAAGGGGTGTGCACGGCAGCCTTGCACCACTGAGATATTTGAGTCGGGGACCTGCAGGGCATTTTCATCAAACATCCAGACACCTGCTGGCTTCATCATCTTATTGATGTCAGGTCAATCAACAACCCACACAGGTGGTATCCCTGTTTTTAATCTGCAGCCGTCCTCGGGGCACGTCAGAAGGTCACTGTTGGAACCAAGCTGCAGACCTGGACACGGTGCTGGTGGACACATTTGTAATTACCCTGACAGATTTAGGATTACTTCAGGTCATTTTTTTACAGTGTCCTGTCTTGAATATCCCGCAGAATTATGAACACTGCCCACGGAAAATCTTTTAACTGTCTTAACTATAATGTCACGATCTGGTTATATTTTCTTACTGCTTCCTACCACACTGCTCACAAGTGCAACCACTCTCAAAACCACACTCCACCTGCAGCACTGTTGAAGTGCCTTTGCTACCTTGCAGATGAGCTCCTTGGCTCGACTTGTGTTTCACCCCGGGTCTGTGATGCCCTTGGGTCTTCCTTGTGTCTTTTTTTTCCATTAATCAATAAACCCTTGTCCCAATCGCCTTGCAGCTGGTTACCACCTCAAATCTTTGCCATCCACACGCGTAATCACTGCCCTCGAGCAGATGGCTTCCCAGTCCCACCCTGAAGATCGTTCATGCTCTCCATGTTATTATTTCTATAACAGAAATAAAGCAACCCTTTCCTGTCTTGGTTTTGGCTCAGCACATTTAAAGCAGCAGGCTCAGATCTGACTGTTATGAATGATGCTTCATAATCGCATAAGCTTCGCCTCAGGCTGCACAGTGTGTAATCACTTTGCGAATTTAATGAATGCAGATTATTAATATTATATAATTAATCAATACCACGAAGACAGTGATGGTGCACAGAAAACAATATTTTTAGTTTTTCTAATGAATTTTCTAACTACAATTATACTTAATATGCAAACCAAGTTCATGACATTGAAATTCAAGCGAGAAGCCTCAAGGAGCGTAACTTAACCTTTAGCCCAACTACTTTTTTTAAACCTTCCATGTCACTGTGGGACACAAAGGTCCATTGGCCAATATGTTACACCTTAGGCAGGAGAATGTGTTGGATAGTGTGGCAGGGAACAGATCGCTACATTTCAGTTGTGTTCATAATTACCATCTGGGTGCATATATCTTTTGGAGGATTTGTCGCACTCTGAAAGAGAAAGCTGCAGCACAAGCTCCACTGCTTTTCGTCTGTGTCGCTCAAGCTACTTCCAGAATGCTGTTTATACCTTCTGTCCAAATAAAGTCATTTAAATATGATCATGGATGTGATAGATAAAATAATGAATTTAAATCCCTTATTAAACTGTAAATATGAATTGGATTTGATATCAAGACGAGTCTTCAGAGGCACCTTTTGACAACCTGAAAATGTCTTACAGAGTTGACCTAGCTCCTTGGTCACCACCCTCATTTTAGCAGAACGATGGAGGATTTTGACATCATCATTATTCTTTTTCTTTCATATTTTCTGTGATTTTTGGTTTGATATTGAACAATCAGTATAGCTTTACATATAAGAGTTGCTACTTTAGCTTTTCCTGGTGTCTGCCTAGGTCAGAGGTGGGCAATTAAATTTCCTTAAGGGCCACATTAGAAAGTGTAACGGTTGTGAGGGGCCATCATCAAAAGAAACAAAGCAATGACTACAAAACATGACAAAAAAAATATTTAAAATACTTAAGTACAAGGACAAAATGAACCTAAGGAGACGAAATGTAACTATGGATATTAAGAAGTGTAAATATGGCATGAAAGCTAATGAAATATTTCATTTCATATGCACTTAATTTGAATATAAATCAAGTATGAACTAGACGTTCAAGATAAAATGGCAATTTATCTCAAAATATATTTTCATTATTCCTTTAATGTGTTTTGAGGAACAAGAAAAACACTTTTTTTTTTTTGTCTTAAAACAAGTACATGCTATATTTACTGCTGAAGTGGTAGTGGTGACTAAAAGAGAACAAAAAAAGGCAAAAAAAAATTAGGACACAGTAGTTATAGTTTTAGTCAAACGTCAAACGGGCCGCATATAGCCCCCAGGACGCACTTTGCCCAGCTCTGGCCTAGGTGAACAGCATTCTGCTGTAAAAACTATTATTTCGGTCAGTTCGTTCTCTATCAGTTTCTTCAGCCTTTCTCAGGACTTTCGACACAAGTTTGCCATTACACTCTTTTACCAGTACTGGCGCCAAAAAAAAGTGTTCTTCAAATACGTAGTGCTGCTTTAATCTGTTGAAATTCGGTGCTTATTGTACACAGCCACAAAGATTTCATTTGGCGTCTGACTCGGGAGGTGAAATCCGAGTACGAAAGTTCCAAATAAAGTTCCAGCGAACAAATCCCAGAGAGAACCTTGAAAACAACTGAACTTAATTTGGCCACGGCTGTATCTCTCCACTTTGTCTGTTGCTGCAGGCTGGCGATAGAGAGACGTCAAGTCTGGTGGTTGATGCACTTGTTTGGCAACTTGGAATTACAGATGACTGCATTAAATTTTTTATATTTGACTGAAAAATATGTGCATTTTAAATGTTTTTGTTTGTTTGTTTTCTTTTGTGTGTGTTAGTTAATTTTTCAGTTGATGCTAAAAGTCTATCTGCCTGTTTGATTTCACTGAAAACATCAGTGGGCTTTTCATTTCACTCTGAATCGACATTTGCTTTGTGCCACTGTCCTCAAGAGGTATCTTTCCATTAACCACTGTGTGTTTTGTACTGTGGGAAGAAACAGGAGTGCCTGGAGGAACTGCATGCAATAGCGGGAGAGCATAAAAACTTAGCATGGAACCATTTGAGACGGAAATATTAATCTCAAAGTTAACACGCTAAGTGGTCCTTTTTTAACGCAGAACATAGTTGAGTGGCATTGAGAAAGTCTAAAGATCTCTGAGATCCAAACCAGTATCTTCAGATGTGACAATCATAGCTTAATATTTCAGTTGGCTGGTCTTGAAAAGCTTCTTTCATCTTACGTGGCGTGAGCTAGCGCCGTTACGTGTCGCCATAATGACCATGCCTGTGCGCTGGCGTATGTGACTTGGGCAGCAGACGGAATGACAGAGGAAATGATAAGCTGCAGTGACCTCCCTCTTCTCCTCTTCTCGCAGCCTCTTTAACCTTCCTCTGTGACCCAGGGGATGGTGCTTGCTATGCTGCGCACTCCACAGCCAGTGAGTAACAAATTGAAGCTGCAGATGCTGCAGGTGCAGGGTCGACTCATGAAAGAGAAGACTTGTGTTTGAGCTGACAGATGTGATGTTCTCCCATCAGGAGGAGGATTCAACTGTTTTTTTTTTTTATTTCATGTGTGACTCACTTGACTGCTACTCAAAGGAAGAAGACAGCACAGGATAAAAATATTCAATTGTATTTGATAATGTTCATGTGTTTCAGAGACAAAAAAATGTGCATTACCAACTTTTTTTTTCATGAACATCATTCTGAGATGTATTCACTACAGTCTATTAGCAACTGAAAATAATATAATATGCCACGTTATGATCCTTTGTATTAAGTGGTTTAAGAGGTTAAAAATGAGAAACTGAGCTTCTGCCATTGACTGACAGCAGTGTGCCAGAGAAATGGTTGCACCTACTTGGTCCTTTTCAATGGATAATGTGCCCAATGAAAATGCCCACTCACTGGACTGATAACAACCATATCGGTTGCCATGTTTGGTTACTTTACTTACCGACCGTCTGCCAACAAATGAACTGAATAAATTTGAACGGCAGCTATTTTGAACAAAAAAAAGCCATTCTTCAGTTTGTGCTTTGCCGTGTCTTCTGTGTTTTCAGGCGTATTGGTGTTGATTTAGAAAAGTATGCCAAATTCAAGGTTTACTCTCTGACCTCTCTCACTGAGTCTTAATATTATCAATTAGAAATTGTGTTTACCTATTTTGATGGGTTTGGGTAATAAATAAAATTTAGGTTCATGCCCTTATAAATTGATCTCTTAACTTTGGGGCTCACTAGTCAACAATTACATTTTGCCTTTACTTGTTAGGTGGAAAAAGAGAGACAAAGAAGGACATCTCTGCTTTATAACACCATAGTGATGAATTAAAGACAGTAATGTTAAATACAGCAGCATCATTGGATTTCAGTGTCATGCATTATTGCGGACTGATAGTGGCAACCTCGAAGCTGGTTTTGTTCTTTTCTCGATGCGTCTTACGTAACTGCGATTTAGCAGTCGTCCCAGGCCTCACATCACTGTCAAACATTGATTTTATTAAACATGGTTCACAATTTTTAGCCCTACTTCCCCGCCAGTGGCAGATCTTTGAGCTCATTTGACAAAAGGCTCATATCAGAGCCAACACGTTGCTCGCTAATCAGATTTTGAGGCTACATCAAAGTCTCAAGCTGAGCCGCCCAGGGACTCGGCAGTGAGGACTCCCAGATGGAGAGCAGGTTAAATATTGTAGCTCCTTCAGCAAGAAGCCCAGACAGTCAGCTCACTTACTAAAGACTCAAATGCAGGTCACATGTTTCTATCATTTATCGGCTACTTTCAACTTTCAACAAGCATATATTTTAGTCAGATATGGTTGCCAATTGCTCAGCATTTACTAGCTTCCTTTGGTATATACAGCATTTATTGCAAAATAACTGCTCATGTAATGCAACTTCACATACTCTTACAGCATTTCTACGACTCCCAATAATGTCGACGAGTCAAACGGGTGAAGAACAAGACAGACGCGAGGAAAATTCGATGACCTCTCTTATGCCATGGCTGTGATCACTTATGTAATATAACATATATATAATAACATATTATTTAAGCCACACTTCACCAAAAGAGGTGCGTCTAGCCACTAACCTGAAGCCACTCCAAACAAAAGTTGGTCTGCGGGACAATTAGGTGAGTCAGATTTTCACAGAGATTAGATTAGATTAGATTAGATTAGATTAGATTAGATTAGATTAGATTAGATTAGATTAGATTAGATTAGATTAGATTAGATTAGATTAGATTAGATTAGATTAGATTAGATGGGATTAGATGGTTTGTATTAGTTCCGCAGTGGGGATATTCAACAAATGATGTGGCAACTGTTAAGGAAGATTTTGAGCTGCTACACATATTCCATTTTCTTCAATGATAATTGGAAACCACATTGTGAAATATGTGCAGTATATTACTATTTTGCATCGCCTGACTGAGTTCTCTGGGTCTTAAGCGGTCAATCATTTGTCCTACTTCTGGAAAACAACACTCCATCATATGCGACTCGCCAAGTGACCCTGACATCAGTGGTGATGAATAGCATTGAGCAACGTGTTGTTTGATTTACCAGTCAAACAAAACGATGCTGTCTCTAACATGCGACACCACCTTGAACCTCCTTAAACCTTTTTGGGGCTATGGAAACATGACAAGTGGACTGAAGATCGAGTTGTAAAAAAAAAAAAAAAAAGGTTAATTTTTTTTACCATAAAAAAGGGTGCCGACTGAATTTGTGACGCAATGGGACGGCCACAGTTTCCCCTTCCATGGTGCTAGAGCACCATCCGTTTTTCCCTCTTTTTCCCAGCATGGGGAAGGTGCCTCTTCTTCTACTCCCTTGCTTGTCATATAACAATACCCAAAGAACTTTCAGAAGAAATGATTCATAAATACTATATTTGTCCTGGTGGTGAGCTATGTCCAAAGCCTCAGCTGCCTGAGGCAGACAGACACATGGCTGTCTAGTATAATGTGCCACTGTACTTGATGGTCCCACAAAGCCGCCGATGGCCCACTCTACTACCTGAGCCACAGCCAACCCAGGAAAGAGGATGAAGGGGAATTTGGCACTGCACTCTGAAACTTGGTCCACAGCCCGAACTCCAGCCCCCTCTCCCTCAGCGTTGTGGCTTGAGTTTTCTCATTTAGAATATTTACACCTACCTATGCATTGCTACTAGCTTCAACTGTTGTTGTTCCCAAACAAACATTTTTTTTGCAGGTAGGTGAAACATTAATGGAAACACAATCACATGTATTCAAAAACATCACTGAAATTGATTCAGACATGTACGGTGAGAGGCAACTGAAGGTAAAGCCATCGTGAATGTTTCATGCATACTTTTTTTTTTACATTCAAATTCAGTTGTGTGACGGTGTGGGAGTTTTTTCATCCTGATTTAGCTATTGGCAGGCCAAATCTTCTGCCTCAAATGTAAGGTAATATATATATATATATATATATATATATATATATATATCATAAAAAAAATCCTTTTGATTTTTTATTATTGTTGTTGTTTTTAATGGTCTTAAAAAAGTATTGTTTTTAGTAGCAGTAGTATTATCTCCATGGACATTGATATTGATTATGTTCTTCTCTATTGTGTCTTTATGATATTCCTGATTCACTGATCTACATAACTGATTCATTATTTTGTTGTTTTTCTGGATTATAAGACATGATTCAATTTGTACGTATCATCTCATCGCCTGTGTGTGTGTTGTTCTTGAGACCGGAGTAAGCAATGAGTGGTCACAGGCAGAGGGATGCGTGTGATCATTCACTGCTTCAAACCAGACAGCCGGTGGTCTGTCTTCCGTCCCCCACTGAGTTTCTGTCTGTCTGTTTTTCTTAACAACCTCTCACGCTGGGTGCAGTTTGTGATCGCTCACTGAATATGTCTGTGGTTCTTGTTTAACCGACTGCCTGACTTGGCTTTAGAGGAAGTGACATTATCATCAACAAAATAACAGTCAACAAATGTTCTCAGCAGGACAAAAAGTAATTTACCCGGTGACTGAACACCAGTGCTTGTGTGTGGTATTTGTTTTTGGAGGATTTGAGCAAGGTAGCTGGACCTTTAGTTATAAGAATTGTTCCACGTGTCTTTTCATTCGGGAATAAAGCTGGATTGTTTTCTCTCTGGTAAGTAGTAATATGAAAATGTACACAGTAATGTAACTTGATAGGACGAAGCAACACGGCAAGCCCGCAGCATCCAACGCTCCTCCTAATTAAACGTTTCTCTTTGGACTCACTCAACAAAAGTCCCTTTGACATCATTCTGGTGACTAGGGCCCATCTAATTAAATCTTGACAAAGGCAGTGTCCTTTATTTACATAATCCTCCGGAGGAGTGTTAGTGTGAGTAATCATTCTGAATCTAAATCAACATCAAACCCACAATGGTATGACAGTGACGAATCATGTATGTGAGCGGATTTCACTTTCATACACTTCCTTAATTTGAGCTTGTCCCTCGAGGGAGGAGAATCTACCCACATCCAAATCACAACTCTGCCGTTTGGCCTGTCATTAAAGGCTAACTCACATGTCAAAGAGCCTAAAAGATGCACTTCAAGTCAGTGAATCAGTCTGTTCTGTGCACAGAAATGTCAATTATTTCCACTCGTGTCTGACATTTAGACGTCTATTCTTCAGTGCATTTGAAACCAAAGTGTGATTGTTTGAGCAACTGAGTCGGGCAATGATTTCCTTCAACACTTGAGCCACAAAGGCTGAGCAGATTTAAATGGAAATTAAAAAGAAAGACCCAAGAGACAGTTTAGGAATGAAGCGTTGGACTGACTGTTGCCCACTCTCCTCGGCGGACCCCCTTGTAGGGAGTGAGTTCTCAAGAAGGTTGATCTTTGTTTTTTGTTCTACAGGATCCTGGTGACCCTCCTGTGGTTTGTCTCACCAGGGACCTATTTGCATTGTGACGGATTCTCAGATCATTCAGTCGACGATTCTAGGAGAAAGCCTGTATCGTAATCCAGTTTCACAATTTTGTCTTTCATGATATGTAAGGATAAACCAGCTAGCTCAGCCAATCCATGCCAATTCTGGTCCTGAAACATCATATTCTCCTCCAACCCCCCTCGAGGAGTAGGACATTCTTCTGATACCTACAGTAAATGAAAGATAGTCTTGAGTGTGATGTTAACATGTGAGATCCAGCATGCTTTAATGCAGAAACATGAACACAGGGAATTACTCTACGTGAATAAACCATACGCCCACTTGAGCCCGCATCCATGCTCATATATCTGTCGGCGTCTTGTCCCGCACTTCCTGTCAGCTTGTAAACAACAAGAGTGGTGTCCGATTTGCAGTGTTGCATTTACAGCCTTTACGCACGGACACACCAACAAGTCGATGTCTAGAAATGCTTCCGCAGTGTAAATGTTGTGAGGGTCAAGCCATGCTACCAGCTGAGCAACATCAATCTGTGAAATGTATCAAGTGATGTTGTGAGAGCTCAGAAATTGTATTACCTGCGAAGAATTAATGTGCAACAGCAGCATGGGGCTGTACAGGAGATGCTGGAGCTGTCAGGTAGAGTGAGGAGGGGTCATTACTTACAGATGAATCCCGCAGAGCAGTACAGGGTGACCTCTGCTTTATTAAATCAATGATGTAAGCTTTGTAACAGATCCCTGTTAGCGGCTTTCTGAAGATCAGCATTTATTTTAATCATGCCATCATGTCGATGCTTAACAGTAGAGATGTGTGAGTGAGCATTTGTCATGGCATAGCTGCATTTCCCTCCCATCTTTCTCTTATTTTGCTTACAAAACTTAAGCCAGAGTTTTGACTCATTTTCTGCTGACCTTCTGTCTTTTTGTTGCAACAGTCACAGTTCTAACTGTGGTCGCAGGGGAAATGTAATTGTCTACCACTTACGCAAGGCATGGAAAAAAAAAAAAAAACAATAGTACTTATTTACCACAACATTAAACATTCCCGAATAGTATAAATATATAAAAGGGTGGTGCAAATGACATGTTCAGTGAAGAGACTGCTGATGGGAATATGGTCCTGTGGAAACTGAGGCACTTACTAGATGGGAGCGGTTTAAAGAGTCCATTTGAGAAGAGTCCACCGTGACCCCCCTGCCCTCCTCTGAGTCCTGTATTGAGGGCTTAAACTCTATAAACTGAAACTGGCAACATTCCAGCAAAATGTCAAGTCGTTCCGATATTCTGCAGCAATTCTCACCCAATTGGAGCATGAAACACGTAAATAAAGCTTGTCACAGGCTTATACTATGTATGTCTCAGAGATATATGTGTGATACATATACCATAATGCTCTCTGTAGAGACTTTAAAACTCCCGTACACATGACTTTGCAGTAGTGTCGTGGTGAGACTACAGCCACCTGTATCACGAGGTTGTGAGTTGGCGTCCAGGTAATTTCTTTTATGCATTAATTTTGAATTAAATTATTTTTCCGTGCGCTAGTACAAAATATAATTCCTAACAATCAGCCATAAATGTACCTTCTACTCAGGCTCGAGACGCTCTCACCTTCGTATGTCTCACATATTGGAAAGTAAGTTGTGGTAAAAGTTGAATAAAGTGAATGTGTCAAACTGGATGTGTCATTTCAGGATTCATCATTTAGCACTCATTCTAAAACACGCTCACATGGGCACTTGAACCAATCCCAGCGACCACGTGTAATAGATGGGGGATATCCCGAACCATTTCCAAAAACCAGTGAATAAAATCTGAGAACAAGAGTCTCCATCATGGCGCAACACCACAGTGAAGCATCGACGGGACCTTTCATGTGTACTCTCCTCTCATTCCTCCCCTCTCATCTGACATGTGCTCTCCGTCCACACCAGCCAGCCCTCGCTTAGTTAATCATCCTGAGTGGATAAGTCAATAACTCAACTTGTGCAACAAAGCTGGGCTGCATTAGCATCAGAACAAATGTCACAAACTCCATGAAAAGCAAATTAACAGTTCAACCATTATTAATTTTTTTGACCTTTCATTCATCCACTAAGTCACGACGCTTCCTCCAACCACAGTGGTCTGTCATTATACAAGCAGGAACGCTGCTGAAACCTCTTGTGAGCGTTAACATTTCACGCAAGGGTGCATCACTGACTCAAAACCCAGTCTGTAATTTCAAATAGAATTGCTAATTTCAAGAAAATGAAAACTAAAACTGGAGAGCCGGGAGGCGAGGGAAACCCTGCAAACTCATCGAAAGTGTGTGGTGCATCGTCAGCTACAGGTATATATTCTATCACCGCTATCGGCTGCCTGCGTTTATGTGTGGACAGTTTCACATAATTAACAAGCTCCCTTGATGTGTGTGTCACATGACCAGTCCACGTAGTCTCCAGGGAGTGTGGAGTCCATTATTAACCACATGCAGTCATTTGGTGCTGGAGTAAGCACCCTGCGTCCCGGGTCTACTGGACGCATAGACACAAAAGGATTTATATGGAAAGAAAGGCACAGAGACAGCGCATTGCCATGCCATATCCACTTCACCACCACTATATTAATATTAAATATGTAGGTCATTGAGGCCATCCTTTCCCTGTTGAAGTGTATTGGTACACTACTGATCAGTCTGATGGATTCGGTGGATAGATTTGAGTAAAACCCTACCTGTAGGCTCAGCTGTTTTATGGCACCCACCGAGAGGAAGAGAAACTGAGGGAGGAGATATACAATACTGTATGTGTAAAGTTGAGAAAGGGGCCATGTTATGTTATCCAACAGTGCTGCTAGCAACATGATGAGCAAACGGCGGAGTTGGGGTTGAAAGTGAGAAAGTAATGACATAGCGTCACCCCGAGCCTAGTCCCAGTTGGAGGAGTCCGGAAAAATAAACAATAAAGCAATTTTACTCAGTGAAATAACATTCCTGATGTGCAAGCTTGCAGGTTCGAACTAAAATAACATGCAAAATATTTGTACAAAAAATATGTGTCCGAAGTGCAAGGACCTAAATGCTGTTGAACACATTTTTAGGTTCACCTATTTTTAGATATTATAAAATTGATTTTTTTTAAATGATACAAATAAAAATAAAAGTACGATTAATATAGGTATTATCATGGACTAAATGGAAAGGGGGCTGAGATGACTAGCTCATACTGAATACACCAATACTGAAGGCTGTGACATCAAACTTGGACATGAAAACTGAAGTCATCCCCTCAGGATACCACCCCAGAGAGGCAAAGAAGTCAAGCTTTATTATAAACTCAACGTTTTAAATACTGATGTCCACAGTCCTGTTCTTTCTGTCTCTATCCAAAGCTTCTAACCATTAGAGTTCCATAGATCGACTGGTAAATTGAGAGCTCTGCCTCTTTGAGAGCTCTTTTTCACGCTGTCCCAATCTGTCTCTCAACCTCCTTCTGGAGTCACTCGTAATAAAGACCTTGGAGGAGCACGTCTGGCTGCTTCACGATTTCCACTCACCGTTGGAGGTCTCGTTTGATTATGTTCCTAAAAAAATGTCAATGCTAGTGCTTGCTGGAAACAATCTGAATTATTTCTGAGGAATTTATCTTTCCTTGGCTCGCTGGAACCAGCTATGAACGACAGAAAACAGCCAGCACATGATTATTTCCACCCTGGTTTTAAATATCACACTTTTTTACACTTCATTTCTGCAATGCTGAAACATAAAAGTATTTTCAAAAAGTGAGATAATCGCTGCCAAAACACGTTTTTACCACAATTCAAATGTGATCTTGCCCCATAATCGGCTTTCACCTCAATAGTCATTCTGTGTTCCAGTCCTCCCCCCGGTGGTTTGTTCCCCAGCCTTGCTGCCCTCCAGTCTTGTCTGGGTTTGCTGCAATTGTCCTGTTAGATGTGTTGCCTCATTGTGATGGAGGCACAAGAGGAGAAGCGCGCTCTTTTCTTTTCTCTGTGTTTACACTCACATTATCCCCAAGTACCTTTGAGAGGTAGGAGGAAGGTTAAATGGCAGGAGAGAAGAAACAGAACTTGAGAGAATTTAAATGAGACGTGAAGGCAGTGAGCAACAGAAGGAAGAAAGGTATTCGTGAAAAGAGGGAAGAAAAAGGTGGAGATGAGAGGAAGAAGCACAGTGATGCGGAGAGGAGGATCTTGGCTCAGCTCCAATGAGCTCATAGAAGAAGACCCTGCTGTCAGTGCACATCAACATGACTGACGTCTGAAAATTCAATGCAAAGCTGTGGAAAATATTACACATTCATTTTTAGGAATCACTGTATCTTTCATTGAGCATAAACAGAAATATCATGAAAAAAAAAAACATTTTCCACAGAAACCGATGTGTCCTATGTAATGTTTCTTGAGAGACACTGTCCTTGCCCCGTTGTGTAATTTGGTCCAATGGGACTTCTCCTCTGTCCTTGTGACTCCTTGTGTGCGTGAGCACACATGCACGTGCTTGTGCCCAAAAAACCTTCAGCACTTGCCCCTATATTGCTGATAATGATGACACCATTGACCCCAACGTTCCACTTTGTCCTTCAGTGATCACCAGCCAATCGGTACCGGAGGAAATCTTGTTAGTGCCCTTACAGCAATTAGGGAGCAGGATGGGAACCCTGGTGGCATGAGATGGGATCCTGAGCACCTCCTCAGAACATCCTTGACGAACTGCAACGTCTCCTTTAGGATGTGTGATGGTGTGTGTGTGTCCATCATGGCACTGGCTGATTTAATGGAGGCAGCAATGCCATTACTGTACAGCAGTTTGGATCGATAACCAAACCCTTTTCCTGACCTGCACCTCGCCTCACTGGTTATCTGTCATTCCCCTGTCCCTCCTCTTCTGTCGGCTTTCCACCACACATGCACAAGCGCAATATTCCTGCCCACTACCATGCTGTCAGAGCACGTGTGGTGTTCTCACAACCGATAGATTTAAAGTCCAAAAAGAAAGTTTCGACGTCTGAGTTAAAATGACTGAATAAATAAAGAATAAAATAATGGCATGATTTCTTTTGCAATGCATGCAATTTTTGCTTCACAACATGCATGGGTTTTCTTTTCTATTTTTTTATTTATTTATTCATTTTTTTATTAAAATAATTTGACTCCGCCAATGGTTCCAGCTAATTGGAATTGCAGATTGTCAGATAATCATAATAATAATGTTGATTAGCCTTCTTGAAATATTCATACACACCTGTGGACCAAATACTTACTAAAATTGAGATTAAACTGTGATGGTAATCACAGATAAAATGACTTTTCATTCCAGATTTTTGGACGTACATGCTTTTTCGGGCCCCTGATGGTGTATTCCATAAGTTTATGGCAGTTAATTTTAGTGTTCTTCAGAAGACCTTTTTTCTTGGGGTTCCCTGCAGGAGTTTATAAACAAATGTTAGCACTGGTGACCAGTGTCAGAGCCTGGTCACAAGGTCAGTCAGTACTTCCATTCATCCATTCGATCCATTTCCAGTAAGGATCGAGCTCCATTCCTGTTTAAGATTCCGCCAGGGTGCAGAGGGTTTCCTTTGTAGGGGCCTGAAGGACGGCACTAGCACGCAAAGATTTTCAAAATTTTAGAGGTCCACTGTCCTAGCAGTCTGATTGGCCTCAAATATTGCATTTGAATGTGCATAAACTGGGGTAGACACTCTATTCTGACACACCATCTTGAAACTGCTCGGTCTTTTGTGAATTCCGCTGTGACACGACAAACTCAGGCGCTGCTCATGGTTAGCGTTGGACTACACTGGACGTAGCGTCTTCTTCATCCAGAAAAAAAATACAGACTGATAGTACCTCTCTCACTTTTTGTTACATTTCATTTCAATTGACAAATGTTATTACAATGTAGAAAAATATAATTTTTTGTTATTATTGTTTATATTATTGTTAGTCGTTGGCACAACACCGGCAATTACTTACGTAACACTTACATACGTAACAAGCAGAAGAATTCATCATTTGATTAAAGGATGTCGTGCACTCGAGATGTTAAAAAGACAATCGATAAACTCCAATTCAATCTCCAATGAGTGGTGACGCGTTAGCTTAGCCATTAGTTGAGCTAAAGCGAGTAACATTACTTATGAAACAGCAACACAAATGCCTTGATTCAGATCATGCCTATTCAAACTTTCCATTCTGAAATGCTAAAATGATGTTTGGGGATCTGGCGGTGTGAGTGAGTGAAATGGTCAGAAGGAATGTGTCACACGGTTAATTCGTGAGACTTGAGAACCCTGCCTATTGCTATCTGGGTAGATATACATGGACGACATCTTGGCATTTTGAAACATGAAGGCTCCTGTAGCTGTTATACTGTATGTACTTTCTTGACTGCAGTACATAGTCTCAACAGTAGATGGGAGAAATTCTTTTAAGCAATTGTATTTTTATCTGACATTGAGATTTTAAAAACTGTCTTGTCTAGGAACACCTCGATAATTTAACCGCAGCAAACCACACAAAAATATCTGGAGGTCAACATGATGGTGGCGATTTTTAGATGTTTTTGTAACATGGACATTCCTGAAAGAAGTATTTTAACAACTTAGTGACAACTTCAGTTCGCACTTGCTGCCTGGACACCAGAGGGAACGGACCGAGTGATGACGGCAGCAGATTGGAGTGAGATTTACTTCTCATGATTAAAAGCTACCATTTTTATTGTCATCAATTCTATAAATGTCAAAACTGTTTGCTGGACCACTGCCTAAAGTGGTATCCTGGACACATCTCACTGGGCGCAAGCCCTGGCAGACTAAGATATCTCTGGGGAGAGTTTTCTCGCGGCATAAGAGACTAAGCTAAGGCTCTGGATGTTATCGGTCCATTGAATGGCCATTTTCACAGTAGCACATATCACACATTCATATGGGCCAGTAGG
Organism: Synchiropus splendidus; assembly: GCF_027744825.2. Taxonomy (NCBI): domain Eukaryota; kingdom Metazoa; phylum Chordata; class Actinopteri; order Syngnathiformes; family Callionymidae; genus Synchiropus; species Synchiropus splendidus. The sequence goes on along the minus strand of NC_071334.1, from coordinate 59,401,225 downwards.
CCCCTACTGAGTTATATATCCCTAACATTAACCCAGATCCCAACCCTGATGGGATGATCACATGCAGCTGTTCCAACGACAAGGATCAGTAGTACTAGCCCACATGAATGGGAGATATGTGCCATAGCAGTTCCTTTCAGAAGACTGATAACAACCATACTCAGGTTGACATTGCTTTTCTTCTTACTATACTATGAAAGTAAAAAATCTGACGTGGAAACTCTCAACTTGTAGCGGATAAAGTAATACCAGAAACTGATTTATTTGATCAAGAAGATGGTGCACTTGTTGCCCTCTGCATGACGAGAGTGGTCCGTCCTCTCATCCTGTTCTATCAATCCAACTGGAAAGCCCCAAAAGCTTTTGACTGATGAGTTTGTGCTTCTACATGGTGCACCCTCTAAAAAGAGTTCAGTCAAACTGAGGCCCCACAGGGATAAATTCATGAAACGTTTTGGCACGTAGACATCCACCCTACTTAACATACAGTTGCACGGTGAGTTTCCCCAAGCTCATCCACGTCTCAGCTCATAGTTTGGTCAGCTGGTTTCAAAGACTGCGGGTGATCAAGAGGGAAGAATGAGAGAGATGCTGCAAGTGGCAAGGCAGTTGGATGGTGATGAGTGATCCACCATGTGTTCTGAATACTAACCACGAAAACTGAGAATTCAAATTCTGCATCTGGCTCCTCTTCATCATCCATTATTCTATCTCTCACTTGTGATCCACTTTACTATTATACTATTCCCACTGCTATATTTAATTGTCGTCTGCTTTCTCTAATCACCCTTTCAGCGTTTTTCACAGTGTTTAATTTTTGAAGTAGAAGAGATGTGATGCATTCAAGGCTTGCACATTAATCCTACACAATCCCTGAGTATGCAGCTTTTGTAAATAAATCAATATGCCACCAGGGGTCAAATATATACATAAACAACTGAGGCTGCTCCAAAGGGTTTTGACATGTAACATCCACCATGCAGAAAAAAAAATAACCAGACCCTGCCTGTTGTCTGATTGTTTTGATGTGTCAGTATTGTTAGGGCGTAGACATTGATGTCTACTCTACATCAGACCTTTTGTGTGGATATTATACTTCCATTCATAAGTGTTATTTGTGCCTATGTGGCTATGGTCATCGCATTTTTTTTTACTTTTCTAATCTGCACTGCTGTTTTAGCTCATGGACTGGGAAATTAGTTTATTGTTATTTTTTGTCACATGGGAGGTTGCATTCTCAGATATAATAATAATATATAGAATAGTAATATATCTTATGAATAAGAACCTAAAAAGGTGAGAAGCAAAATACAGACAACCCACTGATAGATATGATATCAAAAGATAAATACATCTACGTCTACTTTTTAGAAGCACTCCTGCTGTTCTTGTTTCACTCCCCATAACACAATGCAACATCGCAACACGTCACACACCACATTTCAAGAGGGACTAACTGAATATATGCAAACCATCGAAATACTTTTAAAATGCTGTTTATTGGCCCAGTTTGTCTCCGATTAAAACCAACTAAGTAACACAGAATACTTCAACAGTGCGAACATCTGGTCAAGAGCACTGCAGCCATGATTATATTCACTCGTGTTTATTGTCTATGATGACCACCATTTTTGCTGACTGCAGCAGTGCGGCATGTGATCTGCTGAACATGGTGTACATCTTGTTGGTGATAGAAAAAAAACCCTGCAGATTTATGATGTGATAATTTACTGCTGCACTTCCGGCAGTAGCAACTGTTGTAGGTGCGGGCATGCGTGCACGTGTGCTTGTGTGTGTGTGTGAAGGAGAGAGAAAGTGAAATCAAGACAACACAGAGATCTAACGCTTGTGTTTGTAACTACTTTTCTTTTCATTGTGTTGATACAGGTGTGAGTAAATCTCAAAGTTCGACAAGATTTTTTTTTTTTTTTTTCTGTAAACGAGACACAGCAGTGCTCAACTGAAAGTATCAGCCATCCAGAAGCGGGCATATACAACAAGAGTTAATGAATCCTAACAATAAAATGGAACTCATGTTTCTAAAAATGTGAATTTTTATTAATGTTTCTGGTGTTTCCTTTTACTTTGTTCGTGTTCTTCTGCCTGTTCTCAGAGAAATGTCCTTCCTCTTTGTATGATGACTGCATAATTAATGTGTCCACTATACATGTTTTATGTTAAAAAAGCACCTTTAAATTATATATTGTACATGTATATCATACATGATTCATAGTTTTCTGTGTGTTTCTCTGCTTCATGCTCACATTAAAGTGAAATATTGGTTGAGAACAACGTGTAAGTGTTTTAATACAACAGGAAAAAATCTGCCGTGTTTTTGAGCGTTTGTAGGAACAATGAGGGGGTCATCATTCTCACTGTCAGACTGAAGACGTGGAAAGGTTAAATCAAGGCTTGGCAGTTGAAGGAGAGGGCATGATTGATGATTTGGTGTTTTCACTGTGAGGGAACGAAGGTCCTTTATTCCTAATCAGGTTCGGCATTTCTGAGGTCAAAGATCATTGTGGATCTCTTCAAACAAATTGGGAGTTAATATCTCAACCAAAGTTCATGTGTACGTCAGAGAAGTCACGTCAATTGTGCATGTGTGTGTGTGTTAGTTAGTCATCAGCCAGCAGGTCAGTGATCTTCCATAAATTGCAGCAGCACGCTCATGTTGGCACTTGATGACAAACATTGCTCCGATATCAAAGCATCCTTGGAAGCTGGACAAGCAACTTGACTTGTCCAGCAACATTAAGAGTGACACATAGAGGACACTCAACCCTCCTGAAGTTGACTATCTTGATGTTATCATCTTTTAATTGTTGCCAAAGCCAGAACAACACTGAACATACCTCAAATGTTTCTTCACCTTGAACCACACGCAGCATGCTTGGTAAAGAGCAGGTAATTAATGAGTGAGTGTTGTAAATATAAAAAATAAATAGATTAAATGACCTCAGTGGAAACGTGATAGATGCCAGGGAGGGCTCAGCAGAGCCAGATTACCAGGCTCATACGACATTACCAAGAAGGCATTTAAAATCTGGTTTGACTGTTGAGCTTAGACCCACGATGTTATGCAATTTGGCTGTTTTTTTGTTTGTTTGTTTTTTTGTTTTTTTTTGTGGCAGGATTATCTCTGATAATGTGTAAGTGTAAATGTTTTTAGTCATAGGTAAATTGTACCTATCTTTATCAAAGTCGGGTTTGATTTTGATGTAATTCCATCAGAACAAATAACAGGCAAAAGAGACATCAATCTGATATCTCCTGGTCAGGTTCGGATGTGTTTACATGTTTAATTCCAGTCACAGCAGTTCATGTAAGACTGTGAAAGTTCGATTAAAAAAAAAAAGCCCTAGCACATTGAATTATGTCTGAACCTCCTTTCTCCTGACTGATATAGGATACTGACAACAGAGAGATATGGTGATTACAGAAAACAAAATGTTGCTAAAAAAAATGTCCATTTAGAGATTGAATTGGCTTTCAGATTTCTGTCATGTTCACTTCCTTTATATTGCTTTTCAACAGGGACTCAGCATGAAGGATCAGTGTGTGGCCATCACAGTGTCTTTGACCTTGCTATTCTGGTTTTGTCCTTCTGGAATCCTCTCCCCCTGTTGCTTGTATTGGCTGTGGCAGGGCCAGAATGCTTAAGATACCTCAATCACTCAGGATTCCCGTCCTCATCCTGTCACTCCAAATGGTCCCACAGTTTCCTTCAGACCTTCTGTTCCACTGTCTTACATTCCCAAGTGACTTTCAGGGTGTTCTTTTTTCACCTTTGACCTCTGCATTTTTTTCCTTTTTTTTTCTTTAAAAATGTTTCCACTTATCCTTGGTTCAGTCACAATGATCCTTGTTGCACATATATATTTAGTGAATAACCTGCAAACATGGGCCAAGAAAATTCCAATTCAAGAATAAATTGTGGGAAAATGAAATGCATGAAAATGATCTGCTGTCTGAATGAAGGATCATTAGATACTCGAGTGTTTCATACAGAAACAACAAATAAACCTTTTTAAGGTTAACAAAAAAGGAATATTGTGCAGTCCAATATTTTTTTAAAGTGCAAGTAAACGTTTGTGAGAAAGTGGAAAATGGTCAGAAATCATACCCTCATCAAAAAAAAAATGATAGCAAGACAAAAATACATACAAACAACTTGAAAACAGTCTTGCTTTGATGGACCATGCAAACAACATGACACATGAGTAAACGGATAAAAATGATCCGCAAAAGAAGTTAAACTAGGCCTTTACCTAAAAAAAATGACTTGGAAGCATTGTAGGACCAGGTAAACAACAAAGACACAGAAAGAAAAGTGTAGAAAAAAATGTCCGTCCTTTTGTCCGGCTGTACCTCAGTGTCTGCGGTGCAGCGCACGTGACCAGTTGCCGCGACTTACAGCGCCCTCTACCGGCTACTCGCTGAAACACAGCGTCTAGTCAACTTGTTTTGTACACCACCTGCCCCGTCATCAGTGTCTGAGTGTAGCTCTGCTGTCTGAATGAAGGATCATTAGATACTCGAGTGTTTCTGAGGGAGTCGCTGGCTAATCACTTAATGGCTTTGAAGTCAGAGGTAGAAAGAGGACTGGAACGCTGCGGTGTGGTGCCCATCAATCGAGAGGCACCCACACTCACACTCACACACACACGCACACACACACACACACACACACACACACACACACTCACACACACACACACACACACATGCACACACGCCTGTGGAACCCTCAGGTTACCAAGGAGGGTGTATGGCTTCCATCTGTCTGTCCGTCCGTCACTCTTTTTGCAAGCAGAAAAACTCAAAAATAAGAAACAATTTTCAATGCAATTTTTTTTAAGAAAATGCCAATAATGGTACAAGGAACTGATCTTTTTCCAGAACGCTTCAGGTGATTGGTCACTCTCTGTTGATAGTAAGCAGCAATGCGCTCAATCTTCAGTCGGAAGTAGAAGATCATTAAAAGTAACTTACACTTTTCGACTTCTGTATCATAAAATAGGAAAGTGTAATTACACCATGATATTATATTATGTAAATGTCTTGTTTCATTACATATATTCTTTGCTTTTTATGTACATTTTAAAGATTCTCAGGACAAGTACAATCTTTCTAAGTGGTGAATAGAAGCTATGGGTAAATCAATATAAGATAAAGTCACTTTTTTTCCTAGATATTTTTACAAATACAATTATTGCTTTTTTACAGACAAAAATAAATATGAGTATCACAAGAATACAAATTGAAAACATAGATCTAAAAAAAAGAACAAATGAGTATTTACTTGAAAAGTAATGAATGATGATAAATGCTGGATATATTGTTTTTTGTTGCTGTTTTGCTTATGAGGGCGTTTTGAGCAAAAGACCACCACTGACTCAGGCGCTGCTCGAACACACCCAATGTCATTCAATAGTATGATCAGTATCCCAAAATAATGTGATGATATTGGAAAATAACATGATAATATCACAAAAACACAGAAAATTGATCCAATAGTTTTGTCAATCTGGGTAGGGAAATAATATTGAGTAGAACATGAGCAGCTTGACAGAGCTCAGAGCACTTTTGTAGTTGTTTCATTCCTGATGTGATTTTGATGATTGCGCCTTTAAATTGTGATTCATGTTTACGTTACAAATGGGCAATATACAGTATTTCCAATTATTTGTGATAGTAGGGCAGCAGCGTTTAATGCTACCAGACAGGAGAAATGAATTGCTCAATTCATCAAATGGAAGTGTTGTGCCCTTCTCTTCTTCAACACCACCTGGAGGTCAAGCCCCTTGAGAAGGGCAAAATGCTTCCTGCAAACAACCTTGTGAGGAGATTGTTGACTATGAACTCTGGATGGTTGACAGATTGATGAATACAAATCCAGCTGCTGCTGAAGTAGCGTGAGAGACAGCAGAGGGGAGAACAGACGGAGAGCAGAGGAGACGAGGACTGCGGTATACAGACTGACAAAAGACCAAAAGAGCTTCTGGAAGGGTAAAGAAGAGGACAGGATCAGCCTGACAAAAGAGTCTGTCACACTTCAAAAGGAGTTGGTGTCAAACAATAGAGGGGAAAGCTGCAAGCACAAGTTCCATATAAAAAAACGGAATGAAATCCTTTTTTTGTATGCCATATGAAAGTAAACAAAACATATGCTGAAAGCTTAGTCGAAACTAGTTTGTATGAAGCAAACACAGATGGGATTGATGCAACTCGAGTTTGAGACAACTGGATATCCCACCTTGATCATGGGTTGTTTTCTTCAATATGAAAAAGGGTCTTTCCTTCCAGATACTGTGACATGACTTGAAAAGCTGAAATTTGACTGTGAGTAAAAAAAATTCTAGCAAATGCTCTGACTTCTCTCTTGACTTTTCTGTGACCTATTAATGATTATTTCCCTTCATTCTGTTGCTTCATATGAGTCAGGCCAACAGAGGGACAGCCTTAGTAGGACTGCACATAAAATAGGTTGCTACTCATGTTGATCATCTGTTTTCTTATACCTTTGTGTGTATGTGCGTCACAGAGCTTGGATCAATCTAATCCAGCAAGAGTTCATAAAGAAAAATATATCTCCATATTCTCACTTGAAGCGTGCAGGCATCCACAACAAAAAGTGCCAAAACGCTTTCATGTTGTTGTCACCACACTTTAGGGTTATCTGAGAGTTCCTTGCGACAGCACATCTGAGTGAGCTTGATATCTTTATGTAACACGAGAAAAAAAAATCAAGGGGTTTGAGAGGAATCGGGGCACGTCTGGATGAATCATCACGTATCACAAAATGCTTCACAAAATCATTGAGGCACACAAAGGCAGGAAAGAGGGGAAATTCATCAGAGTGAAACTGACGGAGGTGAAAGAAGAGAAAGTTCCCACAACCATGATGCATACTTTTAAGGCAATGTACTTTATGCAGAAGAATTATATTTTATAATTTTGAATCATTTTGTTTGAATACATGAGAGAAGTTATAATATACCTCTGTGCGTTGGTATAAGTTCGATGAGTTAAAAAAAAAAGACTATAAATTCTGGTTTAAAATGGATGAATGTGGTGGAGTACAAGTATGCAAATATGGTCTTGCTCATGATTGAGAAAAAAACATCAGTCTTCACCATCTATGTTCTCACCCCCATCTACTGTTAAATCGACCTAAAAAACGATTTGTCAAGACACCCACTCTGCCGTAGGCCTCCCTGGTGGGATGTTCTGCCCATGTGGCCCTTAAAGAGGACCCTGAGTCCAGACAGATCACTGCGACAGATCTATTTGAAATTCCAATTAACATGCTGTATAATCTAACTTAATCTTAATAGACCTTTGGTCAAATTGAGTAATGTCCAGGTTGAGGGGGCAGCAACTAAAATAATAAGGTCAAGTCAATAACAGGGACATAATCACTCACACATGTCCACCTTCCATGGACATGTCCAGAGCTGGCCCGCCTCAAATGGCATTTCTTTATGCAGCAGTCCAGTCTCTCTGGTGCAGCTTCAGCTTTTCACCCCTGGGAGAGCGGACCTTTCGAGGACAGTCCATTCACCCTCTAGAGAAACCCTCTTTCAATTGCTACACAAGGCTCTTCATCATCGGAGATGTTACTATATTTATTCTATTTATTTTAATAATATAATCATCATTGTAATGACGTTATTATTATTATTGTTGTTGTTGTTGTTGTTGTTGTTGTTGTTGTTGCTATTATTATTATTATCATTATTATTATTATTATTATTATTATTATTATTTCTTGTAGAACTACCACGACTGCTAGTTGGCGTTTTATGGACGCGTCATTTTCACGTTGGCGCTTGCTGATGTCACGAGTCACATGACCTGCCACCACGTTTAGTGACGTGTCAGAAAAGTGCCGGAAGCTTTGAGCGCATCCAAAATGGCTTATCAAACATTACAACAGGAATATTTACAGATTCCTGTAGTGACCAGAGCGTACACCACCGCGTGTGTCCTTACAACCGCTGCCGTGGTAAGAAGCAACCTTCGTGTGGTCGTCATGTGGGTCAGGACCGGGTTGAAATGGATTCGTGAGTGAGGAAGGGGCTTTCTTCTTTGCTAGCCCCGTGTTTAGCTGCAACGCTAGCACCGAAAAGAGACGTGTCTGAAAACGGTTGTATGCGTGGTCCTATGGTTATTTTATTTTTTAGTCAAAATGTTGGATTACGTGGGTGGCTGAGTGCGAATATAACTCTATGTCTCGAAGAAGAAAAACGGTTAGCATATTTAACATTGACAGCATGTTTTATTTTTTTTCCACGTTGAAGTACTTCTGTCATTTCCCATCGAAGGTTGCGGTTGCAAGTCAGCTCCCTGCGCCTGAACCTATGACGCGCATCTCCCCTTGTCACACCTGTCCTTTTCACTGACCTTCTTTACCAGACCCATGAACGTGGCCATCCTCCCTTGGTCCCTTCACCTCATCTCTCTCAACATTCTTCACCCAATATGTCCACTGTCTGCCGTTAAGACTTGTTTAGGATTCTGTCCTCCCTCTGTTTCCCCCAAACTTTACTGATGCTACACCTTCTAGTCTCAACCAGAAAACTAGAAGTTCAGGAGTTATGGTGACCCGCCAAATCATACCATCAAATCATATTTTCATTGAGGAACATGTACAAAAATAGATTAGGTTATTAAACTAGATATGTTAGATATCCAGGATCATTTGTTTTTGGCCAACAATATTTTTGAATGATGGAGTAATTTTATTTTATTTTTTTCTTTCCAGCAACTAGAAATTATCACTCCATTTCAGCTATACTTCAATCCAGATTTAATAATAAAGAATTACCAGGTAAGATTCAGCCCGTTCTTGTTGCCATGGCAGATATGCGTTGCTGTTATTTTTATATTTTATATTGAATATATATTGAATATATATACATTGTTGGTGCCCAATGCTATGCTAATGTTTCTTGTGTTTCTACAGGTATGGCGACTCATAACAAACTTCCTGTTTTTTGGGCCTGTTGGCTTCAATTTTCTCTTCAATATGATATTTTTGTATCCTTTCACTCTCAGTTTCTGTCTAAACATGACAAAATGCAAAAATGCCCTTGGGTATGTTCCCTTGACTGTAATTTCACAGGTATAGATACTGTCGCATGCTTGAAGAGGGATCTTTCCGGGGACGTACAGCTGACTTTGTCTTCATGTTCCTCTTTGGTGGACTTCTCATGACTGTATCCTTCACTGAATATGGTTGCTTCATTTGAATATGGCTGCTTTTCTCGCCAAAACAGCACGGCTGAAACAGAATGTTTTGATCATTCAAACAAAATGTGTGGCCTGCATGAGATGATCTGGATTCGCCAACTGTGGTTTAGAGGTATTAATGCATCTGAGAGACCAACGAATGCCGTTTTGTAAGATGTGTATTGCTGACAAGAGGCTGCATCTGCAAAGTGTTTCTCTATGTCGCACTTGGTACATGCTGGAAGCCTCTATGCATGATAGCAAGTCTTGACCGCAGCACAGTTCATGAGCTGCGGTCTTTCATGTCAGCAGTGGGTCTTCATAGACAACATTATCTCTTTTTCTCTCCACTGATGTATCTGTAGCTGACATTATTCCTTTCATTGCCGCAGTATAATGCCTTCCGAGCAAAGAGGTTGAGACGGGCCATGGAATGAAAACAGTATGAAGTACATTCAGAGTCTGTCAACAAGCATTTCAATGTGCTCTACTTTGATCTTTTGCTCTTCGTCGTGACTGATGAACCCCCAATATCCCGTGTTACCTTTTTGTCTGATATGCCTACCCTTAACGTATTTGGTAGTTTTTGTTTTGATCAACAATCGTGTTTTTGGCAGAGAAAATGTTCTTATCGTTCATCAGTTGCACTTTTTCTGAATGCATTTTGAGGACATGTTTAATAATACTGTCTTTCAGCTGGCGGGTCTGTTATTAGCCTGTATCTCATTCATGAGTGGGGCACAGTTTGACAACAAACGCTTTGTTTTTGATTTAATTTTATTTTATATTGTGTATTGTCAAAATGTTAGTAGTAAATGTATATTTTCATATGACTTGATTCTTTATTTAAAGTTACTAATTTATGCAATTTCAATGGCTTGTTTAATGATATCTGCACTCTGTCTTGTCCGTAATGAATGCAGTGGTGCCAATAATTGGCTTAATAGTCCTTTGGGTTTTCAGCCTTGGTTACTTGGTTTCCAGTTTCTGCTAAGAATTTTCACTTTGGCGCATCCCTACTGTGAATGGAAATGGCAAAATGAGAAAGAGGTTTACTGTGGTGTTCTCTGAAATGCCTATTTCATTGTAAAACATTGCTTTTGTCATTCACCATAATTGTGTTGTTTATGACAAGACTCTAGTTGTGTTTGCTGAGTTCTTTAACAGCTATTCAGATTTTTGGCACTTTTGTGAGTCTAGTGTTCCTGGGGCAAGCCTTTACCATCATGCTGGTTTACATATGGAGTCGGCGAAACCCAAATGTCCGCATGAATTTCTTCGGTCTTCTGAATTTTCAGGCACCATTTCTACCTTGGGTGCTAATGGGATTCTCGTTGCTGCTAGGCAACTCCATCATTGTGGATCTTTTAGGTTCTTATACAGTTATTTGTTACTATTACTTGCATAGAATTGAACTTGACATGTTTGTTTGGTGTGTTTTAAGGTATTGCTGTTGGTCATGTGTACTACTTCCTGGAGGATGTATTTCCGAATCAGCCAGGTGGTGGGAGATGGCTCAAGACTCCGTCCATCATGCAAGTTTTTTTTCCCTTAGTCTTCTATGAAAGTATGTGATTAAGTCTCATACATAATACCGTCGTCCACTGAAGTTGACAGGGAGAAGTTTTGCCTCAGAAGCGTTTCCAATGCTGCACAGAAGTACATTAGGTAGCAAGAATGACACACTACTGAGTCAGAGAAGCTGTTTTCTAATGAGTGTTCGTGCCTTTCCTATGTCCAGACTGAGAATAATCCCATTTTAAAAGCATCGCTTTTATATTGCTGTTCTCTTTGGCTCCCTAAGACCAGAAAGATTTTTAAATGATCAATGTGTTTTTAAGAAGAAAGATCATTCTTTCAAAACAATTCAGGTCATGTTGCAACTCACGTTAAGGTCCTTCCGTTGTGTCTTTTTCTTACAGAAAGATGTTGTTTGACACACCAGAAGAAGATCCTAACTACAATCCACTGCCCGAAGAGCGACCAGGAGGGTTTGCCTGGGGGGAAGGACAGCGCCTGGATGGTTGAACGTGCCCCACCTTATATACGAATGATGGGTTACATATGTGGACGCACGCTTTATGATGCAGAGGGAATGAACAAGGTTCCTTTTTTTATTTCATCTTGGTCAGAAATGCCTAATCAGCCAGGACATTTTCTGGAGATCCGCATATCCTGAGCTTATGCTTTTGGGTGAAGTCATCCCCAAACTCCTCAAGATGTCTCTTGGAGGGTCTTGAGTTATTCAGCAGGACTTCAAGTGGGATGGTACTCTGGATATGGACTCTTAAGGCATGCTGCTACTTCTATTGCGACACACTGGTCCAAAATTGAACAATGACTGCAGAAAAGCATTGGGATCTGGAGTGCAGTTTTTTGTTTGTTTTTTTCATTCATTCTTTTTAAACAATAAAAAAAGATGTCTAATATGATCTTTTTTAATTTACATAAATATTGTGATGTGTGGTTGCATTATCTGTTTTAACCTGTTCAGTTTATGTTCTCCTTTAATACACAAGCAGCCTTAAATTGGACATCTTTCCATTTAGTTTCATTCGTGTGTTGTATTTTTATAATCTGATAATATGCTTTTCTTTCAAATAAATATGAAAGCAGTGGTGGACATTGAATATAAATGAATTAATGTAAATTTCTGTCATACCGACTTTTCATACAGAAACAGTATGTGTTGATTGCATTGTCCCTAAATGACACATGACACCATCTCGCCCGTAAAGCATCCATGTGAGGCACAGGCGTTGCCCGTTCGTTGTCTTTGTAAAGCACTGCGTTTGGAAAGTCAGTTTTAATTTTAATGCTGGCTCTGACGCCAATACTTACATTGAGCGACAGATGTCGCTGCCCTTCCACTTGAGTGATTCGTTAAACTGATAAAAAAATATATTTATATAGAATTTGTTAATGCTTATTCATTTAACTGCGGCGATGTCTGTTTGTTGCCCTAATCATAATAATGTCCATCGTCACTGTTTCTGTCACATGCATGCATTTTTTTATCTTTCTGTGTTTTATGTCCTACGCTTATTTCAGTACTTGAACGCACCCTTGCGAGAGGACGGCTACTTCTAGTTAGCCGTTTAGCGACACCGCAGAGATGCAATTAGCTCTTAGTAAAACGTTTGGCCAGAAACCTATAAAATTCCAACTCGAAGAAGATGGGGACTTTTATATGGTTGGATCGGAGGTATGAAACCATATTCCGCGAATGCATTCATGCATGAATTTTACGTTTTAGCTTTTTTTCGCGGCTAATTTGTGTTAGCATGCGAGTGTCCTGTGGCTGCTACACAACAAAGAAACGCTCAGCGTAAACCCCGCGGATCCAAACTTGTTACAAAACTTTGTGTTTTGTTCGCCACTTCTCGTTAAACCTGGCTTCTGGCATCTCTGCGTATCTCTCGTGATATTCAACATTAAAAACTGTAACGAAGCTTAAAGGACATAGTCGTCATTTGCACTGATTTATATTGATGTTCTAAACGAACATACCACTGTAAAAGACAAACAAAATGAAACAATGTATGTATTCATGTAGTGGCCACTTTGTTGCACGCATTTTATGGTAGTCAATAGTATGCATATTCCCTTGTCTTTATGATCCGTTATTTTCATGTGCGGGCAGATCTGACTTTTAAGCAAGGCTTTTGGTTATTAAATAACGGTTCTGCGAAAAATATGTCCGATTTGAGGTTAAGATGCTCCGTTATAGCACTTACTACTAAATGTTGTATTAGTTATTATTGCACAACCTAACACTGAATGTGTAGTCTGACAGCTCCAGTAACTTTTCATTGATCTGTATGCTAATGTTACTTATTTCGTTTCAATTTTAATGCCTGTGAACATTTATTTAAATGTTATTTGTAAACCACATTTGTGTCCAAACTCTTCTCAGGTCGGCAACTATTTACGTATGTTCAGAGGCTCCTTGTACAAAAGATATCCGTCTTTATGGCGAAGGTTGGCTTCAGTGGATGAGAGGAAGAAAATCGTTGCATCGTCACATGGTGAGTGTCTGTGGTGTCCAGGCTGTTGGATTTCACAATCTAGAGCACAACTTGTCCCTGTCTCATTTATCTATTTTAATTTCAAGCCTAAGTATTTAAGTCGTTTTTATTTATCAAGGTCGTGGTACATTTTTAGGGAAGAAAACACCATCATCAGAAATCAATGGGAATATAGTGACAGCATTAAAACATATTGGTGGAGCTGGAATGAGTCATTTACAATTGTAACTCTACATTCTGCCCTGCCATGTTTCTGCAGCAACCAGTGTCACACTGTTGAAGGCATCAGAATGTGAAGAAATCTTTGATGGGAATGATGAGAAATACAAGGCCGTGTCCATAAGCACAGAGCCCCCGTCCTACCTCAGGTACATTTCTGTCTGGTTTTTTTTTCTGATGGAGTCTTTACAATGTGACTCATTGTGAGCTATTTGTTCAGGTGTATCTGTGTTGTGCATTTATTTATTTTAAATATCTATATCGTCCGCATTGGTTATGGCTATGTGTAGACTCGACATCACCCAATTCTGCACAGGGCAATGAGCAGCTCCTTCCCTTTGTAAATGCAGTTTCACTAGAAGTGAAGATTGTGCATCCAGTCGCATTCACTGGTGCCATCGCTGGGTAAACATAGCCTCGTCAAGGCCAAAGCAAAATGAGGCCAAGTCTGAGACCAAATACATTACAGAAGCATAGGTCTATTAGACTCACAGACTCACACATTTGTTTCTTACTGCATAAAAATGCTACTCATTTTTCTAAGTGAATCAGAAACTGAACTGCTTTCACTGGAACAATTTGCTCTGCATTCAGTTTGGTATCGGTCTTGGACTCTGCTCCTAAAGACTTGGAACTGTATTCTGAATGCGCCGCTCTCAGCCCACTCTCGACTGCAACATCAGTTTGGGCATCCAACGTATGTCAATGAGTGCCTGCTCCCCGAACTGCTCACCGAGGGATTACAGCCTTATTATTTGCTGATGGATTTCACCGGTGATGTCTGTCTACATTCCCTGATCTGCTGGTCCAACAGTGGATCAGCGCCACACAATGTCCCGGGTCCTAGTTGTGTTGTTCACTGAACAATCAATTATTCTGTTATCTTTGTGTCTGCAATTTTTTCTATCCTTTATTTTATCTTGTGTCTTGTCTGTGTATTTTCTGCTGCTCTTACACCATAATTTGGGATCAGTAAGGTATATCAGTTGTCCCTAATGCTATAGCGACTCGCCGTTTTCCTGTTTCAATTCCCATGATAATGGCGAACAGGAATATCAACTGCTAGATTAATTCTAATATCTAAATATATGTTGATGTTGTGTGTAGTGTAGGTAACCCTACTTTAACTTGCCTTTTACAGGGAGCAGAAAGCGAAGAAGAGCAGCCAGTGGGTCCCCACTCTGCCTAACAGCTCTCACCACCTCGATGCAGTGCCTTGCTCCACCACCATCAACCGCAATCGGATGGGTCGTGACAAAAAGAGAACTTTTCCACTCTGGTATGAAAGTGATGTCTGTGGCTGGATGTTTTTGTTTCCAATTTTCTCCAGAGAACAAAGAAATTAACACTACATGTTTTATGAGTTTCTCATTCTAAGAGTTCCATGCTTGGTTTGACTCGCTTATCGTGGTTACGAATAGAGATGTGGTACTTCCTTGGAGGCAAAGATAGTGTTCTTGTGTATCTTTGCTTACTCAACAGTTCATTCATTCATTCATTCAAATTATTGTTCTAGTATTAACACTGTTCATATTTGTGATTAAGATATTTGGAGGTCACAAACATTTTGATGTTTTGTCATTCTTTAAGCTTTGATGATCACGATCCAGCTCTGATCCATGAAAATGCTGCTCAGTTGGAGATGCTGGTGCCCATTCGACTAGACATGGAAATAGAGGGACAGAAACTCAGAGATGCCTTCACGTGGAACATGAACGGTAAACACCAGCAACAGCAAACTCACAGAAGTGACCCATTTAAGTCGTTTAAGTTCATGCGCACTATTTTCCTCCTTCACATTCACCCACAGAGAAACTTATGACTCCGGAGATGTTTGCAGAGATCTTATGTGACGACCTGGACCTGAATCCTTTGGCCTTTGTTCCTGCCATTGCTTCGGCCATCCGTCAGCAGATCGAGTCGTATCCAACTGATAGCATTCTGGAAGAGCAGGCGGACCAACGGGTCATCATTAAGGTGTTTATGGCATTATAATTTAGCTTATTTTCTTCAGTCATTAAAATTATTCAGGTTGATTTATGGATTTTTCACAGTCAGATGTGACAACGTCCTGCGTAGTATTTGCTCTGGAAGTTAGATATAAGTAGCTGCAGTTGCTGTGATGTTGAAGCTTCAATATTGCTTTTATTACATGCCAAATTAAAAATGAAGATTAATGGAGACCAACTGAGTTATTCTAACCGTTGTAGGGCTGCAACAACTAGTCGACATAGTTGACTAAAATTGACAATCAAATTAGTCGACCAGTCGTTCAAGTGTGTAAAGTTCACCTTGGAACATTCACTCTGGACCACTGGGCTTGTTTGTAAATAGTATTTGTCCTATCTTCATTCTAAGATGATATTTTTCAGTCTGGCTACCATGGGGGCCAGTAAAAGCTTCTCTATGTTACCATCGGGCTGGAAGTTCTCTGGTCTTTAGTTTGCATTGATTAAAGTTCTCGTTCTTCTATTTTATTATGAATAATATAGCTCAACATCCACGTTGGCAACATCTCTCTGGTGGACCAGTTCGAATGGGACATGTCAGAGAAGGAGAATTCTCCCGAGTCCTTTGCTTTGAAGTTGTGTTCCGAGTTGGGTCTGGGTGGAGAGTTTGTCACCACTATCGCCTACAGCATTCGCGGTCAGCTGAGCTGGCATCAGAGGACTTATGCATTCAGGTGACTCACTTATTGTTGGTTGACATATAGCACGTCTCAGAGGAGCTTTGGTCAATGGGAGCTAATGTGTCGTCATCATTGTTCCAGCGAGAACCCCTTACCTGCAGTTGAGATCGCCATTCGGAACACTGGCGAGGCGGACCAATGGTGCCCTCTACTGGAGACCCTCACTGATGCTGAGATGGAGAAGAAAATCAGAGACCAAGACAGGAACACGAGGTGAGATATTGAGATGGTAATAGCTGGTTAGAAGGTGTAATTGCATGACATTTTGTCGTAAGTGAACAATGTTAGTCAGAGATGACTAGTTGTCTTGTTAAATAGATGCTTTTGTCAATGGTAAATTGTATCATCTCTTCTTAAAGTGAGAATATTTGAGTGGTGAAAGCTCAAATTGTTTGGCAACTGGTCAACTTAAGCCTTTGTAGTCCTAGTAGAAAGTGATGGTCATTAATATTTGATCAGTCAGAGCAATAATGTGACTCTCTCTCTTGTATTAATGCAAATTTTTAATCAAATTATATTTTTACAGAGATTCAGAATTTCTTTTAACGTTCTTTTAATGTAACGAGGTTAGGCCAGTAAATGCTAGGTTGAGACATTAAATTAGTCAGTGGTTGTATTCAAAACTTGGTGCCGTTTCCATGGATTTTTGTGGTGTTTCCTTCAGGCGCATGAGACGTCTGGCCAACACAGCTCCCTCCTGGTAGACTGAACCGGATACAGCAGCAGATGCTTTCTACTGGAGGGTCCTTCTTGTGGGTGACACACACCGCAGTCATCCATAAAGCACCTGGAGAGTTCTCATAAAACCCACTCATTTTTCCATTCACAAACTCACATCAGGTTTTCCTCTGTCTTTATGTCTGGACAAGTGATAGTAGATGAAATCTCAGATGTTAGATTACCTTGTACTGTCGCAGTCGATGGTTGTTTTGTACACTACATGTCATTCCAAACACTGACGTCTTTTAGCTATAATAGGAAGTGCCTGATGAGCATGATGGCAGCTTTTTTAGGGTACTTTGTTACATACACAGCCACTTTTGCTCACGTGTACAGGCTGTGGGCTCTGTTGACTCTCTATATTGACGACATGTTTGGGATTTGTCGGCTGCTGCTCCATCCTTGTGTGTTAAAACTAATATTGGTCACATGAAAATGCATTGTTAGCAGTGTTGTTCTTTCCTATTGCAACAAATATAAAACTGCAAGTGATTTATTGTAAAAGCATGGGCTTTTTTGATTGCCTGAATGGGACAGGCAGCCCTTAAGAATTTTGTTGTTTCTTTAAACCAAAACGGAGGACATTTAAGGTGTTTGTTTCCTGTTTTGTAGCTATCAAGCCACATGACTATTATTGTTACATTTGACCTTAATGGAATGTCAAGAAGTGTTGTTGTCCCCATATGAATGTTGATGGTCTTAAATACGTGGAGGATAATTCCTTACAACTGCTCTAAAGAGTTTTTTTTCTTTGCCATTTAAAATGAATGGAAAATGATCTGGCTCACTTGCATGCTAAAGCACAGATCATGAAAAACTAGGGTCACATGTAATGCGTATTAATAAACTATGGTTGTTTTTGTACTCAACTTTGTTTTTATTGAAATAAACCATGTTTGACAGAACTTTTTTTATCCTTTATTAGCACTGTTTCATAGCAAGGGAATTGGAATCTAGCTATAAGTGTCTGCATCACATTGTACCTGTTGAGATTTAGATTTAAATTTCTCCCCTTAAGGGGACACAAGCTGTTTGCTGTTTTTTGTCACTGTTTAACCAGTGATTGTTGCACCTTAACCTGAGGTTTTACACACAAGTGTGGGACGCTGACCTTCATGTCAGCTGTATTTAGTTGTGTGACGTCTTCTTGATTTGTTGGAACAAAAACCTACACCCACTGTGGCCCTTTGTAGAAGTAGATTCAAGCAAAAAAAAAGGATGGCATCCATTGAGGTTCATGTTTGCACTCAATCAGGACATGAAGAAGATACTGGCGAGCAGATTAATTCTCCAGGAAACCCTACTCGATAATTCTGCAAGTAGGAAAAAAAGGTGTCTCTTGATTTAGAATGATTAGTTCCACATACTTGGAAGACAGAGTCACACACTTTTCTTCATTTCAAAGCTGTTCTTTTCTACGAAAACTGTTCCTTTAATCAGACAATTGAAAACACGTATTTTTCAATATTTTCCAGTTTTATTGTCAATTGAGAAAATTGGTTAATTTGGAAACAAATGACACTCTACATTAGAAAACATAACATGAGCGGACACCACGATTCATCAGTGTCCTGCACTGAATATCGTCAGAAGTACATTGACTATATGCAGTAAAAAAACACGGTGATTTTAATCGCTTTGAGTCTGATCTGTACTAGACGCTGAAGTATTTCATCAATGTACTTGCAACATCGTAGAATGTAAAGCAAAAGATAAATATTTTTCCTCAAGTTCTAGAACTACTGAGGTAATGCTTTACCAAGCACCATGAATATATACATGTCTTGAGTGCAGTCAATCTGATCAACGCAACTTAAAAACAAAAAAATACTGACAGTCAATGCTAGCTGCAGCATTTCTGTAGAGGCTATAATAATGCTGCCTTGTTTCTGGAGAGAGCTTAAGTATCCATTAAGGGTGACTGCTATAAATATTTCCTGATGTAAGCTGTAAACAGACAAAATTTGTTGAAAGACATCAAGAGTTCAATGAGTGCAGCGGCTGCTCCTGAGGACCTCTGTGGCAGCATCAGCAGCTTCTTTGAGGTGGTCTGTTGCTGCAGTGGCGGTTGCACAATAGCTGATTGGAAGACGCTGAAAGGGAGTGATAGAAATGGCAAGTTGTGTCTTGAGACATTGACTAGAGCCAGGACGTGTGGTGGGTGACGTGCAGGTTTTGGCAAAGCTCTCATTCATCCTGAGAAGCTGTCTCACCCCCGTGATGAGAGCACTGTGACTAAGCAACTGTTGCAGTGAAGCCGTGAAGGAGAGCACTTTTCTGCAGCTGTGAGAACTTTTCTGAGTCTTATCGTCTGCTATTACTATTGTAATCCAGTTGTTGATTGTATTGTTAAACATGGCCAAAGAGTAAGAAGTCTAACTTCATCTCGATGGAATTGAACGGCATCGGTGGTAACAATCTTTCGAGTAGTTGCATTGCAGCCTTGAATACAATTGCTCATTAACTATCAAAACAATTCACCTAAAACTAAAACACAGCCGGTTGTATACATTGTCTTGTCCAATATATGCACCATGTGAATACTTATACAGTGTTTTCTTCAACTCAGTAGTTAACCTTCTCCAGGTCTTGGACACGTGAATCTATTTATACAGAAACGGCGCACATCCGAAGAAATCCATGCCAATGTTGCGTGGATAACCTTCCAACACCCTCAAACCTGCTGGATCGAACCTCCAGTAGTCCAGCCCACTCAGGAAATTGACATAACCTGTCGAGTGGAGATGAAACAGGTCATGCTCACAAAATCTTCCCCCTCCCCAAACTACACCTAGTTGGTCCATTCTCACCATATTTGTCCCGATAGGCAGCATCGATATGGACCGGCACTCCGCGCCACTCGTGCATGCTGTGAGCGTGGACAAAGTCCACCTTGTTGGTCTGAGGATTGAAGGGCCAATAAGAAGTAGACTTGAAGAGATAAACTTTCTCAATGCCGTCTTCGTCCCACTTCACTGCCGCTTCAATGTCCGAGACAGGAAGTCCCAGCTGGTGCACAGAGTCGGGTCCGGTTATCATCCTCTCGGCATCAAACACCCAGTACCTATCACCTGTCCCACAACAAAGAGTCATATCAAAAGCTGCAGGCCACATTTGCACCCCAATATATGTGGACTGTGACACAATTTGTCATTACCGTAACGTACTGCAACAGTTCAAGCTCGTGCAACAGCTAACATTTAAATGTCCCTTCTTCTTCTTCCCCAAAAACTGCTTCTAGCTGTTCTCTGAGAATACAAGTCTAATCTGTCCAGCATGTCCTCGGGCCTCCTCACAGATGGACATGACCTCACGAGCAAAGAGGCAACCTGAGAAGATGAAGAGCCACCACAACAACCTATCTCGTAGTGGGAATCCAAAGACCCCGTGGAAGAAACTTAAATGTGCCATTTGCATCCGCAATTCATCGGTTTCAATCCCTTCCCAAAGACTGAGAACATACTGTAGGTGTGAGTCAAAACATAGATCTACAGGGAAATCAAAGCTTGCCTTTTGGCTCAGCTCTTTCCTCTCCAGATAAACCAATTGAAAACACTGGCCTGTTATTTCTATCAGTCCCTTCATTCTTCAATAAGACCCCAAGAGAAGTGTACCTCTCCAACCTGGAGGTTTGAGGGATCATTCTTGGACATCAGACCTTGGTTCTGGCCACCTCACCTTTCACCACCCAGGGTCTCAACTGGATGACACCACTTCACCTGAAAAATGCTGTGACAAGATCTGTGGGTCCCCCAAGCCAACGACCCTTTCTGACTCTTAAGATGTTGCACACCACAACAGGGGCCACAAAATAAAGGTGTCTGATGGCCTGTGTTTGGTTATGATGATTTTGTTATAAGTTAACCTCCAAAACCAGTGGTTGCTGTGTTTTCAGGTTTTACCAGAGCTACCATTAGAAATGGGTATTTTTTTAAATCTGCATTGCGACCCACCTTGGAAGAACCAGATGTTTCCAGATTTGTCTTCGTAAGCTGCATCAATGCGATCTGGGATGCCTCGCCAGTGGCGAGAGGCCAATGCTGGGTAACCTGCTTGTAGCTGTCCATCACGAATTCTCCAAACAAAATGAGACTTGAAAAAGAAAAGCTCTCCTCGGATCATGGACACGGCATCAAAGTGCGTCCTGCAGGCGTCGGGCTGGAGCACAAACACATCAGAGTTGAGAGATCATACTCTGAACCATTCTGCTCACAGTGATCTCACCACTCCGTTGTCAATCTCATTGGTCTCTGCTGAATCAGGTAAGACTTGGTGAGGAGGTCCATACAGGTGCTGGATGCCCCTCTTGTCATCCTCGCTGAGCTTCAGGGGGTAAGAGGCGCTGTAGAAAGGACACATCACAGCATCCGGCTCCAGGGAATGCTTCAGGCCCAGAACATGGCCAAACTCATGTGCTGCCACTGTAAGTAGGTCTGTACCTGCACCCGATGAAAGTCTTTCTTCATTTCACCACCAAGTCAAAGTTGAACAGTGATATTAGACATACTCACCAACTCCATTGCCCACGGTCCAGTGTTCGTCATAGTCAAAGTGGACTTCTCCTTGTCGGTGTGTCCGAGGAAAGAAGGCGTGGGCCAGGATTCCACCAGGGCCATCAAATGGTAAACTGTCTCCATGCCAGTACCTGGACGAGAGACAAGTCTTTAGCCTCCTATCAAGGTTAAAAGTTTTCAGTCATTTTGAGTGAAGTCCACACTGAGTTCCATAAAAATGTGCTTTATTAAAAATGAAAATAAAACAATTTAAAACTGATAAAGCACAGAGAGAGCCCAACCTCTGCCATTGAAGAATCCTATTTTAAAAAATGACTCTCCCAAACCGAATTATATGCTCCTTGTCCCGTTTCACACATTTCCAGGAGACGTCTTTGAAATCCATCCACAACTTATTTTGAACGCTGACAAACCAAAGCTGTTGAAAATATAAGCTTCTTGGGAGAGGAAATGAATCTTAAACGCTCAAATAAGTTCCACTTTATTTCTCATGTGGAGGGACACAATTGTGGCGCTAAATCCAAAAAAACAAGTTTGGAATCTGACGTTGAACTTTGGCCACACAGTGTGGTATGTGAGTGTATTAATAACTGTGTTAGTGAGATACTGTAACTAGTAGTGATGTTTTTGCAGCTGTAATTGTTTACATTGGTAAAATTAGAGGCACTCCTTGTACAGTACAGTAGTAGCAGTTGCATAGAGTGTGCTATGAAAGTTATGAGTGATCTTATGAAAGCAGATTACTAAACTTCCACCGCCGCAGATGATTGGCAGTTGACGAAGTTCCAGCGTGTTGACTCAAACAATGCCACAGGAGTTGGTGCAATCACGTCTTCCTCATTTGCCGTGAAGAATATGTAGCTGTGGGCAATTGGAGCTGCTAAAAACATCCCAGTGTTGTGTTCATTCATGTTCCTGAACTCTTACTTTTCCAAAGCTGTTACACAAGCGAGTGAATTGTACAATCAAATGCTGGTGAGCAGATTTCTCACCTGTTGAAGTCGATGATGACGTCTGCTTTCTCACCGGTGACCTCTCGGAAGGTCAGTGGTGTCACGGCACTCCAGATTCCCAGTGCTTCCTGCACAACCTGCCGGACCCTACTTTCACTCATCTGCCATGGGAAGCGTTCGATCCTGTTGAAGATAATCCAGACACGCTTGTGTGAATTGGTTCTTGTAGCAGTGGTCAACATTAGTGTTACATTACAGTATGTAACACTAATGTTCAGCTTGACAACATTTTTTTTAAATCTCAATATCTTGTATAATAGGCTACAGAACATCTGCTGCTTATATCCTCATTATCATGTTCCTCCTTTGGTTGCAATGAAACTGCTTATAAGTATGATAAACGGAATAATAATTTCATAATAAAAAACTTTCATAATAATCTATATATATGTATATATAAATATGTATATTAATTCTAATAACAACAATATTATGTAATATAATTGTGCAGATAATTTAATTCTAATGCTAATAAATTATATAAATATATATATGAATTATATTACAAATAAATAAATTATAGACTATATGAATAATAACAAAATAATAATAACCAAATGCAATATCTACCTCAAAAGCAACTGTTTCAATAAAAACACTCTTCTCTTTAGCACTCCTCTAGTAGTTGTTCTCCTAACTATGATCTATGGTCTCCTAACTATGGTCTCAGGAGGACAAAAGGCAAATCTAAAAAGCACTACATAACGTGAATGTGTGCCAAGGAAGGCACCTGCTGCACCGCAGTGCTTATATGCCAGGAGAACAACATGGATATTCTTCTACCTATGATGCAGCTAACCATGTACATGATGTTGGATTTCGATGTCAAAGGAATCTTATATCCTACATTTTGGTTTATAAAGCCAAATGGTGATTTACTTAATGTAGATTTACATAAACATGACAATGACAATATCTCCCTTTGTAGATGTGATAAAAACTACAGTTTGTCCAAACTATCACTAAGTTTAAAAAAGTAAGAACTAGTTTCACCAGCTAAACTAAACTTCCAACCTGAGCAGTTCACATTGTATTTACTCACACATGAGAGTTGACTTCCTCTGAGTCAGAATTTTGTCTTTTGTTCAAGAGAATGGCCTTCAGATGGCCATGAAAGGATGACGTGACTCTATAAGTGGCTAAATTAAAGCCTCCTGTTGAAGTCAAACATGGGTCTGTGCATAGCAACAAATGTGAAAATTGATCAAACTGTCTTTCTGTTTCCCATGCTGCACAGGGAAATACACTGTTTTCAGGGCCCATCTTGTGTGCAGCCGCTTGCACTGACCACTACGCCACCATGCTGCTCTGATTCAACATTGTAGTAATGACAAAACATGCTTGCAGTATGAGCTCTAGCTTGCGTTAATGTGTTCATATGAAGAGTTATCACAGTCAATTCTGCTTTGAACGTCTCTTGTACCTGTACGTGAGGTCATTTTTCTCCCACCGTCCTCCAAACAGGGCGTATCTCTTCCTGCGCTGCTGCTGTTGCATCTTCTGTATCGTCTCCTCTTCCTTTTTGTGGGCGTGGTGAGGCAGGCGGTTGTGGGTGATGATGGCATGGTCTGGGTAGTCAGGAACGCCACAACGGGGACGCCTCCAGAAGACTGTGTCATTTTGATGATGCAGGATGTACTTAGAGTAGTGCTCTTTACTCAGTTCGTTTTCTTTCTGACTCTCTTTCTTCTTGTGAGAAGAGAGGCGACTTCTGCGTGGTCTTTCCTGCAACACAGCAGTCAAATTGGATTTTATGACCACTGACTCAAAGAAAGGGTTCTCAAGATACTCCAAAACTAGAGAGGCACAATGCCCCTCCATTTCACCCTAAAGCTGTTGACCCTTGACCTGTTCTACTAAACATCCAACAACCTGACTTTTCAGTTGTGACTCAATCCATCATGAGGCAATGACGGCTATTTTTCAAATCAGCACCCATCCTGGACTGATTCTCTGGCACCCGTTTTGCTCTTCAAAATCCCCTTGCTAGGGTCAACAAGTTCACCTTTCACTCAATAGTCTGGAGCTCTGCTCCGTTTCCTCCAGCCACTGATGAACTCAGACAGTTTGTCATGGATGAACGTCTGTTTCGTTCCACAGCCAAAACGAAAATATTGTTACAATTCAGGTCTAAGTCCTGAGACAACATAATTCAGCACCAGTTTCTCTTGACTGATTTTGTTATTTCAAAGCTTAAAGTGATAGTGTCGTGACCCAAAAACAACGCTTCTCCTATTACGGGGGAATCCTGGGGCGGCAGCTGACATGCCCGAGCAGGATCTTAAATCATCTGAAGACTGCTGCATTGTTATTCTAGTTAATAGGTGTCATCTGTTATACTGTCCAACCTTTTTTGGTGTCATTCAGGTATGCGAGTATTAAGTGGGCATGCAGGTATGAGCATGAATACGAGATGAAGAATGAAAGGCGCACACACACACACACACACACACACACACACATCTACACATACATATCCTATACTTCTGATCTTCACACACTTTATGACACACACAGACAGAGCAGATGTCTGGAAAGTCCCGCTTCAGGCTCGACATCAGTGTCTGCGCCAGACAGTGGAAGTTTGTGGAGAATGCTGATATGACAGAATATAGGATTCAGCCGTATACACGACTCCTGTATCTGAAGGATTCTGTTTTTCATGATGAAAGGTCAGCTGGTATTTTTGGAAAATCGAGGATGGAGTGTGAGTCACTGTTCAGTAAACAGATTTAACTAATCTTCAGGGATTCTCTCTGCCACATTTATTTAGCTTTAATTGCATTGTTTTCCAACAAAACCGCCCTTGGAAAATAAAAATACTATTCGTAAATCATCGCCAACAAACAGAAAGAGACATGTCCTGATTCCAGCACATTACACCCAGGTTTATGGAGATTAATCCATCAACAACGCGACTGATTTGGATTAGCAGATTATGGTCTTGCAAGTAAAAGTTATGATTTCTTACATTCCCAAGTCTTTATGACTAGCGGTGTTGTGATCAACAAATTAAAGTGGCACGCTGCCTCCGAGGTTGAACGTCTGCTCCTGTAGGTAGTTATCTTCTTCTGTTTTTCCTTGTGAGTCAGCAAACTAAGCGATTCTTTTTTCATCGGGAGACTTGTCTCTGCCTGCACGCCCTCATGCTACCGACAGTTTACACCCGATCACCGGCCGGGCTCTTATCAAGCCTCGGAGAGACTGGCATCCTGTTTGGACATCCAATATCATGACATAATAGACCTTAGGTAATTCATTCGATGATACATAAAAGATCACACTGTCAGACCTCCTGCGCCATTTGAATCAGACGAAAGGCAAAAATCAGCTACATTGCTGAATGCAATGGTGACTATATCGATTTCTTTATTCTGCTCTCTAGAGAGTACAGTTAATCTTAAATTTATCATTTCATACTCAAACAACAGTTCAATACTTTTAATGCATTAAAAAAACATTCTGATCTTTGTTGATATGATGTATTAAATGACTATTAGGGCAAAATGAGCCTGTTCAGTTTTATGTCAGCATGGTATTATTAATCCTCGGAGACGTGCACAGTGAATTTGTAATGAAAGA
Source organism: Synchiropus splendidus (assembly GCF_027744825.2). NCBI lineage: Eukaryota > Metazoa > Chordata > Actinopteri > Syngnathiformes > Callionymidae > Synchiropus > Synchiropus splendidus. The sequence goes on along the minus strand of NC_071334.1, from coordinate 59,375,223 downwards.
AAACAAGGTCAAGCCATTACAATACGTCTGTAAAGGCCATTAGACAAATCAAACACGTTCATTTTTTATGAAAAAGTGATTTCTTTTCATCTTAAATTAACTCTAACTTGACAACAAATTAAGACGAATGAATGAATTCATGAAAATCAGTTTGATTCAGTCACTTTGTTTTCCTTACAAATGAATCACTCATTTGTGTGGCTGGTTTGCTTTTCATATTCATGCATTAAACGTTGCTACTTTAAAAGAGTATCTGTCAGTCTTGTAACTAATTCCACTGAGCTAAAATTAAAAACAAACTTATATAGCAAATACATGTAGCTTTTCTAAAATCTCAGGGAGTTAAATGTAGAACTACAAAAACACTTCAACTGGTTCGCTTGGCTTTGATAGCAAATTAAATACATCTTACTTTATCACATATGACCACCGAACTGCCAAACAGAAGAAACCTCTGACCTGAAAATCTCCTTTTATCTTCTCAAAGCTTCACTTCACCCACCTGTGGCAACTTGTACCTGCGGCTGGAGGTCCGGTCGGGTACTGGAAAGGAGAGAATGCAGAGGAAAATGTGCAAGAGCAAAAAGCAGCCACAGAGCAGGACGGCCCGCACCATCTTCTCCCTCTGACGGCAGAGGCTGGGATACCACTGATTTCTTTACCCCAAACAAATGACACTTTTTACTGGCACCTGAGTGCACAAGGATTTACGTGGGTTAACCCTTGTTTTGCCAAACACAGACGCACAGTGCAAGCCAAAATTCAGGCTTGCAACTGTGGATAGCAAAACATAAGGATATAAATAATGGCAAAAACTCAACATATATATGTATCTGCACAGTCTAATGTCACTGTTAATAAATATTCGGGTAATATATGACCAGGTTAGAGTCAACTGTTAAAACATCAAAGGATTCTTTATCATTAAGAAAAAGATGTTGGTTTTCTGATCAGGCTGAATATGTCAAATTGTTTCACCTATTTGTTGGGGGGCAATATTTCGGGATAAGTCAAATGAGTACACAAACTCCTGTGGTTTGTGACTCCACCATCTCTTCTGACGTCGGAGGGTAAGGGCAAATGACCGGGTGGCGTTTTGATTTAATGACACCTTCAGGACATCAGCCTCACCTGACCCTGACAAGTTCACCTCCACCCACCGTTGAAATGCTTGTCAACCAAATAGTTTTTGTGAATGAGAAAAGTTTGTAAAATACTGCATGTTGCACATTTTATTCTACTTTATGGTACAATTCTGTGTTATGCGTCCTCAGAAATGTTGAATGGATGGCAGAGGCAGGGAAGGAAAGCTAGCTTTTCGCAGTGTTACTGTCATCGTAGCTCAGCATATCCGCACCTAAAATGCTTTCCCTCTGTTGCTATTTTTAAAATTGACCATAAAATGACCATTTACATTTTTTAAATCTTATGAATACTGGAGCGGCGAACAATGTGATGTCACATTGTGATTGGCAGATGTTAGTCTGCCTCCAGCACAGCTATTAAAACGTCGACTTCCTTATGAGATTGAGCCATGCTGAATAGTGTTCAGTGTCATCTGCATTGGATCAGTGCATATTATTCTATAAGTAAATGAAAAATATATCTAGCTTTTATAACAAAAAGAAATATACTACACAGTTTCATTGAGATCCGATATCAGTTTAAAATAGATTTTCTCATTCTTACACTAAATTGGGTTTAATACAACCATTTTGTTATCATAAAATGAATTGTGTAATAATTCACATTAAAACATAATCTAATCTAAAATACATAGTCAACAATTGTACCACTAGAGGGCGTTGTTTCTCTGTTTCTCGTTTGTCACACTCTAAAGTCAAGCTGTATTTCTGTGTTACGTTATCATTCCCCTCGTCATTTCCTTTCAGATTAAAATAAGCACATTTATTATTCCCACAATTTCCCTCTGCGGATGGTATTAGTTCGATTACTCAAAGTATAGTTGAAAACATTCAAAACGTTTGTGTTTGATCATTGGTGCATCCGTGGATCCAGGCCTCTGTCATTTTATTTTGAAGGAGTTTTCAGGATGAGTTGTGACCGAATAACTTTACACCGGTAATGAAGGTTGACAATGAAGCGTTGGTGAGGAAGACGTGAGCAAGCTTGCTAACCATCTTCGCTTTTCGCTTAAAATTATCGTTAAGCGTTTCGTCATGGCTCCTTTAGATTTGGATAAATACGTGGAAATAGCGAGACACTGCAAATACCTCCCGGAAAATGACCTGAAGGTAAGAGCTCGTAGATTAACCAGAGGTAGAAAAAAAACAAGCTAACATTGTGCATAAAGTTTCTTAAGAAAACAAATGCGACTGTTTTACCGCTTCGACGGGCACATTTAAAAAATCACATTTGTTCACCATTCACCCGCGATGGTGTGTGGCGGCTAACGCTCAGAAGAACTGTCGTTTGTTGGGATATCAAAGTTTTAAGGAAGCTACATGCTAACGTTAGCATAAAATGAAACTCGAGATCTCCGTTGCAACACAGCTCCGACTGGACGCTTGAACTGTTTACTTTCGACGTCGGTAGTCACTTCTAAAAGTCAGTTCTAGGTGCACTCATCTTTGCCAGTGTGATTTAATCTTTTTCATGATCCCGTAGAGAGCTTCGTCCGTCATGTGTTATGTGTAGACCCCTTGCCCGTAAGCAATATACTGTGTATACAGTCTACAGTTGTGTTTTAAAAACAGTTCACTGAATGGCTCCGCATAAGTAATGGTGTTATTTTTTTTCCTTCCAGCGATTATGTGACTATGTTTGTGATTTGCTGTTAGAAGAGTCCAACGTTCAGCCAGTTTCCACGCCTGTTACTGTTTGCGGGGATATCCATGGTCAGGTAAATGTTTGTTAGGCCTTTTAATGCTCGGATAGTGTACGCTCTGGAGATGCTTTTAAGATGTCAACATTGGTAGCCTAAGTATTGAATCCTGAACCCTAATATTGAATGACTGGTGTAACGTTTGTGGTATAAATAACTACACACATGCAAAGATAAATATCTTTATTTTCACAGTTTTATGACCTGTGTGAACTCTTCAGAACTGGAGGCCAAGTTCCAGATACAAATTACATTTTCATGGTGAGTGTCAATTTGTCTTAGAAGAATGGTCGATTACAAAACTCTAATTTTGTTGTTACTCTATTTTGACTATAAATATTTAATCATCAAAAATCTAACTTACATGACGGCTAACTGTAGCCATCACTGAAATAACTGTTGAACCACAGGGGTGCCCAGACTGTTTCAGCTCCCCAGCTACTTATAAAGGACCAAGTCACAATGATCTGCCTACCATAAAAATGCAAAAGTAATATTTCTATATAAATATATTCAGTAGTCTTTATTGTTCATTTTTCTATCTCTCTATGCTGCAGGATCTGAGAAAGATGCTTTAATTTGGTGACTGAGACAAAGTATCTTCAAACTGCTGAAAAATACTGAGCATATCAGCCAAATAAAATATAGTTAAACCTAATAATAATTGAAGTTTCACGCATCAGACCAATAACATTACAGGCATCTTGTTGACATTAGAGCACATAAATGCGCTGTTTTTGTCCTGGTCTCTGGAGGTGGAGCTGCACGGACGCTGGTGAGTTGGACAGCATTATACCAAAAAAAAAAGAAAAAAAATTGGTTGGTTGACTGTGATTGGTTGACTGAGCTGCAGGGCATCATGGGAATTGTGCAGCTTCAAGCCACCGTAACTGACGTTATTATGATTGGACCGCACATGCTGAGCGATATACAATTGACCTTTCTAGTTCCCAGAAGGTCTTGCAATCTACCGGCTCTGCCTTGGGCATCAACCAGTAGATGCCAATCGACGTAATCTGCACCCCTGTTTTACAGTGTTACATGCTCAAATATAGTCCTTTTAGGTGCTCACTGAGCTCCACGATTGCCTTTGCATTTTCTTTGCCATGGTGATGAGGTGACTGAAACTGCTGTTTATCAGCATGGTTGCTTATAAGCAAACAATTTGATATTAAAGTGCTTGGAATATATATATATTTTTAATCGAATTTTTATGGAATGTTCGCATTTAACTATTGACGTTTAGCTGCATTGCTCAATGAGCAAACCTCCCAATAAAGGAGATTATTCATGTGCATCTACGTTTTTAGGTTCACTCACCAAGTTTCTAATGACTTTCACTAAAATATCTATCACACCTTGCGGTTCTTTCATTCAGGGGGATTTTGTAGATAGAGGATATTACAGCTTGGAGACCTTCACGCACCTGCTAGCTTTGAAGGCGAAGTGGCCGGATCGCATCACACTTCTCCGAGGAAATCATGAAAGCAGACAAATAACACAAGTGTATGGGTTTTATGGTAGGTTCAGTTTTATTTACTTTTGCAAAGATTTTGGTGATTTATTTATCAATTGGATGTTTTTTCTTCTTTTCAGATGAGTGCCAAACAAAGTATGGAAATGCAAATGCCTGGCGATATTGCACCAAGGTTTTTGACATGCTCACTGTGGCAGCTGTAAGTCTGTTTTTGAAATGTTGACTAAGGGAAGCCCAAGTTCCCATACAAACAGTAAATGACCACAGGCAATAACCATGATATTAACCATTGAAATTAAAAAAAAAAAAAGAATGGTTCAACTAACATGTCTCTCTCTTTCCTTTGTTAGTTGATAGATGAGCAAGTTCTGTGTGTTCATGGTGGTCTCTCCCCTGATATCAAGACCCTGGATCAAATCCGCACAATAGAACGAAACCAAGAGATTCCTCACAAAGGCGCCTTCTGTGACCTTGTGTGGTCTGATCCAGAGGATGTTGATACCTGGGCACTCAGTCCAAGAGGAGCCGGCTGGCTGTTTGGTGCCAAAGTCACAAATGAGGTGGATTTTTTTCCCTTTAAAACCACTGCCCAATATAATGCCTTCCTGTCAGTCACACTGGTTTGGTGGCAATGTTCACTTCATTACATTTGTGTACCAGGCATATCAGTGAAATGTTTATCAGCATAGAGGCTGTCTTTGATGACAAACAATTCCCTGTTGTCCATAAGAGCTTTTGAACTTTCTATCGTTGAATTAATTTTTCTATTTTTGAGGGTCGATACTCATAATTGCCCTTTTTTTGTCTTAGTTTGTGCACATCAACAACCTGAAACTCATCTGCCGAGCTCATCAACTGGTCCACGAAGGCTACAAGTACATGTTTGATGAGAAGCTGGTGACTGTGTGGTCAGCGCCCAACTACTGCTACCGCTGCGGTAACGTCGCCTCCATCATGGTTTTCAAAGACGTGAACACACGAGAGCCCAAGCTATTCCGTGCTGTGCCTGACTCCGAGCGTGTCATACCTCCACGAACGACCACTCCATACTTCCTCTAATGGTCTGAGTGGTATCTCTTCACCTCAACATTATTTATATGCAACACTTTTTAAAACAACCTAGAGGAAATGTCTTTCAGCTCATTCACTTTCTGTACTGAAAGGTCTTTCCTCAGGGGTGGAAGTCTGTTTGCACCTCACTACCTTATGTTCATTCTTTAAGGATAATTCTTATGCTGAAATGTTTTAAAGGTGTATTCATATGACATTGACAAGAACTATTTTAATTCAGACATCACAGTATCCCGTAGATTATGTACCAAGACTGCTTGCTCTGACCAGTGCATCAAATAAAAGGTGGATGATTTCATTTTCTTAACTTTGGTATTCTAGTTTGCTTTTGTTGCCTCTTTCCATCTTTTTCTACCAATCACACCCCTCTGTCTCCTGTAGCCATCATCTACACTGTGTCAAGTGCGTATTTCATTTTCCCTTGCCCATGAGCAACAACAATATAAGTTTCGCCCATGGTATTGTGCTCAGCAACATGGTAGAACTCACAAAAGGTGGGATTGTGATTTCTATGAAACACATTTTGTTGTGGGATTTGAATATTTTTGGCTCTTGGCATGCCTTAGATCCACTCAATAACTGTAGTTTTCTCTGTTTTCTAAATGAATAAAACTATTCTTGTGATCTTGTTGATTTTTTTTTTTGTCTTGTTTTGAAGGGGTCATATTGCAGAGCTATGATTAATCCCAGGCCACAATGACGTTTCTATCAATAAAATACACTCAAATGGTCACTCATGTCCTTAAGTATTTCAGTCATGATTTCAGTCAGGAAAAACTGTAGAACAGCTGGAGCAAATGAATTTGTGGGTCTCATATAAAGAGAGCAGAGCAGGCTATAATAGAGGACGGTGGCTTATCTGATGCTGAGTTCAAAATCCACTTCTCTCAATAATGTGTCACATATGGCCTGAGTATTGGGGGGTGTCAATATAATTTTTTTTGCCTACGGTGTTCATTCTGATGAACATTAACCACCGTTATTGGAGGAAAAAGCAGATCCGGTTGCATTACTTCAACTCGCCATGCTTTTATTTTGAAGCACTCGACCCGGATGAAGCTAGCCAGTGGCAGTGAAGGCAGCAGCTGTCTTCTTCACCCCGCCGTCCCCTGCCACCTTGTCCGTCACAGGACAACTGAAACCTGCGGCGCCACTCCGGCCGGAAGAGACCGCAGTGCAGTGTGAGTTAGTTGCGGGGAGATGCAAACAAAAGCGGGCTTCGCAGACGCAGCGCAGTGTGGCTTTTACTCTGAATTGTGAGCCGCGTCTCTGTCACCGCCGTTCTTCACCGTTAGCCGGCAGCCTAGGTAGGACCACCGAAGCGAGGTAAGATTAGTCGAGGAATTTGATTTAAACCCGCACTGCATTACAACCACGCCAGGTTGCCGAAGTCACAATGTTACATCATCGTAAAACTACAGTGCTTCCATGTGATAGTCTGCGGAGTAACAAGGTAACAGTGCTGTTGTCAATGGCTAGTTCGAAGTTCGAGCTATTTATTTGGCTCAAAGCATGTACCTTTCTGGTCAGTAGATGTATGACGCACAAGTTACAACCCTGGTTATACAATTCTTAGTAGGCTTTTTCTTCTTCTGCCTCGCCTCCCGGTACTGTATGAGAACTTACAACCATCCGTGCCAAGTGAGCCTCCATCACTCCAAGTCTCATTCCACTGTCAGGCAATTATCCTGTAGGAGTCACTAGTGTTCACTTATAAAGCTGTAGAAGAAGTGCTGTCCTGCTCCAGCAACATAACAAACATGGCACATTTGATCAACCGCCTTTATTTTCCAGGGAATGAAAATGTAGCGAGCCTAAAAGAAACCTGTACCATTTTAAATGTGATGAAATTATTACCAGTGAGTAATATTTTATATAAACCTTTTTTGGACTTCACATCTTGTTTTAACTTGTGTTTCCAATTTTAAGTGGTATTCTTTCATACTGGGTATTTTGTTTAGCATTCACGTTTATGTACATCTTCATTCATTCACTTATGACACCAATGTTACGGAACACACAGTTAAGATTGCTCATCTGTCTTTGGTTTGAAGGGAACAAAACTTCAAATTAATTCAGAAGTGCATATTTTTTTACACACATAAGTCTTGATTTTTATTAATTTCAACTTGTTTTATTGTAACTGAAGAGACTGGTTGTATGATGGAAGAAGAATGTTAGAAATGGAAGTACCAGGTAGATGAAGAGGAAGATCTCCATTGAGTGAATGTGAAAAAGGTTGAAGTTATTGTAGCTAATGTGACTTGTATCCACACCATCACACACACAACTTTGGAGTCATGTTGTGTCAGCTTCAGTGCATTGAATTGACTGTTTTCAAACTGTTGAAAAGCTGACTTGACTTGTTCTACCTTGACCTGATATCACAGTTATCTTGGCCCCACTGCGAAGCTGAAATCTGGGACACATTGGTTCTAAAAAGGGTGATCATGTGACATCCTTCACAGTGTCTTATTAATGTTCTTGTTAAACTGGGCCGACTGTCAGGTGTCAGAATTGAGAAATGTCTGTTTTCCCAACAACTTTTGCCATTTTCAGTCAGTTCATAAACCATGTGCTATACTTCTGTGTCACGTGTTTTTAGTTGGACTTGCATACACACTTTTTTTCCCCCCACGTTTTATTTATTTATTTGTTTAATTTTTTTTTTTTTTGCAAGAAATACAGCAGAAACATGACATTGCTCCTACAGTCCAGTGTTCATTATTGTTTTGTGCTTTCCTTCTGGAGGGGCAATTTCTTCCTGAGTGCTCAGGTCAACTTCTGAGGTTTGAAAGGATCTCTGACTTTGCTGGATGGGCCTATAATAACATGGTTGACTGGAGACTTTGTTAAGCCCATTATTTCCCCAATGTGAGCATATGAATAGTTTGTATAGCTAGTGCATGGCTACAACTAGCAATTGTATGATTCTCTGGTATTCCTTTATATGTTATATATTTGGTATATTTGCACGCTGTGTGTTTTTGGACAGTGGGATGAAATCTGGAGTGCTGGGAACCAATGCTAACCCACAACATACAAACTTCACACTGAAAGGACCTATGTTCACTGGAAGGTCACAGACCAAGACCAGGACCAAGACCAAGTTGAATCCTTTATCACACATCAGGAGTGTGAAATCACTTGCTAGAACTGAGTTAAATTGCACAAATATCGACCCTAAAGCCCAAGTCTTTACATCTTGGATCTGTTGTATCTGTGTTGCATAATGGGCTGGGTCGCACCATGCCGCACAAAGGGCTGCAATTTCTGTGACAACTTCCATCATTTTTCTTTTTCACCTTCAGGTTACTGCCATGACTGGAGCTGAGAATGAGGATGATATTCCGCTAGGTGAGAGGAAGACTGTCACAGACTTCTGCTATCTCCTGGACAAGTCCAAACAACTCTTCAATGGTCTCAGGTTAGTTGAAGTGTCAAAGCTGAGAGATGTGAGTGACTAGAAAGGAAAGATTTAGTTCATCAGAGGGAGAATTAATGTGGAGAAGTTAGAAGAGGCCAGGTGTCTGGGGACATGAATGTCTGAGATGGTGATGCATGGAAAAGGTAGAAGAGGGAGACACCCAATGAGCAATTGCAGTGGACAGTTGAGAGGATGACTCTTGCCAGGATGACAGTGAGCAGCAGGTTGAACGGGGTATTGTTAAGAACCTCACAGTGCGATTACATTTCGATTCTTTAGGTTGTGAATTAATATCATATCATATCAATTTCATTCGGTTCTAATTCAAATGGTGTTGTGCGAGTGCATGAGAGAGAAACTAAGTTTCCAGCTTCAATATCAAACTTGAGCAGTATCAGTTTGCATCATATATGTGTGAAAATTTTATGTGACGGTTATCCAAACCTTGTACATATTGCTCATCTGTTCGATATGAATTACTTGTATATTCAGTGAAACTTGTATTAAACAAACCTAATTCCTTGAAATGGCCTTGGTCAGAACATCACAAGAGTAGACGCTCATGCAGCGTTCTGAATCACAAAAACAATGATGGCTGCTTGTTGGAAACGTTACATTAACCAATGATTATTTGGAACCTGATATGAGCATGAGAACGACTTTTTTTTTTTTTTTAAACAACCGACTTTTGTCAATGTACTGTATGAATTGATACAACAAATTTAAGTTGATTTCCGTTTAATTTGTGGACATTTTACTCCTTTACAACAAAAAAATAAAACACTATTGGGCACTGAAATTTAAAAATGTGATTCCCACAAATAGATATGGAATTCAGAAAAATTAGACAGAGAGTAAAATGGAAAAAAATACATTGGAATTTGGAAAAATAAACAATCATGAGGGGGCAGTTCTGACATGTATTGATTTGGTTGGTAATAATCATGAGAAGTAAATCTCCTATCTGCAGCCACCCTCACCCCGTTTGTCTTTTCATTCTTATGGCTGGATGCTCGACTTAAGTTCCTGTCATCTAGTTTTGTTTGGGGATTTTTCCGTTAAAAACACACCATAACTATATCCATGTCCATGATGTGTTATGTGTCTTCCCGATAGTTTGATGTTTCCTCATCATTTTAATGTTTGATCACATGAGAGTTCTTTAAAATATATGGCTCCACGATCATCTACATGTTGCGGAAACCCTGAAATGTGTACTCCATGTATTTTTTTACTCTGTGCCAGTTTTATTGCTAAGTTAAAGATCAGCTTTTCTAAATGTTTTCTAAATGCATACTTATATCATTGGTAAACCACAGCGACTTTTCTGATTTCAAGGCTGCGATCAGAGAATCAGCAGGGAGCCAGTCACCCAACTTTCAGGTGTATAAATAGGCCTGAATCTAATAAAAACAAGTCACTTCCTTAATTGTCATCCAGTCACAGTGTTAAGCTACTGTTTGACTTCAAAGCTTCATCTGTTTTCAAGGAAGAACTTTGTCAGTTGTTTCATTATTTCATTTGTATAAACTGAGAGCACTGTGAGAATAATAATATTTGGCGTAGTATTAATAATGTAATTGTGTAGTACCTCTTACCTTCTGTGGTGATTTTTTTTTAAGCTTTGGCTTTTAGGCTTTGGACAACATCATTCCTTTATCTATAGTTGCTCCCGCCCATTCGAAGATGATTGTACTGCCTGCATGTTACTAATAGAAATCATTTCTAAATTCTTTTAAAATTACACAGGTGTCAAGTTGGGCAACTAATTGTTATATGCTAGAATGTATTAAATATGCAAATTGAATTTGTTGCAGCTCTTCATTTTCATTTAAAATCATGGAAGAAGTCATTGCAGTATGAATGTGGCTTACAAAATATTGTTTGGTCGAGAGACTGCGAAGGGCTATCAAACTGTGGGACCATCTGGAGTGGTGGTATTTTTCACGCTGAGTTAGTGAACCTGCCACCTACACAAGTGCGAGCCAAACAACACATCACTGCCAGAGACAAACACAAAAAGGCCCGGGATATTGGAGTGGGACTGACGGATGGTTGCTTTCAATTGTTTAATGATTTGATAAATCAACCGTCAACTCTCCCACATATGTGGTTCTATTATTCTGCATTGATTTGGCTTTGATTCTGTTCCGCTGCTCGATTGTTTTATGGAGTTATAAATTATTTAGTTCAGAACCCAAGTGAAATGTTCCTCTCTTCCTGTTGTGGTGAGGTTTTGCTGGTCTAGTTGGTCAGACTAAGCACTCATACGTAAAATATAATCACTTGGACATATTATTGATCAAATGGAAAACATGACCTTGAGCGAACGTTCGCACACAGTGATTTCACATCAGACATTGATGAATTCTAATAAACTCAGGTGGATAGTCATTCTTTGTGGTCTGCACTATGAGCATGACATGTCAAACTTAAAGTTTAAAGTTAAATGCTAGTTTACCGTGTAGATAGATCAAAAGCTACCGTTTCTCTTATGACTTGGAACGTGATGGACTCGACAACTAGATCTTATTATCACTGCTACGAGTAGTGGAACTGGCTAAACATCTGAGGTAAATAGCGGAGAGGTCATCTCACCCAGCGTTGAACAATTGAGGTAAGTAGCCGAACAGAGGCAGATGTTTAAAGAGAAGTTGTTCCTCAGAAGCAAGGAAGGCGGTATCTTTCCTCCTGAGATTCGAAAGCACGCTCCCTGGAAATGTAGCATTTTCAATGGGCGAAGCCTATGCACATTTTCTAATGTACGTATTTCAATCCACAGAAAGTATGGTGTAAACAGACATACTGATGTGTTCAATAGGGGTCCAATGTCGTTTTAAGAGAAATTGTCACATTAGTTCCTCTTTAACAGGCTGTTTTCCAGCAGTCAGTCATGATAAAGTTCCATTATTAGACTCAAAATAGGCATATGGAGATGGGGAGTTTGACAACATATTTATGTAGATACAAATGTGTTGTGTATTCATTTATTTTCCCCCCACAGATCTAATCTCGATACAATGCTTTCTCTTCCCTCCGTACTTCTACTCAGAGACCTTCCTCAGTATGGACACAAGCAGTGGCAGTCCTACTTCGGCAGGACCTTTGACGTCTACACCAAACTGTGGAAATTTCAACAGCAGCACAGGTAACATCTGTTTCACTCTTGGTTGGAGTAGGAGACATTGAAGTATAAAATTCCACTGAATGAGAGTGTACTGCTTACTTAATGTTTACTTTACTATGTAATGTTTCCTGCTTTGCTGACAGGCAGGTTCTAGATACTCGCTACGGCTTGAAGAGATGGCAGATTGGGGAGGTTGCCTCGAAAATCGGACAGCTTTATTACCACTATTAGTAAGTGACCTGTTTTCTCTTTTGCAAATAATAATGGCGCTTTAAAACGATAACATAATCCAATGAAATCTGTCCTTTGTTTCAACAGCCTTCGTACCTCAGAAACAAGTTACCTGAATGAGGCCTTTTCATTCTACTCTGCCATCCGCCAGCGATCCTACTACTATCAGGTCAACAAAGAGGACAGGTGAGTACTGGTGCTGAATATAATAAGAATAGCATTTGGCACAAATGAGTTCAAGGTTTTTAAACTGTAACATCACTGTGACAAACATGACCTCCAGCCTTTGAGAAAACTGGTGATTTTGACCTGTTCTCTGGTGCTACATCACACTGACCAGCCATGCAGGTGACGATGTCCAAACCTAGTTGCACTTACTTTGCCGACTGAAGAGACCCATCTGTGGTCGCAGATGACTCTCCCAACTATCAATTGGTCCGTCCTTATCCATCACAGTTGGGTTCTCTGGAACTACTATAGGTAGAAAACAGACTGCAGAGGACAGCATGTTGAAAGTTTGGGTCAGGACAACCTGAGCCAAAACCTGCCACCTGTCATCCCTCCATCTGGAACTTGTTTTTTTTCACTATTTGTCAACCTAAAACTCTTTATCTGGGGTTTTAATAAGTTATGTTTGTTTACTGTATTATTTAATTACTGTTTCACATCACTCTATCGCAGTCCTGTCCAAGCTGTTCCAGAACGGGCTGCATTGGCTGCAATGGAGGTTTTTGTTCCAACTCATCATGGATTCACAGTGTAACCAATCAGATGTCAGCGGAAACATGCAGTAACTGGTGAAGCTGTGTGCTAGCTGGGTTGGAACATAGACATGCACCCACTGCAGCCCTCGAGGACCGGTTTTCTAGAGAGTTAGTGTGTCACTTCTTACCTGGCTGAATCAAGTGCATTTGTACCCTTGAGGTAACAAGAAATATTATGTAAACGTTCATACTGTCTGTAGTAGAATTGATTGATCAAGAGTGATGTTGTGATCATCATCAAGTTCTTTCATGTCTTTTTTTTTTCTCATAGGCCGGAACTAGTCGTCAAGAAGCTTCGATATTATGCTCGTTACATTGTTGTGTGTTTACTGCTCAACAAAATGGACCTTGTCAAAGTTTTGGTGAAGGTATGGAAAAATGTGTTTTATACTGCCTTGCTCAGTGTCACTACTGATGAAATCCCCTGTAGCTGAGAGTATTCTAGTAAGATTATGTGTTAATGTACAGTCTGGAAGGGATTACAAGTGCTAAACTCCTGCTGAGATGCAGCTTCTGTCACGGAATGAGGGAAGATTAAAAACCGTTCTACTACCAGAATGTTTTCTTTTTTAAAGTCAGGCCTTTCAGAGACTCCTACACCTTCCTTTCCCCAAGACACTCAAAACACTGTTACACCTCAGAGTTCACAGGTAGTGATGGCTGCTACGTCCTTTCTCTTCAATAGCAGGTTTTATTGTACCTTTCATGAAAACATGGGCTCAGGTGAAGATAGGGAAGAATTCTTAAAATTAGCATTCAGAGAGCACAGACCTCCACCATTCTGCCCTTTCACCCCATTTTTAACCCAGTATTATTGATCTACATTTGTTGTAGCTATCTAGTATGATGTCATTTAGCATTTTAAATACCATTGATTGCAATGAGCTCACTCGGACAACAGGTGGCAGTAGCATCGTACAACTTTCTTAATTAACACATGCCATAAGTGTGAGGGAGCATTGTTTGATCAGTGCTTCTCGACAAAGTATCTGTGATGTTTGTCATAAGGTTTTGTGTTACCTGGATTTATACCTACTTACAGCCTGCCATTGAGGATAGCTTTTAATACCCCACAAAAGCTAAAAACCCACTCCCTTTCAATGACGTCTTTAATGTCACTTAATTTGGCAGTTGACACCATAATAGCAGCCATAATCTGAACCACGAAACAGTGTGACTTTATTGTAAAAGAGTGTCTGTATCAGTGTCCAATCCAAACAAGATGGAAACAATTCAGTAGTGTTGTGAAAACAAAAGATTATGAGGCCCACTCCAAGATTAAATTAGTTAATTGAAGGCCTGAAGTCATTTCATTGAGTTCTTAGTTATGATGCTCTGTCTGCAGGAATTATCAGAAGAAATTGAGGATTACACACAACGATTCAACACAGAAGACCAGTTGGAATGGAATCTAGTTCTGCAAGAGGTGGCGGCTTTTATTGAGGTAATTTCTATGTTAAATCATTATTACTTGTGCTTATATTATTGTTTGAACTTGTCCGTGTTGTGTGCATGAAAGTGAAGTTGGGCTCCACTCCAGCATGACCTTTCACAATTTGACCAACAGGCAGACCCAGCTGTGGTTCTCAATGACAATAATGGAGTCATGGTCATCAGCAATCGGCTGCAGGAAGGAAGCGTTCCTCCCCTTGAACAGGGCATGGTGGTCGGGCAGCTCGTCCTTGCTGATGCACTGATCATCGGCAACTGCAACAGCCAGGTTTAACTCACTAATTCTGACTCTTAATCCTGAAAGCAAAGATTTCAGAGAGGCACAAATGCAATACCTCTTTTCAAAGACACTCCTACTATAAAATTTGAATTCTTATGCGTATATATTTTTCTGCATCCTACATGTTCTTTTTTTTATTCAAAAGTTATCTGCATGCTAATGTTGAGATAGTTTTCCATTTTTTTTTTTTCAGGTTAAGTTCAGCGAGTTAACCATCGACATGTTCAGAATGCTTCAAGCTTTGGAGAGGGAACCTGTAAACCTTGCAACTCAGACTTCCAAACAAGCAACACTTGTAAGTCTTGTAATTGTTATTAATCTGTCATATGTTTTTTCTATCTTCCTTACACAACACATACCTTTATGTATGCTCCTTACTAATGCATAATGTATCACAGACACCAACATCAACCAATACATAATTAGAAAGAAGAAGTACATCATTTCATATCATTTAATTGATACAAAAAAATTCAATAGAATTTCATTTCCACATACTACCATAAAATACATTGTATTTATACAAGGTTATATACAGTTAGTGGTCAAACACAGCCACCAACTTGTGTCCTCAATGGAGGTACTGCTGCACTGTGCACTGAACTGGTGGAAGTGGCATCAATAACAGCAAATAATAATGGATTTGCCAGTGTTTTTTTTGTAGGAAAAAGAGCAGCTTCATGTAAACGAAGGACTTGTTTTTATTGTTTTTATTACTCAAGCTATTGTGACAAGTGTTGAAGTGTCTGAACGGATGGGAGACGGATGGAATGGTAACACCGAACTGTAATGTAAATGTAATGCAGAACTCTTGTTAGAAGGGTCCGCTGTACAAAACATATAATGCGTTTGGGTAAGGAGTGGATAAAGAATTTGTCTTTTACTGGCGAGGTTTGCCTCCTCACAGATGATTTTATAACTTCTCTGCGCTGTTTTGATAGTATTGGTATCATTGCTTGCTTTGCATTCGAAAACCGCGGGCATTTCCATTTGGTTTCAAACCCGTTTGAGGCAGATTTTTCCAGGCAAAATAATCCTGCAAAGAAGTGAAACACAGGTTTTGAACTTGCTTCACCTATTTCTAATGATGTGCTTCCTTTGGTTAGAAGAACAGGCTTACATGCTCCGTGGCACAATTAGGACATCCAGCTCTCATGCAATCGTTCACTTCACTTCGAACAAGATTCATTTGCATTGCAATTCAGCTCAACCACCTCTGTTGACGATATACTGTATGATCATTTCATACTGCCTACTCATGCATTGTTCCTGAGGTTACATTTAATTTTTAGTTTATTGAAAGTTGAATGCAGAACAAAGTGTGAGTATGAAGCAGTTTTAAATGGGGATATTGACTCCAAACATGTTAAAACTTCATGATGCAACACTCCTACATCATGTCAAACAGAAGTCCAACATTTTAAACCTACCCATGCGTCAATATATCCATGAAATATCCAATATATCCAGCCACTGAACGCTGTTTCTCTCTCTCTACAGGAACCCACTGAGAAGCCAGCGAAGAGGGAAAACCCTCACAAGTATCTTCTGTATAAACCAACATTCAGCCAACTTTTTACATTCTTGTCTGCCTCTTTTAAGGTCAGTGTTCCATTTTCACAACACTAACAAAACACACAATTTTCGTACAAACCAATAGTTTATGTATTGATGAAACAAAGTCCAGTTCTTTCAGTCCTGAAGTTTAAATGGCCTGGAAGAATGAGAACCAACTCAAACATATCTCTTTTTTATTATTAGAATAAACCTTGCATGATAGTGATTGATCATCTTAAAAATGACCATCATTTTTAATTCATAGCCTGACTTTTTTTTTTTTTTTTGCAATTTACAGGAATTGCCTGCGAATAGTGTCCTACTTGTTTACCTGTCGGCAACTGGAGTCTTCCCAGTTGGACATTCAGATTATGAAGGTAAACGTCAACTATTATTAACTATTAGTCATACTCCTAAGTTATGTCGTGTCAAGATTTTATGACCATGGGGAGAGGTCTGAAAAATATTTTTTTTGTGAAAATTACTATCTTACCCAATTTGGATGTAAAATGCAACTTGCACAAAAGTCTTAACCTCTCACACAAATATATACTCACTCACACATCAATATACCCACTAAATTTAAGCGAGAATATGCACCTGTCCTCAAAATGATTCGTACCCCATTAGAAATAGCATCCTATTTTACATTCTTCAAAGGCTATTATTCTAATTCCTGTGAGTCTTGTCGTTGGTCAGCACAAACCCACATATGAGTAGCTATACTGTACTGTTGTAACTCAATATATGGCCAAAACTATTAATACCTCTGGCAAAATCTCAGAAAAACGTGTCATTTGAAGTATAGTTTAGCTAATCATAAGTAGGTTTGTGCCTAGCCACGAGATGACAAAACATACACAGGTATGAGCAGTATAATAGCTTTTGTAAATGAAGAATCTAATATATAATGTTTTTTTTCATGTGGTTTGAATCATTTTGAGGCCAAGTGTATATGTGTGATAGGTGAAGAATGATTTTTCCTCCTTTGTCCTATACGGCCCCTCATATATTTGCACTGTCAGTATTTAAACATCGTACTGTGTCATAAAACTGTCATACAGAAATATGTATGATCGTGTATGAAATATGTTCAGGAAACTTTTCTGTTGTGGACTACAAGAAAATGATCTCACTGAAAAAACCCTCTTTATGGACAGGGCCATATGATTTTGGTGGAGTCCTCACGAATACAAATCGAGACGTGATAAACGGCGAGACTGTCCAGAAGAGGACTCAGGCCCAGAAAGAAATGCACTGGTGAGGACTTTTTGGGGTTTATTACCCCTCAGTTTACTGAATGTTTAAGTGTTTTTGACACTTTTTACTTCCTTTAATATTGTTAGTATAAATCCAAATTGAACCTTCATCCATTCAGAAATTGAATGCATGAATGACAATAATCAATCATAGGCCCTCACTGACCTACTTTTTAGTTTATATTTTTACCTTAACTATTAAAACAGTAGTGATGTCTTGTGTTTAAGATACATGATTCCTCACTCAAAATGCTGCAATCCCACGATTCTCCTGTTTATTCTGTTGCAGCCTTCATCCTGGTGACTTGTTCCCTTTCACCCGAAAGCCTCTTTTCGTCATTGTGGATTCCACCAACAGCTCAGCCTACAAGGTATCTGCACCGGTTGTCACGGCTATAGTAGCAAGGATTTGCTAACGCATTCCGCCATTTTGCTTCATTCATTTTTCTCTAGAAATTCACAAACCTTTTTGGTCAGCCACTGGTTTGCCTGCTGTCACCAAAGGTCTATCCCAAAAATATTCAAGGTGAGGTTTTTTTTTGCATTCCAATCAATCAAATGTTTCGAAAAAGTTTTGTTTTTGTCATCCTCACTTGCATCTTCTCTTTGATCAGATCAATCCCAGCGTGGAAGTCTCTTCACTTTGTTCCTCTACAATCCGCTCATGGCTTTCTTGTCTGTCTGTGGATTAACCAGCGTGCGACGAGGACTCTGGGAGAGAGCCCAGGAGTTTCTTCAAAATGTCTACCGTGACATTGGCCAACTAATAACTAGATCGAGATCTATAGGTATTGTGTTTGTCTGCTGGAGTGGTGACAACATTGGTGGGGATTTGGCCTCAAGGCTTTGAACTTGTGGAACAAAAAATAAAAACTGAAATTAGCTGAAGTTGTACGTATTTGTTTTCTTTTTCATCCACAGATCAGGCCTTTTTGCAATTCTTCGGTGATGAGTTCCTCCGGCTGCTCCTGATACGCTTTGTGTTTTGTTCCGCTACATTTCGACTGCATAAAGTATTCCGGGTAAGTGACCATCCACATGCAATTCTCAGAACTTCTTCTTGATTTGGATTCATGATGTTCCCCAAATATACGTCAGCTCTTCATTTCCACCCGTGGCTTATGGACCGCCGTCTCTCAGAGATATCTGTCTTCTATCCTGCTGCACCAGGTGTGGAGGAGGGACTTCTCTAGCTGACACGATGATTGCCACATTGCACTATAGGATGGGAATATAAAGAGATAAATGAACTGGCTTTGTGGGAGTGGTGTCATGTTCGGACGTCCTCCAGCGTTGTGTTTGTGTGTGAGAGTCTAGACACTCCTCAAAAGCAGCAGCTGCTGCATCACCTCCTCCTTATGTCAGGAGATGACTCTACAGCAGTGCTTCTCAATCACTTTCTGTGCCACCCAACTGTAAATAGTATCATTAGTATAGTATTAGTAGTAAAGAAAATAATATAGATCAACTTCCAATAAAGAATAACTTTATTAACATTATCATTGTCTGTAACAGAAAAGACTTCAATTTGTACATCAATTTGCCTGAAAAAAAAGTCATGAGTAGATGTGAAATTACACTTACAAAATACACTAGTACGGCAAAAAACTATGTTCCCCCGAGGTCAAATGGGCCGCTCGCCTCCATGGGGGCCCGCCCCACTATTTGAGAAGGACTTCTCTACAGAAATGGTTCAACACCATCCAAAGATTAAAAGGGCTGGGCTGACCATTGTCTCACCGTTCACCGTTCACTATATCTCATACATGTCATCCTTGGTGTCAAGTGTCAAGTGAGATCATCTTTCATTTGACATCTTGGTGCCAGTGCCGGTACCTCTGCTGTCATGTAGGTGTATCAGACTAAATTCTACATTTAAAATGTAAGCTTTTCTTCAGCTGGCTTCCTGTCTGAACTACTACTCTTATTTGACGTCCCCAAAAAAAATGGAACCACTATGTTGCAATGCTCCAACTGACGTCGGGGACACTGACACAGGCTGATGGAAACACTCTCATTAACTACAATTGAAGCAGATCAGTCGCGAGACGGCAGCGCTTCACTGCTGCATTACCCAGTACACACACTCCCCATAATTCTGTTTGCTACCTCACTTCAGTCCAACAGTGCTTTCACATTAATTGATGGCTTCAGTCTGTCTTTTGGTGCATGTTCAAGATCACATTTCTGTGAAAATTAGTTACAAGCGTCTGTTAAATGTTTACTTGCAAGACAATTTATCTATTTTTCTGTCACAAAATTATCTTTTAGGGATTTTGGAATGAACAAGTGCTGATCCAGGCTGTCACAAACCACTATAGGTTACAGTTTAACGTCAAGCATTTTTAGTCTGCTCCTGTTTTGACTTAAATCACGCACCAGTTACTTAATCTTGTTTTGAAAATGGGATTCGATTTTTAGAAAGTTTTTCCAACGTTGTTGTTTTGGCTGGGTGATAAATTACTGAAGAGCTTTTCAGAGATTTTGCTTTCCTCAGTGAATTCCGCCTTCACCGTACAATTCTTTTAATACTCATCTTTGTTTTTAAATGATCGATAACTGACTATGTTAAAAAGGGAATCCAAATTGTACTAAAACATTTGGCTGTTGGCATTAGATTGAACTGTTGCAGTGCATTGTGAGACAAGTGGTGAAAAGTCTTTTTCAGGCGTGACACTGTCAAATGAATTCTGTTGGTGAATGTCACTTGGGTAAATGTCTGTGTTTCAGGCTAATATATGTCAGTCAACAGTATTTCCCTGTGTTGCTGCAGGAAGCACACAGCTTCCCAGAGTCGTACCCTGACCTCCCCAAACAGGAGACGGTGGAGAGCAGCTCGCTTCAGAGGCATGTCCTGGAGCTGGCCACCATGTTGGATGTTCAGAGTCTATTTTGGGATGATTCTCTGGAAGCCTACTGACATCGCTGCAAGGACAAAAGGAACATGTGTACATAGTGACACATCAACACACTGCCTGTGTTTTTGATTTGCATTGTTCATTTTGTGGGCAAAGAAAAAAAAACCTTTTGCACAAACACTTGTATCAAACACTCATATTTGTTTACTGCAGCGCACCATGGTAATGTTTACATACAGATGGAGTGAAATTCATTGTAAATTCCCCATTTTGCCTTGTAATTTTCAGCATCATGTAGGATGTGAGAGAAATTGACCGTCATTTACATTCCAACCAAAGGTGAAGGCCGTGCATACAGCAGCCTTCACTGGTGGGATTTTTGGATTTTTATTTTGAGTCATGAAGGTTGTGATGAACCTGATGGGACAGAAATTAAGGGTAAATTGCAGGTTGACATTAAATGGGACGAAATGTTAGCATTGGAGGAGATGCACACAGTTTATTGTCTTGCTGCTTGCCATTCCATTCATCGAAGCCCCACCCCAAAGTTTTGGATGTTACATTTGGAGTTGATCAATTCTACTTCGTCTCCACCAAATGTGACCTTCGCTTTTTACATAAAATTTGCATGTGTGCAGGGTCTCAAGTATGCAAGGAGGTCGTTTTTGGGGAAAGTAAGACAATCTAATGGTCGCACACTGATGACATGCATCATTCTATGAATGCTGTGTCAACTCTCAATAATGTAAACACAACAACCTGAACCTGTTGGTTCAGTCTTAAATTGTTTAAAACCATGTATATTTAAATCACTTTCAAAATTACTTGCTAAAATTCTCTCCTTACATCATAAATAGATTTTCACCAGTTAAAAAAATGCATTGAATTCTTAGATAATTTAAGTTGTCATCCAGCAGACTGAGACTCATCTGGAGGTTGTATGTTAAATAACTGTAATTGAAGCACATTTGTCCGTGTATGAAATCATTGAAGCCCCATGAGGCTTCTACAACCGTCCCAACAGCCCTGATTTTTTTTTTCCTGGGAGACGACGATATGTTTCACAATTTCAACTACTGAAACATGAGAAGAGAGTAATAGCTGTTAAAGAATAATTACAATTTTTACTTATTTATCCATTTCTCCTCAAGATTCCATGTTGCTCTTAAAATGGTTTTGCAGAGGTATGTAGCATCTCCTGGATTCTCTTCCAAAAACTCGCCCATTGTGCATGAAGGACATGTCTGAATGCTCATATATTTGCTTATCTATTTGTTTCTGTCTCGGCAGAATCAATGTACCCCTAGCATGCTCATGTAGCGAAGTTAAATTGCCAAAATGTCAACCTTATTTGACATTTGGTTATTGTTTTTAGCTTCTTTTGATTTTATTGTGCTTGTTATTTATTGACAATAATTGTGACAAGTGTTGTGGCATTTATGTGCAGAGCAATTATGTTCATTACAATTATGTGATACCCAGGCCAGATGTGTTTTGCTTCTTTTTTAAAAGCCATTTTTGTAACAAAATGACATTCCAGCCTCACCTGAAAGTGGCAAGAGGTTCATTGCAGTTTACATTTGTGTGTGAGCGTGGTCTGTTAATTTAATTGTGAAACAAGCTTCTACATTCCCCTGGTGTTGACATTGTAAAATTGCACTTTAAACTGTTTTGGTATTGTTCTGATCTTGTTTGCGGTGTTATGGTTAAAAAAAATCTTGATGAACATACCTGGCCTTCACATTGCAGTCAAGGTCACATTTAGTTTATTTTTTTCTTCTTTTTCTTTATGCACCTCAAACACATTTCCTCAACAGCTTCTGTCTGACTGTTCTGTTTGTTTACATGCTGAATAATTGAAAAATCCATGTGTAAGAAGGTCATTCCAGATTTGCATAAGCATATGTGATTACTGGATGAATTATATTGCATGTCACATCTTCTATGGTTTTTAATGTGTGGTGATTTAAACTGAGGCAATTGTGGCTAAAAGATTAAATATGACATTCATAAAGGAGCATATTTTGCAGTGAAACCTTTCAACGGGTTTGAGTTAACCTTTTTTTTTACATTTAACAAAAAGTGAGTATATTTAAAATTCCAGCACATTCATTGAATAATTTTATTGTCTCTTTATTTTTATTTTATTTCAAAAGGCAGCCCAGCGAGTCGAGACTCAATGCATGATGTTTAAATTTGGTAAATGTCTTTTCTACTTAAATATCCAGTAGTTTTAATGTCATTGCAGCTGCCATGTTGCACAGACTCTGTTGGTTGGCAATGTTAAACGTTACCAGTATGCAACTTCTGTTCTCTGCTTCATTGCAAAACATACTTATGGAGATTGAGCTCCAAAAATAAAACTAACATTATGCAAATGAGCCTCGCATGGACAAACTTGTGGTGGACAAAACAAGTGTGTTCCAACAAAATGACGTGTGTCATTTTTTTCACTGTGTAAGTGTTAGAATTGGCAGCTGATCAATGGATGCATGCGGATACAAATACATGAATGTGAATTTGGTTTTATTTGCTGCTAGAGCTTTAAAAATTGTTTACAAACTTAGTTTAGGTGAAACAAGTTCACTAACCTGAGAAGTGTGCTTCTTTAAATAGCAAATAGTGTAATGACATTTCCAACAGCGAATAGCAGTGTGATCACTGTTTCAGTTATTGTTTGTAAAGCAATGTCACCTGTGTCTTTCCTGTCTTGCTGAGGCAAAGAAACAGTTGTGAGACAAAGCGTTTTCCACACATAAGCACAAGCCGCCACAGCTCCGTGTCCAGGGCTCACATCTACTGCTCTTTTGACATCACAACTGCCTACAGATCAATGTTGAGCCCTCTGAGATAACCAGGAGTCATTTCTACCTTTTTGTACTTTTGAGAGGTCATTTTTTTAAGCCGTGTGTGATTTGCTTGCGATTTTCAATGTGTCAAACTGTCAACGGATTTAAAATATTTATGTTAAGAAGGAGAAAAAAAAATGCACAAATGTTTAAAAGCAGCATGTTTGTTTAGAGTAGAAAGTGCCAAAGACGGGTGTACTCTTACTGTCCTGTCCTGACAATGATTCAATTTAATTGTTGTAACAGTGTTTTTTTCTGTGTTGCCACAAGAAGCCAATAAAATAAAGGAAGAAATCTGTCATATGAAAAAACCTCCTCATGACTTGTGATGTGGTTCAGATGTCTCAATGGACAGTTAAGAGCATATAGTTCTTAACTATACTACAGTTCTACTGTTGGAACCATTATATATATATATATATATATATATATATGTATATGTATGTATGTAATGTCCCTGTGTTTAATTCCACCAGAAGAAATCAATGAAAAACACATTGATTTCACCTCCACTTCACGTGCATGTCAGTGATTCAACCCCTGTCCATGTGCATGTCAGAAAACAGAGGTCAAGTACACCCACTATATATATATCTTCTCTTTTTCGTTGTTAAACTCTCGTTCCAGAAAGCGATGCAATTTCATTAAGCGATGCAATAATTGTGGACCGACAGTCATCTCAACTCTCGTGAACATCTTCGAAACGATGAAAGCTCCGCCCTCTGCTTGGCCGTTGCTTGGTGACGGCTAGAGTTGGGTCTCAACCAATCACTGCGAAGTTTGCATGACATGTGACATGTACCTGCCCAACCACAGAGTGACTTCTACGACCGATGTGTTTTGACTGAGCGTGTTGGTTTGGTTGAACGTTTACACATTTTCTGCCAGTCATAAATGCTATTTTATACATGAAGGAACTATATTTAAACCAGAGAGATTTAAAGTCGTCTTTTCATGGTAAGACTTTTTGAATATTTCCCCATTCTCGCTTTGGCGAGTAGTCAAAACGAGTTAGCTGGTCAGCTAATGAAGCTTGCTGCCAAATGTAAAGCCTCACGTATTGTTGTGTCCGTGTGTTTCCATCGTCCTGGTGTGTTACATGTTACACATTTTTCAAGCTTTACCATGTATGTTAGTCATTAGTAAGTAGTCATTGCATATCTATCGCCACTTACTGCCATCAATGACATAAATGTAATATCCAAAGTGTCTGATATTATTTGTACTGATTTGCCATTTGAAATGTGTGACATCTATTATGCGTCTGACAAAGTAATTATCATTTGTAACTAATATAGGTCTGCAAAGGGTAAGTTAGTCACAAGCAAAAGTTTGTCTGACAGATGTGGCAGTGAACAAGTCTTAATGAAATTTCTGTCCCTGTGTTTAATTCCACCAGAAGAAATCAATGAAAAACACATTGATTTCACCTCCAATTCACGTGCATGTCAGTGATTCAACCCCTGTCCATGTGCATGTCAGAAAACAGAGGTCAAGTACACCCACTAAACGTCAGGTACGCAATTTACTTTTTTATTTTTTAAATTCACAATGTGATAACAGTTTCTCATAATTTTCTTCAACAAATATTGTTGTCATCAGCTTGTACACTATTTAAGTGTCAACAAATTCCTATGTTTTATATTTAGTCTTCAAACAAAATTCCTATATGATTCATTGACGCTCATTCTGTTTCACAGGTCAAAGAAGATGGACCAGCCTCGTGTCACACAGGCAAGGCTCAAACCCATTTACAGTGGACTCCACCATGCAAGACCACCCTACGTAATGGGTCATACAAGTGGGAGGTAACAGCCACAATATATTTTGCTTATATCATAGAAGACCATGTATAATGAATAGCTTTAATCACTGTCTCTTCTCTGTCTGTTCGAAGGGTCCAAGGCACCAGCTTGAGATTGTTCCCCCGCTAGCTGAGTCGTACACACAACATTCCCAAGGTGCATTGCAATTGGCGGACCTTGCAGAACAAGACGAGGGGCTCCATAATCGAATTACTGATTATGAAAAGAAGATTGACAACTTAATGACTGGGGTCAGCTCTCTGAAAAATGAGGTCTGTCTGCTCTCTGTTTTACTTTTGTGACATCCTCTGCACTGCGCTTTGATCCCTATTTTGCTAAAAGCACCAATTGACTCATTTAATCTTCATTTCTGTAATACTAATGTGAGTACTCAAACAGCACATTGAGAAGCAAATTTAGAAAGTAACTACTTGGGAACCTCAAATCGAAAAAATATCTTTAAAAAAACAAACTTGTAAAACGTACGGTCAGATTGACTGTTGCGTATCATTGTGTCCAGGTGGAGCTGCGTAAAAAGGTCAAGTTTCTGGAGCAACAGTCAGAGCAGCTAGATGTTTCCAAGCGTGTGATTTTTGAACAGGAAGAAGAACTGAGTGAGGTGACAAAGGAGCTGAAGGAGACAGAGCGGGAAAACATACGACTGCGTCAAACTGTGGAAAAGATGCTGCAGGAGTCAGAGTACACTGGGTAAATATCTGTCGTTTTATATTCAACCGCATTAAGTGTTTTCATTGTTGAACTGGTGATTATCAGCAACATACCACCACAAATCTGAAAATGAGCAAGTGAACGAGATAAAATTGTTGTGTGTCTGTGTATATATATATATATATATATATATATATATATATATATATATATATATATGCTTGTGTCTCTCAAAGCTAAAATAATTTCAAAATTACAAACCTCAACACAGCAAACTGACCTGTAATCAGTAATATAGGTATGTTTACCGGGATTTTAGTTCATTGTTCTGCTCTGTGATATCACATTTCCCTCTATCTAAACATGACTATTTAACACATTTCTTTTCTTGCAGAGCAGAGGGGGACATGCGTCCAAAGGCTGATGCTCTGCTTAGAAAACTGATGGAAGCAGAAGAGCATGGAATAGCTGCTGTTCATGCAGTTAAAGCCCTGCGGGAGTCCATTTCTAAATGGCCTAGTAGTTTTGGAAGTGTGAGTGATGAGAAAGTGTCATGTAATATCAATTGTGATTTTGAATGGACTTGTCAGTCTTTTTTAATAATATATCATGAGCCCAAATTTAGTTACTTCAGGTGGCCTGAACTTTATTTTCCATTTATATGTTTTCCTATTTACAATGTAATAATTTCCCCTTTTAAGTTAAAGAGGTTCTCTGGGTCAGAATCATCGCTTCTGGGACATCATCATGACCTGTTGTTGCAAAAGCTGGAGACGTTTGAGGCCACCAATAAAAGTCTGCGGAATCTTCTTCGGGACAATGAAGGACCACAGGTGCTTTTTGTCATTGTTTGTTTTTCTTGATAAACAAAATATGGCGTCAGTTGTATGTCTCTGAGAGAAGCAATGTGCATTTTTGCTGCGATGCTTACAATGAAATATTTCATATTGCGGAATATTTCGTTTTCCAGTTAGATGTTTGGTTTCTGCAAGTAACAAGCACTTGGAAGTCTTTTTTTGTCCATTATTGTTTTCATCACTACCAAAACAATATTGGCAGTTCTTTTGTTTATGTTGATGAAGAATCGATTAGTCAGTATCACCTGGATCACGCAAATGCTGATAGATTAGTTACTTAATAATCTGCTGTTTTATACAGATGGAACTGGTGCGCCTGTCAGAGCGGAAGGACTCATTACTGAAAAGACTTGCGGAAACGGAGGCAGAGAACGCTGTAAGTTTAACAAGAGTTTCATATTTGATAGTAGCATGTATTCCGTTCCCCATCTCATTACTGTGTGTGAAGTCACTGGGAAACATCAAATTTTAAAAGATCAGAAAAACGGCAATGAATTTGTGTTTTGTTTGTTTTTCTTTTTATCTTCTGTTTTAGCAACTTGTGGTCAAACTCCAAGAGAAAGAAAATGAAATGAGCCATCTTTGCAAACGTTTACAAACCGAGAAGGTAAAGTTCTGAATGCAAATTTAACATTATCATCACTTTTTTTAATTTTTTGTGGATATTTTCATGGTAATTATTTACATTTTTGCCTAACGTAGGAAAATGCCAGAAGTACAGCTCATATGTCTAAGAGTCTGGAGCAAACCAGAGCCCATTTACAGGGACAGCTACGCAACAAAGAGGCTGAAAACAACCGACTCACAGTACAGATAAAGGTCGTTGTATTCACCAAGTTGACTGAGAGTTCAGTCTGTTACAGCTTTTTGGTTACGTAATGCATCATTTTTGTTCTCTTTGCATCTACTCAGAACCTAGAGCGAGCGGCTAGTCGGCAGAAAGCAGAGATGGATGGTCTGCTGCAGCAGCAAACTAGATTAAAGCAGAAGGTCAGTGCAGACAAAAACACCCTGAAACAGGCCACAAGGCTCCAAAAGCAGCGAGCAGAGCGTAATGAGGACACATCTGGTCAGCTGAGCGTCCAGCTTCTAGATTTGGTCAGTTTGCAAATGTTTCTATTTTTTGTGCTTTAGGCATGACTAAAATATGAATATTTTATTTCAACAGGAAAAGCAAGTGGAGGAGGCACTCTCTGCTGCTGAGATGTGGCAGAGCCGTCATGTCGCAGAAATTGAAGACAAGAAGAAACTGGAGATGGAGCTGTCCATGTTGAACAGGTGATCTTGATTTTTGTTGATCTGCTGAGCCTTGACACTCAACAAATCTGTTGTTATAAGTTTTTTATACTACAAATGTAAAAGAAATGGAGATGAATGACAGTTAAAGTGAAGTCTCTGGTACATTTTGTTGTAATCTATCACAATCGCTGTAGCCAGTCTGTGTCTTGTTATATCAGCAATTGTCTTTCAGGCGTGTTAAGGAGTTGAATGAGCAGTTGAACGAAGGGGATAAAGGAAGACCAAACAGAGATTTGCTAAATCAGCTGCAGGAACTAACCTCCCGCAGTGCTGCTGCCAAGCTAGAGAACCAGTCACTTAAGGTAAGTGCAACAAGTGAAATTCCTCCTGGGCCCGTTTTTCTTGTCATTGGCTTTGATCGCATTAGTCTGATGAAGCTTTTACTCGATTCACTTACCCTTCATCTCAATGTACGTGTGTGTCTGCCAGGCTACAGCCTCTGCAGTGGAGAAGAAACTGGCCTTGTCTCAGTCTGAGCTCCAGCAGGTCAAAGAGTCAATCAAACAATATGAAAGTTTGGTGGACAGTTATAAAATCCAGGTGCGTGAGACTGACTTCGCAACGGGGAGTTTCCTCTGTCTGACTGTCTCTGAGCTTCTTCAAATTGATGATGATTAGGTGGACAATACCAGAGCCGAGGCAGATGAATACCGGGCCAAACTGGCTCAGGCGGAGACGGATGCCCAAGCAGTGCGCAGAGAGGTGGAGCAGGAAGTGGAGCAAGTGCGCAGGGAACTGCTGACAAGAGTGACGGAGCTGGAGTCACTCCCAGACACTTTGCGATATTCTGAGCAACGCCTGCAGGATGCTCAGGACAAAATGCGCAGCCAGGAAAGACGCAGTTTGGAGCTGAGTAGCACCCTGACTGAGCTGAGGCTGAAGGTGACCACCGTTGTTATGACTGTGATTTATATCCATATTTTTAAATGGGTTAGCGCTACTGTAATAAAACGTACAATTTAGCATAGTATAGCAACTGAATAAAACAAAAGATTTGTATGCAGAAATACTTTTTCAATGTTTCACATCTCTCAGAACCCGGTCGTGACTGCTCTGCCGGTTTTATTTAGGGGTTAAATTGAGCCATCCGTCTGCTGTCCCCAATCATTCTCATGTCTCTTAGCAGTTCACTTTTACTGTGAATCCATCTGGACACATTTCCTAGATGCTATGGAAGAAATGTTAGAAATAATGTGAATAAATTATCATTTAGTCATATTCTGTTCTCGAAATCATTTTACAAGCTGTCAGTCCTTTGTCTAGTGTGATGAAAAATATTTTCATAATTTTCTCTTAAAATGTTTTTCATTGGCATGTTTCAAGAGTCCATTATTTCATTTTCCTTAATTTTTATCTTTCCAAATGTTAACAATTCCATAAAGATTGAGCAAAACTGAATATTTGATGGTTGACTGCTAATGTCTCCTTTTGTGAAGGTTGAGTCTCAGGGCAGCCAAATGGAGCTTCTCAAGCATAAAAACAAGGTTCTAATGTCTGATAATAAAGAGCTGCAGCAGAAAGCTGAGAGTCTGGAGAGGTTGGTTCTATGTTTCATTATGTTGTTTTTAACACTTTGTTGACTGTGCAACGCAATAGTACATCTATTATATGAATGACATTTGTTTCTCTTTGAGTCGTGCAGACAGCTGGAAGAGATGGTCACTCAGAACAGCGATCTTACGTCTGTCATCTCTAAGCGGGAGGAGATCATCCAAAACAATCAGTCTCGTCTTCAAGATAAAACAAGAGAATGTTCTCTGCTGAGCAAAAGGCTGGATGAGGCTCTGGCTGATGCACATCAGCAGGTTTGTGCTGACACTTGTGTTCATTTTGGCCTGCATGACAGACATTTAGTCACTTTTTTGCTGTCATAGATGAAGGGATGATGTATGTTGTGTTCTTGTTGAATTAATAATTGTTGATTTTTTTTCTTTTCTCACAGATGTCTCAAACCAGGGAGCGTGCTGCCATCAAAGAAAGCACTGCCCAGGCCAAAATTTTGGACTTGGAGACCCAGCTCAGCAGAACTACATCTGAGATCAACCAAATGCAACGCTACAAAGACGAGGTGAGACTCTCGCTAAGCACTGCACGGAAAGACTGTGTCCTAGCTGTCAGTCATCATCTCCAAATGCCATGGGCAGGTGGAGAGGCGGTACAAAAGCAGACTTCTGGACCTCAAGGATCGCTTGCAGCAGTCGGACAGAACCAACAAAAGCCTGCAGAACTACGTCCAGTTTCTGAAGTCTTCTTATGCTGTGATGGAAGACACTGCTCAAAGAAGTGCTTTCAGAAGCCCTTCGCCCATTTAGGTGCCTTAATAGGTTCTTGGAATGGGAGGTTTGGCGTCTGCGGTGAAGCGGTTTTGTCCTTGACGTTCAAAACTTGATATATTTGGTGCTAGATAATTCTGATGCCGGTTTTTCCTCTGTATTTTTCATTGTTTTTGTTTTAAGGTTGGTTGTTTAACTGGTGAAATGTTTTTTTAAACAAAGGTGAATTGGCTTTAAACGTCATTTTTAATGTAGCAGTGTAAAGATGTGTTGTTGCTTTTAGCAAAGTCACTTGTCTCTTCTCGTCTACGAAAGATGGTTTGATGACTGCTGCTCCTTGGCTGGTACATATACAGCATATATATATTTTTTCCATCTGAAATAAAGCAATGCATATTGTAATTATTTAGACTGGACTGTACTCTATGAATAACTAAAGGTTGTGTTTTGAGAGCATATTTATTTAATTACCAAATACCTTAATAGAAGAGCTATCCACCAAATAGAGCTCCATAGTTGAGGTAAATATCACAGGATAGCAAGTATAATTTATTGTTATTTGACAATGACTGATCATTTTGGGTGTCCAGGAAGTGAATTTTTAAGCCCTGTGAAACATTATAGATCTGAAGAGTGGTACACAAAATAACACAACTAGGGGTTACGAAGATGAAGAATATGTAATGGTTTTCTTGTCAATAGATGTTCTCTTGTCCGGTAAGCCATGGGATAGTCAGCTGATGAAACAGCTGAGGGAGTCAGCCTTGTAGACAAACAGATACTCACCAAGAAATGACTTCTTTTTTCAGTTTTCTCCAACAGGCTTGTGTTTGACAAAGTGTTCCGTGAAAGTCTGAAATTGAATCCAATGTACAGATTTTACAGTAATTTTTTTTTTTTTTTTTTGGTGTCTTGTCCTGACAAGGATAGAAATAGATAGAATTTTAATCAACAGAGTGAGGACATTTTGGCTGGTCCTCACTTTGTCAAGAATTAGTTTTTAGAGTTAAAACTACAAAATAGCTTGGTTATTATAATTGGGGTTTAGTTTGGTGAGGAGTAAAGGTTAAGTTTAGCCATTTGTTTTAGATGGTTTGGTTTAGGATATGGGGATAAGGTTATGTCAATGACGGTACTCACTAATATAGGAAGACAAACGTGTGTTTTCTTTATCTATATATCTATGTATATGTCCCGGTAAACAATGTCCATGTTGTGATAAGCGGTGTAACACGTAAAAGCGTTCCGACCTTCGTTTCGACACTTTTCGTTATTTTCCGGAGGCCTGCAGAACATGACGTCACACGCACGAAAAAGAAAACAGGCAGCCTCGACTACGACCTCGCATCCTCCGCTCTGCCGTCTGGACGGAACCCACTTTCCTAACGCGTTCACGCACACACCGAGGTAAGGGAATGTGCTGCAAACGGTCCGTTTCGGCGTAATTACGCGTAATGGTGACCAGGCGACGATGCTTTTACGTGCTAAATTCATTTAATTCAATTATCCCTCTCTCGGCTTAGCTTGATGCTAACGCTAGCGACCTGCCCTTATTTGTTAAAAGCCCAGTGGCGTTTCTTAAGATGGATGACCGTAGAAAAATTGAGGGCTATTACAAAGCACAAACCTTGCCAACAGTTGCACTCCGCTGTGGAGCACAGCTAAGAAACAAACATTTAAATGCAGATTAGCCTCACTGTGAAATGACAGCTTGCGTTTGCGTTCGATGGCCGCTAGGGCGGTTGTTAGCTGGTCGACCTGAGGAACAAATAGTCGATTTAAATACGATTTTACCATATATTTGACATATTATCAGGAGATGTCGCGGTGAATGTGTTGTAAAGGTGCTCGATAATAGTAATGCAATAAGAACAGCGTCGTTCTTTCTGAGCTGCAGACCGTTAGCTTGCTCGAGACTTATTCATAATGATTTGCTAATTTTTTTCATTCGGTGTGGTGATCTGGTGTTGGTTGTAGACGATGTATGAATTACTGAGACACTATTGTGATAGCAATGTTTCCGTCATGACTGTGCTGTAAATGTTCCTGGGTGAAGCATGTCGCTACATTAGCATGTCGGCCATGGTTGAATGGGAGCCGCCCTGCATACCTTTGGCCAAAGCAGGACTCCAGCTGTCAGCGCTGTCTACACGTTTAAACTCTCCCCGTTAATTATTCACTCGTCTGAGCTAATGTTCTTTTCATGATGATATAGTGTCGAATGCACAATTGCGTGTCATCTTCTGCATCATAAACTACTCAACACCTGATGGGCTTAAAGCATCCCAGCAGTCTAGATGTTGCTGCGTTTATTGTAAAACATTTCTGCCTGATAATTTCTTGGATCTTTCATTTCAGTGAGGGCTTTAAAAACCGCCATACTCCCTGTAAGCAGGGAATGTGTGGGATGTAATAATGACATGCCCCTGCTATTTTACACCCCCGCTTCTCAGCCTCTGCATCTGTGCTTTTCAGTGTGGTGTCAAGTTCTACACTAGCTGCTGCCTCTGCTTCAGGAATGACCTGGTATCTCTTTATATTTTAAAAACGTAGTTGTAATATACATGGCATTATATCTGGATTGCAGATTTAGGAGATTATTTTGTGGTAATCTGTCCTTTTAAATGAAGTCATTTTTGTATAACTATGATGCTTTTCATTTGGAATTCTAGTTTAAGTAGATTGACACCTACTTTCTACTATCTATAGATATAGATATATACACAGTATCTTAATTGTAAATAGCAAACTATGCTTGCACTATTTTTGCAACTCATACACATCCGTTTTAAATATTTGCACCAACCTCCATTTCAGTGAGTAATAGTCTGTAAACATGTAAAAATGAGTTAATATTTGGAATTGTCACGTTGACAAGACAAAGGTTTAACTTTGCGAAAGCAATTCAGGCTGTTAGGATAACTATGGGTTTGGTGGCATACAATATGTCAATATTCATTTTTGGTGAAGGCAAAAACATTGCATCTTAAGTGTTGTACATGTCATATTTTGCTGACAGCAAACAGTATCATTTATGTGACCTAAGTCCCATGAAGACGTATCAAGTATTTTGGAAGGACAGGTGGGTGAGTTTGGCTTGATAATAGCGTGAACCAGAAAGGAGCAAAGTAGGACAGCTTTTTGAACTCATTTGATAAAAATACCTGCTGTAACATTCCCAAGGCACAGCAGGGTCTCGCTGTCTCATCTTTCATGCTCCTCTTTCTGTAATGTAAGTTGATTAGTAATTATTTACTGAATTTAAAGTCCAATGTATATAAATTGTAGATAAATTTGTCTTAATGAAAACCTTAAATGAAGAATAGATGTTTAGGGCCGATATTGGTCACTATTATATTTTGCTATTCAACCAGGGTTTTCCTCAACATTGTTACTATTATAAAATGAGCTATGTGCTTAAGTTGTTTTTCAACAATTTTGAATCTATTTTCACATTTCGCATTATGTTTTTAGGCTGCTTCCTCTGTGTTGACCGTCAGAATTTTGTCATTCCATTTCTGACCTGTGATACTTCCTGGACTTGGGCGTATGCTATGAGTTTCATTTATTCTTCATTGGTAGTCTGCATTGACAGTTGAATCATTGTTAATATGCACTGCTCCATCCTTAATGCAGCCTCTTCCCGTAAATGCTTGTTATGAGCCCTCATTGCTGATTGGCTGACTGATCATGTGGTCAATATTCCGTTCTCTGTTGCAAACCAACAAGGATACACAACATGGCAACGTTCACTAAACCAAAACTAAAGGTAACAAGTGTGTGATGTTAACTTTTGAGTGCTTCTATGTGCCTCTTTCTTCTGGTAAGAACGCATTGATGATTCCAGTTACACATAAAAGAAGTTGCATTTTTCCCCCCAGACCTAATAATAATTAATGTTCGGGGGCGGAGGGATGAAGTGGGGAGAGAGGGCTGTGTGGGCCGGGCTCCTGTCTCTCCTCTCAATACAGCATAGTCACTGCAGGTGCAATGCGTCGATCTCTGCTTGGTCGATGAGTCCTTGTTTTCTTCACACGCCATCAGACTTTTTAGGAGTGCATTACATCCAGGGTGTAGTGCAGTATGACTCTGCTGCCTGTGTAGGTTTTCAACGAGCAAGAGGATAAACAAGATCATCCGGACAGAAATCTCAGCTGAAGTATTCTCTCTGCCTCATTTGTTAAGATAGACTTGTGTGATCTTTTTTTTTCCTCTTTCACAAAGTTATGATTATAAGGATATTTCTGCTGTGGCTGTTGCATGGGAGGAGACTGACGCTTATTGTTTCAAAAATCAAGTGGGACTTGCAGTGTACTGTGTATGGAAAATGTGTGTTTTAGCTGTGTATCTACCTGTGTTAGTAACTTTTTGTCATATAAACTGCTTTTCATCATCTGCATGTTTACCTTGCAGTGTGCTTGGACGCCATGTTTGACAATTGGTCATACCGATTGTCAA
The DNA here is from genome assembly GCF_027744825.2 of Synchiropus splendidus. Lineage (NCBI taxonomy): Eukaryota > Metazoa > Chordata > Actinopteri > Syngnathiformes > Callionymidae > Synchiropus > Synchiropus splendidus. The sequence continues at coordinate 59,340,665 of NC_071334.1, read as the reverse complement.
TTAACATGGAGTTTAGTTTGTGTTTGCTGTGCATTTCTATTGTTTCTGGTGAGTTTTGCCATTCTTAATGATACTGTTCACTGAGTCAGGACCGACCACCCTTTCTAATGTTGGGCAGAGGAGTGGATTAACTTTGAGTTAATGACTTGTTGAAGAACAATACTGTCTTCATCCCAATAATACACTTAAACTCTCTGGTGATCTCTGCTTTATCAAAAATTCAAATATTGACAATGAGGTGGTTGAATTTTAATGTTGGTGCGTCATCTCATTCTACCCCCTCCCTCCATCACTTCCCATGAGCCTCTCCCATTTCCTGCAAATTCCTTTAGCTTCCGCCCTCTTCACTGTGGCTTCTGGTGACAACAGATGGTTCCTTTTAGGAACAGTTATTGTGCGAGTTATTAGAAGAATACATTAGCTATATGTCAAAACCCTTACACAAGAAAGGCAACTTTGTTAAAACTGTTCCTCAGTCTGTCATAAAAGTGGTGGGGTTTTTTTTTATTACATATAGACTAAACAAATTTACCTTTGATCGTTAATTATTCTGAATGTTAAAAAATATTATCTCAGGCACATGGTTAATACAGTACATATTCATTTGTATATTTATATAGAACAGACCTGTTGACTACTCTCCCTGATGGCTACCTGGTAACTATTAACTATAATGATCGGAATCACTTGACAATTTTTTTTTTTACATTTCTCTCATTTATTTTTATCTCTTCAGTGGAGTACAATGTCGATCTGCATAGCAACATCATCTGTGTTTTACACTGCGTGGTGGGTGTGTGGGTGGTTGCTAAAGGGAGAAAAACTCTGCGAAGCATCATCTAGATATGAAGACAGAGTAAGCTGTTATCTAGTCAAGCAGGATGGCGAACGGAAAGGCTATCAGCCTTTGCAGCTTTAGGAGTGCCTGAGAATAGCTGCTCTCTCGAGGGAAAAAAAAGTTAAATTACTCACCCACACATTGAGATAACACTCCTGCTTTTTAGGACATCAAAACATTGTATAGGTTTGTCACAACATTGTTTTAAATGGGTTTAATGAATTTTCAAAAAAATATTCAGTCCATTTTAAAATGATAGTTGGTTTTTAAGATTTGTCTGCGATTTCTTCTGTTTTATCTTTGCGTGGATTGGCATAAGCCATATCACAAAAAAAAAATCCACTTAAACTTTCATTATGGTTGTTTCTGTTATTGAGTTTAGTGGGGTGGTTTTGGATTAACATCAAATTCGATTTGGATGGACATCAAATTCTCTGGTTTCGAATCTTTAACTATATTTTCAGACCGACAATCGACTCTTTGGTTTTGGTCTCTGTCAATGCGTGTTTTAAGCGCTGTGTGAACTGGGGCACACTATGAGTGGGGGAGGGCGATTGGCATTTTGGATACTCTTTTTAGGCAGCCGTTTGCTAGGATTAATCGTCTTACTGAACATCAGGCCTTGTCCTTACAATTTTGGTAGATTGTACAAAATGTCCCTGTTCAATGTACAACATATTCCTGTTTAAATAAGGGAAAGCCATGAGTCTTTGTCAGGACTTGAACTTTACTGAGACAAAAAGCCATTTCTATGGTATGCATGTCTGTCTGGCGATAAAAGCATCTCTGGCTCAAGCTGAAAACCCCATTACAGCTAGACTGCTGATGCTGCTAATCCCCACATTGAGTGGAAACATGGGTCAGTGGATGATGTCACAAACATCCATTGGTTATTGTCCTACAATGTGCAGTATCGACAAAATAAAGCTCCACCCATGTGGCTTGAGGGGGTTGACCTTGGTTGTGACGGACAAATGAACGTCTTGTTTTTGATTGAGGATCTGAGTACCATAACCTGATATTTACCGATGCTGTTTGTCTGTAGTTGTGTTATATGCTATAATAATATATAACAATACATATACTATAATGCAATTGTACAAATAGCAACATTGTAACTTAAAAAATATTTCCAACACAGAGGACGAATATGGGTCACACTAGTTAAATATGAAAGTACATGTGCCAGAGCAAAATGAAGAGAAAAGTTGAAGTCTCACTTCATTTGTTCGGTGATGCATGGTTACTGTTTGGGTGCCTGTGGAATTTCTGTTCCTTTTGTCATTCAAGTTGAGTATTTCAGCTGCTTCCTTTTAGTTGCTCAGCCAGTTAGGGAGGAGGATTTGTTTTCAGCTCTGACATGTATATCCCTTCTTGAAATTCATCTTTTTTGTCTTTGTATTAAACGAAGCACGTCCAAGATGGGTGTGTTCTAAAGTCTTAAATGAACTGGCCAAGTTTAGTTGTATTCATTTTCACTACTCATCAGACTTTGTTTATAGTTGATTCAATAGTTATGTAATGATGAATTACGTGAACTATTATGGGGGTTTTTTTTCTAACCGTCTTACTAACATTTTAGTATTTTATGTACTGGTATATTTTGAACGTACAATGGAAAACATTTTGTACAAAGTTTTTTTTATATTAAAAGTGATTACTTCTGATGTGTTTTGAACAGAAAATGGACACTGCAGGGGCCAAAGTGCTGGAGACAGCTGAAGACATCCAGGAGCGGCGCCAGCAGGTGCTGGACCGCTATCGGCGCTTCAAGGACCTGTCTATTATGCGCCGGCAGAAATTGGAAGACTCTTACCGCTTCCAGTTTTTCCGCCGTGATGCAGATGAGTTAGAAAAGTGGATCCAGGAGAAGCTGCAGATTGCCTCAGATGAGAACTACAAGGACCCCTCCAATCTGCAGGTCAGGATTTTTACATCTTTAACCATTCGGTGAAATTCTTGCATGTTATTTCATGTTGCCACCCTTGGTGTCATTCTGATAAATATAATTTTTCAAATGATGTTATTATTACAATCTCATTATGACGTCCTTAAACAAATTGCATACATTAACTGTATGATCCCACAGCCAAAAGTTATGTTAGGTGAGTGAGTATGTCATCTTTGTTCACAACAGGGTAAGCTGCAAAAACATCAGGCCTTTGAAGCTGAGGTTCAGGCCAATGCTGGGGCCATAATCAAACTGGACTCGACAGGAAACCTCATGATCACCGAGGGTCACTTTTCCTCAGAGACTATTCGGGTAAGAACGGAACTTGTTGTATGTTTCTGTAAATTGTCTTGTTGCCAATTTACTTCAGAGAGAATAAAGCATTAACCATTTCCTCTGGTTCAGTCCTTCACGCCCTACCGGACACAGCAAAGACCCATAGTTACTAGTCTTAATTTAATTGAATATATACAAGTAGGTGTTGAACTGCTGTGTGACTTCTGAGTGCCATTGACATTTTCTGGAACCTCTTCCTGCTGATTTCTGTAGATGGCCACTGATTATCTTTAAGATTACCTGTCGTATTTTCAAGCACTTTGTGTTCTTCTTATTTCAAACCAGTGTGTGGTTTATTCAGCAAAATACTTGCTGTTTTGCTTTTCTCATATGTTATTGTTGCTTTTTTCTTTCTGCAAATCAGTCTCGTCTGGAGGAGCTGCATCGCCTTTGGGACCTCCTGTTACTGAGGACCAAAGAGAAGGGCATGCGCCTTCTGCAGGCCCAGAAACTTGTCCAGTATCTGCGCGAGTGTGAAGATGCCCTCGACTGGATTAGTGACAAGGTCAGTGTTACTGCTCCCTAAATATATATAAAATCTGTACACCATGTGTTTAATTGTCATGATGTGACGCTACAAGCAGTTAGAGAAATGTCCATATTGTAGTACAAGGTTATACTTGTTAGTACATTTCTGTGGCTGTTTAATAATACCCTCTGTTTCTATCTTGTTCTGTAGGAGACTATGGCAACATCTGAGGAGGTGGGACAGGACTTGGAGCATGTGGAACTGCTTCAGAAGAAGTTTGAGGAGTTCCAGACCGATTTAGCAGCCCATGAAGAACGAGTGAATGAAGTAAACCAACTGGCGGAAAAACTAATTCAGGAAGCCCATCCTGAGGCTGAATTAATTGTCAAAAAGCAAGATGAAGTCAATGCTGCATGGCAGCGTCTGAAGGGCCTGGCTCAGCAGAGGCAGGGAAGGCTCTTTGGAGCTGCTGAGGTGCAACGCTTCAACAGGTAAAAAGGCGATGAGGCAGAGTTCTGAATTATAAACCTAGAATTGTTTTGGTTTGCTTATCTGCATTTTTGTTTAAAACTACAGAGATGTTGATGAGACTATCAGTTGGATCAAAGAGAAGGAGACGCTGATGGCTTCTGACGATTTTGGTCGTGACCTGGCCAGTGTGCAGGCTCTGTTGCGTAAGCATGAGGGCTTGGAGAGGGACCTGGCTGCTCTGGAAGATAAGGCAAGATTTTACAAAACCAGGAATATCTCTACAAATAGCATGGTTTGTTTAGGTCTCATCAAATTCTCTTCACTTATCAGGTTAACACGCTGGGCGGCGATGCAGAGCGTCTTCAGCAGACACACCCTCAGAATGCCTCACAAATCCACCTGAAAAAAGACGAACTGATCACCAACTGGGAGCAAATTCGTACTTTGGCTGCTGAGCGTCATGCCCGACTGAATGACTCATACAGGTAAAAAATCTGGATATGTTTTCAGTTTATACCTTCTCAAATTCATATTTTTTACATTTTTTTTTAGGCTGCAGCGCTTCACGGCAGATTTCAGGGATCTGACCAGCTGGGTGACCGAGATGAAAGCTCTGATCAACGCCGATGAACTGGCTAATGATGTTGCTGGAGCTGAGGCTCTTCTTGACCGCCACCAAGAACATAAGGCAAGTTCCTTGAAATTCAAGTGAATTGGACTGATCCTTCACCCAATGACTGGCCCTTTTAAAATGAACGTCTTGTGTTTTTAGGGCGAGATTGATGCACATGAGGACAGCTTTCGATCCACTGCTGAAGCCGGACAGGCTTTACTCGATACTGGACATTATGCATCCGATGAAGTCAAAGAGAAGGTTATATCGCCTAGGAAACATACCACAAAACTACGTCCACATATGTGAGAGTTTTATTAATAATTGTTTTAATATGCAGCTTGGAATCCTTGCTCATGAGAAGGAGTCGCTGCTCGAGTTGTGGGAGGTTCGCAGGCAGCAGTATGAGCAGTGCATGGACTTGCAGCTTTTCTACAGGGACACTGAGCAAGTTGATAACTGGATGAGCAAACAGGAGGTAAACCAACAGCAGAGAAGTTTTATTGTCGCAAAAGCAAACTGCTAAATTGCACGTTTGGTTAACAGGCGTTCCTCCTCAACGAAGACCTTGGTGACTCTTTGGACAGTGTTGAGGCCCTACTGAAGAAACATGAGGATTTTGAGAAGTCACTCAGTGCCCAGGAAGAGAAGATCACTGTAAGTTTGTACATCTGTATTTTAATATGATCCACTGCATGTTTTCAATATCCAGATTATGAATGGATTTATTTTTGACGATTTATTGTGCCCCTTTTTCAGGCTCTGGATGAGTTTGCTACCAAGCTTATCCAGAACAATCACTATGCTAAAGAGGATGTGGCTACAAGAAGAGATGCGGTAATGTCAGAGTTAATAATTTAATGTATAAAATCTTCAATCCTTTGATTGTCAGGCCAAAATGAACCCCCTTTTTTTATATTTATAGTTGCTCAGTCGCCGCAATGCCCTGCATGACCGAGCTCAGTCTCGTCGTGCCGCCTTGGAGGACTCTTTCCATTTGCAGCAGTTCTTCAGGGACTCGGATGAGCTCAAGAGCTGGATCAATGAGAAGATGAAAACTGCTACTGATGAAGCATACAAGGTAGTTTAGCAAAACATTTGGCAGACTCTGATACATTCTTATTTAGAAATGTCTAGACTAACATTTTTTATAACTTTGTGTCAATGCTTCATCGATAGGATCCCTCAAACTTGCAAGGCAAGGTGCAGAAACACCAGGCTTTCGAGGCAGAGCTGTCTGCCAATCAGAGCCGCATCGATGCACTCCAGAAGTCTGGCCAGGAGCTTCTCGATCGGAAGCATTATGCTGCCACTGAAGTGGCTGGCCGTATGGAGGAGGTGAGCTCTCAATGGAAGAAACTACTAGAAGCCACTGAATTGAAAGGTAAGGTATTTACCCAGAGTAAATCTGGTGTTGTATTAGCATAAGGTAGTAAATGTTGAATGTCTTATTCAGGCATCAAACTCAGAGAGGCCAACCAGCAACAGCAGTTCAACAGGAATGTTGAGGATATTGAGTTATGGCTGTATGAAGTTGAAGGACATTTGGCTTCAGACGACTTTGGAAAAGACCTCACCAGTGTCCAAAACCTACAAAAGAAACATGCCCTTCTGGAGGCAGATGTGGCTGCTCATCAGGTGCATAATGTTGTTTGTTGGGTTATTATTTAGTTCTTCAATCCAACTTGACAAATCCGTAACACAATTTTGTCTGTCAGGATCGAATTGATGGAATCACAATCCAGGCCCGCCAATTCCAAGAGGCTGGACACTTTGATGCTGATAACATCCGCAAGAAACAAGAGGCTTTGGTTGTCCGCTATGAAGCTCTTCGGGAGCCCATGGCTGCTCGCAAGCAGAAGCTGTCTGACTCTCTTCGCCTCCAGCAGCTGTTCAGAGATATTGAGGATGAAGAAACTTGGATTCGTGAGAAGGAGCCTATTGCCTCTTCCACTAACAGAGGTGAATTTATTCCCATATATTTGGAAAAATAAGACATCAATTCTTCTCACTTGTTAATAGACCCTCGTGGTCTGAACTGACTGGATAAATATCTTCTACATAGGCAAAGACCTGATTGGTGTTCAGAATCTCCTGAAGAAGCATCAGGCTCTGCAGGCTGAGATCACTGGCCATGAGCCTCGCATCAAAGCTGTCACCCAAAAAGGAGAGGCCATGGTTGATGAAGGTACTGACACTGAAACCAGCAAGATGAAGATGATCATTACAGACTTTTGAAATCAAATGAACATGTTTTTCTAGGTCATTTTGCTGGGGAGGATGTGAAAGTCAAGCTGGGTGAACTGCATGGACGCTGGGACACATTGAAAGCAAAAGCTTCTCAGCGGAGACAGGACCTGGAGGACTCTCTTCAGGCTCAGCAGTACTTTGCTGATGCTAATGAAGCCGAATCCTGGATGAGGGAGAAAGAGCCCATTGTTGGGAGTCCAGACTACGGCAAAGATGAGGACTCTGCTGAGGTAGCGCCACATTAATTTTCTGAACCCTGCCTGAATATTCATAGTGTTCCCTGGCTTATTTCTAGTGTCAACATGTTTAATTGTAATTCTCTTTTCTTTGGCAGGCCCTTCTTAAGAAACATGAAGCCCTGATGTCTGACCTGAGTGCTTACGGCAGTAGCATCAATTCTCTGAAGGAACAGGCTCAGTCCTGCAGGGTAACTGTCTTGAGTTTATGGCTGAATTTATGAATGCACACTGTCTATGGTTTGGCACTCACATGTAACTTGTTCATTGTTTCCCAACAGCAACAAGTGGCCCCAACCGATGATGAGACTGGAAAAGAACTAGTCCTTGCCCTGTACGACTATCAGGAGAAAAGCCCCAGAGAGGTTACCATGAAAAAGGGCGACATCTTGACTCTGCTGAACAGTACCAACAAGGTGCGATCACAGTTCTGTTCTAGCTGAAATATGGACTAACTACTTAATGGCACTGTTTTTGGTGGGATTTGAGAGGTGAATAATAATCCAATAATAATTTGGTATGAGATGAGTTTACTGAAAATACTGCAGATCATATGGAGCTTTCATATTTGCAGTTAGTTTGGATAGTGCATATGTAGCCCAATGGCCTTTTAAAGATCCTGCATCTAATGTAATGCATATTATTTATATCTTATAATCAATTAAATTTACTGAAATCCGACTGATGGCCATAAAATGGATTTATATAGAGGTTATTATTGATCATGGAGCGGATTCCTTGCACGTTATTTTTTAAATGGCTTTGGATCTCTTCCGCAGGACTGGTGGAAGGTGGAGGTGAATGACCGCCAAGGCTTTGTTCCTGCTGCATATGTGAAGAAGCTAGACCCAACCCAGTCGTCCTCCAGGGAGAACCTTCTGGATGAACATGGAAGCATCGCTTTGCGCCAGGACCAGATTGAGAATCAGTAAGAGTCACGCACCATCTAATTAGTCTTACCAATTCCTGTGTCCATTTAACAGTGAAGTTCTTGAGTAGTCTTACTCTGCTTTAAATGGTTCTCTTTGTTTGATTCTGGTTTAACCTCTAAAGGCCTTTCTGTATATTTTGTCTCCGTTAAACACTATAATCCATCCCGCCTTGCCACTGTGCAGGCTGGTCACCAAAGAATCCTGCAGCGTGTCTGTACGCATGAAACAGGTGGAAGAGCTGTGAGTAGGATTTGATGTGCATCTCCATGTTCCTGTGATTGTGCAACCACCGAATAAGATGTATATCTTTTCCCATCCCATTCAAAAACATCAAAGGCGATGTGGAGCTCGGTCTTTTTTACCCTTGACTTCTATTCCACACCAGAATAGAAGTACCGTCAAGAGACCACCTCCCTGTCATTCCTGGCTTGCTTGTGAATGTTAGTTCCAAGGATTTGTTTGTATACATAAACCATGACGTGTCATTTCTAGTGCTACAAAATCTTTTAATTTCATTTTACATGGCTCTTCATGACTCAAAAAAGTTCCAGATTCAGAATTATCCAATTGTCTTCCTACATGTCCTTAAAATATTAGAGTGGTGTCGAGCAAGATATTGTGACAAGTTCAGTGAAAGTTTGTGCGTTATCCATCCATCCAGGAAATTGTATCAAAAAACATCCTGTCAACCCAGGTCTTCGACAAGTGTCAATATAGTGTATAGAGCGCATCGAAGTGTGTCCTTTGTTCTTTTGCACCAAAGCACTTATTTTAATGAAGACTCCTAATATAAAAAATGTGCAATATGACAAAAGATTCAATTTAAGTCGAATCCCCTTCATTTTTTAATGCCACATGATAGAATTTAAATGGGTTGCAGTTGACAAATTTCAGTATGATCCATTAAGGTGATGAATTCAGGCTGGGTGAAATACACAGGGGTTAAGAGGGTTAGGGTTGTTAGTAATTTAAAAAAAAGCATTGATTCATTTGTTCATTCTTCTGTTCTTTTCCTTTTTATGCATCAATAATAAAATTTCAGAGGCTCGTTCTCATGTTCTATGTGTACAAGCAAGGGTTCATATAAGTCGCCGTGCACTTGCTGTCTTGTCTTAGTGTGCTATGAAATGCTTTTTTTTTCTCGTCCCACAAGGTATGGCACTCTGATTGAACTGGGGGAGAAACGTAAGGACATGCTGGAGAAGAGTTGCAAAAAGTTCATGTTGTTCCGAGAAGCCAATGAGCTTCAGCAGTGGATTAATGAGAAGGAGAGTGCTCTGACTAATGAGGAGGTTGGCTCTGACCTGGAGCAGGTGGAGGTCTTGCAGAAGAAATTCGATGACTTCCAGAAGGTAACCTTGACATGCTTGTGCTATCAACAGCTACGTTACTTGAATCATTTTGGCGTTCCTCTTTGAATCATCTGTGTACGTTTTTTTTTTTTCTTCCAGGACCTGAAGGCCAATGAGTCACGTCTACGGGACATAAACAAAGTGGCTTCTGAGCTCGAGTCTGAAGGTTTAATGGCTGAGGAGGCCCCCATGGTTCAGGCTCAGGTAAATTTGTCATCAGTAATTGGTGCATATCATGAGTTGAAAATCTTACTGGGATATGAATGTTTCATTTTAGCAACAAGAGCTGCTAGGATCTGCACTTGGAAAGGTATGGGACTTTATACTTATCTTTCTTTTGTTCTGTGGTACTTCATATTTTCCCTATGTTTCTCCATGTCAGGATGAAGCCGATTCCAAGACTGCTTCTCCATGGAAGGTAAGCCTTGCCTTGCCTTAAAATGACCAAGATTTCAGTAGGCATCAATCTTGGCCTTGAATTGGTTACTTTGCATGACTTTTCTGCATTTGAGTTCAACTTTGAGACTGTGTTGAATTAACTGTGATTAATATTATCACAAAATATACAGACATCATCTGTCCTTGAAAATGGATTATAATTTTACGACAAGTTATTTTAACATTTTATTTTCATTTGTCTCTTAATCCTTATAAATGGTTAAATAGTGTTGGGTCTGATGTTGGCCTTATTGCTCTTTGGAAGTTTCCATAACACTCTTGACTGGTGTGGTGTTCTCTCTTTCTTCTTTTCTGCTACAATTTGCCACTGTAGAATGTACGGTTGGCTGTTCAAACCACGGCTAACTTTAATACCATCAAGGTAAGGTTAATAAATCGACTCAGCCGCCCTTTGAATGTTAAGTCTGTTTGGAAAACTAATCCCATTGTCCTTTTTATGTTTTATTCATTTCCAATAACCAACCTCTTGAGCGTCAATAGTCTTGTTTGTGTTACCCTGTTAGATGTTGGTTGATTAACCCTGTTATTGTCCTCTGTAGTTGTTGATATGTGATTGCATGCATCAATGCACTTTCGTCTTGGTGTATGCCAGGTTGATCATGAACTAAAGGAAATGTTTTCAATATTCTTTTGATGTTAAAGAATGAAGTAAGCTCATTTAGTGTTTTTCTCACTTGCAAGATTGAACCTTCACTTTAATTCTGTTAAAACTATTTTATGGAAAGAAAATCTTTATGTTAAATAACCTGTACTGTATTTGAAGGAGTTAAACAACCGCTGGAGATCCCTGCAGCAGCTGGCCGAGGACAGAAGCAACATGCTGGGCAGTGCACACGAGGTGCAACGCTTCCACAGGTATGGGCAGCTGCCAATCTATGCCCTGAAGCAATTTTTTTTCTATCTCACTGAACACCATATTAACAATTCCATTCCAGAATGAAGATAAAATGTCAAAACATCACCCCCTTTATTTAATTTTTCAACTTTGTATACTTTCCTTTTTTAGTAGGTCATATCCTGAAGTCCTGAAAGTTAGCTGAAATAAAGTATGTTCGAGTGTGAACTATAGTCTGTTGACACACTCCCCAAAATGTATCCCAATCATACACCAATAATCATGGTCCGCCCCTTGCCTGAAAGTTGGACAACAGTCTAATGCATCATCTAGAATCTTACTGAACGATGAGATTTAATTCATCTGTACCCACTGGTGGCTGATTTTCTTTGATCCTCTACAGAGATGCTGATGAAACTAAAGAGTGGATTGAGGAGAAAAACCAGGCCCTCAACACTGACAACTATGGCCATGACTTGGCCAGTGTTCAGGCACTGCAGCGTAAGCACGAAGGATTTGAGAGGGACCTGGCCGCCCTCGGTGACAAGGCATGTTGATTTTATTTTTATTATTACTATTATTATTATTTTATTATATGTATTGTAATTTATTTATTTAAGTCACCATTTGATGTCAAGTTTCGTTTGATAACTCAATGTCTTCTTTATGCATAAATCCTTATCCAATCTAGGTGAAATCTTTGGGAGAGACGGCCGAACGTTTGATTCAGTCTCACCCTGAGGCAGTGGATGATATTCAGGAAAAGTGTACTGAGCTCAACACTGCCTGGAGCAGCCTTGTTGGACGTGCTGACCAGCGCAAAGACAAGCTTGGAAATTCTCATGACCTGCAACGCTTCCTCTCTGACTTCAGGTGAGAACAGTATCCAGGTCCCACTTGGAAGAGTATGGTGGAGAAAAACTTGCATAGTGGTTAACAACGTGCCAAGAAAGCTGAAGTTTTTTTTTCTCGTCTTTAGAGATTTGATGTCTTGGATCAATGGAATTCGTGGACTGGTGTCGTCAGAGGAGCTGGCGAAGGACGTAACTGGAGCAGAAGCTCTTCTTGAAAGACACCAAGTACAAAATTACCCCTTCATTTATCAACCGTGATGTCAATAACAATCTCTGGTCAATAACTGAGGCTCCTCTGTGTTAATTTTTCAGGAGCACCGCACTGAGATTGATGCTCGTGCTGGAACCTTCCAGGCCTTTGAACAGTTTGGTCAGCAGCTTCTGGCTCGAGGCCACTATGCAAGCCCAGAGATTCAACAAAAGCTTGAAGCTTTGGACCGTGAGAGAGCCGATCTGGAGAAGGCCTGGGTTCAGCGGCGCATGATGCTCGACCAGTGCCTTGAGCTCCAGGTAAGCAAGTTTGAATCAATTGGCAAGGTTTGGGAATCCCATCACCTGGGTGACAGCTGTCTTTCTTTCTTGTTAGCTCTTCAACAGGGACTGTGAGCAGGCTGAAAACTGGATGGCAGCACGCGAAGCCTTCCTGGCCAGTGATGATAAGGGAGACTCCCTGGACAGCGTGGAGGCTCTCATCAAGAAACATGAAGACTTTGACAAGGCCATTAATGTGCAGGTAAGTTGAGGTTAAAGCAGTGAAACATGATCTTGGGTTCTACTTGTTAATGGTTGTTGTTGTATACTCCCAACAGGAAGAGAAGATTGCCGCTCTGCAGTCCTTTGCTGACCAGCTGATTGGTGCTGACCATTATGCCAAGCCTGAAATCTTAAACCGTCGCAATGAAGTGCTTGACAGGTTAGGAGACTGTCTTTTGCAGACCAAAGGGCTGTTTGCAAAACTGCAGCTCGAACACTGTCTCAATATATTTTAGACAGAATTACCACAATATCACAATTGTTTATTAATATTGTGCGCATGGACATGAATTAATGTGTTTTTGCAACCCATCTCATAGGTGGCGCCGTCTGAAAGCGCAGATGATTGAAAAGCGCTCTAAGCTTGGAGAGTCGCAAACTCTTCAGCAGTTCAGCCGTGATGTGGATGAGATTGAGGCCTGGATCAGTGAGAAGCTGCAGACTGCAACTGATGAGTCTTACAAAGACCCGACCAACATCCAGGTACGATTTGACCATAGAAGAACCCAGACCACCCATTTTGTGATTCAGTTATTTTAAGAGAAGCTTTGAAGTGAACATATGTCATAAATATCCATTTAATTTCCTTTCATATTGTCTTGACAAAAACATGTATATGAGGATTCACTCAATCTGTCTCTCAATGTCTTATGTTTTTTAGCTGTCCAAGCTGCTGGTAAGTTTGAGTGTTAGCTGACTAACATCCAAGCAGGTTGTCCTCCACATGTCCACGTCTGTGCTCTATGTGTAGATACGACTAGAACAAGTCCTCCATCCATCTTTTTTTTTTTTTATTTCTCATCAGCACTGTTGAGTGCTCCGCTTACTTCCCACCTGAGTTCATAATTTTGTCAGTTTTAGCTCTTAATTTTGTAATTGTTTATCCAATGTAACCATTGGTTGTGGCTTCTGTTGCTTTCGATTCTAGAGGGGTCACTTTTAAAAATGCTTCAGATATTTTGACTAGTATAAGAGAAGTATTTTTAATTTCCCATGACACAAATAATGTAAATATTGAAAGGTTTGGGAACACTAACTGTTTATAAACAGAAGCATCTTTGATGTGACTCCTCTAAAAGCAGCTTTTCCTAAAGTCAATTCTTTGGCAGATGTTGTTCCCTCCATTATGTCTGTCCATGTCCGTTGTCCACCAAAGTCAGTGTATTGTGTTGTTTTAATTGTCATCTACTATAATTACAAACACTGTTTTTGGCATTAACATGATGCTTCAAATGGTTTGTGTAATTGTAGCATTCTTTTTGGTCTTTAAGTGGTATCTTAAATTTCCATTACTCTCTCGTATTACATCATGCCATTAGCTTGTTGTAACACAGTTATCCCTCCTTGCTTCCGTCAGAGTAAACATCAGAAGCATCAAGCATTTGAGGCTGAGCTGCACGCTAATGCTGACCGAATCCGGGGAGTTATCGATACTGGTAATGCTCTCATCCAGAGAGGCGCTTGCGCTGGCAGTGAAGATGCTGTGAAGGTCAGTAAACTCTATGATAATGTAAAGTTCATATGTATTAGACGGAAAAGATAAGGTGACATTATTGCGTGTAAATCAGTGTCAGTAAATATTAAACATATTGAAAGTGTGACTGTAGGGGCTGTCAAGATGTTTTTAATCGCAGTAAAGGTGTAGTTAACTCGAGATTAAATGCAAGTTAATCAAACACTTTTTTGCTTCGGTTGTAAATGTAAGTTAAAGAAAGACTTTATCAACACAAGAGTGGTCATTGTTGTTTTCTTTCTTTTTTTAAGTCTTTGCTGTGTTATATTCCACATGCCTCAAATAAAAATGGAAAGTGTCGTCTTGTCATTATTTAAGGTCACAATATCAAATAGTAATATTTTATAAAAACCTAGGCTCAATAGAAATTAGCCCCTAATAGCTAAGTTGTCGATGGTAAGATGGTGCAGCTTTATTGCTTATATTTGATCATGGATGCTGCGCTATATCAGTATCACGATGAGACAAGCCTCTGCAGAGATCCTCCATGGCAGAGCTGGCAGTGTTAAGGACCACCACCATTTCACACAGACAAAAATACAGTGTTCATTCGTAGGGAAGAGAGACTTTGTTAGCATCTGACTGCTTTTGCAAACAGACTACAGACCCATGCATTCCAGGGGTGTGAATACGCCACGAGACTTGGCGTATTCCGTGGACAACAGAGTTCACATCGACAGTCACTACAAATAACTTCAGCCTTGTCAGAAGAAGCCTCTGGCTTGACTTTAACAACACACTACACACACAATCAAGAGACAACCTCACTTTCAACTCCGCTCATGTCACAACTGCTCGGCCTCCTGACTTCCATACTACGGGATGGTCAAACACGTGCGTTATTGCATGTCAACAATATTAGCGGTTTAAGATTGACAAAAGTTAACACCTTAATTCTGCTCTAATTATTATATGTTGGACTATGGTTATGATCATTGATCCGTTTTACAGTCTCTAAAAACAATTCTTTCCAGGTGCGCCTTAATGCTCTGGATGAGCAGTGGCAGTTCCTCGTCAACAAATCCGCAGAGAAGAGCCAGAAGCTTAAAGAGGCCAACAAGCAGCAGAACTTCAACACCGGCATCAAAGACTTTGACTTCTGGCTCTCTGAGGTGATGAGCTCCTCTTCACAGATACTGTCTCCCCACAGCAAGGTTATTGGAAATGTTGACAGGTTTTGTAACTGCAGGTGGAAGCTCTTCTGGCCTCTGAAGATTATGGTAAAGACCTGGCATCAGTAAACAACCTGCTGAAGAAGCACCAGCTGCTGGAGGCGGATATTTCAGCCCATGAGGTACTGTAATTGACATGTGGTAGTAAGTGTTGTGTGCCTTATGGAGAACTGCAGACATGTGGCATGCGCAACATATCAATAATCACTTACTTAGTTTCATTATCAGTTATGATGTTTATGATGCATGGCAGTGATAATGTATTTCAAAAATCTCATACTCATACTGTTGCAATTCCTCTGACCATCGCTCTCCGTTTGCAGGATCGCCTGAAGGATCTCAATGGTCAGGCAGACAGCCTGATGGCCAGCAACGCCTTCGACACCTCTCAGGTGAAGGACAAGCGCGATGCAGTGAACGGCCGGTTCACCAAGATCAAGAGCATGGCAGCAGGCCGTCGTGCCAAGCTTAATGAGTCGCACAGGCTGCACCAGTTCTTCAGGGACCTGGACGATGAAGAGTCCTGGATCAAGTAGGAGTTGTTCTTGCTCAGCATTGGTGTGGATGAATCAGTTGTATAAACAAAGCTTGTCGCAGGGAAAAGAAGCTGCTTGTGAGTTCGGAGGACTATGGACGTGATTTGACGGGAGTGCAGAATCTGAGGAAGAAACACAAGAGGTTGGAGGCAGAGCTGGGAGCACACGAGCCGGCCATTCAGGTACTGCTTCCATGGAAAACGGAAAGTAGATTCCAACTTGATGTTGGCCACCAATGGTCAGATCGAAGTTGTGACTTCTCTTAAATGCTGCTTTTGTGTCTCTAGTCGGTGCTGGACACTGGGAAGAAGCTGTCTGATGACAACACCATTGGCCAGGAGGAGATCCAGCAGAGGCTCGCACAGTTTGTTGACCACTGGAAGGAGTTGAAAGACTTGTCTGGAGCGAGGTGACCATTCAATGAGCTGCGGTTGATCTGTGAAGGACATGTGGAAGGATGCCTCAATGTGTGTGTTGCTTGGTAGGGGGCAGAGGCTGGAGGAGTCGCTGGAGTACCAGCAGTTTGTGGCTAACGTTGAAGAAGAAGAAGCTTGGATTAATGAGAAGTTGAATCTGGTGGGGAGTGAAGATTACGGTGACACTCTGGCAGCCGTGCAGGTGATTTCCAATGCTCCAGGTTATACATTGCATTTCTTTTAGGTTTTGCATTTTCACAGATCCCCATGTCTGTCTTCTCTGCAGGGTTTGTTGAAGAAACATGAAGCATTTGAGACCGACTTCACCGTGCATCGGGACAGAGTCAGCGATGTGTGCGCCAATGGAGAGGAGCTCATCAAGAAGGTATTATATGATTGTACTGCCAGTTTGTTCATGGACCTCCTGACCCATCGTCTCCGCCAGAACAACCATCATGTAGACAACATCAGTGCGAAGATAACAGCTCTGAGGGGAAAAGTGTCGGAACTGGAGAAAGCAGCTGCTCAGAGGAAAGCCAAGCTGGACGAAAATTCTGCCTTCTTGCAGTTCAACTGGAAGGCCGACGTGGTCGAGTCCTGGATCGGTATGAAGTATTCAGTCAACTAGTTTCAAGGCAGCTTGAAAACATGGATTGTGATGCGTCCATCAATTGTCCCTAAATGTTGAATAATTCATCTTAATGAATTATGTAGTGTGTGTCCAACTCTCTTGATCTTGATAAATAAAAATGTTCAGGTGCTAAATTCCACTTGAATATATTTAGGACTGGATGGTTCTACTGTATATGTAGGTGCATTGTTTGACTTAAAGTACTGTATGTGTTAGGTTTTACTGAAGCTTGACAGCTTTCTTAACTGCTCAATGCCCATGCAATTTTAAGCCACTCTTGTATTGGTCTCTGTAGGAGAGAAGGAGAACAGCCTGAAGACAGATGACTATGGCAGAGATCTGTCTTCAGTCCAGACTCTGCTCACCAAGCAGGTATGGACTCCTCCTATGGATCTTTCATGGTCCCCTTCACATTCTGTTGAGGCTCTTTTCTGTCCATCTGCAGGAGACTTTCGATGCTGGCCTTCAGGCTTTCCAACAAGAGGGAATCACCAACATCACTGCCCTGAAAGACCAACTTCTGTCTGCCAAACACGTCCAGTCTAAAGCCATCGAAGCTCGTCATGCTGCTCTGATGAAGCGCTGGAACCAGCTGCTGTCCAACTCTGCAGCTCGCAAGAAGAAGCTCTTGGAGGCTCAGGAGCACTTCAGAAAGGTGAAAGTTCATGTTCTACTGTCTTTGCATCGTAGTACGAGCGTCTCACATTTCATACCTATTTTCTCCACAGGTTGAGGATTTGTTCCTCACATTTGCCAAGAAGGCGTCAGCCTTCAACAGCTGGTTCGAGAATGCAGAAGAAGACCTGACAGATCCCGTACGCTGCAACTCCCTGGAGGAAATCCGGGCACTGCGTGAGGCCCACGAGGCCTTCCGATCCTCCCTGAGCTCAGCGCAGGCAGACTTCAACCAGCTGGCCGAGCTGGACCAACAGATCAAGAGCTACCAGGTGGTGTCCAACCCCTACACCTGGTTCACCATGGAGGCCCTGGAGGAGACCTGGAGGAACCTTCAGAAGATCATCAAGGTCTGACATTCAAATCAACTTCAGTTGGTTCTTCATGTTGACAATCGTTCATGACCTCTCACCTCTAACCCACCTTGAACATCATAGATCAGGATAACCTGTCAGAATGGCCTGCAAAGAAGGACTTTCATTTGTTTCTGTGCACCTCCTACAGGAGCGAGAGCTGGAGCTGCAGAAGGAGCAGAGGAGGCAGGAGGAGAACGACAAGTTACGTCAGGAGTTTGCACAGCACGCCAACGCTTTCCACCAGTGGTTGCAGGAGACCAGGTGCACTACTCACTTGTTTCAACACATCTTCACTCTGCTCTCTGCCAAATTGAGTTGTCACTCTGTTGTTTAAGATGATTATGACCCAAAAATCATATTCTTAACATGTTTTTTTTCTCCACCCCTCCCTTCTCTCTGACTGCCGCCTGCTCGCTGATGCTTGGGATTCTGACACTAATCAGGACGTACCTGCTGGACGGGTTAATATCAAATCTCTTCTTTTACATGTGTCTGGGGTCAAGTGTGTTTGTTCTCCATGATTGTGTCCTCTGGCCTGCTGTCTCATGTCCCGTCCTCCTGCTCTCTCTCTGACTAGCATAGCCTATCGGCGGGTTATTGCTGTCTATCAGTACCAAGTTGCTGATGATCTCTCTGGAAGGTCAACTCTTTTAAAGCATTGCTCTGGTTTTTTGTTGCTTCTCCTGACCCACGCAGTGTGTGACCGCAAGCACCGCCAACCCGAGCTCCTGTGTGCTCTCAACCTCTTAGTGTAGTACTAACAAGACACCACACGGGGACGACTCATTGCCACATCCCTTGTTTCTGATAGTCATTTACTGTTATTCTTCATGAGGCAGTTCAGCGATGCGTTCAAAGCCCACCTGCCAATAGTGAGCTCATAAAAATATTTATCCATCTTACATGTATTTATGTTAGGTTTCTGAAATATTCAGAAAAAAAATACGTATTTTTGTCATATTGTATCATAGATGCAATACCAATGTATCGTTCAGCCCTACCCTAGACTTCCCTCAGCACCTGAACACACCATCTCTTTCTTATGAAGTGAGGGAATCTGACCTAAATGGGCCGTGTTGGCAGGTTTGCAGGTCAGTCGTATTTAAATATGTGCGGCTACTAGTTGTCTCTGACAGTCAAATCAAGACGACTTTCACTTCAAAGAGACTCGAGCAGCAAGTGACAGCCACCAGTCAGCAAGCGCAGTCAGGACAGAAGAGATTATCAGTTGAACCCGACTGAATTCTAATGTCTCAGAAGTCGCGTGTGGCGAGAACATGCTGCTGCCGCCCAACAACTAATATCCACATCAGTCATCACCCTGGTTTGACCCTGTCTGCATGTGTGAGTTCACATTCAGAGTGAGGGAAGAGTTTCACCCGACGACGAGCTGCAGTTTCCAGCTCTGCATGACTTTGACAAACCAATTTAGACACCACTGCAGAGTGTTGGTTTTGGGCACCAGGCGTCTGTTGTTGGAGGTGGAAGTGGGTCATGTCTTGTTGCGTCATGTGTTGTCCACTAACTGGAAGTCATGTTGACACAGATCGTGTATGGTGGAGGAATCCGGCACTCTAGAGTCACAGTTGGAGGCTACGAAGGTTTGTTCCATTGGTTTTCCTCCTGCAGCTCTGGTAGATCACATGTTCCAGATGTTCTGACCCAAACGTGTTACCAAACATGTGTAGCGTAAGCACCAAGAGATCCGGGCAATGCGCAGCCAGCTGAAGAAGATCGAGGATTTGGGGGCAGCCATGGAAGAAGCACTGATCCTGGACAACAAGTACACAGAGCACAGCACGGTGGGTCTGGCTCAGCAGTGGGACCAACTGGACCAGCTAGGCATGAGGATGCAACACAACTTGGAGCAACAGATCCAGGCCAGGTCAGGACCAGACACTTGTCATGTCATCGAAGGTCACCGTCTGATCTCATCATGTCCTTCTGTTTCAGAAACACGACTGGAGTCACAGAGGAGGCGCTGAAGGAGTTCAGCATGATGTTCAAGTACGGGATCAGAACGTCTGGCCATTTTGCTTCTCCTGAAGTCACTTTGGTAACCGTGGTCTTATGAACACACAGGCATTTCGACAAGGAGAAGTCGGGTCGTCTGAATCACCAGGAGTTCAAGTCCTGTCTGCGGTCGCTGGGTTACGACCTGCCCATGGTGGAAGAAGGAGAACCGGATCCTGAATTCGAAGCCATACTGGACACAGTGGATCCAAACAGGTCAGTTGCTTTGGTCTCACTGTATTATCCCTGAAATGCTGCGTCCTGCCGCTAACTCCTCTATGTGCCTGGGCAGAGATGGCAACGTGTCGCTCCAAGAGTACATGGCCTTCATGATCAGCCGCGAGACGGAGAACGTCAAGTCCAGCGAGGAGATTGAGAGCGCCTTCAGAGCTCTGAGCACTGAGAACAAACCTTATGTGACTAAAGAAGAGCTCTACCAGGTGGGTTGGCTCCACCCTGCAGATCCTGCTGAAGCCCGTCCAGAGGTCTCACTCTCTGTCTCTCTCTCTCTCACCCTTGTTTCAGAACCTGACCAAGGAGCAGGCCGACTACTGCCTCTCACACATGAAGCCCTACCTGGACAGCAAGGGCAGGGAGCTGCCCACAGCACTGGACTTCGTGGAATTCACACGCTCGCTGTTTGTCAACTGATCCGTCACCCACCAGTGACCAATCGGAACGCGTTTGTCCCCACACTCGCGCACATGGCTGAAAATGCATGACGGGCGCACACACTCACTCTGAATACTCACTTTTAACAAATCTATTTATCTTCTCAACCTGAAACTCTTCGTGCTGATAGCCTAGTGGATCTGTCTGCATCTGAATGTGATTGTTTTAGCCGTTTAGCTCGTTCTTTTATCCACCTGATTGTAACAATAACGTGGAACAACATGTATCTGCAGTGTGATCTAATAAACGCTACTGATTAGAACTGGAAACCTTCCATTCTTGACTTTATTTCACTTTGGAGGCATTTCAGGAAAAGCAGCAGAGGAGCTACTCTGCTGCTTGAGTGGCCATATGCTCCAGCTGGTCCATCTCTGAGGGGATCTGCTCCGTCAGGTGCGAGCTCAGCTGCCAGATACCCACTGTACCGTCTGTTTTTCCCACCGCCAGCAATCGTGGATTCTGGCTGTTGAAGGACAAACAGGTCGCGGCCTGACCAGTCTGGCCGTGGTCGATGGTGGCCGCCGGTTTCAAGGACCTGCGACTCAGATCGAATATTTGCACATCACCTGCAGGGGGAGTAAGAAAACGTCTACAATCGCAGAAGACATCAGTGACCACCTTGACATTCTTGCTAACCTTGTCCAGTCGCTGCAGCGAACACCAGTGGTCGTGTTGGAGACCACTGAACCTCAAACACATAAGAGTCTGACACCCTCAGTGAGAGCAGCGGGTCTGTCTGCAGCAGAGAGTGGAGGTGGGCCAGACCGTCGGTCCCAGCACTCACAAACACGTTCCTGCAAACACACAAGTGTCAGTCACGCTCTGTGTGCGTGCGTGCGTGCGTGCGTGCGTGCGTGCGTGCCAGGAGGGTCCTCACCTGTGGAACGGGGAGCAGTGGATAGCGTGGATCGGACCTGTGCTGGGCCGGAAGGAGAAAACTGCCGGAGCTCTCAGTGTCACGCTTTCACCGTCAGATGGTGTAGCTGCCAGAGTCTGGGAGGAGAAGGAGCACCGCAGCAGCAGACCCGCCTCAGAGCCCACCAGGAAGGTGTCAGGGTCCCAGTGGGACAGAGCGAGTGAAGTGATGCCCACCGCGCTGCTGCCTCCAGCCTGTGCTCACCACCAAAATGGTATTCAAGAAATGACCCAAGTCATTGTCAGAGAGAGTTTACCTTGAAGCTGCTGCTGCTGCTCTGAGGAACCTGCTGCATCATGAGAGCGTACGCTGCATGGAGGACCAGCTGGTTCTGCTCAGAGTCCAGAGTCCACAGCAACACTCGTCCTCCCGAGCAGGCGCTCAGAACCCCAAACTCTTTCTTCTGCAGCGGGACCCACTTCACCTGCACACACAGGCATTTTCACACTTCAAGTCGACTCTGCTCATCCATGTCGCATTGTTAAAACAACAAAATCCCTCTTGGCCTAAATAAATGACACGAATGAATCTCTTCAACGCAGTGCTCTAAAGCAACCAAACCGTTTGGGAATTTAACCTCCTATAAGCCAAGACTCAGCACTAGGTGGAGAGTGGATACACAAAACCAGTGCATGTATGAGTCAAGTAGAATAACAGACATGGCCAAGCCACCCCAAAATATTGTAGTGGCACCACCACAGCGACTGCTTCCACTAGATGTGTAAGGGGGTTAAACACTCCAAACAGTTGGTGGTCTCACACACACCTGGTAAACAGGTTCTCTGTGGCTGTCCGTGGACATTCCAGTCTGAGCAAGGACCAGATCCTGAGCCCGGCTGGTGTCCCACACCACCACCTCACCGTTGTACAGACCACCTGGAGGCATGACACATCATCTTTATGTTTCAAAAGCTCTCGCTGCCACGGAACCGCTGTCCTAAGACCTGCGATGATGGCCGGCCGCTCAGGGTGGCAGCAGAGAGCGGTGACCCCGGTGGGCACGTCGATGACCTGGTCTGCTTGTTTGAGGCTCACGTTCCGACGGTCTAGGTTCCATGTGCACACGTAAGACTTGTCCGAGTTCCAGTCACTGTGGGAGGTGCTGTCGACAGCGCAACATGAACATGTGACGCTGAAGGCTGTACACGGTCAAACGTACCGACCGTAGGAGCAGGCGATCACTGCACCTGTGCAGCTCCAGGACACGCAGGTCACCTCAAGCTCTTCCTCGCTGGGAGGTTGGAGTCTGTGGAGACACGTCACCTGCCGACACGACGCAGAACAGACGGATGCAGCAGATCCACGCGCACAAAGCAAGACCTCAGCGTCGGTGCTGCTGCTGCTCACCGGCTGGCTGCCGTCCTCCCACTGCACCCGATGGTCATCAAAAGCGTGACTGCGGCTGTTCTTCAGCAGCTCCAGCGTGACCAAGCCTTCCACCCGCCGCAGGAACTCGCTCAGTCCAGGTGATGGTGGTGGATCATCCTGCCGCTCCACTGACGGATCCGGCTGCTGGGTCTGAGTGAAGGCAGCGCTGGTGGACCTCACCTGGACCGACACCTGACAACTGTGGACTGCCTGCGTCTGACAGCCTTTCTAGATCAAGCACAGGAAGAGAGGGTGCGGTAACCAGCATGGAGTTGTCTTGGTGTTCGCAACTGCCTAAACTCGACAGTCATTCCAACCTGTGGATGTTACTCACCGACTCCCGAGAAGACTCTTGCGCTGTCCGCCATGACGGCTGGATGCTCAGTGAAGCCAGAGTTTCGTCACTAAACATGACGTTTACGCCTCTGACTTATGGCTACACGTCGTGTTTGGCGGTGGACAAACTTGCGCCAGTAACTGGCTTCTATATTGCGGAGTTAAATGTCTGTTGTTGAAGACTCCAACAGGGCGGCCATCTTTAATTCGCCGAGCGTTGCCATGGTTCCAAAGCGACGTAATAGTCACAAGAGGGTGATCCGCTTCTAACTTCCGCTTTGGTTTCTGTTCACTTTTAAGGCCTAGTCGAGTTGTTTCTTTAAACTTTTAGTTGCTTTAATATTAAAGCATCATTTTAAGACGCAGTAAGAATACCAACCATGACTAAAATAGCTGTGCATTTTTGACAGACGTCAATAATATTCTTGAATCTGAGAAACGGGCGAACTAGGCCGCCGTGAGGTCACTTCCGATTGAAATGGCCGTTTTATGCAACAGCGCTGCGCCCGAGTCTCTTCTAATGTGACTGCGTGTTCAGGCAGATGCGCGAGGAAACGCGAGCGGACGTGTGTCAAATACACAACTTAGACATGCAAACCGCACACGCGCTCGCTTTGATGCGCTGCGTTGTTGAGTGTGACGCCCAAGCCTCATCTACGGTCCAATTGCCACATGAATTCGTCGATAAAAGCCGATTAAATTCCAAGAGACTAATCGATTAAGACAGGGGAAGTTGTTGCAAGTCGCCCATTATTTCCTGAATCATGGCACAATTCAGTTAAGTGACACAATCACGCCAGAGTCAACCCAAATTGTTTATTTTAAAAACCCACTTGGAATGAAGTGGGGGCTGCTGACAGGACACACATACACAGTAATGATTTACAAGTCACATTAGAAATCAGTTCCATACATTTCATATGATCTCCAGAGACAACATGAATGCAGGTCAATCGCCGACGACAGATTGACCCAAAACGAGTGCAGTCATTGTGAACTGATCTGAGACTGAAAGATACCCGTCTGTTTTGTCCGTAGTTAGTTCACTCTTCTCTGAAGTGCACCGACACAGATCGGAACAGGACCTGGACGCGTGGGTCGGTCCGTCGCGTCGGCCGCCACCAGCTGCTGAAATACTCCAAATATCATTGAACAAAGAAGCTGGTAGACATAACTTAACATCGTTTCCAGTGGAGATGCAGCACAGTCCTCCTTCCACAACCGTTAGACAACTTGATATCTATAGATATATATATATATATATATATAAAAACGAAGTACGTTTAAATTGTGTTACACCCAAACCCATCAGCCCCACCAAATGCATGGCAGAGTGTTAGGAACAAGCTGGTGGTTATCATCCTCAGGACTGTGAGACAAATGCAACTTCTAGGAAAGAGAGGCCGCCCCACCACTTCACATATTCACATAAGAGAGAGTCACTAAAGATGCCATGGTCAATCATCACTGCACCATGCCTTCTTGCTTTTAATAAATTCACAACATAAACAGGGTTTTTTTTTTCAAATTCCACATAGAAATTGCTATTGTACGCATCTGGAATCTACGCAGGATGACGTGCAGAATGCTACAAATGTGAATCGTTCGATGATTTTTTTTTTTTATTCTTGACATGTGTCTTTGGGAAATGTAGAGAAACAAATAGTGATAAGTCCAAAATGTAAGAGACCTGCTGCGCGTGGAGCGGAGGCTGCAGAGGAGGTGGGAAGGGGCACGAGGGAGAAGAGGTTGAACGGGCCAACAACACAGAAAAAGTATCTTTTTAAACAACTACCACTCCCGAAATAAAACTGAAAACTAAATCGTTTGCTCCCTTGGCTTTGTAGGATGATCATGAAGGGAGGACAGGTAAAATGTGTTGGCCAAATGTTTTAGTCATCATCACCATCATCCTGAAAGACCAAATACAAAGTGAGTTAACACAGATTGTTACGATCAGACTCCAATGCCAAGAGCAACTCACATCTCCATCCTCATCTTCGCCTTCTTCATCCTCCTCTTCCTCATCGATGTCTTCCAAAATCTCCTCTTCGTCTTCATCGTCATCCTCGCCTTCACCTTCTTCATCCTCCATGTCAGGCACCTGAAAACATGGATATCCAAAGTTCAGAGCAGCAAAACCAGACACCCCTCACAACTATTGCAAACCAGGTAAATGGTCTCCAAGCTGATAACTAGTAGTCCATACTGACATCTAGTGGTGCGTCTACACCGCGCAGTCCTCTTACCAAGTAGTACTGCAGCGGATTGGGCCAGATGTCATCTTTGATCACTTCTCCCAACTCGTCAGCCCCTGCGTCCGAGTGGTCAGTGAACCAGGTGAAGAAGCTCTCGGGTTCATCGTGAGGCCGCTTCTTTCCAGCTTTGGTCGACGTCTGGCCGGCGCGCTTTGTGAGGTCCTGAAAACAAAGACGCATGACTCAGGACACTTTAGCGGACCATTTCCAAAACAATCCCGTGCAATGCTGAAATGTAGTTGATACACAGTCCAGTTTGCTTGATCAAAGTTTAGGAATAAAAACAGGAACAAACCTTTCCCTCTTTCCATTTAATTTCAGACGACTTTGAGACTGGATCTCCACCCTCATTCACATTAAACTCTTTGGAGAGGGACTTGTTGTCGAAGTATGGATTCTCATCAAAATACTAAAAAAAAAAAAGAACAGGGTACTTGTAATAAATATTACTATTATTTTTTAAAGCAAACAAGAAAATACTCACAAAATCTATTCTGTATCCAGATTTGATGTCTTCAAACTCTGTTACATCGACCCTTGACAGGTAATGAAGCGCTTCCTCGTCCTCCTCACCCAGAAGAGCCGAAACTGAAGTGGAAAAATGAGAAATCATCAGTACGCCGTGCAGTCCTACAGTAAAACGTTGTCGAAACTTGTCTCCGTAACAAGCGAGTCACATACCTTGTGGATGGTTGACGAATGTTGTGACCCAGAAGTTGGGGATTTTGGCTATGAGTTCTGACCGTTTCTGAAAGTATGGCTGGCGCAATTTGTTGTACTTCTGCTCCACTTTTAAGATTTCCTCACTTGCTTGTTCGTTGAGTCTGCAACGGGTAGGTGACAAACATCCACATCAGAACTGCACCACAGTCGCTCAAAACACAAGAGGACTCACCTGTCAATTTCGTTCTGTACTTCATCAATGTGCTCGATTGCCTCCTGCTGCTCCTTTTCTGAAGTGACAGAACAACATGAAATGATTAAACCAGGGGAGGAAACCTGTTTCATCATAGTAAAGGCCTCATCTTTCAAGTCACAGTGATCAGATTGAATGGTGGCATCTTCAAAACACTGCGATATGACACTTCTGACTGACTTATATTGAGGTAAATCTCAAATTAATAAACAGGCTTAGTGGCATATTTCTTCAAAAATAGAAGATTTTAGTCCGATTAAATTTCTATTAAGTGCCTTTGAAAACGATGTTATATTTGCGGAATCCAAGCAGGATAGATGAGATAACCCCAGAATGGGGAGCAGCAGGAAATAAATAACGCAGGAATAAAAAAAAAATGTAAACATTGATGGGCCACAATAAGTAGTATTGGTTATTTGTATTCATTCGCGCAGACGGAGCAAGTGCGGGAGAGCGTCGGGGTCTGGCGTGTTAAGTCTGCGCATGCACCAATGAATGAATGGGTTGATGCACAATTAAAATACCAGCGATCCCATCGCAAGTACAACTTTTAACCACGTGAACAAGTGAATCAAAAGTTGTTGCCGTGGGTATCCAGGGCTCGGCTGCAGGTCCACACAAACGAAAGCTCCCTCGTGAACTGGCAGCCTCTCACTTACACACACACACACAATAAACAGCTAGCACTTGCTAAAAGCTACATTGCAATAGAGTCGCGATATGCGCATAAATAACAGGCGTGATCGGAAGCTACCAACATCTCGGTGAACCACACGCGGCTCTGTAATGTGCACGCGCTGCTGGCCAACATTAACAAAGGGACAACAAACCAATGAAAATGGCGTTGTGCAGAATAAGCGCCATTCCTTACCAGAGGTCTCGTCCGCTCCATCGTGGTTTGAATTTCCCTTCTTGCTGACTTTCGCTGGAGAGGCAGACATGGTTGCGATGCGAGGCGACTCCTTCAACTGCGGCGGTTGTCCCCGGTGGCTGTGAAAGTCTTCTGGCGAAGATAAAAGTTAGTTCCACCTTTCATAAAGCTCACGATGAGCAGGGATAAAAAGCGCCGTTTCACACGCTTGTTTGGCTTCTCTGACGTCGCGTATATAAACACATCGAGTGCACTGCACCGCCCCCTGGTGTTGGGAGGGCGGCCAAGTCATGGCCCACAGCGAAAAACACTGATTTCATCGGAATGTCGTGGCGCGTGGAGCGTTTGGCCGAAATAGATTTTGATGACTGAGCGGGTTGGCACTTTGTCCGGGAAGATGGATATGCACAGGGAAGGTGAATGGCGCAGCCGTCTAAGTTTGTTTATTGTTGAACAGCACGCTTCAGACTATTATACGTTTGGTTGGGAGGTTTATTTGTAAAGTAAAGACATTCTAATTCAATAATAGTCACAAAAATAATCCACTTGAGAAGATCCAGAAGACTGCTTTTACACTTTCAAACTTTGGTTTCAAATATATATATTACTGCCACACGGAGTTAGAACTACTGCTAAAAGGAGCGTGTGCGAATCAATGTAATCATTGGATTACATTAGAAGGCCTTTATTAGTTCCACAGTGCAGAAATTCAACGTGTCACTGCAGCTATTGACAACAAAGACACTGACATACCAAAGACATGAAAGGTACACAACAAACATCAAAGATGTCCACAAAGCATCAGCAAAAACAAAGGTGCTATCAAACCACACAAGACAACTAAATACCCATAATACAGTATATAAACAAATGTCAAAATGAATAAAATGGAACAAATAAAACAAACTTAGTTATAGGTAAATAGACAATACATAGATAATAATATATTATATTTAAAAACATTCTATAACTAGATAATAAGTAAACAAATGATTGACAATCAACAATGGACAGTGCTGGGAAGAAAGGAGCGTCAAAATAGCTCTGCCCTGCTACTGAGGGTGCTGCCCAGTGCCGTCTGTGTGTCCTGCAGGGGGTGAGATAGGTTGGCCATCATGGATGACAGTCGTCCTGTCTCATCCACTACAGGCCTACAGGACCGAGCTGGCCCTCTTCAACACTCTGTCAAGCCTCTTTCCATCCCTAATGCTGCCAGCCCAGCAAACGACTCCATAGAAAACGCAGAAGTTCCTCAGGAGCCATTTCCATTGTGGACTCCTTCCACTTCCCGGGAACCACCATCACCAAGGAGCTCAAGTGGGAGTCGACCATTAGTTCCCTCAAGAAGCGCCAGCAGAGAAAACTCCAACTGCCATCCAAGATGCTGGTGCAGTTCTACACCTCCATCATCGAGTCTTTCCTCCTCCTTTTTCTGAGCCTCCACAGCCTCCTGAGCAGGAACAGCCTGCGCTGGCCATTTTTAAAAAAGAGCATCTGTGTTTTTAGTCCAGTCCAGTTTGTTGTTCAGGTGAACACCCTGCTACTGGTATGATGCAACCCCCAAACCATTTCAGGTGACTGCCTCTTGAAGCTCATCGAGAGAATCCTAAGAGTGTGCAAAGGTGGCTATTTTGAAGAAACTAGAATATTAAACGAGATTTCAGTTATTTAAACTTTTTACATAACTCCATGCGTACATAACTCCATGCGTTCATTATATATATATATATATATATATATATATATATATATATATATATATATATATATATATATATATATATTTCTTTTTCCCAATCGTCATTAATTTATCAACAATTGACAACTGATCTGTTTTCGCTCACGAACATGACTCATCACCAAAATCGTCACAGCTTTGACTGAGCAATGAAAAATGCATGCAAATGAGTTATGTAACGTCAACAAGCGTGAAACCTTGGGAGTTCATGAACGCACCAGAGGACTCCAACAGGTGTATTCGACTCTTGGACGCGATTGGCTGCGACTTCGATGCTTCTACTTCAAACAGCCAATCACTTGTCTTGAACACACAGCCAGACGTCACTCTGAGTAGTGGGCAAGGTTTGTTCAATTCAAATTTGGCTTCAGATTTCTTTCGAGATAAACTCAAGTTCGGCCTCATGGGAAGTTGCTAGATTTCACACAGCGGTGGTGCTAGTCGCCTGGTTGCAGCCTAGCCACCGACCTCCCGAAGCGGCTTTGCTAACTTTCCGTACTTTCCGTTCCGGAGGATTTTGTTCGGACGTTGACGCCGTTTGAATGTCCAGCAGCACGGAAGCACGGTCACCATGTCTGGGTTAGCGCCTCAGGTAAATGGAAAACACTCTTCCTCTGACCAATTTTAGGTGGATAATACGCCACTTCTCCTGCTACACATGGACATTTAAATGATTGTAAAATCCTTTGCTTCTTATCCAGTCAAACTGGTGCTGCGGACATTCCTGTTTTTCTTGTTTGTTTCACACTATAGTGCCACTGCTGATGTGTTCAAGCGCTTAAGTGTTGACTGAACTTTGTCAATAACGAGAAAAATATTTCCCTCAGTCGGGACACATTCTATCAGCAGACAAATACATTCAGCGTAACAGTCATAAATAAACATGTATTCATTCTATTTTCAACAATGAATTATTATAAAAACGACTGAGTTGATATTATAAGTTAATTTTAAATTTGACCTATCTCCATTCATGTTAATTCAAAATATATTTGTCTGCCTGTTTCTAGAGATACTTAATGGAACATGATATTTTTTACAAAACAGTCTGAATCGGGTGAATAACAATCCATTAGGCATAAGGAGTTTACTCTGAGAAATCACATCTTTAAATGACAATTGTATCTACAATCAATAATACCTACTGGTTTATAGTGTTAAGGGGAACATTCTTATTTTGATGATAGATAATATGTGTTGCTCTGTTGCCATGTCATCTCAAACTGATCTTGTCAAAACATTTCTCCTCATACAAGTCAAATATAGACATTAGTTTGTTGACATTTGACCGACAGTGATAGTTGTAGTAATTTCAGTCCCTAAATACATTTCCTTCTATATTAGGAAACTACAACTGATATGTTATCTAAAAAGATATGGTCCTTAAATGCTGGGCCTCAATGGTTTTAGGAACTTATCAGTGAAGATCGTGTCTCTGAGACTAAGTAGATGTAGAAGAGTCTGAGGCGACGATGCTCAGGTTTACATTAGGAACAGCAGGATTTCAAATGAGAGGGTAGAAGGGTTTGCTGACAAAACTAGG
This sequence comes from Synchiropus splendidus, assembly GCF_027744825.2. Taxonomy (NCBI): domain Eukaryota; kingdom Metazoa; phylum Chordata; class Actinopteri; order Syngnathiformes; family Callionymidae; genus Synchiropus; species Synchiropus splendidus. The sequence goes on along the minus strand of NC_071334.1, from coordinate 59,310,386 downwards.
GAGGCCAGACTCGCATGGCTTGGACACGTTCAGAGGAGAAACAGGGTACAAGTGGACAAAGAATGGTAGAAATGAAAGGCCAACATAAGTTGTTTTTCACCTTGTGCAATACAAAGAATCTGGTGTAATTATTTGCTTTTATTTTCCAGTGGATACAACAGTTAGACAATGTCTGCTCCATAATACTCCACAAATTATTATTAATAAAAAGGCTTTGTTTAGTGTGCTTGCTGCCATTGTGCTGTTAATTGTGTTTTGACATGGTTCAGTTTTGACACCTTTTGGGTTTTGTTTGGAATAAACTGTTTCCATTACTGACATAGCAGAGGATACCCATGTATAATATTCATCACATATTCCAAAGGTATTTCCTGTCTCCTGTGATTTTTTTTTTTTGTGTAGAATTCACTCTGGGAAGATACTTTTTTTTTTTTACAGAAATATATCAGGAATAACTTCTCTGTCACGGTAAACATTTTGAGTTCACATGCTTGAAGCTTAAAGCAAAATGTTAAACGTTATTTGTGACTTCTATTCATTCATCTGGCCCCAAAGAGCCACAAAGCACTTTACGCCAGAACGTGAAGATGATTACCATTGTAAAAATGTTCTTTTGTCACATTCTCTCTCAATGGAATTATATTCGCTTGCAAAAACAGTTTGCACACCCTTGGTTTGGAATCAACGTACACTTCATTGCTCTGCCGCAGGTCAACAGTTTGCAGGGTCTGGTGGAGGGAGACATTCTGGACCCAGAGTTCCAGCAGCGTTTAGAAGATGCTCGCACCAACTTGAGGCAGGAAATCCAGAGGGAGCTGAAGATAAAGGAGGCTGCGGAGAGGCTTCGGAGGGCAGTGACCAATCGTAAGAGTGCGGCAGATGTCGAAGGCCAACTCAAAGCTTCCAGCCGTAAACTGGAGAAGTTGCACTGGGAGCTGCAGGAGCTGAATGCAAGATCAATGACTTCAGAGAAGGACTGTCACACAGGTGACCGAGCAGCTACACAGGGTTCTTTTCAGAGCTCAAAGACATGAACACCATCTTCCAAACGTTACATCAAGTGAAAGAAAACCTGTTTCAGCGGTATTTGAAGCATGTTCCGGACTGGTGGAATGGCTATAGTTTTGCCCTGAATGCGATTGCTAGTTATGAATGTAAACATGCTGCTGACTGACCAAGAAAAGGTGTTAACCCATTTGGACTCTGGGATTTAATGAGATTGTCTGATGCAGACGGTGTTCGGGAGGAAGGGACTCAGTCGCTAGAGTCGTGTCAATGGGAAGACGTCACCTCCCCACTGGCCACGCGGGTCAGAACCCTGAAGAAGCAGCTCACCATGGAGACCAAAGTCAAGCAGGGAGCTGAGAACATTATCCAGACGTACAACAACAGCTCAGTGAAGGTAGATGCACGACACCCAGGATATGTCACTTCATTAAAACTATTGTCATTTGTTAAACACATCTATCTGTATTCATAGTTCAACCTTTCATTGTCATTGTTAGTGAGTGATAGGAGACACGATATATGTTCTCAGTATCAATAGAAATTCTTAATGATGAAACTTCTGTGTTTTAGGGTTAAATACAGTACTGCATTCACTAAGAATTCTGTTCTTTCGAATAGAATCCATGACATCATGGATGATAGCGCTTCAATGTTCTTTACGTTGCAGGACAGGAAGATGCTGTCGACGGCCCAGCAGATGCTGCAGGACAGTCGCACCAAAATCGAGCTGCTCCGCATGCAGATCATCAAAGTCAGTCAGGCGAGAAGTGGCGAGCGAGACGGTTTATGTGGTAACTAAACTTTCTTTGAATTCTTTCATTTCAGTCCACCACACTGTGGTTTCCATCTAATCTGGCTTTGGGACACGCCATCATTTTCAAATGAAGAGCTCTGACCCAAATCAGAATTGTTAAATCTAATAATTGTATTATATAATATGTATTGAGAAAAATGCAGTTTGAAACAGAATGACAACACTATATATATATATATATATATATATATATATATATATATATACACGTGTGTGTGTGTTTTATGAAGTTCCCCCTTCTGAAATCTCAATGAACGAGAGGTTACATTGCACCTGACTCTTCCTTCTGCGCAACTCTGAACCTGCGTACCTCCTCCGTGCCTGAGACGTGTCTGCTTTGCATTCAAGTTAGACCTTAATAAATATGTGTTGTGTGTGCACGTGTACCACACACTCTCCCATGGCTGAAATTAAATCTTTAGTTTGCTGTGTAGCTTTCTGTCAGTCATCACAGACAGCTGCGGAAGTGAAACAGTGAAAGAGGGAACCGAGCAAAGTCTCCATTCCAGCATCACTGCTGTATGTGAAGTGGAGTGGTTTTGATGGGCGGGGCTTATGTGTTTAATAGGGATCCAATATCGTTTTAAAAGACACTCAAGTCAGTGCAGTAGCTTTAATAAAGAAAATGCTGAGTATTTTTGGCACAGGGAAAACTCACACCGCCCACTTTAGGTTGGGCATCCTAGATCCTCCTCGATTTGAACCTGGGATCTTGCTATAAGCTGCAGCTTGTCCCCGCCCCATAGTGTGAAGGACGAATAACAGTCTCTTATTTATTTGTTTTGAATTGTAGTTGTGTACATGCAACATGTGACACCCACACAACTTGTTTTTCCAGACCAATGTTCCATCCTCCTTTGCAGCCTTTTGTCCAGCCTAAATACACTACACACTCATTCCTGACAACACCTAAAATGTGCTTGTGGAGAGACATTGTCATATACCACATCCAAGTTTCAAAGCGATTTGATTTAAAAACTGTCCATGTCCTAGTACTTTGCACATTTGGAACCCTATGTGCCTTTGACTGAGCCGTCCGCTCTCAGGTCATCCCATGGAGATGATCAATCTTCTAGAGCTGCGAATTGCTGAGCTGATGCACCACATGAAAATTGAAATAGCTGTGGCAGAAGGTGCCAAAAATGTGGTGAAACAGCTGGTGGAACGGAAGATTCAGGACCGGCGCATACTTGCAGAGGTGAGTTCTACATGCATGTTGGGGAACAGGAATCAGAGATCACTCGTTTTACCGTCACCTGTGCAGCTCGGCCTTGTGGCTCAGCTGGTCAGCACAAATAGTTCTGGCAATGCTTGTCATAATAAAAGCTCTGAAAGTGATGACTCGTCCTCTCTTTGAGGTGGAGTGTCGGCAGTGTAAAATGATACATGGGCTTGGTATTTGTTCACATTGTCAGATCGTGGGAAAACAGAATGTAAAGAAAAGGCTGCCGTCTGTGTTGCTGTGAGAAGTAGCAACATTAAATGTTGTATTTGATGTTATAATGCACATTTCTGCATCTGCCAGGCTCAAGCTAGAATGCAAGAATCAACACAGAAAGTGGAGCTGTTGCGCTTTTCTCTGGAAACTCGCCTCAACGAGCTGCCGAGCGACCATCCCAAGTATGCTGCCATCAAAGAAGAGCTTGTACAGGCGACGTCGCCTTCCCACAGCGCAGCGCTGAAGAAGCAGCCCAGCACTCTGTCCTCTTCCTCCTTTTTCAAACCAGCCAGTCTAACAGGTTGCTGCTTCACTTTTCTGGATCGCTGTCAACCGATATGTGTGACTTAATGGAACAATGCCGTCATTCCAAAATACATGGAAACCAGTTTTCTGTGGATTTAAACAACGCTAATTACGTAACACTTATTTGTAACCTGCTGTATCCAGAAGTCCAGATCGTATTACAGTCGCAGCTGGTCCACGCAGTGGTTTGCTCAATAACAGACAAAAGGCGTGTCTTTCTAAAGAATGAAAGAGCTAACATGACGTTTCCCTTCCAAACGTTATTTACAATCTAAGGGTTTGCATTTAATAGTAGCCGTAAAACTAAATGCAGTTCCAAATTAATTCACTGTGAACACACAAAGATTAATAATTGTTATGAAACAATAGTGCATGTTAGCTTTATCTGTAAACTCCTCAAAACTAGAACACCGACCATAGCACCCTGCCAGTCAGATGAAGGTGACCAAATGGTATTCCTGTCTTAATATCCATGATATTACACCTGTATGATTAATATCTGTGGTATTATATAGGCCATCTAATCTAATCTAGTCTAATCCACATTGTCACGACACAAAGGAGATGAAAAGTGTATAAAAGATGCAATAATACGTTCTAAAGCAGCTGGATCTTTAATAATCAATTTCAGTAAGTTTCACTTTGATATTTTGTAGATAAATTGTTGCAGTCAAAGCGTTAACATCAGTTAAATTTGCATATTTTTTGTCTGCTGTCAGCTTGCTATTTAGTGTTGTGGTGCACTTCAGTCCAGTTCCATGACTGTGTCCAACGTCCTGCTCTTTAGCAGAGTGTTGTTGTTCTTGTTGTTTGACTTTTGGTCTGAATACGTTTCTTTGCTCTTTGTCCTTAATTGTCAGATGATTTTTATAGCACTGAATTATACAGAAAAGGTTTGGTTAGACTGAGACTTGCCAATTAGTGTCAAAAACCAGATGCAAACATATGTCTGAATGTCTGAAAATATTCTTAATGTATTGTGGTGTAAAAGAATCTTCCTTTCAAAAATCAAAAGCTAATACTGAGCTTTACATTAAAAGTGCTTGTGAATTTGTGTTCACCTGAAACAGTGCCTAAATGGGCATTTTAAACTCTCATATGAGGCTTCTATTGACAAAATGTGTTTGCACAGATAATGGAGAGGAAATCTGAAGTTGTTCCCTCAACATGAATTTCGTTTTTGATTGTTCAGATGAAAGAATCTGAGTGAAACTTTTTCGTGCAGGAAGGTTGGAAGTGTGTCTGATGGGCTGCCAGGACCTGTTGAGCTCTGTCCCCGGACGTGGTCCTGCTAGCATCATCTCAGCTGGAGGAAACGTTGAGGGAAGATCTCTGAAAGTGAGAGCCGGACTGTCGGGCCGTGCCAACGGGAAATCGGCCAAAACAGAAGATCTTTCATGTATGTTTAATACTCACTTTTGCTCTGTAAATGTTGCCCCTTTTTTATTGCTCACTACTTCTAACTCAGTGTCTGATCTGTTTGTGCATTAGCGGAAATCAGTGCAGTGCTGAAGGTGGACAACATGATCGTGGGCCACACACACTGGAGACAGCTGGGCAAAGAGGCCTGGGGCCAGAGCTTCAGCATCGAACTTGAACGGGTAAGTGTCTTTCTGTAAGAAAAGAACTGGAACAATTAAATCCTTTTACAGCAGACGTTGGTATTCTGTGGCCCATGACAGCAAAATCTGACCTGTATTTTCACGTCTTAAATGATTGTATCTTAACCGTTTGACTGCCAAGGTCGCACAATTGCGACAGGCTGGCCAATCTACTAGTTTACACAAGCAGATGCACCTAAACACCTGTAGCTTCCACCTAAGAAACATTTTAGGGTGTGTTTATGTGAAAGGTTTGAAGTAAAAAACGTAAGAAAATATCAACATGCCCAAATATTACATTGATGGATTGTGTTATATTTGATATTTATATCATATTTTATGTCGGCTATATATACATTTAATACATAAATACTTGGATATGCTGCTGCATTTGTGACGTGTGTATTTTAACAGTTTTATACAGCCTCTCATAAAAGTGGTTTTCTAGTGGATCCACACCTGCTCTGTTTATGTATTGCTGTGGTGTCTGTGTCTGGACTTTCTTTGTTTATTTGTTGACATGGTTGCTCCAAAACCGACAAACATATTTCTAAAAAAAGTTGTGAGGATGGTTGCAAACAAACTTTAGAAAGATTTCCCCATTCCTTGCTACGACTTTCAGTCATGTGACCAGCTCCGGTTAAAAAACAAGTTTGAGCCTGAAATCCTGACTTTTTAAAACACGCCAGACAATCTGAAATGAATCAACTTTTACGTGTCTATAGTTACAAAATATGTATTTATATATGTGTTGAAGGTTGTCTCATTCATCCATGCTGGCATTGTGTGTTGATGGAGCGCCGTAGCACTGCTGCCACCTGCTGTGCGACTGTGCACATTGCATTCTATTAATGCATAAATGGTCTTGATAAAGTACATTTAAGACAGTTATAACAAATTTACAATTTACAATTTGGGTGAAAATAAGTGGGTTGGTGGATTTCTGTCTTCCAGCTGGTGCCTCTCATTGAGACGTAAACATGAAGCGATCTACTCAAAGTGGAGAGTCTGTGAAAAGTGTTGTGGGCTTTATTGAGGTCGCCACCTCAAGCAGGATGCTGCAACAAGTTGGAGATCTTTAACACCCCCCATGGTGCTTTTGGAATTTTAGTGTCTTGACTTGTGGACACTTGTGCTCTTAGCATGCAGTAGTGACGTGTGTCTAAACACTCATGACCGTGTCATCATTGCTACCCTCTCTCCTTCTTGATTTTAATGTCCAACATCTGTTAGCCGCAATAAGTTAAAGCTGTGAATATATCTGTCCGTCCCTCTTTTGGTCAAGTCATGTAATCTCACTGCTAATCCTTTGACAGTTGCTCTAATCTGGCTTCATCCATACAAGATCAGCAGCTCTGCTTCACGTATCCTTCTCTCTCACTTTGTCACAGTAACTGCCCCGCTCAGTCCCGCAGCATATTCTGATACATGAAAATAAATGTGGTCATGTTTACTCCATTCACTCTCTTTATCCTCTTTATGTTTACTGCGCGGTCCATTTTTTTAATCCTTTATAGCTAAGTATATGTTTGTTGCACCAATCCTCATGAAAAATGCTTTTTATCAATCCAACACAAAGACGCATGATTCCATGCCTTTGGAAGCTGTTTCTATTGTGTATGTGCTTGCTCTGTCTATAAGGGTCTGATTTTAATTCACTCAAATTCCAATAAATCGGGTTGAGGCTCAGAAAACCTGCTACAATTCTCTAAATATTTGATGTGTGTTTGCTTTCAGTCCCGGGAGCTGGAAATCTCTGTGTACTGGAGAGACTGGCGAGCTCTCGGAGGGGTGAAGTTCCTGCGACTTGAGGACTTTTTGGACAACCAGCGCCACGGCATGTGTCTGCCACTGGAGCCGCAGGGCATTCTCTTCATTGAGGTGTTCACCTTTTCATTTGTGTCTGTGGTGTCAAACTTAACTGTTGCGCGCCTCCTTGATCAGGGTTCTAATTGCTTTGGGCTGCAGGTCAAGTTTATAAATCCAGTTATCGAACGTCCTGCAAAACTCCAGCGGCAACGAAGAATCTTTCCCAAAGAAAAAGGTATCGAATTATGAATGTATTCCAACAGTATGGAGCATGTGTATTAAGTAATATATCATCTGGCTTCATTGCTGTTTGTTTCTCTGCACAGGGAAGAACTTCCTGCGTGCCGCTCAGATGAACATGAACTTCGCCACATGGGGACGTCTGATGATGAGCATCTTGCCCCCGTGCAGCTCCCTGGAGCCCATGAGTCCTCCAATAACCAGTCCAAATGCTGCCCCTCCGCCAGGCGCCACGTCTCCTCCACAGTGAGTCTCGCTGGCCGCACTTCAGACCGTGACCCAGATACTTCTATTCTCCACATCTATTTGTTAAATTCTCTAATGCGACCAAGTCAACTGTTAACAGCTCCTGACTGGGGGGATTTTTCCGCTCGCTCACGTTATCCAGGATTAATGCAGCTCCCTTTAATGGTCAGTGGCTGCACCAGAGTGGAGATACTGCCTGCTTCTCACTGCGAGTTTGGGAATCAAGAACCTGATGTGAACAAATGAATGAAAACGTCAAGTTTGAGTTAGTTTTTTTTAACACACTGAAGCTTCTGGAATGTAAACTTAAAAGATAAGTTGTGGACTTAACATCCAGTTCAGAAAAACTGGTCTCATCTTTCCAAAATGTAAATGTTATTTTCTTTACATTGAACAATCTAAAAAGGTAAAAATGATTTTGACACACCACATGATCCATTCCTAGTTGTCATGCAAACTGTGTGTCCTTGTCCGTGTTCCAGTGAGAGCGTTCATTCAAATGAAGCTCCGGACAGATCTCCTCGCAGCACACGGAAGACCAGAGATGCTCACCAGGTGACTTTGACCTGCCCGGAGTGTCACTTGCCTTTTGCTCACTGTAATGGGAATAAACAGAAGGGGATAAATAAGCATGTTTTATTCTGTATTGTCTTCAGAGTCCTGGTAAAAGTCCGAAACCCAAACAACGATCCTTCATCCATTCTCCATCCAAGTAAGTTGTAGAGATGGTCTTTATGGTTGCAAGATTTCTTTACACTGTTCTGAGTCAATATAGTGACATCGTGGGGTAGAACTCACACACCGGCTCACAGTTGAGGCAGTTGCGTCGGGAGTGGAATTTCAAATTTAAAAACCTGATTACCGAAGTAGCCACTGGTGATATTGGAAAATAATAGGACAGTCAAAGTCCCACAGGCGGTTTAGCGTCTTGAATCTAACGAGGTGTTATTCCCTGCAGGACTGACAGGGGGCTCCACCTGGACGACTTTAACTGCATCTCTGTTTTAGGAAGAGGCCACTTTGGAAAGGTAACTCTTCCTGTGATCACTTTGTCATTCTCTGACGAAATATATGAAGCTGCTTGCAAAGTAATGGGGACCACGTGTTTGTATTTTCTCTTTGTAAATTGATATTGGGGGTTTTTTTTTCGCCTACGACTGAATGGTAGACACGTGGATGATTTAACTGGACTGTTGTGTGATGTGCTGTATTCAAGTTGTTTGGCTGCTGACACAAACCTGGACAAGTGTCTTTGACATTGGTGGGATCAGATGATGGGTGGATTTGGGGTATTTTCAGTACAAGTGGTCATAATAGAAGTTCATGTAAAACAAATTATGAGACATGAGGGTGATGCCAGAGTTTGGTGCTGTAGCTGTTGATTTACTTTCAGACACAAGGCCGGCAACAATATCAAAGCAACATTTGCCTGTTTGTACTCGGGTTCTGGCTTGCTGTTAGTACAGTGGAACCTCGGTTCTTGACCACAATCCGTTCCAGACGGCCGTTCGAGAAGCGATTTGTTCGAAATCTGAATCGATTTTTCCCATTACAATGAATGGAAAAAGAAATAATGCGTTCCAAGCCTTAAAATAGTCTTTTGTAGGAGTGAATGTAGAGTGTCTGCTGCAGGTGCGCTGTTCCTCTATGTGTGTGGCCGAGTGAGTGAGGTCTCTCCAGAAGTGAAGAGGTGCCCAGTGCGTGTCCAGCTCTGAATGTGCGCTTCTGTGCAGTTTGGCTGTGACAAAGTCATAAACCAAGTCACGCTCTGTCCCAGACTCGCCTCATCCCTGTCCCAGCTCCAGCCCACAACAGGACATCAAACCCTGGCGTGCTCGCACCCCCCCTGTGACACTCTACTACGGTCCAGTGCGGAGACAGGAAAGGTTTTACACCTCAATATGAAGAAAAAACAGTCAGTAAATGTAGCTAACGGGACACATCTGCATACAGAGGCTGCGTTATACACAACAACAAAGCGCGTCGTGGGTCAGCTGGTCGGTCCGTGCACGTGATGTTTTTCCAGCTTTTTTCTGGGGCATTCGAGTTCTGGATTTTCGTTTGAAATCAGAAGCAAAAAATCTCAAAATTTTTGTTCAAACCGAGGTACTACTGTATTTCAGTCTGATGTAACACAGTGTCTTTCCATCCAAGGTTCTTCTGGCCGAATACAAGAAGTCTGGAAAACTGTACGCAATCAAAGCCTTGAAGAAAGGAGACATTGTAACTCGGGATGAAGTGGACAGGTAATTCATTGTGTTGTAATAGAATCAAACTGCTCAGTGTCTTTTCATACTGGTACAGTACATTTTGAAACTTAGCCACACGTGCCACTTCTGCTGCTTCTGCTCACTGATGTGAGCTTGAGTGGCCCCCTGAGGCTCCTATGCTACTAACAGCTAGCCCATATTTGGGTCAGTGACCATGTTACCATGAGGGGACGTTGTGCTGCATCACTTTGCTCCTGCAGACTTTGCGCTAAACAAACGGCGTATATATCATTAGATGCCATGTTCTACTGCAGGCCAGTATGGTTCCCTCACGACTCTGTTGGTGGAAAATGAATGGATTCCATCAGTATCTTTCCTTGCATTGTGGTTGATTCTTTAAACTTGTGTTCTGTTCAGCCTCATGTGTGAAAAGAGGATATTTGAGGTCATCAATGCCTCCCAACATCCTTTCCTGGTGAACCTGCACGGCTGCTTCCAGACTCCGGATCACGTTTGCTTCGTCATGGCGTATTCCCCCGGAGGAGACCTGATGACCCACATCCACACCAGCATCTTCACTGAGAAACAAACCCAGTCAGTCCAAGCTCAATCAGATGTCTGGGGCATTTCTCTGTAGCAACCATCTCCGTGTCTCCTTCACCAGGTTTTACTCGTCCTGCGTGTTGCTCGGCCTAGAGTTTCTTCACCAAAACAAAATAGTTTACCGGTCGGTTCCTTGTCGTGGTCAATAGTTTTGACTCTTTACAATCTGTAACGTTTTTCGTTCCTGTCTCAGAGATCTGAAGTTGGACAATCTGCTGATGGACGCTGATGGTTTTGTGAGAATAGCAGATTTTGGTTTATGCAAAGAAGGTACGCGATTCTTCTTCATCTTTGTAGAACAATGAGTGCGACACGTGGTGTTAAGTCTGAGGTTAAACTTGATGTGCAGGAATGGGGCACGGTGATCGCACCTCCACGTTCTGCGGGACCCCGGAATTTCTGGCCCCTGAAGTTCTGACGGACAACAACTACACTCGCAGCGTGGACTGGTGGGGGCTCGGGGTCCTTATCTATGAGATGCTGGTGGGAGAGGTGAGTGGCTCATAGTGTGATGAGTTTATTCTGTGGATTGTAACTAAAAACACATCTCAAGACGTCATCATTTTGGACGGTATGCTTGTCGAGGTTTGAAAATTTGAATCTCTTCAAGCCCTATTCCAAATATTTACTTTTCTTGGTTGTGTCCTAAAATAATGATCGAGATTTATTGACTTTAGTGAAATACTAATAACTACACAATGACTGAATTTCCCTAGTCGCCGTTTCCCGGTGATGATGAGGAGGAAGTTTTTGACAGCATCGTCAACGACGACGTCCGATTCCCTCGCTCCCTTTCTCCTGATTCCATCTCCATCATTCAGAAGGTCCTGGCTCCTTTTTAACGTCCACCTGAATCCATGATAACAAGACTCTAAAGTGACCTTTTGTTTCCAGCTGCTGCAGAAAGATCCAGAGTTGAGACTCGGAGCTGGAGAAGAAGATGCCCAGCAGATCAAAAGACAAAGATTCTTCCAGGTCAGTCTGTATGGCTTTGTTTGTTTATACCAGGGGCAACATTTTCACTGAAGCACAGTGCATTTATTGGGCTAAAGAATCTTTTTAGAATGGCTGTTGATGTGTCCCAGAACAAAACACAAAACCATGCCACCAGTCGGTGTGACTCAAGAGTGACTCAAGTGTGGACCGCTGTGCTAACTAAGCCTGGAAGGGGCTGTTGAAGTTTGAGCCAATGGCGACTTAAGCCTCACTTCCTTCAGTGCATTGCCATCAGCGATAGACAGTTATGACTTCAGTACCACCTCTGCTACCTGTCGACCCTCACAGGGTGTGGACTGGGACGCTCTACTGTCAAAGAAGGTGAAGCCGCCATTCCTGCCGGTCATCAGGGCGCAGAAGGACGTCAGCAACTTTGACGAGGAGTTCACCCGCCTCAAGCCGGTCCTTACTCTTCCACGCACGCCGCATGTCCTCACTGAAGACCAGCAGGGGATCTTTGCGGATTTTGACTTCTCGTACTTGAGCTGACTGTCCGCACACACACCAGGGACGTTTACTGTTTACACTTGAACCATGTCGGCAGTGCAACCTTTGTCCTTTTATTGAATGAAACTCCTCAGCACTGCCTTCATTCAACACTGTACATATTTATGATCTTAATGGAACTTTGCTCTGCATCAATAGTTAAAATGTTATACGTCATGTCATGAATATCACTTAAGTCAAGGTCACCCTGAGTTCTATTTAAAGCAAAGCAGTGTGTATGGAAATGCAAATAAATTTATGTCAAAAGAGATGAACCAACAGGCTGTTCTTTGCGCATTTATTGATGTTTGGGCTTTTCAACACGGTAAAAAAGACAGTATTGCATAAAACTTGAGACAACATCTGGTCACTACTTCTGTCCCCAGTTCAGTTTCACATGTATTGCTCTCTGAGGAGTCTGCTGTTGAAATAAAAATAATATTGCACGCAAAGCTCATACTACTGAGTCACACCATGTTTTTAAAACAGTCGTACAAAGCCAGGTCAAAATTCTGTACACAAATGAAACTGGTTGACATATAAAATAGCTTTATAAGATCGTTGTTCATAAAAGGGATCATCAGGTTTGAGATGCTGGATTCATATTGTCTAAGAACAGTTGTCCAACAATTTGACCTCACGATACAAAACTTTTCATAACTATAAATATGATTCTACTCTAAATATAGTCAACATCGCTGTTATTAAATGATTGTTTTGAGCCACCAACACACGTGCAGGTCACACAACGCAGCGTCAGACGATAACACATTTTGGGAATGAGCACTCCTTCACTGTGTGTAATACAAGAAGTTAAAACATAAATAATGCAGGAGGTGGAGGACGCAAGAAGGGTGAGTGCTTGGCTGTTGCCTGACTGAGGTCCAGGTAGTAAGAAGTTTGTGATGTATTGATTGAAACATTAATGCAATAATTATTAGTATAAACCCTAACATTGTGTCCAGACCAGTCTATTTGTCATATAGACACACATGAATTTCTTACTGCAAGAACCATAAAAAACATGATCTGTTAGATCTGTATTCAGTTGGGTCTCAGTCTTGGTGTCACCCCCCTCATTGGTCATGGTCTTGACTCAGTCACAGGCTTGGACTTCCTCGGCTGCGAAACTTATCAAACCTGCAAATGTCCAAAACTGTCCTGACGCAGAAGGGACTGCATGGGAATATGTCTGTGGACTTTGGTGGTTACTGAGGCGGAGGCTGAGGACACATCTGAGGTTGAAGGGCTTTTGTCTTTTTTGTTTTTTTTAAATGTGGAACTCTCCCGCTGTGAGAGGCAGATGATGATGTTAATGAAGCTGCTGGTGACCTGCTGTCTGTTTTCATTCCCCGCCACAATATAAAAAGAAAAAGCAGAGGATTTTAAAATCCAGTGAAAAGAATGAAAGTGCTTTGGCACAAAAGCTCCAGTGCCTCTGGAAAGGTCAATGAGAAGATGAGGTGGACTAGACTGGGTCACTGCCCTCTCTGAAGTACACCTGCTCCCACACCACAGAGCCCCACTCGCAGAAGAAGCCCCACAGGTTGTGGAAGGTGCCGCGGTCGAAAGGGTTCTCGTCGGTGCCGCAGTGTTTGAGGTAGGAGATGCGGTGGCGGGACATGAACTCCCAGGTGGTGGTGTTGAGGGAGACCAGGTAAAGGTGCGAGCTGAGTAGCAGCAGCACGATCAGCGAGAGCAGAGCCAGCAGCACCGCCACACCCAGGAGGACGCCGTTGGTCCGCAGCCACACCTCCCATGTGGGTCTGTAGCTGAAGCCGGTCCTGTGAGACACATGCCAAATAGTACGTTCACATCACTTTTTGTCAACCACTTTGTTATCATGTATTCTCTGCGATTATTCCCCCTCCAGCCAGCCCCATGCCCCGGTGCTTCATGCAGATGACAGAACTCACCAGGCAATGTGCAGCCCCCACAGCAGTACCAGCAGCTGGACTGCCAGGTAGAGAACAAACCAGCGATGGTTCCGCTCGCCGACACAGTTCTCGATCCAGGGACAGTGGTGGTCGTAGCGGCGGACGCAGTGCTGACACGTCTGGCAGTGTTTGGATCTCATCGGCTGCTGCTCGGGAGGAAATGCACTTGGTTGACCATCTCAAGCACATAATGGATTCTTTTTTTCCCTCTGCAATGGTTGTGGGGAACTCCAAAAAATTCTTCAATTCAGGCAGCCAAAAAGTGTATTCATTTGAAAATTTAAGTTGTTTTTGGTGCTGTCTTTTGATCATCAATTAAAAATGTAGAATTTCATTTTACTCTTATGAACCTCTCAATTGAATTTAAATGAATCTCCCATCTCCACCATTCTTCTATTAGGAATTGCAAGTCATGTAGTTTTTGGTTAAAAGTTAAAGGTGAAGCCTCACAGCACCAAAGGAAAGAGTAAACAAAGCTCCAATAGCATCAAATGGGCACTTTCAGGAGTGAAACACAAGAGTGACAGCAGCTCAGTTATTCGATCCTGAGACAGGATCCTTCATCTCTTGTGTCACGTAACGTCCTAAATCATTTTTTTTTTAAGTGACTCAGAAGTAAGAAGCAGCCGCAGCCGTCGGAATGACAAGTACCTGGAGCAGACAGTGGCCACAGCGGCGCTGGCGCAGAGACTTGGTGGAAGGTGGGATCATGTCCTGCTGTTCCTCAGTCACTCCGAGTGTGAACTGGCACAACAGGAGGCACACACCGTCATACATCCCATAATGATTTACTGAAATAGCTGTGGACTGACAGTTTCTACTAAGATGTGCTCAAGCAGAAGAGGTTGTCTTCAGACAATACATAGTACAATACAATAATCTTCTTCACTTCTCTTGTTACCACTACAGTAATTTGATAGAAGGAGATCGTTTGACAGAAAACAAAAGATCCAGTTGTTCACCACAGTTATTTAAATGTGCGTCTTGTCCAGTAGAAACCGAGAACTTGATCATTGCGTTTGGATATGGAAAATATAACATGGACTATTACTAGGTCAATTAAACTGCCAGAAAATGACAACTTTCAGGGATTTTATTTAAGAGTTGACAAATCAAAAGTTGAAGAAAAATAACGCCGACTCAATGTTGTAGACATATAAAAGCAGGTGTGTTTACTTGTAAATCGCTGTCATCAGAGACGATGAAGCCGGGGTCCATCAGGGAAACGGCAAAATACAGTAACACCGAGATCAGCACCAGGAGGACGAACAGCACCGGCTGCACCAGCTGACCCGTCTCCTCCTGCTTTCTCAACTCTAGGAACAAAGAGATGTTGAAATGAAATGTCTGGTCCTCTGCGCGCAGGCATCACACTCACCTGTGTCATAGAGGAAGAGTATCAATGTGACGACCCACGTAAGAATGACATGAGCGGTCCTCACCAGGAATCCAGAGCCGAAAACATTTTTGAACATGGTCCTAGCATGTTAAATCGCACATGCCTATGGTCCGAACTCAAGTCAACACGCGACGCTTCAATGCTCTATAAATATGTCAACGTTGGTGTCGTCAAGGAATCAGGACATCGCGGCGATCGTCGAATAAATTGGCGAAATGCTCAAGAAAAAAGGCCAGTTTAGAGAACGCACGCACTCACGGTCGCACACATTTAAAAGAGAGCAGTAGCTTCGTTTTTAAATGAAGATGTTGATGTTCCAGTTGCCGTCCATTTCAACGTCTCAACTGGGATTGGTCGGCCTCAGTCACGTGACGCGTGAGGCGGAAGTGCCATTAAGGAGCTTAACTTCCGCTTGATTTACCGCTTTAAGTCACATGATTAAGCCGCTTCCAAAGCGTTAACGTGGAAAAATTGACGTAAGATGAATAAAGCAAAACGACAAAAAACGTATGTATATAGAATCCATTCCACCAATACCAGCTGTATGACATTAAGTGGCAAAAGTCTGGCCCTGTGGTTTAAACCTGGACCGCAGTGAATCAAGAAGATCGTCATGGCAAGTGCGTTTGAAGCTTAGTTACACCACAGTGAAGCAGAAACGAGGCTCTGACAGATTTATTTCCATCTTGAGTAAAAAAAAAAAAAAACACTAAACATGACATGTAGAGAAGCAACGTTTGTCCTGAATTCTCATGACATATCACTGTTCACATGAATACGAACTACAGAAATGCCATGGCATTATTTAAAGGGGTAGTATTTTCCCCCCACAATACACAATTGTATCGCTTCACAGTCTGCAGACAATTAATGAAATTGTCTAATAAGAATAAAAACCTGCGGAACTCATCAAAACAATTGGATGGTGATGATCTATCAAAATCAACTGCCATTTGTCTTGCAAGTAAACAGGTTAATGTTTATTAAAGGTTCTAAAATGGAAATGCTGCGGCCCCTTTAAGTGCACTTTTAATGGCTTTCATTTAAATGCGCAAATATTTTAGAGTAAATGCTAATAAAAGTGAAACGTTGCCTCGTCAGTCACAGAATGAAGAGGTCAGAGGTCAGATTGTTTTGCATCCATCTGTGTTCCAACCCTTGACCTTGACTTTGTCAGTGCCCCACCACAATAGTCAACCTTGGAAATGTATTACAGCTGGCACAAGTAAAGACCCAAAAGCCAGGCTTTCACTACATATGAAAATCCCTTACTCTTGAAGGCAATGATATCACATTAACTGCAGTTTGACACCATGTCTCTACTACACTGTAGACAATTAATCTTTTGCCGGTAAATTTAGAACATCACTGAGCTTGAAGTACTTTGGCTTCTTCTTCTTCCAGCACCAAAGGTGTTTGTAGTGTCTTGCCTTTCAGCAGCTCCAAACCCTGCAGCAGCAAAGATGAACCATGTGAGATCATGAAGCACATCATATAGTACATCAACAACAACTGTAAACCGTAGCTACTAGCAGTTATAACTGCTTCAGTTGAATGTTATGAATATGAATGTATAAAACCAAATGTATATATAAGTATATGTTGTTGACATGTTTTTGACTCTTTGGAAATCTCACATGATACAACGTATAAAAACTAATTGGAAATATCAAAACGGATAACACATCATGGAGGTGGTCGTGAACATGAGGTTTCCACTGCGTTATTCGAGGAAAAATCCGGAAAAAAAAACCCCAATAATAACTGAATGCCGTTGCTCACGGAACTCAAGTCGCGCATTCCAGCTAGACATACGAAGAGACAGACCGTGAGAGGACGGTGCAGATTGAAGAGTTACTTCTTATGATTAAAAACTGGCATTTTATTGTCATCAATTCAGAAAATTCTGCCAAAACTTTCCCCTTTGCTTCACTTCTTGATTAGATGCGTTACACTCCATGTTTTGTGTTTTTTTTTTTTGTTGTTGTTTTTTTTGGAGGGAGCTGCTCAACCACAGTTCCTGACGGAAGCCCTGAATGATATTAAACCCGCTAGTGCAGGGGTCACCGATATGGTGTCCACAGCCAGGTTGCCTGGAGGAAGTAGCCCACGGTCCTTCAAAAAAAAAAACCTATTTTTTCATGTGATAATCATTATGTTTCATTTTTGTCACTGAATTGATAGTTATTGTGAAGAATCTCTAATGTGATCGGAGCACAGGAGGAATATCATCCATAATATATATTGCGTTATTTCACAAGTGTGTACTAAACTGATGGTAACCCTTCAGGTGACTCAGTGCCCTTGGAGTAGTTCACAGTTGCAAAAAGGCTGGTGACCGCTGCTCTCCTGACTTTATTTTAAATAAAAATAATAATTTGGTGGAATTCAAACCTGTTATTTGAACAATGGATACAATTTTCCTTCAACAATCACGACACTGGCTCCTGTACGCCCTCTAGATGGTATCTAATGCATTGCATCAGCAAGTCTAATAAACTTAGAAAGTTACTTTAACTTTTGTCAACATATTTTAAACAGCATCAACTTATTCGACACAGAAAAATCACAAATGTGTGGTATCATGTTCTCACCTCTCCAAAGTAAGAGACTAGCGGCGAAATCTCAAATAGCGCAGGAGGCTTGTCAGCAGTGATCCCACTGTGGAGACACCATGTTTGATGTAGGGATAAGGGTTAGAATTATCCACACATCTGTGCAATAAAACCATCATGATCAGACACTACGTGTCTAAAGACAGTTTAACTTAAGATCTGGCATGAAATACCTCTGTTCTGACTTTCCTAGAATAGGTTCAATACAGACATTGTGTAGCTCTGACCTGGCAGGATTCAGGAGGACGTTCCCCTGTTGGTCCAGGATAGTTGCTCCGGCAGCGGCGGCCCAGCGACAGTGTTGATTCAGCAGAGAGTTCCTGGCCGTGGTTGGACTGTCTGTGGCTGCACCGTCAGCATTTTTCAAGGGGGAAAACTCGTCCTCCCTCGTGACTTCGAACACCACCAGGTTCCTTTTAGACAAATGTCAACATGGAAGTCAATTTAAACATTACTTGAGTGCTAAATCAAGAAAATAAGAAAGGTCACCTTGAGAATGGAAAGACGTCAAACACAAACTTTTCCATCTTTATGCCATTTGGCTTGGTAGGTTTGACCAGGTTACCATGCTCATCCACGAATGGAATCTTCTTTTTGGCAACATGTGGGGTCAGTTTACTTTCGTAGTTCCTGTGAAACAAGGCGTGGATTATGACAGACATATCCAATATGTTAATGGAACTGCACCAAACTTCCATGAGAGGTTGAAAAAAAAAAGTCTTATCTCCCATAACATGATCAGGGATGGGGAATAGTTAACATCAATCCAACTAGAGTTTGTGACACCACCACAATGACACAATCATCCCATTCATCTACACAGGTGACAGAAGATCATGTCTGTGACCTTTGACTTTTATATGTGAGACAAGAGACACTCCCTTACTCTGCCACATCCTCCAGAAAAGCTCTGGTGAAGAAATGAATGCAGATGTTTCCAGCACTGTAGACCAGCTCCCCTCCTGGACCACAGAGTTGGGCGGTGGTCTCCAGGATCTCGCTGTACTCCACCACCTGGGGCACACCTTTCACCCGACACACCACACCCACAGGCTCGGTGGCGTATGCCTTCTCCACTACCTGTTTTACCGACAATCACATTGAGTCTTAAAACATGAAATCATTTATAATCAAATATCTTATTTTAAGATTCTTCTTCTTATGTCCTCCTGTCTTTTGGTTTGACGGCCCCTTCAGTCGTGTTACTGCCACCCATGATTTAAGGTATCACTGAGAAAAACAGTTCAGTACAGTTCTTTATATGTTTTCAGCCAAGCTTCTATATTTCATACATCTATTCCCGGCGAGCCATTATCAACTTTATACTGCCTTTGGAAATCATTTATCGAAAGATAAGCAACGGGAAGCTGAATGTCATGCACCTTTTAGTAACAGTTACAGGCTTCATGTGCAACTTCTTTCGAGAGAATCGCGATGCAACAATCTTTTCCATCGCAGT
This sequence comes from Synchiropus splendidus, assembly GCF_027744825.2. NCBI lineage: Eukaryota > Metazoa > Chordata > Actinopteri > Syngnathiformes > Callionymidae > Synchiropus > Synchiropus splendidus. The sequence continues at coordinate 59,291,219 of NC_071334.1, read as the reverse complement.
TAAAATACCACAGTGAGGCTTGTTGACATTAGCTGCAGTTGCTGCTCCTTCTTGCAAGAACAAAGGTTGATGTTTGTACTTTGATCCTGGCGTAAAATAAAGGATTCGCTGTGATAAAACTATGATTTGGGAGGGAGAGAGGATACCTTGGCACCGCAGTCTGCTCCTTTACTAACACAAAACCCGATAAACACCGGGTCGGCCATCTTGACCAGGATGTTGTCGACACAGTACACATGCAGGAACTCCACTCCTCTTCTCTTCATGTCCTCAAGCACTTTGTTATCCACCATTGCCCGGTACAGACCACCGTTACCATCTGAGCGGTCGGGAGACATGACATTAGCAGCTAGGGAGACTATTGAGGTGCAAAAGCGCTCGTACCTGGAGCCATGGCCAGCTTCCCCTTGTTCTGCAGAATGAGCTTCCCATCAAAAGACACCGTCGGGATCATCCTCTGCTCAAACATGATCACGTTGGACGGGTTCAGACCAAAATAGTTGTTTTCTTTAAAGAAGTTCTTAGTTGGGGCCAGCGTGAAGTCGCTGGTCATGATGTACCTGGTGGTGACAGGACAGTTTTAAACTCTCTTTCACGCGACGTCTGAGCTTCCTCACCATGGGACGGTGCACTTGGACCCGAGCTTCTCGTCCACCACACGTTGGATTTGCTGAATCCGCTCGGCCTGGATCTGGTACAAGGTTTTGCCACTTGGCAGCCCAACTTTATACATGCCTTTGGGGTACTGGACCCCGAGTCGTGTGCCCTGACCGCCGGCCAGCAGCAGAACCCCAACATGGTTCTGTGAGATTTGCAACAGTCCTGTCAAATGAATATATCATTTCAATCTTTAAAAAATTGGATTCATACTTTAACTTTATAGCTCATGTTCATTTCATTTTAAAATTAAATTGTAATACCTCAACTCGATCTGCGGTCAGAGCAGAGATTATTACCATAATGCCTGTGCTAGAACACCTGTAAAGTACCTTCATTCTCCCACTCAGTCAAGGAATCGGCGTCGCTTTTCTTCACGCTGCCGATGAACTCAGGAGGCACCGGTTGCATGTGCTGATCCAGGCGGTCAGCCGAGGACTCTGCTGCCCTCGCGGCCCCCTCGCAATGAGCCTTCAGTCCGGCCAGGTCTAACTGAGACAGCTCGTTCAGGAAGGCGTCTCTCTCCTCCTCAGACAATTCTGGCCAAAACTGCAGGACATGAGTCTGTCCGGCCGAGGCCAAACGCTGCCGGATCTCCTCCAAACAACTCATGTTGAACGTCGAGCGCTTCAAGCGAGGACTCCGTGGGAAGCGCGGCGAGCAGGAAACGGGCGTCTCGCGAACGAACCCGTGACTTCAGTCTCCGCGGAGTGTGAAAACAGGATCCAGTTGTCGAGACGGTTTCAGGTTGACAGTGTCTTATAGTCCTTCCAGCCTGAAGACTGCTGATGTCAGCGAGTTTTCCGTCCGCCACGAGCGAATAAGACTACAACTTTATGAATCACAGGAGTTCTTAAAGGCGCAGTCAGTGTTTTCTACCGCTCGTGGCGAAGACTTGCTGTCGGAGACCATAGTCGCCGTAATGTAAGTAGAATTAGGCATGTTGGATGCAGAACCTCAGTAATTCTGCAAACTTGTATGGAGTCTGAGGAGTGCCACAACACAGCCATGGAAATAAATACACATATGGACGAAGAAACACATGAATAGAAATACATTCGTTTAATAACAATATACACATAATGTTATTCTGTGGATATTGAATCTTTAGAAGATCTACTCCACAATATTTTAAAGCTTCCACAACAACAGTTGTCAAACTTGGGCCATGAACTGAAGGATGGAACATGACTGCAGGGTGACCGTGGAAATCTCCATGTAGCAAAGATTTCCAAACACAGTGTTTGTACTCATGGCTTGCATGGCAGAGTGATGGCTTATACAATGAGACATACTTCCGTGGTGTTACTGGGAGCTCACTGGTGATGGAGCCCATCATCAAAAGACTTATAATGGACAGCAGTGTAAATCTAATGTCAGTGCACCGTCCACCACTTCTCAGTGGTCACCGCGTCACTGCCAGCCCCAGCACTCTGCACGTGTGTATTTTTCTGCCAGGGCTCAGGTGTTCCCGGCGCTAAGCGTGGTGCACGGCTGCAGTGAGGAGGCAGACTTCATTTTTCACCATTAACCTTTTTTAAAATGATGTCTTTATGCATTCCTGCTCAATGGAAGTACAAGTAACATCCGACTTATGACTGGGATCGGTTCCGACCAACTGGTGGTAGGTCAGATTGTAAGTCGAATGCCATTCAAAATGGCAGATGCCAGGGTTGCTACTGTAGTGGTAGATCGCTGTGTGAGAGGGAGATGCTGGGATACTGTGCTGCCGTAAATGTCGTACACGATTCAAGGCTGCTACGTGCTGCGGTGCCAGACATTGAACAGAAAAAAAAGCATCTGCTGACTGTGGTCGTAAGTACAGGTGGACGTAAGTCGAGCAGGTCGTAAGTTGGATGTTAAAGGGAAAGTTATGATGCAAAAAAGAACATCACCTGAATGGAAGTGGGAAATATTAACAGCAGACCGAGTAGAAACAAAAGTTAAGACTTTTAATTTGGCTGTGGTTTAAAAAAATCAATTACTTAATCTGAATTGATTTTCCTGTGCATGGCCTGATCGATTAATGAGATGCCCAAACCCATTAGTTATTGTCTTGTCTATGGTGTGTATAGAAAAATAGGAAAATGACCTAATGTGAACCGGACACCTGCGTGTCTGTGCTAGAACATACTGTGTGTTTTAATACTGGAATTTCAAAACAGCTGTCAACGGTGAAAGTGCATGTAGTTCACTAAAACATCCTTGTTGCTTCGGATGACTCATAAGGACAAACATTAAGAGCTTCGGATTCGAATAACAATTCTTGAGTTTCTACCGGAGCACAATGTTTCCTTTGTTTACAGTTCAGCAATCCAAGCTAAATGAAAGCCAACAAGTAAAACGCTCTGAGGAACTTTAATGTTGAACATATTTACTTGACAATTTGTTTCATACAAGAAGCATTCATATATTATTTTCACCATCACATTCTTTCAGTGGATGCAACTATAAACATACAGCTACTCTTCCAAAAATCATACTCTCTGTTGCAACATACAGCGTCATAACAAAATAAATTACAAATATAAATATATAGAATACATGTAGTGCGCTAAGTCACCATTGACCAATATATCCTAACCTTCAGTCAATACAGTTTAATACCCCAGTACATTTCAAGTTCTACTGGCAGATGGTCAGTTTAAAATCAAGTATGGCTACTCTTAAGACATAAAAGAGGGGTTAAACCTCTTTTTAATAAAAATAAAATGACAATGCTTTGAGGTAAAGGGTAAAGAAAACATGTACTTTTTTCCACTTTGTCTACAGCAGTGTCAAAGCTTTATGTGTCCTCCATCAGCCACAAAGACACTACAAGGTTTCCAATGCAGATGTGGTTCTTAATAAGGCAGCGGTCAACACAAAACATCTGAGGAACTAGTCTTTCAAAATTCAGGTGGGTTACAGTTCAACTGGGTTTTTGATTAAACCAAAATATAACTCATTTGCATTTTAAAATTCCACAAAAAAATTCCAAAATTCCAAAAGCCTACATGGAAATGGGTATTTAAAAAAAGTTGCACTAGGAAAAATCCTCAGACTGAATTTTTGGCTCTACTTCAAAATTCACAATGATCAATGTACAGTGCAAATGCAGACAACAAACCTGTCAATGAAAGACAGAAATCTGCAAAATCGCAATAAAAGTGGAGTCAAACAGTCTCTTAAAGTGCAAACTAATTCCACAGCAAACACTGTGTGATTCGACACAGGAAGTGTCCAGTCACTTGATGGAACCCAGTGACCTTAGTAATGGCAAAACTTTACAATTTCAAATGACGAGAATGAGCAATGCAAATATCTTTACATAGAGGCAAACATTAAAAAATATATGTAAATAGCATTGGCAAAACTATATCTTTTTAAATGAAGAATTGAAGTGACTTTCTTACATCAGTGTCTAGACGTAGACGTGTTTTCTCTTCAGAATCCATATTACTGTCTAAGCCACACAGATCACAGTGTAACTCCCGCTCAGCTCTAACTTGTTTAGATGTAAAAAAAAACAATAAGTTGCAAATGAACTATAGTTAAGTCTCAGAGGTCTAATTTATTCTTTGAGGGCCACAGCCAACACACGAGCCTTCCTGTGTCAGCCTGTCAGGGCAGATACTGAGGGGTTCCCAGGACAACTGAAAGACATAATCGTCCATGTGGGTCTGGGTCTGCCCCAGGGAAAAGACTCCTGAAACACTGACACCCATTTTGGTGCCTCATATGCGTAGTCTTGATGCCATTCGCCCTTTTATTTTTTAGATTTTACATGAAGTATCGAAAGCTTCGATTGCCACTGCTTCACAAGCCACACCCCATCACTGTGCAAATATGTTGCATACAACAAGGGATTGTGCAATTCCTGGAGCAGATATTCTCACTACAACAACACGTGTTGAGATTTATCAGAAGCAGCAGTTCATGGCAGAGCAGGAAGAAGAGCTCTAGTGCAAACTCTTACTTTAAATTGGAGTTATTTTTCTCACTGTGGAAACATGCATCTTAACTGTTTGTGTTGTTGACTTGCCTGATATAAGACGGATGCACCGCTGCGGGGGCTGTGCGGCATAGATCATGTATTATAGGACTAATACTCACAGGTGGCTACTTCCACATTACAAAGATGATGATTGTTTTGGGACATGTCTTAGCAGAGCCCTTCAGCTGCTCTGCCAAGGCAGTGCAGTCACTCCAATAATATCAGCCATTTCTATGTAAACATTTTTCAGTCTGCTCAGAGAAGAAGCTGCACCTTTGAACAAATATCAAGCAGCGGAGAAGCTCAAGTTAAGCAGCATGTTTTATGATTCATACTTCACATTTGAAGTCTCCTCATCACATCACTTTGACTGAGCCCCCAGAGCGATCTTGAGGTACTCGTAGACGACGTAGCTGATGCTGACTGATGGAATGACCTTCATGAAGTTGGGCGCCAAGCCTCGGTAGAGTCCAGTGAAGCCTTCAGTTCTGATGATGTGCCCGAACAGTCCCGACATGCTCATCTGAGGCCCTCCTCCCAGAGTAGCTGAGGGTCACAGAGCACACTTCAGTGTCATGACACCGCCTAAAGCTTGGCTTGTCATGTATAGATGTGCAACTGATGTCTTCCATTTAAGTGGCTTTCCAATCTGCTTTGTATGTTTGAAGACGTAAGAGACAAAGAAATAGCAACAAGTCTGCACATGCACAAATCTCAGTTTTTGCAGTGTGACATTGTGCACTGTGCTGTCAATTTATTTTGATTGAACGCTTTTGTGCGTTTTGTCGGCTAACGAAAGCAGTGCTGTGTTAATATTTCCAATAAGATCAACATCTGTTGAATCTGATTCACTCCCTGCTGTGCAGCCTCGCACCTCTGCGCCTCAGGTGATGTCCTTTTGTTTCTCCTCAGCTGGCAGCACTCTGCGCAAAATAGCTGGTTTGTGACCCATGACGAAGCGCAAAGCGAGCCCGAACCTTTCTTTGATCATCACCTTATTTCTCTGTCACTTCTTAACATTACGAGTCATCGTCATCTCAGACCTTATGTGATGACGGAGCTCCACCACAGCTGTAACAGAATGTGACGTTTCACAGCCAAAACTAAACATGAAAGAGTCTTGTTATGTTAATTTCACGAGTAAAACAAGCTGTGTAATACGGAGCGTCTTGATTTATCCACACTACTCTGACAATAAAGCTAGTTTTATCTGTGAAATACAGATCCAGACATCAAAAATGACTAGTCTGGTAATCTTCAGAAAAATATTCGCTGTTCTCCACATGCAGACAGCTGCGGCGCTGCAGAATCACAGCAGTGAAAACAGTTAATGTAGAGCCCAACATTATTAATTTACATTAATCTGTGGGTCAATAAAATCAGGTGTTTATTAGCCTGATAAAGGCGAAAACATGTGAGTTGTCAAACACCTGCCACATAGCGAGACTACTGCGCTCCACTCCTGTTCCCCAGCACCAGCTCCCGGCTGCTCACCCCAGTGTTCTGGGAGTTTGTTGTTGAACGATGTTGTCGGCCCAGACAGCGATCAGTCCCTTTACTGCTCTGCATTTATCATGTTTGTGTGGAGTTGTGCTGTACACGTAGATTCCAGCATCTAGCGCCGAGTCAACTGAGGCGAGAAGCTCACCCTGCTCTGAGAGCTTCCCAGGACAATGTGAAAGTGCAGCTTTCCAGGCGGGATCAAGTCCACGACCAAAACCAGTTTGCTGAGCGGTGAGCCAAACACATTGTGAAGAGCCCCATAGTCAATGTGGCTGCCACAACTACTGAATATAGTGCCTTGGGTTTGGAAGAGGCGTGTGACCCAAACAAAAAAAGGAACTGCGGTATGGGGTGTTGACGGATCTCTCATATCTCAGATCAGTTTATGCTACCTTTTTAGTTGACTTTGCTCAGAATTAAACTACAAGAGAAGAGAAAGTGAAAAGACAATGCTCTAAGGTCACGGTAGATTAGGTGATTAGGTCAAAATAAGGAATTGAGGACGTGAGTCGGGAGTGTGATCTCCACCTCCACGGTTCAACTTCATTCAACTGAGGAAGCTGACTCCTGCCAGCAGCATAGCACACTGAAGACGCTCGACTAACCTTACCTTGTGCCTGCATCCGTGTCCGGACTAGAGCCAGTGGGTAACTGGCTAACTGTCCACATGTGCTCGAAGTGGTGCCGCATGCCAGAAGCACAAACACGCCCGGATCCGCACTCTCAGTGGCAAAGCGCTGCAACCAGGAATTCTTCAAAGTCTAGCCAAGCAGCAGAGAGACAAGGATTAGGTAAAGAAACAGCGAAGAACTGTAGAGAGCGCTGCAGCACACACCTCATACACAGCCAGGTCGATGCCTGCGTAGGGGATGATGCCCAGCATGTTGGGCACGTAACCCTTGTAGAAAGCCGCCGGACCTTCCTTGTGTAGGATGTGTTTGGCGCAGTCCAAGATTCCTGAGTACTGGCCCGTCTTCCTCAGTGCTAACCGTGTCTTCAGCACCTGAGAGGACAGGGACGTGGAGTTAAGCCTACACGGTTGCATTTCGGATTCACAGAGAATCTTTCTGTACAGCAGACATACATAAACGGTGCATTATTGGTCATATTAAAACGAGTTGCTCACACAGAATGTGAGTTTGTGTATGAAGGTCTGTTTTCCTCCTGATAAGAGGTCACAGTCCAGTGTCAGATGATGCCTTCAAGGCTAAAAATTTAACCAGCCACTCAAAAGACAAAAGATCCAAGAGGACATTTCTGCATAGAAACACAATCACCAATTAGTCGTCTTGTTTGAAACTCTAAAGGGAGGTCAAGTCTGATTTCATACCTCCATTGGGTAGATGCTGCTCTGAGCAATGGCTCCCGCCAGAGACCCAGCCACAAATCTCTCCGAGATCCCCAGTGTCTCCTGTTTGCTTCCAATTAATCGCTTGATCTGATGGTCAAAGCAGAATTTTGGTCACAAGGTGTCAAGATATTAGCTCCACATCCGCAGGGGCACACGCACCTGCTCGTAGGCCATGAACTTGATGGCAGATTCGGGAGCAATCTTGACAACATTGATACCATTTCCTCTCCACAGGGACCTCACGCCCCCCTCCTTGAGCATCAGAGTGAAGCCTCCAGTTATACGCATGTTGTTGCTCTTGGAGGAGTGGACCTGCAGGGAGCTCAGAGTCAGAAACCATTGTAACCGCAAGATGAGTGTCATGTCCCACCTGCATCAAAACTTTCAGTCTGTCCAGTGGTGCAGTGCACGTCCGTGACACTGCGCCAGCTCCTCCACCAGCCACCAGATGTCGCCACAACATTCCTGTTTTTTTCTCTTCAGCTGTGAACTCGTCTGGTACGATCAAACTCTCGCCAACGTCAAAAATCTGTGCACAAAATACAATGTTAGGAACACAATATTTTGCCGTTTATATGGGACTAATAGACATGGCTCTGAGTCGCCGTGACTCGATAGATTGTGTGATTCCTTTAGTACACAGTACAAGTATTTGGAGGCGTGTGCTGTTGAGGAACAATGAAAGTGAGATTACTATGTTTTATGGTCATGATAAATGATTACAAGAAGTGAGGGCGTAAGTCTGGAGGCTCGCCATCAACCTCCATTGTTCATTCTTCAATATCATTCAGTTCCACACTTGTGACTGTATACGCAAATCCACGTTTCATTCTAATGTGGCATCAGATTTGAGTTTCTAAGCTTTACATATACTGGGATAAAGCTGTTGGGCATATAGTTTTGTCCTCAGTGTTTTGGTATTCTTCCAGTTTCATTCTTAATTCCAGTGAAGGGCGATAAGGAAGTACTGTGTCCTCTGCCCTAGTTTTGAGTAAATGTTTAATAGATATTATTCATACAAGTCGCATAAAGTCACATTACTACTTCTTTAAAGTCACTAAGGAGACAACGGAGCAAATTCATAGATGAACATCAAAGCATGTGAGTGTGGCGTGTGGCAACCTCTCCAGTCTGTCCCCCAACAGGTCGTGATGTGACATTCACAAACATTCAGATGCTTCGATCCAAGTCTCTCTGCGTTGTTCTTGAGGCGACCAAGGACACGGGGCTACACGTGGTACACGACAGAGCAAAGTCCAAGAGTGAGTACCGTGGAGTGTTTCCAGTAGAGGATGATCTCAGGGATGTTATCAGCAGGATGCAGGAGGTGGTAATCCCGCCACTCATTCCAGTCGATGGTCATTGTTCCATTTTTGTCCATACTGCAAACAAGAAGGAGACGGTGAGCTTTGAACTGCAATGACCCCGGATTGTCTTTCCACGTACAGAGTCACTGGCTGATCAAGGAAACTATGGCAGTGACTACTTACTACAAGATAGGGGCCCAGATATGACCCCTCCTTATTCTGAGATCAGCCAAAGAGAGGAACACACAGACAGACAAAGAATTAGTGGAACTAGATGAGTGTCAACTATAGAAGGATGAGGAGACACAATGATGGCAAACATCAATGAACAGTGAAGGGATTCCATTAAACTGCCATGCACTGAGGTAATGACAGAAGATCACAGCATGTTTTTGCTTCTAACCTTTTCAGTATTTTCTCCGCTTGCTCCTTCGAGATGCTGACTCCCAGGTCACGCAGCGACTGCATGATTTCCTGCGAGTCGATCTGACCTGGAACACAAGAATTCACAAGTCTACATGGACATATTTGAAGGATTTTGTTCCATAAGAAATGTCAGCATGAAGGTCAGTTTTGATCTTTAGAGAGCTACTTTTCATCATAACGGGGGACACGTATTTTAAAATGAGGAAGTATGACTTCACAATGTTTATGTTTTAATTAGGGGTGGGATTCGATTAAAAAAAGTATCTGGTTAATTAGATAATTTGTGATTAATTAATCTCAATTAATCGCAGTTTAATGGTATGAGAATATTTGCCACATTTTTTTATTTGAATGAATTTGGTATATTACTGAATCAAATGATGGACCCATACATACATTTAAACAACAAAAGTTTTTATATCACCTTATCTAAACTAAAGCTCTTTTAATGTCTTGAAAATATTTGTAGAAGAATTTCAATTTTATAAGAATTTCAAATACATTCAGAGTAGTGGAAACCCTGGCCATTGTGTAGTGAAAAACATCCCTGAAACAAAAGCCAACAGAAGCTTTTGTTTGCTTTTGTTCAGGGATTCCTCCATGTTTGTTGTTGTTGTTATCATCCTAGCTGCCACGTGTCTTGTGCATCAGTGTGATCAGTGGACCAGGAACTCCTGCACTTACAAAGGTTCCCTGTTGTCTGGAGAGCAAACTGTTCAATTAAATTACATTTCCCACCACTAGTTTTGATCAATATATTCCATGATTCTCAAATTATTCCCCATAATTTGGTAGGAGATTAGACGGTCACGTTCCAACATTCCTCACCATCATTCTTTCTGTCCAGACTCTTGAATACCAGCCGCAGTTTCTTCTCGTGATCTCGAAGATAGTGCACAAATTCCTCAAAGTCCAGCTGCCCGTCCATATCTTTGTCTCCAGCTTTCACTATTTTCTGTAACGAGAAAAGTGACATGTTTACACATTCGTGGGGGGAGGGGAGTTGGCTAAAGCACCTCTGTTGGAAAGGTCATCTGACCAGGAAAGCCTCCACCAGCTGCCATCTGTGCCCTGTGGACTGTAGTCTAAACCACTTTATAGACAATCCAGTACTTTCTGGCAATACGACCTGTCGAGCCAAGTGGAAGGACTTACAAGCAATGCGCTGAAACGAGATTATACACTTAGCAGCAGGAAATGGCTGCGTTGAGTCGCCTGGCAACTCTGGATGATGTCCAGCAGACTGCTGAAGTCAACCATGTGCACCAGTGGACCCAACGATGAGCTCAGCAGATGTTTTCCCTCAAATAAAATGTTTCAGTTTAGAAATAGCAATGACTGCTCCCAACAGCGATGGAGGGAGACAGCTGTTCTGAAATAGAACCTCAGGAAAAGCCCATTTCTGTTGAAGAGAACAAAACCATTCATCTCGGGACACCTGTCAGCTAGTGGCCCCATGGGAAAACTAATTGATCTGGATTTCTAAAGACCGAGACTCTGACAGAGAAAACAGTGAAAAGGTGACATTAGTCGAGGGGGAAGATAAGCCTGTCAGCAAAATTAAATTCTCCTTTTGCAGGGAAAAGCTTTTTTTCAAAACAGATACCATCTCTCATACTGTGCTTAACTGGAACGGATGGTAACTGACATTTATAACTTAACCTAAAATATCAGTTTGACGTTGGTTACTGTCAGAAGCCTATCCTCCCAGAGATTACTTGACTCACATTTTCAAGACATGTGAAGCACGAGGTCACTCAAGATCAGCACCTCTCCAGGATAACATCTCCTGCTAAATTTAAGTGCTGGCATATCAATCTTAAGGCCTTTGGGCCACATCCGGAGTACTAAATAATTATGTCTGGCTGCAACACACAAATCACTTCAATCTGACATACTTCATGTCTTAAACTCAACTGAGTGTTTAAAGCTCTGATATCATTTACTTTTACTCTATTTTTTGAGTGTGACCAAGTTTGACACCTTGACTTTTGCCCATCACCAATTCAAAGACCTTGATAATCTTAACCATTCATCTAAAAGCTGTAGCTCTTCATTGGCACTTCACCTCCACCAAATCTTTACCAACTTAAATAGCTCAATGAGTACCTTCTTTTCAAAAAAGGGACATGTTTTTGTCAGAGAGTAGAGCATAAGAAAGATGTAGGAGGATGAGGAAGGTTGCAGGTTCGATCCCCGGCGGCATTTCTGCATGTGCGTGTAGGTTTTATCCAGGGTACTCCGATTTCCTCCCACTATCCAAACACAAGCTCACTAGGTTATTTGGTAAAATTGTCTCTTTTGCGTGTGTGTGAATGGTGTGTGTGCCCTGAGATGGCCTAGTGACCTGTCCAGGGTGTATTCCTGCCTCTCGCCCAATGACTGCAGGGATAGGCTCCAGCCCTCCCCGCAACCCTAACCAGGACTAAGCGCTGGTTGACTGTATGACTTGTGATGTTTTGTAAGTTGCCAGCTGACAGACACAATATGGTCGAATATGGTGCCTTGATTCCAATTGAGATGTGATGTGATGAGAAAGTCGGCACTCCTGGTAAGAGACAGGTCCCAACCAAAATTTTGCAATCGTGAAAACAGTGCATCTTGTGGTTACCGTGACAGGAAGGCCAGATTCACAGGTTAATCCAAATTCCAGTGTACATTACCTTGGAGCTATTTTCTTTTGCCACTCTTCGGGCAGAGATTTTACCCCAAAAAGTTCAGGCGTGTGTTTCACCCTTGTTAATCCATTCCACTGTTGGTCAGTGTTTCTCTTCCATCTTCTCAAGATGAATTAAAATCTACTTGAAACGGTCTAAATCAAGTTTGTTTTGTGTAGATTTTCATTCATTAAAAACTGTGCAGCCTGTTTCACTGCCAAACGTTATTTTCAAATGTTTTCTTGCATCACAAACACACATGTGCATGCGTCGTTGGTAACAGAAATCAGTCTAATGATTTATTTGCTTCAGCACAGCACACTGGAATTTCAGGTATTTTAATTTATTTAACTTCAAATAGAAAAATATTTCCAGAGTCCACATACCACTGATTTGTATATTATTATGTACATAATATTTTATATCATATTTTTACAAGGCACACATTTTAAACTGAGCTATCATTCCATGCTCATCTTAAAATAACATTATTTCTATTCACCCACGGTTACTAATAAATCACCCATGTTGCACATATTGCAGACACATTGCTGATAAAGAGTGCATAAATGCACCTAGAAATATGTGTTACCTGTTCATGGTCACTAGATGGATCGACCATCAGCAACAGTACAGTCTTCTTTGGAATCACTGAACTACAATTTTCATCTTCACTGTCAGCTGACTGTCCTGTTTGCTTCCTGGAACCAGCTGACACATTTGTACAGAGATCAGGGCACTCCCTCTCCTCCCCTTTTGACTGGTTCTCAGCAGGACTGTCCCCAGTCCATCCATAGAGGCTCTGGCATATAAAGCTCCACATGTCCTTCAGCATCTCTGAGACTAGTAAAGGTGCACTGCACACAGACCAAAAGAGGCTGAGATGATGCTCACTGTATCTCAGATGAGTCACACTGGCAAACTTAGAGAACCAGTGGAGTAATATCCACTGAGTCCACGGTCCTCTGTCAGTGTGTAAAAGTATTTACAAAAATATATACAGTCCACATTCAGGTCCACGTGACTCCATCAAAACATTAAATCCATCATCAAAAGCCAACCTAGAAAGCACAACGTTCCCATGTTGGAAATCCTTGAGAAGCCGGCTTTACTATCAGCATCCGAAGTAATGCAGCAGTCAGCCACAGGAAACCTGCATCTTCACTGCAGTTAACCTCGGCCAATCAGAGAGCCTCATAGTGGCAGGTCGCAGTGACGACACATGGAGCCAGCACTTCCACCAATAGAGGACAAGATGGCTCAAGAGGGAATTCATTTCTTCCTGTCAGATAGACCAGTAAGGGGGGAGGAGCACAGGGCTTCCCCCACACTGTAATTCAATGGCAGCAGAGATTCTGCTGAGTAATGACTCCCCCTCCCACTCAATCTTCTGGGTCTTTCTGAGCATCCAGCTGGCTATTTCATTTTTACTTTCAACCGAAAGGCAGTTTGCTCAACCTATGTCTGTTCTGATGCCTTGTCATGTACATGTCTGCTTAGAGAGAACAGCAGACGACTGCCAACAGATGTGTATCCACTTTCAGTATTGTTATTTCATTGAACATTTGAAGCTTCTGTACGGCTGGCTGATACCCAAATTTGATAAAGAGTTTACTCTGACAGGCAGACTCGCTGCACCTCCTGATAATATGGGATTAAGGATGTGGATAAACAATTCAAATGTGTTCAAATTGTTAAAAAACCAAACTTGTGTCTAAATAATTGTTCAACTGTCCAAGTCTGTTTTCACCTTAAAAACTGGGCCGTGTGTACCATGTGTGGATCTGTGATGTCCACGACACTATGTTGTCTGGTACCAAACGTGCTCTTGGCTCAGCACTTTAGTGACCAATGTCTAATCAACAAGACGATAAACAAGGTTTGTTTTCAACAGCAAAATTTAGGTCAATTTCAATACAGGCAGAAGAATCATTGAACACAACAGGTGTATAACAAATAACATTCAAGCCAGTAAGAATTCCATGAGAAGAATGAACAGGACAGGACAGGACACTATAAATTTTGTGATCCAGCACCAACAAATGTAGATGAAATGTCTTATCTTATCTCTTTTTTGATGACTGTCAGTAGAAAGACTAATGTCACCTATTCTGTCTGGGCGGTAAGCACTGTTCCCAACATGGGGGAACACCACAACCCATGTGAACTCACATGACCCTGCCTGTGATGTGATGTCATCATATGCCAAACACACACACAGGAAATATGCCTTAAATCACTGATGCTCTTGTTTATCTTCACCAAAATTGGCTTATAGGTGATTTATGCAACAAACCCACGCAGCAAACAGAAATGCACATATTTAACCAGCGGAAACATATCATTTTCTCAATAAACCAGTACCTGGCCCATGCCATGCTATTGGGATATAATTCCGTAATTCACCTCAAATGGTTTTAGCCCTACAATGACTCTGGGATGGATGACTATACGTCCATGTACTCAATATCTAAGGGACACACCAGCCCAAATCATCTCTCTGCATATGGTGCAGCACAGCAAACTTATCTTAGAGCCAGCCAATAACTTGTGACTCCTAATATTTCATTTCCTGGAAAGGGCTAGCGTTGGCGAGCAATAACTTGTCCTCAAGTATTAATGGTCATTCCCTCTGTTTTCCTGCTGAGAAGCTTATCCTCATCCTCACCATGACACATTCAAGTGCCAACAGTCGCCTGAAAGTCACAGCTTTGGAAATGGGCCCTCCTCGAGAGTTCACCAATTCAAAAACATGACCTTTTATCTACTATTTATTCATTCAATTATTTATGCATTATTTATTATTTGCATAACCTTTTTTAGTTTACAAACACCTTTATTTCAAACAAGGCAAATCTGACCATTACACTGACATTATCTCTCAAGCAAATGTTAAAATGTCTGATCATATCAACATCTAACAAACAAAATAAACACCTAAAGCCAGACAGGTTAAACTAATTTGATTACAAAAGTATGAGACAAATGTTTGTGGGAATCTCTGAAGGATGACGGGAACAACCAATTCAATTTTAATGACAAGAACAATCTTTACAAGGCTTATTTAAAAATCCAAAAGTAAAATTCAGCAAAAAATATAGAATGCAGAATAAAACAGTCTACCTACCATGAGCTCATGTTCAGTCCGATGGACTCCCAGCTTCTTGAGTCCAATTGTGAGGTCGTTGACACAGATGCCCCCATCACGGTTCACGTCCAGGACCTGGAACAGAACCTTCAGTCGGTGTTCCTGCTCCGGTTCCCCGCACACGTCACAGTGATGGACGTTATGGCACGGCTCGACCACCGGCGTCCGTTTGGCCGATTTCGATGCTGATGCTGAAGAGGCGTCCTCCAGAACAGGATGGCTGTCCGTGGATCGACACTGGCAGAGCACGTCCGTGAACAGAGGTGTCACCTGCGGGTCCTTCAGGTGCATGTTTTTGGTGGCGAGTGGGCGAACAGCAGCAGCAGATCCTGCTCGGTGAACCACGTCGACTGTCCGTCTCTCCTCCCCCCGTCGCTCCTTCGACGACCAGCCGCAAACGAACCGACTAAAGCAAGCCTCACATCACGAAAAAAATAAAATAAAATCTAAAATTTGTGTCCGCGCAACTTCCTTAACGACCGAGCGTTTTCGTAGAAGTGACACTGATGCGGATGATAAAGCCGGCAAACGACGACGACCGCGTACTTTCACAGCATCGTTTCTTCAAACTGTTGCAGTGAGTCGTTGCCACAAAACATTTCTGGAGAAACCACGAACATATAACATCGCGTTCCTCACCGTCTGCAAAACCATTGTAATGACATACCGACAACAGAGTGGAAGGCGCTTTACGCGGACAAGAAGCCGGGTGCGTCTGGATGCTCTCTTCTTCACTGGTAACACCAGCTCACAATCCAGAGCTACTGGAACACTGCCCCCTTCTGTACACACACGATGCTGTTATAACACTATAACTGTCCGTTGCCGTTATGCAGCAACTTGTTCTCAAGTATCTTCTCATTCAAATACATGTTTTATACGTTTACAACACGTGAAACAAAGTTACTCACTACTTTGCGTTGTCATTCTAATAACTCGAGTGTCTTAAATGGGGCCAAAAAAGCGCATATATTATGTATGTTATGGAGGAATAAAGGAGACATATTTTAGATCATTCTGATTGAAAAACGTCCCTTCGTAAAGATTAACATTTATATTGGCTTATATGAAGATAGTAAATGATACATAAATCATATTCACAGGGGAGAGTTTGTGTCACAAAATTCACTGCTTTTCAGGAGTGGCTTGTAAAGTTACATTTAGTTCAACCCAGAAATACAGTGAACAAACTATATTTCTGACCTATCTAGAAATGCAGTTTGTGTTACTATAACTTACTACTGCTACTGATTACGCTCACTAAACTCAGAGTTAAATGAGTTAACAATTAGTTTGCATGAAACATATAAACCACATTATCTTGTGTCCTACTGGGAACACATTTATACTACAGGTGTAGTGAGGTTTATCATATGCTACCCTGAGACTCGAGAACCACTACTGGAGATATGCTGAAGTCTTGGTACAATTTGATTCATGTTTATAACTTTTCCTTTGTTTTTTTTTTATTTCCTCCTTTGGCATATATATATGAACAGTTTGCTCATCCATTTGTAATAATATTGTGACATTCAATAATTATGTTACATGCAGTGAGCAAAGGTTTTACATGTAGTCCAAGTTACGGGCCAAAAATAAAATCTTTTGAACTTCTTTTGATTTGCAATCCTTATAAATATAAGACGTTCCCTTGCTTCATTGTTTACCACACTGTACATAACATTTAATGGGTTATTAATGGAATCAGATTTCGTATTTCTCCTGGTTCTCATGACTCATGCCACTGTCCTGTCACATGATGGATGTGTCATGCTACAATGCATGTGTCAACTTCTGTGAACTCCAGATGGACAGGTGGCAAATCAGTCTTTTCATGGGAAACGTAAGAGCTCGGATCGCAGGAGCAATTTACCCAGAGAAATGTGTGCAGTCAGGCTGGTCCAGCATGAGAAGTGCCAGGTCGATGGTCAGAAGGAGGAAGTTTCAAAAACTGGTGCGGGGGCAGCAGCAACAGCACCCACATTCACATCCATCTAAAAATCAGGAATACAATGCACAGTGTACTGGACCTGACGATCCACTATTAAAAATATCACAAATTCCTTGTTCCTGCATGCGTGTTTTTTTGTTTTTAGCCTGTGAACTGAAATTCCTGTTTGTCCTTGCAACTTCCTGTCCAGTAGATGGCAGTGTAAGCCGATTTGTTGCTTGTACGTACCATAAACCGGAAATCGACGAGAGAAATCACAAAGTAACGCAAGATGGCGACTCTGACTGTGTGCCGGCCGACGTCTGGTGGCTTTAATTTCGAAAACTGCAAGAGGTATATACATTTTTATAGTTGAATGTGTAGTTGATCATGAAGTGCTCTACATAATGTGGGTTCCGACTTTTCCATCTTTTAGCAGATGGAGTTAAGCATTGGGCATCCTCGCTATGACTCAGCCATTCCTCCCGCTAGCATCATTAGCCTGACATTTATCTTGTTTTGGGACCTTAAATTATAACCCAAGTAGTCTAGATTGCATTTATGGCTTTTCGCGTGATGTGTTTTCCTTCCTCGGATATTTTTTTTCATTCACGATGGCACCAGGCATCGAAGTGTTCTTAAAGAGTCATACATTCCTCCCTCAGAAATGCACTTGTGGAAAGAGAGGCTAACTCGGTGGGTTGCAGTCTGCCTTCTGCCCGGAAAACGGGAACCACCATCTGTGGCGTTGTTTTCAAGGTGAGTGATATTGATTCAAATGGGAATATATTTTACCTAATGCGATGGCATCTGTGGTTAACATAACAGTTGTATTATATTTTTTATATTTATGGGAACGACCGTCCGTACCCTGGTTACAGTGAACTAAAAGGATGATTTTTCCATGTTTTTTATGCAGGATGGAGTTGTCCTTGGAGCAGACACCAGAGCCACAGAAGGCATGATTGTTGCAGACAAGAACTGCTCCAAGATCCATTATATCTCGCCGAACATTTAGTAAGTGACCAATTTTGTTGCCTGTCTATGCAGAACCTAATCTAACCACAAATATTTGTACCGGTACTTAATATACATGTTTCCAGTGTAAACCTAATCTGTACCTTGTGTAAAACGTAACATTATGAAGAGTATGTGGATTGATAATGACCATCACTAGGTTGTGGCTAGTTCAGCATAGTTATGAAGTGGTTGATCTGACTGGTTTCATGATTTGTATATGATGAGGTTCATATTCAATTATTGAACTGCATTTATTGATTTTCCAACAGTAATAGAAGGTACACTATTTTCTATGGTGTCATTAGTTACTGAAATCTTAATTTGTTGAGTACCAACTCAAAGCTCCTTAAACAATTACTTGACATTTGCTTTATGCAGGTACACAAATACATGTGTACATGTACATGATCTTATGCTCATGCCTCATGATTACTGCATGTGATTGATCACTTCAGTTTGTCCATCATACAGTTAAGAGTTAGAACCATTGATTGACTTATTCTTGGAGAGCACCCTAATTGAAAACATGTTTTGTTCTCAACCAGCAACTGGTCTGGTTGTTGTGGAGTTTGAGTGTTTACACTCAAACCTGGAAAGCATTGTTTCCTTGGTGATTTCCCTTAGTTTTGTCCTGTGGAGGACATGTTGATTCAGTTCTGTCAATTTAAATGTTGAACTTATTTTCTCACTTCGTCATCCAGCTGTTGTGGTGCTGGAACTGCGGCAGACACGGAGATGACCACGCAGATCATATCCTCAAACCTCGAGCTGCACTCACTGTCGACAGGCAGAGTACCTCGAGTCGCCACTGCCAATCGCATGTTGAAGCAAATGCTATTCAGGTTTGCTCCTCCTTCTTTACCATTGATATCGCCTCTCCTTTTGTATTGCTAGATGTTTTATTCTCCTCCCTCTAAATTCACCTTCTTGTATCTTCAGGTATCAGGGTTACATTGGAGCAGCTCTGGTTCTGGGCGGTGTTGACTGTAACGGTCCTCACCTGTACAGCATTTTTCCTCATGGCTCCACCGACAGACTACCCTACGTCACTATGGGTCTGTTTTCAACCTGCGACTTTTAATTTTGTTTATGTCCTATTTGTCTTTCACCCACTTATTTCTGCTACTATTGATGTGTTACTCCTAGTTTGGTGTCATTTAATTTTCCTTCTACAGGCTCTGGTTCTTTGGCTGCCATGGCTGTTTTTGAAGACAGATACAAACCTGACATGGAGGTGGGTGCACTTTTCCTTCAATTTTGACATATTGAGCCTGATCTGACTTTGCTTTTTTAATGTATTGATTGACAGGAGGATGAAGCTAAGAAGCTTGTGCGTGACGCCATCGCAGCAGGAATCTTTAATGACCTGGGCTCTGGCAGCAACATTGATCTTTGTGTGATTTCAAAAGGCAAGGTGGACTACATCAGACCCCATGATGAGGCCAACAAGAAGGGAGTTAGGTAAGAAACGTACTCAGTTAAAAAAAATGTATATGTCTGATATTTTTAACTGCCAGCATTCATTGTTTGTTTAGTCATGAATGAATGATACTGTTTAAATAAAGCTTACGCCTTAATGTAGTGCTGTTGTCAAAGCCCATTGAAGTGTTTTTTACTCTGCTGTTTGACTTGTTGCTTGTTCTGATGTACTTGGAGTTGAGACAACAAGGTGGTGTTAGAGTTTTGATCCCAACACGCACTTTGAATTGGTATGGTCCTTGAAGACCGGAGTCTTATGTCATGTCTTCTTTTTGCTGCAGGGCTGGAGACTACAAGTACAAGAGAGGAACCACCAGTGTGCTGACAAAGGTGGTAGCCCCACTGAACCTGGCCTTGGTGGAGGAAACTGTACAGACCATGGACACATCCTAAAATGTCTCGCCCCCCACTCATGTACCTTCGCTTCTATAAGTGATGGGAAAAGCTTGTTGCTTGTTAATTCCTGGTTTACAATAAAAACATTAGTACTTCTTGTCTGTTGTTTTTTTTTCAAGGAACTGTTGTGTGTGTAATTCAAAATTCTTTTTTGAAGGGACCAAAAGAAACAGGATTTCAGCTAGGGAAATACTTGGATAACAAAAGTCACTTATTACTGTACTTTGGTGGTGTCCTCATCTCACTCCCACCAAAAACACAGTTTTTATTTTAGCAGTTTACTTACAAAAGCAAGACATTTCTATAGAAGAAAAAAGAAAGCACTGTATAAAAACACGATCAATACAGAGATTAAAATACCACTTACTTTTAAATGTTTAGTACAAATGATTCAAAGTGGCTTTCACAGCATCTCGATTCCAGGGAGTGTGCAGTTTCACAGTAACAATGGTCGTCATTTGCAACATGTAAGTTGAAAAACGGGTTTTGTACAAGCACTCTAAATGTAGCATACATCAGACAAAAAAAAGTCCCACCACCACAGTGACATTATTGAAAGAGGATGGTTTATTGTTCAGTAAACAAGGTCTTATAAATGTGTAAACAATATGCTGTGGTCTCCATGTCTATCAAGTAAATATCTTACCACCGATTATTTGCATTTATACTCCACATGTATTATGCTCCTACTACATATCAATGACTCACTCCTCCTGTGTTGAGCTGTGTTTGGCACGGTTTTTATTGAAGAGAGTTCTAAACATGAAAACAAAATTTAATTATGACTGCAATCCAGTAGTGCCGGCCCAAAAAAAAACGGTGTTGGTGGTCTGCACTGGTTAAAATGGTACAATCGAAAACGTTTGTCATAACCAGCCTCCACTTTTTCTTTTACCACTTATCCAGGTCATTGAACAAAAGGCATTTATTTCAGGTAACATGACTTCTGCCTCACTATTATTGCCAAGTACGGAGGCCTCACTATTACGCAACCATTTGTACTTTCCCAGGTTGAACGCTCAGCTCGGACCACTCGCTATACTGCACGCAGCCACTAGGTGGGGACCAAGATCTAGTTGCAATGATGAACTTCAGCTAAACAAGGGGATTTAGATTAATAGCAGCCTTTACAACAGTTGCTCAATAAGGACGTCAATAAAAGCAGTAAGTACCTGACCATTGAAATATACAGAAGAACTATGTGTGTTTATGAATACAATGATAGATGAGAAGCTCAGCTCTGCTGCAAACTTCACCTCAGAGACAGGGTATAATTTGGAATGCAACCCTGCAGGTGTGATGTAAGAGGAGGCCAGATAGTGATGTCATCATCATGAGACTCAAATATCTGGTGAAAATAATATACACAGTCACTTCTCTCAAAGAACTCCACCTCCCGTGAGGGCTGCCCCACTGAAGCGCTCCTTATCCACCATGGAAGTCAATGTTTGGACGTCAGCGTCAACATCACAGTCCACTGTGCAAGTCGCTTCCTCCAGACCAGAGCAGGAGAGGGTAACAGGCTTCTGCCAGGGCGGCAGAACTTACATGGAGTGGTATGAGGTTCTCATACAAGGTCAGATGGGCCCCCTGCAGAATCAGGTGCTGGCAGTCCACATGTGCATCTGTTTGGCCATCTGATGCACAAAGACGATGTCTGGCCGCTGGTCAGGGTCCGGGTTGATGCATGTGCTCACCAGTTCCCGAAGCTGGGAAAGGAAACACATTGTTTTGCTGTTCAGTGTTTGACATGTATAGCCCAAAAGCAGGCAATAACATGTTCCCAAATAGGAACCCGAGACTCTCACTCTCACATGACAAACTACTTAGCACGTTTTTAATACTTTTAATTTAGAGGTGCTCACGTGGCTCCGTGCGGCCTGAGGGCCATACCTTGCCCACATCTGTTGTAATTTTTATAGATCAGTGTGGGTTAAGCTCAGGCGTGTCACATGCAACCAGACAGACCATGTTGCGTGCCAAACAAAATTCATATTTACTGAACAGTCTGTAAATGACAGGAGGAAGAACATAGTCTGATATCTGGCTCTTGTCATTGTTGAACTGTAATTTCATCTGCTCTGTGCTTCTGAACACATACATTGTCGTTCTTCAGCACTGACTCGCAACACACAACATACATTCACTTTCCCTTTCAATGACGACCCTTTTACCTGCATCAGTTTTTGGAAATATTTCAGATTATTTCTTGACGTTTCATGGTAACATTAATGTGATATAGTTTTTGCGGCACTGTAAAGGGGCCCTCATGTCCAAGTTTTCCTCTTCAGTAAACATATCTCACACACTTCAGCTTCATATCAAAAATTGACTTTAAATGTTTGTAATTTCATAGTTATAACAAGCTAAATTTGCATAATGGCTGTCTCACTCAAAACGCTCCTCAAAACCGCACAGAACTACAAACATGGGGCAAGACAATTGTGTTATGGAGATGGTGATGTTTTGAATGGATTTTTGAGTCTCTTTGGAGGACAGTTTTCTGTTTGTTGAGGTGTGAGCGTAAGAACATGTGTGACCATCTTTGAGTGTCATATTTACTTTCAATAATACAATTACTTCCTCATTTATACGAGACTGGTATCTTCATTCAGCAGAAGTAGATGATTCAATGGCTGATTGAATAAAGACACATGATGCTTAGTGTACATCATATTTCAAACTGCTCAATGGCCACTCTTCTATCCTTTCATTCACCCGCTCCTTTAAGTTAAGCGTCTTTCCAGTTTGATCGAGGGGATTTGTCACAATGTCTGTCCTCAGTTCACAGTTTGATCCAAGAGGAGTATTTTGGTGTTTCAGTATGTGAGTAAACAACAGTATTCAGTTCAGTGACAGCAGCTCCAGTGAAAGCCAATGTACTGATTCTGACATCAAACTTCAGATCAGAAAAGCTAACTGACTGGCTACTGCGTGACAGACTCTGCCTTCTAGGGTTTAGGTTTGATTCTTTATTCCTTATGGGATGTCCAGCCGCTTGAAGTCACGATGCAAACGGTCCAAATGGATCATGTTGGGGTAAACCTTTTTTAGAACTAAATTACTCAGACATGGACGAACATAGTTCTTAACCACTGACACCATGGCCATCATTTAAGGTAGCCAACACTGTTGATAACGCTTAAACCAATCCTGGTCCCCTTTAAATTTGATATCACCTATATGTATCTATAGCTCGCGCAGACCGCAACCAAACTGATGTGGCAGGCCTTGCGTTTCACACCTTGGTTAAGGCACCAGAAGTGTCCTTCTTCGGTGATGCCAGATGTAGTACATGTTGATAAAGTAGTGCGTGCATTACTCTACCTTCTCAGAGTAATGGTCAGGCGGGAGCGGAGGGTAATCACACTGCTCAATTTTATGGCACAAAGACAGCAGATTCATCTTGTCGCCGTAGAAAGGACTGTGTAGTGCCGCCATCTAAGAGAAGCAAGCAGCAGCACCATTAGACATTTGAAGTCCTGACACCGCAAGACACATGATGATCCCAAATTTGCTCTCACTTCATACAGGAGGCATCCCAGCGACCAGATGTCCGACTTAAAGTTGTAGCCGTTCTCATGGATTCTCTCAGGCGACATGTAGTACGGAGTCCCCACTGAGGAAAAAACACACACACACTCTAACATTGCTGGGTGATTCAGGTGCTTCAGTTTAAAAGCAGAGGGAGAAAGCCAAAGCTCTGGCTCCATCAAGCTGCATGAAGAAGTTTCATAAATGGTTAATGACCTCTGGCAAGGAGGTGATGTTTTCGAAGGCACTGGTTTGTTTGTCGTCTGTGTTCAAAGAGACTTGAAAAGTTATGGACTATTGAATTAAATTTTGGATGAAATATGTGAAATGGAATCAGGAACAAGGCAGTCAAATTTGGGAGTGAATCAGGATCCAAGATTTGGTTTGTGGTCCACAATAGCGAGTACTTCACCCAGGGAGTGAGCCGCAGTTGTTTTGGAGCTGAAGAAGCGTCCCAATCCAAGATCTCCCAGCTTGACCTCTCCGGTGGCAGTGATGAACACGTTGGCTGGTTTGATGTCTGGACAAAACAGGCACATGAAGACCCGAAGGATCACGCTTGTGACACGTCACAGCTTACCACGATGCATGACTCTGCGTGAGTGCATGTGCTCCAGAGCACTGCACAGCTGCACAAAGTACTTCCATATAGTCCTCTCCGGAATCAGGCGACGCTTCTTCTTGAAGAACTGATCGAAGGAAGTCACGGACAGTTCAGCAATGCTTTGAAAACATTTTTTATTTACTCCTGACCTTTATCATCTGAGACAGATCTCCAGCATCCGCCAGCTCCAGAACAATGTTGAGTTCATTATCTTCTATGAAAGAGTCGAGGTATTTGATCACATTGGGATGATTGAGCTGCTGCAGAGGAGAAACACAAGACACTGGTGTTGGTGATTTGGGGGGTTTCTATATCAGCAGCTTTTGTCTGTGTGTGTGTGTGTGTGTGTGATGTGTGTTACTTTTGGGTGCATTAAGCCGTTTATATCACTCGATATCACTTCTGCCTTTCTACAGATGGGAAATCTCTAGCTTCAAACAGGAAATCAAACAGGGAAGTGCAAAAAGTGGCGGGAAATGGTCGACTATTATTAATGATAGAAGCAGGTTGTTAGAGTTGTCGTTGACTGATGCAGATCGCTTTGCTCGAAAAGGAAGTCGTGAGTGGAATCGAACCTGACTGAGTCACGCAACTGACTGATTTACATACAGAAAATCAACTTGACGAAATGTAAATTGATGTCAAACGCACGCACTCCTGTCACCACTCCTCCGTGATTCATCTCTTTACCTTCAGTAGATCGATTTCTTTGATGCAGTCCTGACGAGCCTTGGCATCCATCATCTCGAAAATCTGCGGAAAAGTCATGTATGTCGAGTATCAGCGTCACCCATTTCACCACTTTCAACCACGCAAGTTAGCAAAAGTGGATCTTGTTATTGTTGTATTCCACACACCACTAGGCACCAGATCAATTTCCTGCCCGGCTGAGTCACCAAGGCGTTCACTGGCTTAAAACTGCTTTCAAAACCTCACATATTCATTTCCAATTAGATTTTCTTCTATGTAAACATCAAACACAACTCCCACTCTGCACGAATGTGGAAATGTTCTGGTTCAATGTTTGTATCTGAGAGGAAAGACCAATTTTGGGGGCATGGTAGTAGTGCACTTTTTAAAATGGTCAATATTTGGGATGACTACCGACTGATAAACTAACAGGTATTCAGTCCCCTGAAATGTGTTTTCACACAATCAGCATTTAAAGGGTTAACATCCTGCTCATTGCTCAATACCTGACCATTGAAATCAAAACTCTTAATGTCTTACCCAGAAATTCAACCCTAAAAACAGATTACATGATAATCTGTAATCTAAAGTTTCAGCCTCATAATCTCCCACTAGCAAGATAAACCAAAATTCTATCTTATCAACTGGTATTTTTCAAAGTGGTTTCTGACTCAATAGACACGCGACTCGCTGCAAACATTCCTGATATGAACGTCAGTTCAAGCAGGCGTGTCTGTTTCTACACGCAGCATCACGATGCAGACATCATATCGCGACGACACATTAGTGAAGGTTCTAGCAGCAGATTCTTCAGGTAAAGGAGAAGGAAATGACGCTCAGACATCAAGTCTGCCGCCCCTGTTGGAATCCGCTCCACTGACCCGCGAGACATCCTGTTTACCAAAGGCAAGAGGCTGCTGGTAGCCATACAGGAAGCACTTCCATGTTACCTGCTGATTTACAGCTTCATTACACAGTTTATTTCCTCAAGTAAATAGGCTAAGCCAGTTGGACCTATTATCCGGGAGTCATTTGGGTGCCACAGCTTCACATAAGAGACAAGCAGAAGGTCACAAGTCATCATAAACATGTTTTGGAAACTAGAGTATGAAAATTTCCCTGGTAATGATCTTGCTGTTTGCTCTATTTTCAAACACACAAGTCGAACCGTTGTGGACAGAGGTTTTGGGTACCGACTACAAGAATAAGACCTTGATACAAAGAGAATTTTTTTGACTGGGGTTATATCTAACCTCATTAGCCCTTAGTATTTGCATTATATTATGACCAGTATTATCAATTAAGCCACAGTATTAGTTGACTGCTGGTGTGCCTTTTCACAGGCTTTTTGCCAACTACCTATAAAAATGTCATCCTGCAAGTCTGCATTCCATACTTTTTATTTACGCAGAAAAGACTAGCCTGCCTGGGGACGTCCCAGTATTCCCTAGAGGAGTTGAAGAAGGCTTCCCAGAAGAGGCAAGTCTGGACTTTAAACATGGAAAATGGATGAATGTTTGCCTTGTCTTAAATATGGGGACCACGTAGCTTTACTATAGCTGACCCGGTAACCCCAGCTATGAATACTTTGGTGACACATTTCTAACAAGATACATTGCAACATACGTGGAGCAACACCAACCAGAATCGGGTTTCTCAAGCAGGTCTATCAGTAGAGTGAAAGTATAGCAGCAGAGAAGGACGCACCTGGACTTTCTTCAGAGCCACCAGACGTCCTTCAAGCAGGTACGTGGCTTTGTAAACCACGCTGAACTGACCACGGCCGATCTTCTTCTCAATCCGAAAGTTGGAAAGGGTACAGCAATAGTTACAGCTTTGCAAGTTATTCTGCAGGAAGAGGAATCACCAATCAGGACACACACATGTAGAAGGCCTCAATAATGACCTTTTAGTTGCGTTCAATAAAGAAATTCCCTCAACAAACAACGTTACATAGCTGGAGGACATCCTCCATCTTTGATCAAGAAATGTCACAGTGGGGTCTTGTGTTCTGGTCATTTTACATGAGGCCAGCAGCATTATTACATAGTGCCCATGCGTACTTTAAGCTCCATAATACACTGCAACAGTAGAATATATGACATGATAGGAGCTTAAATGTATTGTATTGTATGTCATTTGTTCGAGCTCACCTGATCCTCCTGACCAGGTAACTTGTACAAGCTCTTGAGGTTGTCTAACGCCGGCTGGTTGTTGTTGTGCGTCTCCATGGTGGCATCACACCACCTCACCTCTGAAAAAGAGCAATTTGGAGTCAGCAAATATATTTTGGATGGCAGAAAGGCATGAGGTGAGGTTCAGTTTTGAGTCATCACACAGGTTAGACGTCGAAACAGCTCTGACTTTATGCTCACCACCGCAGATCAGACTTTACAAACCAGTAGTGAAACCATCACAACCACTATCCCCTGTTGTCGTGCATCAGCAACGCGTGGGGCGGTGGAAAACTACGCATATGTGGTTTTCATTTTGTCAGAAAATGAAATTCTTAGAATCTTAATCAGGCTGCTTCACGCTCTTGTGGAACCTGTTTAGTAATTCAGCAACAAGGTCGACACTGCAGTACATTGTTTGAGTGGGGCTGCCCCCTCCTCAGTGACGATGACTCAAAATGTCCCTGCCGTGTTATGAATTGGGTTTTTTGGTAAATTCACTGTGGCTGACCAGAAGTAATATCACATCTGCATATGATCCTAAACACTCTTACTTCCTTGACCAGGACAATAGGTATTGCTATGAAGACACTGTATCACTGATCAAAACTGTTAAAAGCTTCTGGGCGATCAATTGTAAAGTGCACAGCAAGTAAACATGTTCTCCACGACAGGGGTGACGGTTGAGAGTGAACTTTTAGTTGAGTAACAGTTGGGAGCCTCAGGGCACTCATCTTTCCTTGTTGATTTCACTGCGTTATAGTCTAATTTCAAGGTAAGCCCCGGAACGGGGAAGTGGTGACGAGGTTACCTAATGTAACCATCGTTCTCTGAAATGTGCAAAGTGTTGTTTTGA
The DNA here is from genome assembly GCF_027744825.2 of Synchiropus splendidus. NCBI lineage: Eukaryota > Metazoa > Chordata > Actinopteri > Syngnathiformes > Callionymidae > Synchiropus > Synchiropus splendidus. The sequence continues at coordinate 59,263,511 of NC_071334.1, read as the reverse complement.
TTAAATATTGTTATTATTATTGGTATAGATTACAAGTTTTTCACTTTCGTCACTTTATGATCTTTTTTTGTTTGATTCTTTTTATGCATGACATTTAATATGTAATTGAACATTTCTGTAAAACCATTACTAGCTATGGAGAAGGAAAACACACAGACACATTGGAAACCTATAAAATAATTTAAGATTTATTTTTTAAATTCAAGTAAAAATAAGTACAGTTTCAGGTAGAAAACAGCTTCCAAGATGAACAAACAATTTCCTATACAAGAACATGAAGAAAATGTAAGTCTGGTTGAACTACGCAGGCATTATATAATGACCAGCATCTTCACCATATTTCCTCTTCAACCCAGAGAGTTATGGTTGCTCTAACGATTTAAGTAGTTTTCAGTTGACCAGTACAACGCTTCTATTCTGTGGACAAAGTACAGTCACAGAGCATTTAATGAGTTAATGAGTTTTGGAATTGCTCTGACCTTGTTTTCCAAAATTTTAAAGGTTCCTTGAACCTTGAATTATTGATACGATGTTTGTGCAGTACAATAATCTAACTGTACTAGCTGGAAAAAAACGGCAACATCTGGAAAGCTGCAAAGGTTTCTCTGACAACTGACTCAACTCCAAAGTAATGCTTGCAAGCTTTGCTTTTCAGCTCCAGCTGAGTCCCACCTTTATCTAGGTTAAATCCAAAAAGACACTGCTAAGATTTGAAGACTTCCTCCAGGCATGACAAAAGGCCTAAATTAATCGCTTATTTTGGCCTAAAATAGACACCAGCATGTCTGCTATGAGTCTCAAGTCAGAACTTGTTCTTTGACATCCAACATTACACGCATTATACCACAAAGGCCACGTTCCTTCCCCCTCCCACACAAACATATCTGATGAGTAAGCTTTAAGTATTTATCAGCATACATGTGCTAACGTGTGCACACCTCAGCTCTACTAACCATTAAAATGTTTGCAATGCCAACTGGGCCTCCTACCACGACTTAGGTTACTACAGTCGAACACATCTGTGCTGCACACATGCACACACAAACACACTGCTCTGGATCGTGGTATTGGAGCTTGAATTGATGTTGGCATTCAGGCGGACCTGGCGGACTTCAGTGTGTGGCTGGCTACAGCAGGCTTCTACTAAATACATTAAAATGCCAAACATGCGTTCCTGCTCCTGAAACCAAGAGCTCTGCTTTCTTCGAAACATGAGTGTGCATGTTTCTGGAATGGTAAAACAAAAATTGGACCTTGTTTGTGGTCCAATAAAATCAACATAACATAAGCGAGGTAGATGAGGGTCTTTCTAGGTGAATACGTCTAAAATATGACCCAAAATTCCATCGGACTGAAGTGTGTTCCCCAAGGCTCTCACTAACACAGCTTCCTGGAATCGTCTCTATATTTAAATTCTATACCCAGAAAAGAGATGCTGCCAAACAGTAAATTCTCCTTCTACATTTTCCGTCTTCAAAATGGCATCACTTTGGCATACAGACAGGTGAGAGATAAATTTAACAAACTGTAGCATAGAGTGGAAATAAAAAGTATTCTCATCGCAACACAAACTTGAAACTTTCATAGATTTATAGAGCTTCACACTGAGCCCATGAGGACCAACCCAATTTGAGTTAAACGCTGGGTGCCGTTTTCTAATTGAAATAATTGATAATTTTGCTTTAAATGAAGAGGTTTATCGTACCGGTAAATTATTCATTCAATGTTTTTTCTCATTCATGTTACTATAATGACAAAAAAAAACATCTGCAAACAGTATATGCACTATTCTTAAGTAGAAAACATTATTTGAATATGTCATTTGTCCCTGAACCTTCCTCAGGTCAGGCTGGGTCATGTGACGTGCTTCACAGTCTAAATGGTATCTGGCACCAATAAAACTGCGTATACATCCTGTTCGGTGCATGTAGTGTGTTATTTGCGTGACTTCACTTGAACGCCAGTGAAGTATATGTATCACAACATCTGCTTAATCAGAGTCAACAGCCAATAATGCCACCACAGACACACAAGTGTGAGCGTCGAAGACAAACTTTCCACTTGATCTTTGCACATTTGTCAGCTTGGTTTCCTAAAGTAAAGCAAACACTTTCATGAATTAGAAGCAACCTCTCATGAAGGAGATATAAAGTAACGACAAGTTGGCTTTGGGTTTTTTTTTTAACACAAACTTCTATTGACATATGAGAATGAGAACTATCTTCTCAGAATGCCCTAATTTCTCTTGAATGACAGCATGGTCTCCACAAGTTTCAGCATGACTCATCTTATCCAGAATGATTTGACAGCGTTCCACATGGCTTCTTGTGAGTTTTGGCATTCTCTGTGTTTAAGTGCCCCCCATAAATAGTCTGTGAGGTTGAGTTCAAGTGACTTTGCAGGAAAGTCCCTGACGGTTGTGGAGTCTGTCGTTCTGTTGGGACTTCATTTTGAATTTGGAGTTTCACACTTTTTTCAAAGACTCACAAAACTATAGCTGCCGATGTATCACCTCCACAGAGGCACTTAGGTTTTTGCCAGCATACCTCTAACAAAATAAAAGGAACAGATGATTCCATTTTGGTGGTGTTCAAAGTCCCTTTTGGATTTAGGAAGGAATTATCATTCACTTGTTTGGCCTCTAACCGCCGCGGCTCATTTGAATTTTCGCACACAATTCTTGGGTCACAGATGTGTTACAGTATTGATTTGATGCACGTGTAGGTGAAAACCTTTTAGGCAAAAGCTTTCACATTAATTGACACAAACCTTTCACCTGCCCCTGACCTGGCTTTAGATCCAACTGTACCCCTCGAGTGAAAGCCCGCCCACAATTCACAATGTTGCAGTGACGACTCGCTCCTCGTGGATTCATGTGAGTATCCAAATCAAATTAACTTTGTCATTAACAATGTAAATTGCTCTGGGATACCGTCCAGAATACAATTTAAAATTGCTTGAATTTCCTGGTGTGTAATTAGAGACAGTTAAAGGAGAATAACTGTGAATAACATGAATCACCATGCAATCCATTAAGTCAACCTATTTAGCTCGAGAGTGACAGCATTTATAAAATCAACCAGCCCATCTACACAGGTTAGTCTGGCTAACAAAGTCAACCTTGAAGCCCTAAAGGTAAATAAAACATTTCTAGATTTCATACCAGTTGGAGGTTTTCTGTGTGACACAGGAATGCTGGACCTGTCCTGTGTGGTTTACTTGGTTTTCCTCCCACAAGCCAAAATGCACAGACCAGGTTAAATCGAGACTATAAAGTGTCCACACTGGCAACTCCACTTACATTTCTCTTTTAATGTTTTCTGGCATCAGCTCGGGACCTATCCAAATTCTTCTGGGTGAGCAGCAGCCAGAATAAATCAGGTTTTAAGTTGCAGCCTCTGAACTCCAGCATCATCTATAACTTGAACCTTTTCACACTGATCTGGAGGCTTGTGAATCTGCATTACTCCCATGACAAAAGCCATGAAGACTTTTGGGACAAGTCATTGGTATGTATTTTCTGCTCCAGCCCATAAGCAAGTTTCAGCCAAAACATTCAGAGAAATGCAAGATAAATGTCACCAATGTCTTATAAAAGTTGCTTTTATTGTTTTAAGAATTTCATTTCCGTTTTCTGTTGAATCTCATCATGGCAGTAGGTTGGAAATTTGATGATTATGAAATCAAATGCATGAAAAATTATTAACTTTCATTGGTGACCATAGCAAAAAAGAGAGAACTCACATTTTTTACTGGTCATCTTGAGCATTTTTTAGATAAAATATATAATATCCCTATTTTACCGTAAGATCATGTGGCAAACATTTAAATGATTAAAAAAAACTTAATACTCACTTTCTTCAACCATAACCTCATGGTCAGTTTGAAGTATGAAAAAATAGAAAATGTTGATAAACTCTTCTTCATGTGACTTTTGATTTCAACATTTCACACACTGACTGTTAACACTGTAGGTTAACCAGAAATACAAGTGATGACCACAGGGTTGTATGAGGTTTGCGACAGGTGATGGACGTTAATAGGTCGACAAATAAAAATTCTAATACAGTAATTTATGATAGCTGTATTCACACTTACAAAGAATGGCAGGTTGAACTTTCCTTACATTTCTCAGCCACCTCAGCTCAATGCCACAACACAAACCACTAAATATACACCTTTAAGAAAGCCGATTTGCATTCCTGCCGTACGCTAAATCTAACCACCGAACCAAATTGTGAGCTTCGCGACCACAAAACCGACTGTATTTGTCATCGTCCAGCTGGTTCCCGACCACGAAAGGTCATAATGGTGGAGTCAACACTCGGCCTAAGTGAGGATGTGTGAAGACTTGGCTGACGCTAACCAGCCATGCTAGTCATACAGGACAGTGGCTCCCTGTCGCAGCTGACACGTGACTAATTTTAGCCAGTTATGTGACCTTGGATGGCCAGGCATCCTAATAAGCAGCAGCGCTTCTCACACCGCACAACCCCCGCCCCCCACTCTGAAGCCAGAATGCGACCTGCTGCTAATATTTAATGTTAACTGTGTCAACAAAGGTGGCTTCTTTAACCACCGGGGGACTGGTTAGGTTTCATAGCAATAATAGAAGACTCATAGTTTTTCCACAGTAAATATCTTCAAAGTTGTCATTCAAATTACCACTTGAGGGCTGAGGGTTAAAAGGAATGAATTGAAAACTAATATTACTAAATGGATGAACCACAGATCTAGAAAAACATATCAGGCTTCCGTTGATGAAGGAGAAAAAATGAAATTGCACTCTTTTAGAGGCATAATTATACCCATAATGGAGACTTTTATTTTTATATTAAACAATGTCTTTAGCTGACAAAATGCACTTCAACTTTCCTGAAACACTCTGTGATTAAGCTGTAAAAACAGTGAAATAAAAACAAACAAAGAATATGCCACAGTCATGACACAAATTGACCATATGATCATGACTAACGGCCTAATATTGTGTAATTACCTCTTTTCCTGACTAAACTGCAGCTTTTAGTGGATGTTCAATATATTCCAAAAGTTATCCAGGAAAACAGAAGTGGTGAATCACCAATGGGGTCATTGGCGGCCAAGGCTCACTACTCCATGTGCAGAGTTCAGGTTGGACCATGTCACCGAGGAGTTTGGCTGTACCAAATTGTTTTTGTTTTTTTTTAAGTTCATGCTGATGTGTGTGTTGCTAAAGACCTGTGAAGAGTGTGTGTGTCCAGCTTATATGCCAACATCATCAGCATCAACACACTGACATATTGGACTTCACCAACCAGACGTCAACGCTGTTTGTTCAGACTGCTCTGTATGAGCACTAAATAAAGGAGAGCTTTCACTAACCTAATTATAACCCTACCTTCTTTACCTTGGAGGTACTGACAGGTAATGACCATTGCAGACTAAATAAACCGAAACAGATCTTCCACTAGGACAATTATAAGTGTCGTACCTCATTTTTCCTTATGTTTCAAAAAACACAAGGAAAAATATATGACATGTATTAGTCCCAATGAATGAAAATTAATTATTTTAGAAAATATCTGCATGACTTTTTTAGGTTTAAATTGACATGCTTGACCTCTGACGGCGACTAGATGGATCATATTTCATATGCATTTCAAATTCCAACAACTTTTCTCCAGCATCAACAGCCGCCCCAGTTTATTGCTTTATACCCAAAGCTGCAGCTATTCTACTGAAAAAATACAAGAGAGGTAAAAAGGAAAGCCCGATCTCAATATCATTTCCACATGTTGTCAGTAGCAGACTAATGTTGCTCTTTAGGTATGTGCTAAGTGGCTTCGCAGCTCTGCAGAATGAGTAAACAGGCTGTTCTCAGCTGCAGGATCACAAGTCCATGTCAACAGACTCTGCTGCAGCTCGAAAGCCTGCAGGACGGTTCAGTCGAGTCACTGGCCGCCCGCGCTGTTTATCAGGAGATGTCCTCTTACCTTAATGTCCAATGATGTCCGGTTTACTTGAGAGCACTTTGAACAGTTTAACAAGTTACATTGGTCCTTGTTATTGTGAAACTCCCCCTGCCTCCTCCCCCTCCCCCTCCTCTTCCTCCCCGTCCTCCCTCTGGTTGGTGCCTTCGCTGCCACGCAGGCTCCTGCATAGTACAATCTCGCCCATATTGTTGGTGAATAAATCCGGCTGTTTAAGCGCTCCGGTCTTTTAACTCAGCCTGGTATGTGACCGCGAACCTAATCAAATGAACAGACAATTTAACTCACCGTAAGTGTCGCTTCTGAGGACGAATTAAAAGTAGGTCAAAAGTCACAGCTCCCTCTGTCGTCAATGGGAGGAACTTTCCTTTGGCGCTTTCTATTTTCCCAGTTTATGTCCCGATGCAAATATATTTATTTTATATTCATGCATTCATAAAAGCACTAGAAAAATGCGGACAATAGAATACAGTGAAGTTGGTGTAGTTTATGTCCCAATGCAAATATATTTATTTTATATTCATGCATTTATAAAAGCACTAGAAAAATGCAGACAATAGAATACAGTGACGTTGGTGTAGTTTATGTCCCAATGCAAATATATTTATTTTATAGTCATGCATTTATAGAAGCACTAGAAAAATGCAGACAATAGAATACAGTGAAGTTGGTGTACTTTTGTTTTTGCTTTTGCCACATTGGCTTTGCCCAGAAGTGTCAAAGTCACTTGCACAGGGATGTAACATTTTACTATAAAGGTCTTGGGCCGAACAACGTTTGTATTTATCAAAATATGATGAAGCTGCTGTTGTATTTCTAGTGGCAAACAATAACTCCAGCGTAGTGTTCAGAGCAAAAAATACACAAATTATATTAGTATTATATATTATATTAGTTTGTATTTCTACACTTGTGGGTGCATTATGAGGTTCTTATTGCCATAATGCTTTTCTCAGCCTCTCCCCCTAAACCTAACCACCCAAAACACCCAATTATAATGACAGTTTGAAGTCTTCATCATCAAATTGAGATTTGGACCTATGGGGACCGGCAAAAAGACCCCATGAAGGCAGAAGGTCCCCACCAGGATAGTGCTTTGTCAAGAATTAGTCCCTACAAAGTGGTATGAACAAGCCCAGGCACACACATAAAGTAGTCAAACATCTTTCGCTAAGTTGCATCCATTTTCTGCCCCACATTTCCTGGGGCTTTGTGATCTAAAATCTAAAAAAGTAAAAAAAATAAATAAATAAAAAACCCTCGAAATAGTGTTTCAAGAGTTGTTAAAAACTTTGTGGGCGTAGTGCATGCATATAAATGCAAACGAAACATGAGGTAATCTAAAAAATAACGCGGCTATTTAACTTTTCAAATAGTTCTCTGATTTATGATCTATTCTGAGGGAGCAGCAAACACACTCCCGGTGTATTTTATCACGGGATCTTGCTGCCGAATCGGTAATATGGAACATGTAGTTTTTTTTAACAATGGTTCTTTGGTTTTGTTATAATGCCGCGTCAACAATAGAACTACACTTCCCATAGTTCTGTGCGAGATCGAACGTGCTGTACGTACGAAAACGGTCTGTGTGACAGGTTAGCATCAGAAAAAACACCTCCGGACAGACGCTACTGGATTTTGTCTCCAGTGAAGCGGCCTGAGAAAGGAAAATGGGGTCCCGAATCAAGTAAGAATAATGAACGTTTATTAACAATGACATGGTAGCGCAGCATTACTGCTATTAGCTTGGTTTTGGTGAGTCATTGTGCTAGAAGAGTACCAGGCCCAGACTTGTTGCGACACAAACACTCGGCACAGCCAGTGCCTGGAAAGCAAGATGTATCTTTCTCTGGTCATAGTCCAAGCGTTACTGAAATGCACCTGCAATTATCATTTGAACGTTTATTTGACTGTCGGCTACGTCTTGGTGTCCACTTCCTTCGTAAACATAAGGGTCTGCCTGTGGTCCCAAATGAGATGCTGACAGCAGACTCCTCTGCTTTCCCGCAGCGGCAGTCTGTTCCAGCATAGAAATTAATATGGCTCTTGTCATCCGTTCTCTGCGGTCTGTCCTTGCTAATGTAAATGAATTATCAATTGTCTGTAGTTATTTAGGTCCAACGGAAAATTGCCTCCATCCAGATGTGATGAACTGAACAATCTTGGGAATAAAATGAACACATCTGTATAAAGAACAGAAGGACAGGATTTTCATTTTTAATACAGTTTTAAGGAATTGGTTTGGGTTCCATTGCAATGTAAATGTTCTTCCTGCGAAGCCATTTTATTTGGGAATTAAAAACCTGACTAACAAGCTACCTTGTGATGTTCATCAATTACAACCTGGACCCATCCGTTAATCTTTGGCCCTGCAGTCTGCATCACCTCACTGTGGACGTTCACTGAGTCTAATAGCCAACTGCTTTACCACCTGTAACAGTTGCTTAACAAGACCCATATTGGAGTAGCGGTGCCTCAGCAGTATGACGATGGCAATTGGAACCAAATTTTTAATTCCTTGATTTTTTTTTTTTGTCATTCCCCGATAACAAATAAAAAGAAATGATGAGAAGCATCTCAAGAAAGGTTTGATGCCTCCAAACCCCTATTCATAAGTTGTTTACCCAGGTCACACAATAGCTTGACTTCTGACAAGCATGGGGATTCTCGCAGTTGTGATACAACTTTCCTGTGTCAATTGGTATGGAAGAGTTGGACAAACTCACGTCTCATTGTGATGCACATTCAGTTCCATACAGTCTGGTGCCCTGTAATCAAGTATTTTCGTTAATGCATTAACAAATCTATCACGTGGACAGGCCAACTGCTTTTAAAGCCGGCAGGAAAGGCCTAATTCTTTTATTTTCCGTCTGCTGGTGTGTGTGGACATCACAAAAAAAAAAGGGTGTGGGTTCGATGCTCGGGTCGGACCACCTTTCTGCATGGAGTTTGCACGTTCTCCCCGTGTGCGTGGGGGTTTTCTCCTGTGTGTGTGCGTGTGCATGCCTGCCTGTGATGGCCTGGCGACCTGTCCAGGTTTTATTCCTGCCTTTCGCCCAAAGACTGCTGGGATAGGCTCCCTGCAACCCTGAACAGGACTAAGCAGTGGTTAGACTGGTATAGTGGTATAGACCAGAGTAAGTGGAAAATTCTATTTTTAATGAACCAAGTGGATTTTTATATAATAAATATTATATATATTTATATATAAGTCTTGTGATTGTTTAAAGTTTTTTGTGCAGAAATGACCAAATAGCCCAAGTACATGACAGTGTTTATTTCACAAACTGTAGTTTTATGTCTTGGATCATAAATGTTTTGTGTTGGGGTGGGCAGTTCTCTCTAAATTATTGGTTAGCATTTATTTTAATACCTGCAAAGATCTTCAATCTAGACTCTCATCCTTTCACTCAGGGAGAGCCCAGATTACACTTTCGAGGTCTACATGGAGGTGGCAATTCCAGGCACACAAAGCTCTGGTAAGTTTTTGTGATAATTAGAAATGGCTGGGGCTATGGTTTTGAGCTCTTAAAATGTGAAGTTTCAAAACACCATTTAAGACAGTACAAGTGTATACAACAATACTACTGTACTACTACTACTATTCATTTTGCATTTATATTCCATTTACAACTCTACAATCACGTCGGCTTAGTCAACTCTATGCGCCATATGCTGTCTAGTCAACTAATTGTTAGGTTGTCGACTATCAAAATAATCGTATCGCATCCCTAATTAAAAGTGTAAAGCAACGGACTATCTTGTTTATAGCCAGTCTATATGTTTTGCTGAGTCCTGATCGAAATAATTTGCTTTAAATGGAGCATTGAGACTCCTGATCTGCGACTATTGGTCACAAGTCACTGCCATGTGTGTCCACGTGCCTGGTCTGATGAAGACACATTTTCTGTATGAGTGAGTGTGACTCATTTCCTCTCAAGCAGAGAAAAGATGGTTGTTTCTGAGAATTTCTTCCCACTTGAGACTGTTGTCATTTCCTGACTAGATTTTTTTTTTACTTCTGCCAGTTTCACTATCTGCGATTCTCAAAAGTGCTAAAATAACTTTCCAGTCACCTCTCAGTACCAGACCACATGAGGTACACTGTAGACACCAGCTTCTACGCCCAAAATCATTGTTAAACCTTCTGAACCAGGAGAGGAAACAGTAGGTATAGAATTCCATGAAGTGTGTGTCTCGGACAAAGATCCTCCTTCTCCTTTATTTAACGTGATAAGAGTGGCATCAAATTTTTCAGTAAAATAAAAACCTGACCTAGATCCATCTCCAGCCACTGCTGCTCCTTCTGCAGTGGTGACCTCAGCAGCTAAAAAAAAGAAATATGATATTAGATAGATAGATATCCTTTATTTCTCCCACAGTGGGGAAATTCCACATATCATATCACTAACAGCAAAGTACCAAGTTCCTCAAAGAAGAGATTTTTTTAAAAAGTACAGTATTTATTATGTTTAACATAATGTCAATGAGCTCACGTTTGTTCTCTTCCCTAAGGGCCGGAGGTGCGAAGACAGTACCCTGTAGATTACACAGACCAGGTCGGTAATTTTCTCTACAAACAATTTTTCGACTCAATTTTTTTTACATTTTTTTTTGTTTGTACTTTTTTTTATTTTGTCGCCTGTTCACATCTGCACTCACGGGTACAATTTTCACAAGAGTCCACATCCCTTCATTGTGTTTATTTTGTGCATGCTGTGAGAGGATTCTTCTCATCCGCTGCCCATCTGCATTTTACAGGAAACACTTCAAACTGTTCCCAAGTTCTGCTTCCCCTTCTGCATGGACAGGTAAACAGGCACACAAGCTCTCAAAGAGCAAATTCTGCCTAAATTCCTTTTGAAACATCACTTAATGGATACACTGCTTAAAACATCACATAATGTATATAATACTGCTGGAGTCACTGACTTGCTTGTTAAATGAATGTATTCTAAGATCACATTTGCATTGTGTGTTTTTGAGGCTTTTTTCAGTGCATCATTTTCTCCTTTTCAGCCTCACAGTCAACCAGGTCGGCCAGAACTTTACCTTTGTTCTGACTGACATCAACAGCAAACACCGATTTGGCTTTTGTCGTCTCTCGTCTGGTGCGCACACCTGCTACTGCATTCTGAGGTGAGGCGCCTCTTCATATGCTTGTGTTTAAAGTGTCAAAATGGAAGAGTGTGGTGATGTGTAGATGAGGTGAACACGCGAAACAAGCCTTGCAAGGTTGATTAAACGATGTCTTCATTTTTAGAGGCCTCCAGATGGTGCTCTTGGTTTTGAATTTATGTGAGGTTTAACATTCTACATCAGATGGTGTCATCTAGTGGCATCTAAAAATTAGGACACTTGTTTCATGAAACCTCATGAAGTCATACTAGAGTAGTAAAGTAGGCACACAAAAAACCCTGGAGAAAACGAGAGACTCAAAATACATTCCATTATGATACATGACATACCAACCATGCTTTTAGAGCACTTTAGGCAATCCACAGCCCTTTATTAATAATTCATCTGATAAGACAGTGGACAGTGTTGGAGCAGTCAATGTGCTATGTGAAATTATAAAGCACAGAAACATGTCTGAAACCTGTTTTGTTGGCATAAGTTTTTAAACATTACCCAGGACAAAGGTTATTAGGTTTGAATCAATGTCTTTGTTTTCTCTCAGTTACCTGCCCTGGTTCGAAGTCTTTTACAAGCTGCTGAATATTTTGGCTGATTACACCATCAAAGGCCAGGTATGTAAGACCCTTCATCCCATTATTGGTGGCATGTTGCTGTTGCATTATTCCATTATTCTTTCACTTTAATGGTAGTGGGCACATGTCACCTTGCAATCCTTTAAGTCACCTTTTGAAAAAAGAGAGATTGAGATTGTTATTGTTTTTTTTTTTCTTGTTTGCACATGATTTTGTCCTTGCATTGTCTGTAACTTTCTCGTTTGCTTCAGGAATGTCAGTTTCAAGAACTTCTGGTATCCCTCCATACACTTCCCATACCTGACCCCAAAGTTCCTGTCCATCTTGGTGTGGTGAGTTTTGCTCAGCTTACATCCAGTGTTAATTTTGACAGCAGAATTTGATTTTGTTTTAGTCAGTCTTTTAGTCCCAATTTTGTCATCTAAATTGTTTTAGTCTTAGTCGCCAAAACTCATAAGATTATAGTCACTGAAAACTACAGTAGATTTAGACGAAATGAAGTTTGTAAGAGAATATTTTCTTTTAAAAGAGTTCTGTATCTGTGGTTAAGAAACTGAATTGAGTAATATTTTCATGTAACATCGATGTTGATATCGGTTTGTTTTTATTCCACTTTTTCTGATTTTCCCAGCATTCTTTCTTCACTGTGCCTGACACGAGCGAACTCCCCAGTATACCTGAAAATGTAAGTCTTTTGACTGTGGCATAATATGTTGGGACGAATGAGGGGAAATTTTTAAGTTTGTAGAATAGTTTAATGTGCTTTAATTGCGTTGTAAGGTGGCATTTGTCTTCATGAAAACTGTTATATCTGTTAATTCTGGTCCCGTTCAGATTTCCACAATTTGTATTGTTTTTCCTTTTGCATTTGCAGAGAAACTTAACAGAGTACTTTGTAGCGGTGGATGTCAACAATATGCTTCATCTGTATGCAAGTATGCTTTATGAACGTCGAATCCTCATCTGCTGTAGCAAACTAAGCACTGTAAGTTCAAATCTGTTTCTCATTTATTTTGACGTCCTTGCTATTGTATACCACTGAGTTAAACCACAATCAGTCATTTCTTTGACCCATTAACTCTGACTTCTGTTTGCAGTTAACTGCATGTGTCCATGGATCTGCAGCTATGTTGTATCCAATGCACTGGCAGCATGTTTACATTCCAGTCCTGCCTCAGCATCTATTAGACTACTGCTGGTGAGTCACTGGCCAGCATTCAGACACGTGTTTAACAGACTCAAGTGAACCCCACAGTGGCATCCAGACTAGACGCACATGGAGGGCAGCAAATGCCAGTCTGCATTTTTGTCTGCTTACTTGAGTGTTGACAGTGATTAGTTTAGTTGAGTCATCGCTTGTGTTTGGTGCCAAGTTAGAGCATAAACTATAATAAGCCTTTGGCCGAAAGGGCAGCTCAGGGGATGTTTTACTTCAAGTCTAGGAAACCTTTTATTCTCACTTTAATATAAGTCTACAGCAGTACTTTCTGGACTCAGAATACTTTGTTGTTAAACAGGTTTTGTAACGCAAACAGGTGTAAAAAGAGAATGTAAGAGATACCATTAGCTTAATTTCTTGTACTCTAATCCACTACCAGTGATGGGAGTTACTTTTTCGATAATGGTAATTCTCTATATGAAACTTTATAGGTATTGAACTGTTATCTTTGCAGCTCATGACTTAGATCAGTTTTGAGAATTATCACAGCTGTTAAGTGGATTGCAGACCACAGGCTAAATCCACTGATACACAGTGGAAAACGATAACACAGAAAAGCCTGGCTTAACATTCACGTCATGGGCTTTTCTGTGGTTTTTAAACCAACCCAAATAATTGTTTCTCAAAGTCTTATCTCTCATGTACCTAATCCACATGGTCTTTACACCAGCAATTAGGTGTCTCTCAATATGAGTGTAATCATAGTTGCTTATAGAAAAGAGCGAGAGTGCACTTAACCCCGGATATCCTCAGCCTGCATCTTTAATGCATTAACTAGAGTGGGAAACTGCGAATACAATCTGACGAGTCTTTTACTTTTCAGTGCTCCCATGCCATACCTCATCGGAGTACATTCCAGCCTGATGGAGGTAGGTGTGCTTCTGTTTCAGTCTAATGCAATGGATAAAGAGTTCACTCGACCATGAACAAAGTCATGATAATGCAGTCTAATACAATATTGAGAGCTATATGACAATTAAAACGTAGTTGCTACACACAAGGTCTATCGCATCATTCATCAGGCTGTAAGGGCTTAACATAAAATTATGAACAGCTTCTTTATTCACTAGAACTTTGTCATTCTGGAGCTGGTCATGCAAGACATTTTTATTACCTGCATATAGAAGGCCTCAGAATTGGATGCAAACAATGATTGTTATACTGTCAATTTGACCAAGAATTTCTGATCATCAGCTTGCACCCATGTTTTATCTGTGCCCGGCTCCCTTTTTCATGCAGAAAGTTCGAGGAATGGCTCTGGACGATGTTGTAGTATTAAATGTGGATACAAATACCCTTGAAACGCCCTATGAAGACCTCCAAAGCCTTCCCAATGACGTGGTGAGGACCACAGCCAGTATTCCGTGAATGAGTCCAGGCTTCTTTTAACAACTGTGTGTTAGAATTGTTGACCGCTTGTTGCTTTTAGGTTTCGTCTTTAAAAAATCGTTTAAAGAAGGTTTCCACAACGACTGGAGATGGTGTGGCACGGGCTTTTCTCAAGAGTCAGGCGGCGCTGTTTGGAAGCTACAGAAACGCCCTGCAGATTGAGCCGGTCAGGACTTGATACCCTTGATGTGGGCCTTCTTTATTTAATGCGTAATTACCCTACTTACCATTCTACTTAGGGAGAGCCCATTACTTTCAACGAGGAGACCTTTGTCAACCATCGATCTAGTGCCATGAAGCAGTTTCTATTAAATGCCATCCAGCTGCAGCTGTTTAAACAGGTATAGAAAATGTTTGGACTTTCTCCTTGTGAGTTTGGAGTAACTGAGCATTTGCCCTCCAGTTCATCGATGGACGATTAGACCTGCTGAACTCAGGGGAAGGTTTCAGTGATGTTTTTGAAGAAGAGATTAACATGGGGGAATATGCAGGTGAGCGTAACACTTTTTGATTTGCTTCTTTTTGCAAACCATTAGTGTGCTAACTGTGTTTATTTCCTGTCTTCAGGCAGTGACAAAAACTATCATCAGTGGCTGTTCACAGTAAAGGTAAGTCAAATGGAACCGCACTGGATTAAAAAAGTCAATTACCATCAGGTTACTGTTCAAAGCAAGTTCAAATCTTGTCATAGGGATTTTGCTTCGTATTTTGTTCACCAAAATGCAAAGCGGCACCTATTCTATCCAATGACTATAAATGTCAACAGCTATTCTGTTTGTGGTATTTTTCTTCTTTCCAGTTCTCATACTTGCATGCAATTTACTGAGAAATGGATCTTCGAAATGTACCTTTATTTCTTATCTCATGGCTATCGTGGTGGAGACATAGCACCATTCTCTGTGTCTCAGTAACTTGTCTACAGCAGTGGTAGTGAGATGTGACTGGTGAAATTCAGATAAATTTACTGAAATATTTTATTGAAAGTTAGTGTTCAGTGTACATTGGCACCAATTCACGAGAAAGGGTATCTCCATGCATTTTCCGAATAGATAGAGACCAAACTGTGTGCGTAGACAAGGTTTAAGATTTAACTCAATATAGGTATGATAATAATGTAATTTTGAAATGTTTGTTTATATGTGTGAGAAAAAGCTGCATCACTCTAGTGGCACACTCTTGAGAGTCGAGCATTCATTTGCATCCACTTACTTTAATTGCCACCTGTGATGAGTCGGAAAGATTGTGCATTGTACCATGTCACTCAGATTATAAAGAGGAACTGTGACTCCTCGTTCCTCCTTCAAGAAAAGCCGTACATAATCCTGTGCGAGAGAACTGTCAAACTGTATATTTTCTAGCTCTAGTTGAAAAACAGAGTTTGTCAAGTTTGGATGAAAGTACAGACCTCTGTAGAGAGTTTAATCAACAAAGCCTTAAGGGGACATAAAATAAAGTAGTAATGTGACTTTGATGAAAAAGAAAGCCTATTTAAACGGAAGGTCACCTGTGGCACTATGTGGCAGGATTTCCTGAGGAAGCCGTACGGTCTACGATGGTAATTTACCAAATGTCAGAGAAATGCCCATATTGGGAAAGCCAGGTCACACAACCTAAATAGAACATGAAAACCTTCTTAACCCTGTTGTAAAGTTACCTGAGGGCATTGTGAAAAAGAATCTAAAATAATCATTATACGACTTAGACTTTGTTTTGAACATGGTAAGGTATTTGCTTGCCAGCTATGACGAGTTTATAAATGTCTAAAAGCTAAAAGGAATGATAAAACCGACCCTGCTTTAACATACCACTTTCTCCTGACAGAAAGGGGGTGGGGCCATCTTCAACACAGTGAAGACAAAAGCAAACCCTGCCATGAAGAACGTTTACAAGTTTGTAAGTTCACCGATGACTTGTGCCTCTGCACCTGCATGCCTTCAAATTTGCTCTCATTGTGTTGTTTTGTGTTAGGCCAAAGACCATGCAAAGATGGGCATCAAGGAAGTGAAAAGTCGCTTAAAACAAAAGGTTTGTTTGTTTTTATTATTGGTCTTTAAAATTTTACCTGACATATGACGGAATTAATGAACATTACAACTTCTTTAATTCTGCGTTTTTCTAATGTTTAAAAGTCTTAACCTTTTCGAATCTGACTGCCTTACCTCAGCCACAACGTACCGCCTCCCTCCCCGTCCCTCTTCTTTACCCTCACACCTTTCATCCATGTCCACCCTTTGCCCTTAACCTTCAGGAGCATGCAGAAAATGGCTTCTCTGTGGGCTCAACTGTCATCGATGATGACGACCCTACATGTCTCAACTCCACCACCACAATCGGAAAGGAGGATCCCCTCCCCACCTGGGACGACAACCGGCCAATCACAATGCACTTTGGTCAGGTACATAAGGATCACGGCAGCAAAATACACATGTTGTCAGACGCTCTGAAGTATGTCGTATTCATGGGTTCTTCTCACAGGCACGACAACCCATGCTGTTGAAGAGGCCAAGCAGTAATGTGAATCTGGAGAGCAGCGTTGAGAAGTGAGCTCAGGTCTATTTCAGCAATTTCTGTATCATTTTGTCACCTGGTCGTATTTTTCAACCTTGTTTCTAATTCAGAGGAAATCTTATTAACAACTTTCAGATTACTGTTACATTTATGACCTAACAGTTGTCATTGCGTATAATCTAATAGTTTATACTCAAACCACTGCAAACTGAGGGTAATGTGTTACTAGCAACCATCTCTACATACTCACACCAGAAAAAAAAGACAATTGTTCAATGCGTCAGAGTTTTCTTTTTCTACATCTTCTACCCTGGATTCTTTTTGTTGAAATCCTAAATCCAGTACTGCACAGTTCCAAAGCTGCGCCTGGTTTAATCCTTGTAATATAATGCAATGGCAGTATTACTGTGTTACCCTGCAAATGCAACACTTTCACCAACGTTAAACTAGTCTTTTATTGAAAGGGCAGGCAGGAACTTTGAGCAGTTACGACAAGCCACCTTATAATAAAATAGCTTGTTAACTTCCGGTCACTAACCTTTAACTTTCTTCTTGCTGTCTTTCACCTCCCTGTCCTCATCTCCTGCTTGTTCTCTTCCAAGTTCTATCCGACCTACCCGTCATTATACAGTTTTTCTATCTGAAGATTCGTCCGGGGACGAGCTCCAGTTCGACGATGACTCCGTCTCTGCACTTCCCGACAGCTTTCTCTTCTCAGTCCCTTTCGAGTGGTCTCCTCTGTATGCACTTTTCTATTCTGACTGAAATGTCACTCGTTTGTACTTCATTAACCAAATTGTTAGGTTTTCTTTTTGGTTATTAGTGAAATCTATAGGGATGGTAGTAGTGGTTTATAATGGCGCCGCCTGCTGGAATGAATCAGGTTTATTATAAGCTGCTGCATTAAAGGCGCACTATCTGGTAGGGTGGTAACACGTATTTAGATTTAGAAAAGGAAGTTCATGGAGCCTTTAAGGTCCAAGGCGAAATACATTGAATGTATTTTCTCTACATCTCTGAACTTCATCTTCAATGATGCTCAGTAGATGGCGGTCTTATACAACATGCAGAAATAATGTTATAGTAAATGCCCTAATGATCAATGAAAAACGTCTGTACTGAAACGATAGGCTAGAATTTATTGCTCCATCACAAGTGTATTCCCTGTAACAACTTTTTATAAATAACCCTGAGATGTCAAATCATTGATGATGGAGGAAAACTGTCTGCAGTAGATTCACATTTGGACTCCAAATTCAATAGACTTATCGTAGTAGGGCGCGGCATGACTGGAAACGCTCTCCAAAGTCAGTTTTTGTGTTTTATACATTGGTGAAATCATTGCAGGGATGAATGGATTCTGTAAAGTCAGCAGGAAAGAGTGCCCTGTGTGTGATACTGCAGCACAGTAAATGACTTCAAGGTGATCGACCATGAATACAAGACAGGAAATACTGGACTTTGATTAGATTTGAATGATGTGGAAAAACTAAGGTCACTTTATGTTGCATGGGTCTGATCAAAGTTTGATGATGCATGTGAAAACTGATGACAGACATAAACAACAACCTGATCAACCTGAATTAGTCTCAAATGCCAGTATAATTTTTTAAAGTTTTCATCTGTTAAAATCTGTTCAAACCGTGATAATGAACCATTGGCGCTAGCTTTCATGTGTCTTCTGAAAGGTGGACCAACGAGCGCCCCCTGGTGGTCAGAGTTAATGGTTTCCCCTGTCCCTGCAGGCCACAACCGTATCGCTCCCTGAAAGAGTCTGAGCTGGCTGAAGCAGACCATGATGTCGGAGCGGAAAGTCAGACTGCTCCGCCGAGCCCTCTGATGGAGAAGTTCTCCAATATCAACCTACTGAGTGACATTTTCGGCTGCCAGGATGAGCCCGAGAGTCAGCCCATCACTCTGGCCAAAAGTCTGGAGGATCTGAGGACTCCCAAAGATGCAGATGAGCTGAAAACCAAATTCACATACCAGGTCAGCTGTCCGTCCCTCATACTCGATACTAAAGCTAATACTGTAAGACTCATTTTTTAATTTTTTTGCGTGTTGGCAGAGAATGGACCTAAGCGAACACTCTCGGACGCTACCTGGCTTAAAGCTGTCAAACCCATACAACAAGCTGGGAAGCAAGAAGGAAGAGGTGCCTGAGGGTCTGCCCTCCAGACCACCTTCTGTACAGCTTCCTGTTCAGACGGAAGCCTTTCCACCCAGCAATGACTTCTTCAGCCAAAGCTCAGAGCCGCCAGATCCGTCCGCTTCAGGAAACATCACCATCCCTCGTCCCCATGGAAGGAAGACTCCGGAGCTTGGCTCGGTCCTGGCGCCCCCTTTAATCCCGCCACCCTCCAGAGCAGCAGGCCTGTGTGAGGGGAGGACTACAGCAGGTGGGCAGGAATTTAGGCAAGCCCTCATCATGAGTTCAGAGGGAGACATGCTGAAGCCTCACAAGGTCACTGAGGACAGTTTAGATCTCATTAGTCTTCTTGACCCCCTCCACACTTCCTCCCACTCCACAGCAATCTACGGAGGGGATGGTTTGTCGACCTGCAAACCAGCACTTCCGCTCAGGTCTTTCCCTCAGGCCTTGCCTTCTTTCCCGGTTCATCCCCAGACATCGCTCAATCCCTTTACCCAGTCTCTTCAGCGAACCTCCCCTCAAATGCAGTTTCCTCCCACCATCGGTGGGAACCCTTTTAGTGCAGCCTATGCTCCGCAGACCGGGTCCTACTTGCACTCAAACCCACCATCGCAGTCGTACCCCACACACCCGGGACTCTATCGCCAGCATTCACCAGTTAGTTCTACCCTGCCCTCGAACTATGGAGCGCTTCAGTCAGTCTTCCCTTCCTCAGCCGCCGCCCTCCCTCACTCATCCGCGAGCAACAACGCACTCTCCAGTCTGGCAGACTCCACAGCTCTGCCCCCTGCTGTTCAGAACATTTTTGAAAAGCCACCTCAAGCAGAGGGGAGCAGCCACTTGACTCGGGACCCTTTTGGTGACCTGCTCACAATAGCCAAGCCTGCGACCCCCACAAAAAAGAAGGTGGAGGACCTTCGGCGGAGGTGGGAAACATTTGACTGAGACCTGTGAATATGCACTAGTAGTTTCTCTCCACGACAGCGAAAGACTCTCCCCTTGACTGCATCAGGACCTTTTGAGAAATCAATGTGGCACTTGCTTGTTTTAGTATTAGAACAGTAGCTTTCACAGGTGTAGAGGAAGAACCAGGTTGAGATTGATGGATTCAAAATTGAGGTCTCTTTTTAAGCTTATAAATGCTCATCAAAATGTGATTCCAAATGTCAGAAAAAAGTATTTGTTTTCTTTTTTATCTTGACATATCAGATGTTTTACTTCAACTCTGTCCCTAAAAAGTTATCGTCTCTCCACTGAGAATTGCCGCTTCAGGCCGCTGTTCACTTTAGAAAACCAAAACAATCACCGAATGTCACTGTTATGGAACATCAACTGTTTAATATCGACTTCTTTTTCTATGGTCGCATTAGAAGAAATATCAGCTTTTGAATGTACTCGCATTAAGTAAGGCCTCCAAAAACATGAACATACTTACCAGAAGACAATCTCATACCGTTTTTAACTTGAGTCAACATCTCCGTAATTGAGGAGTATTAGACTTCCAAGTCTAAATCTTCGCCTTTAATGTAAACAATTTTTGGTCGTGTCATTTCTATTGCTTCCTGTTGTGTTTGCTGCCCCTGGTGGCCAATACATGTCTTACATGTGTTAGAAGTCACCTGGCTGAAATATGAACTATTTTTTAATGCACTGTAAGTAATATATTTCAATCTGTTTAATGCAGTTTTTAACTTGTGATACAACTTTTTTTTCCCTTTAACTCCATTGTGCTGCTCGTAAACATTAGCGTTTGGAAAAACACTGCGGGTCCTGACCCATGATGCGCTTATGTGTTCATCAGATGGCTGTGTATTCCACCCCCCACAGATGCACCGTCTTTTATGCCATTACACACAGGGCCTTCGCTACAAGATGTTCAATGCCAATATTCGTCCTCTTGCCACTAAACTGCAACTCGTGTTCCGTGCACTGCCACCCTTTGTGTCACCTGCCTTATTAGCTAATGAACTTAGCACTAGATTTGTAGAGCCTTAGAAAAAGTTATTTACAAAAATAGCCTCTATTGTGCTGACGTAAGCATTCACGATGAAGCTGCTGCTTCAGTGGCGTTGTACTTGATCCTGTTACTTCAAAAGTGACTCAATTCCTTCATGCAGTCATTTCTCCTGCAGGTGCTTTTGGTGGCTTCATATGTTTCTTGATTGCTAAGGCCTTCATTCATTTTGGTTAATTCTGAGGAGAAAAACAGCCTTCATTGGCCTGTGTTGTCCCCAATGTGGTTTTGAACATTTGTCAAAATTAAATATGTGAAACAATGACGTTGTTTTCGCGAGTCACTCCGAATAAATGCAATGCTAGTTTTTGTCGAGGCATCACATGTCAATGGGGAAAACCTGGATTTCAACCCTGAACACAGATGTCTTTCACTTGTAACCACTCAAGGAAGAATGACCCCAAGTGACCGTTTTCAGAGCCATAGGAAGCCTAAGTCACAACCATCTACTTCTCAAGTTATCTAAAAATATGAACAGACCCAATGGAGAGATGAAAGTTATTTTCTGATCCGTCTTGAAATATGCCATAGCTCTCACAAATGATGTCTATGAATTTGAAAGATACATTCTAATGCCGTGAGAGCACTGCTTTTCGACCGGCATCAAAAGTAACTTTAGGTTTAGTGTGATATCTAGTAACCAACTACAATGCTCATCGCAAATTTATAATGAAGTACCTTCAACATCAATCTTAGCGTCAGAGCTGTCGGATTCTGCTGCGACGTCATACATGCAATGTTTGATTTGTAGTCCAAATCATTTTCACTAGTAAACTCATAAATATAAAATCATAAAGCTCCCGCAGTGTTTGAACATCAGAGTGATTCGAGGGTTCATCAGCTCATTTTATTGCCGTGTTGTAAAACATGTTGATGTTCTCAAACAAAAATAACATTAATGGGTGACCTTTATTTTTACTCCTTTGTTGCATTTTGAAGTGAACCCCTTTAGTTCTCCTCTAACCTTAATGCATTTTATGTCCTTGTTTTGACCCTGGAACTCCTCCCACTCTACTGTAAAGGTAAAAAAAAATCCTGGAAAATAAAAAAATATTTACATCCCTCCCCCTGCAAAAAAAAACAACAACAAAAAACTACATACAGCTTCTTATAGTGAAACCACCTTGTCATATGTGATTATTTAGACAGTGAACATATTTAGTCAGCGCCTTTTAAAGAGGGCGCCCGCTGCAGAAATGATGAATGAAGAGCAGGTGTTTGACTTTCAGTGAGCTGCTGCACAATCCCTGGAAGGACACCAGATATTCACTGCTGCCGATTGAAATTTCATTCCTGAGAACAAACACACTTTGGCAGATGAACTGAAGTGTGAAAGGTACGACTCTGCCTGTTCCATTAAACAGCCAGTGGTTATGACGACTGACGGACAAATCTGTCATCCTGTCGGATGATGTTCACCGGATCTCAGCTCTGAACCAGTCTCGACAGCTTGACCCTAGTATTACTGCTTATCTTTGGGCTGGTGGTTTGGTTGTGTCGAGGACCGTGGTTTTCACTCCATGATATGGCACTTGTGTATGAAGACCTTGCTGGCTGTGGGGGTTACAGTACAATCTGTTGTCTTTGAAGTGTGTTACATTCATAGCCTTGCTAAGTATTAGAGTTAGTGAGAATTACTGTCTAGTAAATCATGAGATCACAAACTTCTTCTGTGCTCTGGAGGTTTAGTTCTGGCTCTCAAAGTTGGAGCTGCAATCGTGTACTTGAGCAACTCTCAGCAGCCTCTCCATGACTTTCATATCTGATGAATGTGCGTTCTGCTGCAGTGCAGTTTCCTTTCTACTGTACAGTGTGTTCCGGCTCGCGGACCCCTGCTGACCTCGTCCTTGTTCACCTGTACAGTGTGTCTAAAACACTTGATCCCGGCCGATATCGATATCGGAAGAATCCCAGGAAGACCAGCCAGCTTAAACAGAGATTTGTCTCCTCGCCAACTTCAGTCTTGTGGCTTCTTCATTACATGAACTACTTGTGTCAGAGCTGGTCGTTACACTTAGTAAAATAAACCTCCCACATCGGGCGAGGTCACGTGATCAACAGGCTGAATTCATCAATATGAGAATTACACTGGTGGTCACAGGAATTTCAGATATATCATGATATATCCAAAGTCGCAATTGTCCTTATGCTGTCAACGCCTCAAGCACCAGTACCACCAGGGCATGATGGTCCACCTTGAGAAGTCCAAAAGGTCCGTCGTATATAAAGAAGCAGCACGATGAACCCAGTTGAGTTTGATGTACGCCGACCCTTCACGTACGCTACTGAAGGGAACAATGAGGTGACGCTCCCCCAGAATCCTTATGCTCCTTGTGAAGGGGTCAACATCTGGAGCCCTGCGCCTCCACAGTCCCAATGAAACTGCCTCTCAGATGAGTCTTTCCTCCGGCGGTACTTTGAGCATGCTGTCCATCTCCAGTCGAGCTCCAGCCAGCTCCTGCGCACTGGGGCTGTAGGCGCCTTCCGACTGACGCTTCTTCCTGGCCGTTAGGACCATGAACGTCAAGCCCAAAATCAGGATCACAACACAGAAGCACAGCAATGGGATGGCGATCATCAACCAGGTGATTCCTTGTTTATGGGCCTCTTTCTGCAAAATCGGGAAGAAAACACGTGTCAGTCGACAAGATCAAGGAGCAGACAAACTCTCGCCGCACTAGTGATGGGTAAATGAGGCATCGTGAAGCGTTGCGACACAATGACACACGATGCTGACAGTGTCACTGAATACTGACACCTGCGGGACATTAAAAATCCCTGCAGGCAACCAACTTGACAGACTGAATTGACACTGATTTTATGACCTGCTGTATACACCAATTATTATTATTCCTTATTTTTAAATAATGTGAACATGTATAATTGTCTTAAAGCGGTACGTGCACCAACGCGGGTATTGCTCCGTGAGGTGCAACAGGCTGAGAAGAAGATGTTCAGACATACGTTGGTGTCGCAGGTGGGGCCGCTGTAGCCTGGTGGACATTCGCAGACAAACATGTTGTATCGGTCCAAGCAGGAGCCTCCGTTCAGACATGGGTCTGACTCGCACTCGTTGATCTCCGATTCACATCTGAAACAAAACATACGCAATTGTAGCCATGTGAATGGCATTTCAAATAAAGGATCAACCCATGTCAAACACGAGGCCCCGTCGCAAATCTGTCCCGTCAAGATATTTTATGTGGCCTTCCGAGTCCTATCTGAGTCCTACCTGGTCATATTTGCCATCTGTCTTTTCTTGAATGTTAAATTTAAATGATCCATGTCTCCATATTGATACATTGTTTGTATATGGCTCTAAATGAGTGTCATGTTTTGCTGCTTGTTTCACTGGGGTGCATACCTGCTGCCTGTGAAGCCAGCCATGCATGTGCAGTTGGCCCCCCACTGGCCGTCGTGGCAGACTCCGTCGTTGGCACACTGGACATCCTTACCGCACTGCAACGGAGGATACTTCCACCTGTTGGAATACAGTGACATTTCAAGTGTTCTGTTGGAAATGGAAAACAGACTGGCACACTCACTGGCACAGAGGGCCTTGATAATTCTTCGGGCACACACACGTGTACATATTCAGTCCGTCTTTGCATGTGCCGCCGTGCTCACACTCGTGGTCCTCGCACTCGTCTATATCCTCCTCGCACATGGTGCCGGCATAGCCAGGGTGACACTGGCACTCGAAGCCAGCCAGGTAGTCCTTGCAAGTCCCATGAACGCACGGTTGGGACACACAGTCGTCTGTGTCGATGTCACAATGGTCTCCCTCCCAACCCAAGTCGCACACGCAACCAAACTTATTAAACAGATCCAAGCACGTGGCTCCATTCAAACAAGGCTCCGCCTCACAAACGGGGGCGCTGCTGCAGCCTAAATGGATCTTTGGTTTGCCCACTAAATGGAACTGAGACAGCTGCGGAGCGTTGTTGTCGTCCACAAACGGAAGGTAGACCCCGCCGACCCGGACGGCCCCGAGGCAACCAGAGAAGCTCTCTGCGATGTTCAAAATGGCTCCCTTGTAGTTGAGGAACTGCAGGCTTCCTGTGCGGTGCGGAGGGCTGGTCACATCTGTGATCCCATCTACTGTGATGATCCACCGGGATGTTTTCCGATCTCTCTCAGCCATGAAGATGTTCACACGATGCCAGTTGCCATCAGCAACCCGCCGCTGTCCCGTCACAACAAGAGCTTCACCACCTTTTGCGGTGTGGATTTCAACCCGCATTGATGAATCAAGTAGACCCACTAAGAGCAGGTCAGTGCCCCAGGTGGCCCGAAGGACCGCTGCATTCTCTGTCCGAGTCCTCAGCTCGATGTATATGGAGGCGACAGGCTCAGCCAGAGAGCTGCCGGCACTGAACTGCACGGGGTTGTTTTCAAAAGTGGCGTTGTGCAGACCTGGAATAATGAGACGGAAAATAAGGCCAGCACAACACAGACGTGTTTGACTTGTGTCATTCTTACACTCGTATCCATCAGGAAGGTCCACACAGTGACCACCGTTGACACACGGGCCACTGACACACCACACACGGGTTTCACACGTCTTCCCAGTGTAGTCCTCCGGACAAGTGCAGGTAAAGTCATTGAATGTGATTGTACAATCTCCGCCATTGCGACAAGGTTTTCCCTGCCACAGAGAAACAACAGTGTCAGACGGTATAATATCATCAACAACATCCACCTTTACACAATTGTCTGACTCGGGATAAAATACGCCTGAGGACAATCTCTGTTATTGGTACCTTAATGCCCGTCACGTTGGCATGGCATCCTCATGTTCTGAACCGTTTTGATCCTGGGGCCCACCTTTCCCAGAAGAAATGGACCCGGGGCCCATTCAAGTCATAGAACTGATTCATTACATCATTTGGGATCAATAGCCATTTTTAATCTACTCAACACGTAAACAAACCAAAACCTTGTGAAATAACATGAAAGCATGTGATCATCGCAAAAATATTTCTTTGTCATTGAAAAGTCCAACCAGCAGCAGAACCAGGTGCAAGTCATGTTCATGAAATTTACTAAAGAAAAAAAAACACTTGATGTAAACTGTTGAGAAAACTGGAAAAAACTAATACAATTCTGAATA